>NW_024609882.1:60255344-60981622 GCF_016920785.2 Ixodes scapularis | reverse complement strand
ACATTTTATTTTTTCTTGCGTTATTAGTGAAACACGCAATCTAACGGAAGCAAAGGTAGTATTTGCGTTGCGTCATCACCTTGGTCGTACCGTTGCTGTCGTCCGCCAGATTTAGCGGGCCAACCTCCTCATAAATAAAACGGGACGCCATTGAGGGCCACGTGGTCACAAGGTTGTTCTAGGAGTCATGTGGACATGTAGCTGGTACTACTACAGGTAACGTGACCACGTGACGTCCGTCAGGCACGCACGTCATAAGATGTCACGTTGTCACGCCATGTAGTTACATAACATCAGGTCACATGACTCACAAAGCGAAATCCGCTCTTCCAGGGCTGCTATTGATATATTACAAACGTTCTATCCAATGAAATTAGCAGATCCCCTACTATTGCTCATGACGAGAATATATCACACAAAGTTACAAAATATTGAAGTGTTCAAATATTAATATATATATATATATATGGTGCACTAAGCACTTCGCAATGGATCATTTTCAAGACATATAAGCAGCCGAATCATCGACAAATATGTACCCGAATATCGTTTCCAGTCATAATAAACAATAATGTAAGCTCCAAAACGAAAATAAATACGCGAAGCGAAATTTAAAAAAAAAAGCAAATACTTATATTATAAATGTCGTATAAGCGTATTCACAGATGTCCGTATATCTGTATTATAAATATCTAAACGCGAGCCACCGTAGATACACACCCTGGAATAGAGCGTAGATGTTATACCCATCCTCTTTCGTTACGTGATACATCCCAACACGGGGTCCTTTTGATTGAGCTACACTATCGACAGAGGCAATGTCGAGTTAAGCGAGTTCAATTTCAAGCATCTCATTCTCAGCTTTCCACAATTAACAAGTCTAAAACGCCACAATTAATTTTAAAGCGAAGAAAGGGGACTCCCTTCGTCGTAAATAGAGCTTATCGTAGAAGAGACCCCCTCTATGTGTAACACCTGCAGCTCGCCTCCCCGCAAACAATTCGGGAGCTCGGCGCAACGAAAACACTCGCCACATTAAGCGTGCCTTCACTGCATCACCAAGCAGCGCCAGCGCAGAATGGAGCCGCCGAGCCCATTCTCCCGGGGAGGAGCTGAGAGCTTTCCCTTGTTTCCACCGAGAACATTTGTAATCAATCAAAGAAGCCCCCCGTCGTCGGAGGTTGGGCGGACGGCTCAGAAGAAGGGCAAACGGGCATCCACGTGCTGCAGAAAGAAGAAGCGGCTCACTGTTGGGTAAAAATTGGGAAACCACCTGTTGATCATGATATTACGTTCGCATTATCTAAAAGAATTTGTCCTAGAAAAATTAAAACAGCCAAATGAATTAATGTTATTGAAAGTGCGGTGCCGTTTGCAATATCACCATCTACAGACATATATAAATACTTTCGGATCTGTTCCGAAATTTTAAGAAAAGTTTTTATTTCAGAAAAAATTTTCATCGTGAATATCCTTTACTTTCTGCAAACCAGCACGATTTTCAGAGGAGTCAGCTAACCTGCTTTACGTTACATTAGATTGAAACTCATCACTAACATAGAAAACCAACTGTACAATATAGGGTTGCTTTTAGATTTTAACAAAGCCTTCGATTCATTTAAGTATAATGTATTTTTTCATCAGCTACCAGAATTTCGGAATAAGCAGCACTGCATATCAAGTTTCTAGCAGCTATATGTAACATTAAACAGTTGCGGTAACTAATAATATCGCATCAGAAATTGAGAATATAAAAAATGGTGTTCCACAAGGATAAATTTGAAGACCTGTATTTTTCTTCTCTATATTAATGATATCGTTTCTATTCTTGAAACTCCAGCCATCATCTTTTACGCCGATGACTGGAAGGTTTTTTCTATATGCAGTAACCTCTCCCCTTTCTCCTACCATAAAAAATGGCCTAATAAATTGTTCAAATGGGCTGATGACAATCAGCTTTTTAAAATAAACAAAACAAAATATATTGCTTTCTCAGAGATTAATAGGCCAACTAATAATCCTAACTCTCTTATCTTTCAACAACGACCGTTAGAGTGGGTTTCTCACTACAGATTATTATGTGTGCACTTTTATTAAAGCTTTTGTTGAACGTCTCATGAAAGTCGCAATTAACAGAGCAACGCACAACCTTTTTGGATGCTGAATAGATTTCTAGCACAAGTCCTGTGTGACTAAAAGACAAGCTTTATTTGGTACCGGTCATTCGCGACTCAATTACTGTTTACTTGTCTCGGGGTTACATTTAAGAGTAATAAAAAGTATGTAGTTAATAAAAAAGCGTCACGTATGGTAATAAAAAGGCGTACGGTACAGTAATATAATGTATGTACTTAATAGTAAAAACACGCATGAAAATCTATCGAACTCCGGAGGATCATGCTTCTTTGAATCACAGCGTTTACCGTAAATTGAATGAAACCTTACACAATAAACGACAGACGGAAGTGCTCTTTAAGACTAAAATTCCAGTGCGTATTATTGTTTTTTTAATAGAGAAGCACTACTGAAACTTCACACTTAGATATATAAATTTTAATATTTCTAAATCAAGAACTAATTATGAAAAATAACTATTAAATCGGCACACCCGAAACCTACTTAGCATATAAATTGACTTAATTTATATATTTGAGGTTTTCCTTTCTCTACGCACATTTAGAAAACGATTGAATAGGTATTTTCTGAGTGCTACGTAATTGTTTATATTTCATTTTGGTGTTGTTGTTTCGTTGTATTCGTTTTTTTATATTCAAGCTTTATTGCAATTTCCACACTACTTTTGTGTTGCTCTGTTGCAGCTGATTGTAATGTAAGTGTTGGTTGTTGCTAGGGTACAAGGCAGGCGACCACTGCTGTCGTATTTCGCCTTAGCTCCAAGAGAAATCTGCAGTTTCGGAAGTATGGAAAGAAATACTAAATATAGAAAATGCGAAAGGGCAATTATTTTTAGGGCGTTGAATGACTTCTTAGAATGACATTGAAGCAAGATAACAAGAGATATTACCCCATACCACCAGCGAATTGTCCGTGGATAGCCAAGAAGAGCCCGTTCAAAACTAAAACAGCCACGCATTTTTTTTTTTTTTGCGCTTCTTGCAAAATGGATTTGTGTTTTGTTTATTTCGATATACCTCAAACTTTCGTAAAGCTGTTTTTTTTTTCTTTATGTGGTGCTCATAAAATGTTTAATAGAGATATATGTCTCAGCGATCAATGTATATGCTTGTGGCACACCAATGTCTCTCGCCGTCGTAGGTGTCTGAATAAAGAACTAAATATGCTACGGATTTTTACCACTCAGAATATAAATTCTAATAAAATAACACGCGTTCACTTTAATAACCGAAATCGTAAAACAATATAAACCTAACATAATTGTTTAACCATTTCTAGAGAGTGTGTTATGTTTTTTTTTTTATGTATATTATCAGATACTACTACGACATATTTGAGTCTGAAGCAAATTAGGATCTTGCATACTAGTGTGGCGGTTCGGCCACGAGAGAAGAGAAAGATGAGGACAGCACGAGCTCAGTTTTCCTTGGCTTCCAGATGATGTCAGAAAAAGAGCGCGTCGTTCTGCCCGTTGTCTCACCACTCCCACAGTAGTAAGAGGAGATTAATATAAATACCGGTGTATTTATGAAAATATACGGCGGCTTAAGGCAAATTGTTAAGATAGTAAACGGGCAAATTATGTTGTTTTTTGTAAACGCGCATATAATAACATTTGTAAGTGTTTAATGCGCCTCGTTTTGGACTATACAAATATGAAGTTCACAATAGATTAGATACTGCTTATGTCGTCGCCACATGTTATTTTCCGGAAAAATACACACCTGTACGAAGAAGCACGAAAAGCATACAAATATAGTGAACTAGAAAAAAGAGAGGTCGAGGCACAGATCCTTGGGGCACACCAGAGTGGAAGCTATTTGGCAGAGAGGGTAGATTGTTAGCTGAAACGAAATGTGAGGTATTAAAAAGAAACATTTCAAACCGATGAGAAGTTTCGGATCAAGGTTAATTTCACAAAATTTATGAAGTGGTGTGACAAACCTTATCGAATACTTCGGAAAGTTTAAACAAAAAGCAATTTGCAAGTGATAATTTCTCAGGAATCATGTTTGATTTAATTCATTACCAAGTTACTGCCAGCCGTGTTGCAAATTTATAAAAAACATATTAGATTCCAGAAAACTTGCCAGGTTTGAAATCCGAACATACTTTGAAGTACTAATGGAATGCTACTGGGCGAAATCAGTCGGCAATTATTCGGAGAATTCTTGTAACCTGATACGAGGAATGGAAGCACCTTCCCGACTTTCCATCCAGCTGCTAGAAATTAATTACACGGCTACTGCTAGAATATTTTTGTTAGCACAATCATATAATAAGCACGGGTTCATTAAAATAAGAGTCAATTAAATTGCAACCAGGGGTGCGTGAATGTAGAAGTAATGTAATTATGTTTTAAATTAACCAAGAATAACAATAACAGAAATCATTGCAAAGTAATCACATATATTTGTAGTAGTTGCCCTAGTACAATTACGTCTATGGGGCCCAACAGGATTTCTGGAATGCTTTGACGTACACTTTAAGTGTGTTTGATAGGTTTGACATGTATGTCTAGGTTTTCTAAGTGGCCTGACGTACCAGTTAACAACACCTAAGGGGTGTAAGAGACCCGTCGTAGTTTTCAGAGGCCTGTGGCGTCTGTCCAAATCCCTTCCATAAAATCAGAGCACCAATCCAAATCGTTTCAACGAGTCTGTGTGGAGAGATTACGTGACCCTTCACAATATCATGTCACGAATGACAATTAATGAGGTGATGGAAACTTTAGCAAACTAAACGTTTAATGGGGGCGAAGTCGTGTTCAAAACAAAATATTAAACGGCTAGCGTTCCAGGCGTCGATAACAGCGAAACGGCATGATTGAAGGCTGGGGCGACGCTGACTCAGGCTCGAAACGCGGGGTCCCTTATGTGGATGCGTAGGCCTCGGGAACATTGGGAGCAGAAAGTTCGGCGCGTAGAATATTCTAACTTGGAATAAACAACAGGGTTTTCGAATTTACCAGAGCGCGACAGTACAGAAACAACAAAAAGTGTATCCGCTGCCAGGAATCGAACCTCGATTTTTCACGTGGGAGGCAAGCACGATAACATTTAGGCCACGGGAGCGCTCCCTACTCAGCCAGCTGCGTGCGCGTCATTGCTTCCTCCTTTATAAAGTGCATAGCCCCGATGCAACACACAAAAAAATTCAAACAAAACAAAGCAAATAAAAAGAACGGTAAATTAAAGAGTCATTTGGAAGATATAAGGGTCACAGTCCTATAGAGCGTAGAATCGTTCGAGTGAAACGACGTTAACCACCTCGGGTCGTGGTCGGCGTCGCGACGTTGCGTGTGTTCCGTCGGGCACCACTTCGTGGTTGAGATCTCCGAGGCGTCGAACATGCTTGTATGGTCCAAAGTAGCACGTTAAAAGATTTTCGCTGTGGCCACGACGTTGTATCGGTGTACACACCCGCACGACGAAGATTATAGCGCCCACCATCGACACATTGCTGGCTGTTATGATTTCAAGGTTCGAGACGTCTTGTGTTTCACTACTGAGAACTGGTCAAAGTGGTTAGAAAAGAAGAGGCCAATTTTTTCACAACACCGCAACGCACTATATTAAAATAAAAACATAAAAAAATGAACGTATGGGATAAAGCCACACCATATTTACGCTATAGAAGTTCCGAACAAGAGTTCACCGGAGAAGTGGTTTCTGGAGATGAAGTTCGGCGATGATGAGTCCGTGTGAGGTGAAGGCGCCTTCTGATGTTGGAGGTTGATGCTGACGTTTCCTAACGAACGTCGTCCTGGACTGGACGTCAACAATGTGTTGGCGCATTCTCCATCCGTCTTGGTAGGGGCAGGTTAGTGGGTTGGCGCCAAAGGGTTTGGCGAAAGCCTGGTAAACCCGGTCCTGGGAACCCGACACATTTTCTTCCACGCCCGGGAACCACGGCCGTCGCCCTCGCACATCACCGCGGTCTTTTCGTTTCGTGCACCGTCGTCATACCCCGCTCTTCGTCTTCTTCTTCGTTTCCTTGTCTCTTCAAAAGCTCCAGGCCACACCGCTGTCGTCGCCGTGACTCTCTTCTTTTTTTTTTTTATTTTTGCAGGCCCGGCAGGCAGTCCATATGTCACCCTATCACCAGCAGCATCCATCCCCGCCCGTTCGTTTTCAGGCCGTCCACACAAAACTCGGCTCGCGTGCATCACACTGGCCTTGGATCCGGACTCGTGCGGGCTGGCGAGCTTTTTCTGCTCGTTGCGCAACCACCTGGGTGTCGTCACTTTTGTTCACTTTTGGCTCTTGAGGTAGAATTGCGTCAAGCATCGTGGTCACCTTGTGACCATGCCCCAGCTGCAGTGGTGTAACACCACTGGTCTCCTGAACCGCTGTGTTGTAGGCGAACGTTGACATACGGCAGAACCTCGTCTCACGTCTTGTGTTCCACGTCGACGTACATCGACACCATGTCGACGATGTTCTTGTTGAGCCGGTCGGTCAGTCTTTGGTTTGTGGATGGTATGCCGTAGTCTAACGGTGTTTGGTGTGGCTTTGACGAAGTATCTCCTAGGTCAGCTGCGTCATGAACCATGACCCCCGATTAGTAATGAGGACTTGAGGAGCGCATTGTCGAAATACGATGGACTCGACAAAATATTTCGCGACTTCCACAGCAGTCCTTGGCGGAATTGCTTTTGTCTCGGGGTACCGTGTTAGATAATCCGTGGTCACGATTATCCAACGGTTTCCCAGGATCGACGGCGGAAAAGGGCCAAGCGATCCATTCAGATCTGCTGGAACAGTGCAGTTGGCGTAGGAATGGGCCGAAGGAAACCTGCCGGGTTCCCTGGCTGTTCCTTGCGTCGCTGGCACTCGCGCCATGACCGTATGAAGAGATAAAAAGACTTCAGAAGCTTGGACCAGTAGTATTTTTCACGAATTCTGGCAAGAACCCTACTGTACCCAAGGTGCCCCGCCGTCGGGTCTTCATGACATCCTTGGAAAATTTCTTCTCGAACGCTAGACGGGATAATCAACAGCCAGGCTGTGTTGTTGTCGCTGAAGTTCTTTCTGTACAACACCCAGTGTCGAATGGCGAAGGTAGGAAGGCTTCGTAAGAAAGCACGGAAAACCGTACTCCTTTCTCCCACTAGGTGCTCGATGAGTGCTCGCAGTTAAGGGTCGTCTGGTTGAAGTACTGCCACGTCGTTGGCATTCATAGCCCCGAGGAAATACTCATCGTCGTCGTCGTCTGTGTAGCCAGAACCGGCGTCGACGGGGGCCCTTGACAGGCAACTGGCGTCGTTTTGCTTTCGGCGGGACATGTACACCACGGCCATGTCAAACTCCTGCAGTCTTAGGCTCCACCTGGCGAAGCGTCCCGAGGTATCTTCTAGAGTCTCAAGTCAGCATCACAAGTGGTGGTCTGTGACCACACGGAAAGTACTTGCATACAGATGAGGGCGGATGAGGGCACGTTAGACTGCGTCAGACTTGCGTAGGCGATGACTCGCTTTGCACCCTCCTGTGTTTGGACCAGGACCACGCCAAGTCGACTGTTACTGGCTTCCGTGTTAATATCGTTTTCAACAAACTAGTAGAAATGACCAAGACTCGGGGGCGTCTGGTGTCTTTGTTTGAGCTCATCGAATGACCGCAGCTGTTCTAATTTACACTCAAACTTTACGGCGCACTTCGTTAGGTGCGAAAGCGGAGTGGACAGCTTTGCGAAGTCCAGAAGAAATGGCCAGTGGTAGGCCTAGAGTCCGAGAAATCTTTTTACGGCCTTCTCTTCATACGGCGGGGTAAATGCAGTTCTGAATGTATTACGCATGCTGTGAATGTGTTATTTCTTTACAGAAATTAAAAAAAAAACGGACATAAAGAGCAATCTAAAAAAAAATTCTATATCAACCATGCGACAATGCAACTATAATTTGTAACACCTAAGGCATTACCACTTTTAAAAATCGAAACGATCACTGATATCTTCCAAAGCCAAGGAAACACACCTAAGCTAAGCTAAAGATTACAAGTGTGTTTGAGAATAGAAACGAATTACTCGCTGCACCGTCCAATAATAAAACTCGGTTTGCCATCCGCATAACTCTTAATCTTCGGGTTAAGTTTTCTTATCATCTCAGCCTAGTTCGTCAAATTTACACACACAGAGCTCATTAAGTCATAACAGCTACCGAAACCCTCTAAACCCTCCTTATATGGAAAGGATTAGAGACCATAAGATAAGTATCTGAAAGAGTCGGTGAAGATATTTGCAACTTTATCGTGTGAGGAACAGTTATGTGTGTAATTCTTTCTATCCCGGAAGCAAATATTTTGTCTTGGCTCACGGGTATGCATTCTCAACAAATAGCCAGCCAAAACGTTTTGGTTGACAATAAGGACTAAATTTCACCCTGTCGAGATGTAAAATTTGTTTTCTTTGTTTGAACAGTACGATAAATTCTAAATTCAGTATAGCAAAGAATTGAAGCAATGTTTAAGAAAGTCGGTGGAAATGTGTTTTTTTTTTTGTGCGTGTAAATTTTGAGATTTCTCGAAAAACAATTATAATAAAGAAACGGACGAATACATGAAAGTGTTGAAACAAACTCTTGATATAATTTGAACAACCGAGGTGAGTGTCTGTTTAGCTTCATCAACACATACAATATAAAGAATATTGAATCAGTCAGCATTTTAAATTAATATATATAAATTTAACTAGTTTCCTTTCGGATAGCAGTGAGCACAGTGTTGGAAGGGTACCCGCAGATTTAACGGAAGAAAAGACTGGACGGTAAAAGAAGGATGAAAGGTATGTGTTTTCACCAGAGGATCGGAAGGAGATTCTACGTTTAGAGTGTGCATATTTGAGAACTAGATCAAGACGATTATATCAAAAATTATGTAAGACCTCCAAACAACAAACCGATATTAGAGAATTAGCATCACTAATACAAGATATGCTAACATATTATGTTTTATTGAAGCGGGCTCTGAGATTCCACCACGGGTGTTTCTGGTTCTCACAAAAATATAAATATTGCAAACGCAAATTTTTATTATAAAATTATAAAAGCAGTCTTGCTAAAATTGCAAGTTGTATTTGGTGGCAAGTCAACCGCAAAAACAACATGGCTCGCAAATGTTTTTTTCTTTTATTTGCACTTTTTTTTGGTGTGTTTTGCACTTCTAATACTCGCCATTTTCATAATCACCGCTATAAGACCGAGTTTTGTAAATTACGTTACTTATTTGAGAGTCGCAACTACATAAAAAATTAATTGTTGTTAATGTACCATCGCGCTATTTACTGGTTTCAATGTATTTTACAATACACAACGTCACGTAAATTCAGGTTTTAAATAAAGTGTATGAGACTCTATACGTGAACAAAAACTTCACAATCCTATCCTATTGTGTGGAAATTCTCGCTCACTTATTCTCCTGAAAGAATAAAGCGCCCTTACATTCCACATCCAAGCTCGCATTAAATGAAACCATGCATAACACTATTTGGTTACTGGCGCTTACGTTGAGGCGAGTCACCTACAACATTTTGTTATTTTTGTGTTCTTTGGTAGCGAATGTTCTTTACGGGTCAAACAGGTTCTATCTGAAAAAAACTTTCTCACCAAAAACAAAAAATACTGTATGATTGAAGGCAGTTCCAAATGTAAGAGAGCGTACTCTCTATACTTCGTTTCTGCTTAAAGGGCAACTCCGGTCCAGACTTTCGATTTTGGGATTATGATTGTGTTAGTGCAGTCAGGAGTCCCTGAATTGCAAGGTGTAATTTTTTCGCGTTATTGTGCATAGTTTTAAAGATATCGACGCCTCAAAGTTTTTGTTTGGTGCGCGGCCAACAAAACACAAACTAGCCGTTCGAGGCCCCAGCAACACTGGAAATCAGCCGCTATGTGAACGTGACGTCAGGATCGTTCTCGTTCAACGACTACGCAGGCCGACCGGCACCTACCTCTGTTGCACTAGCCGTCTAAAGAGAGGAGGTAAGATGATTTTGAATTAGTTCTGTATACGTGGTAGTTATCTAGCATATGTAAGAAGAGTTAGTGCGTATACCCAAAAGGCTAGCGACTCGAAAAGCCGTGAACTCGTACGGTGCCGTACTTGGCGGCCGCCGCCGAGCGTGTGCTATGCCGTACTCGTCGCTTGTATAACCAAAAGCTAGCAACTGGAAAACGAGTGAACTCGTTCGGTGTCGTACTCGGCGTCTGTCGCCGTGTGTGCGGTCTTCCACACTCGTCGTTAGGCCTAAATTGTCATCGGGGCCCCGTGGATGGAGCGGCGTTGCTCTACGCCGCGCTGCCAGTGACGTACAGTACTGGGGGCCCCCTCGCTTTCGCGCTGCGGGTCAGTCCCAGACACGAGGCTTTGAGGCTCTCCGGCGCGGGCCGAGGCGCCCGAACACACGTGTGCTGGGCTGTACACGTCTATTTTTTTCGTTCTTGTTTCCTCGGGCGCGTAAAAGCCGAAGTCCAAAGTCCAGTCGTCGAACAGCATTCACGCACACCTTCTCCAATTTCCGGTTCGTTGGAAACTTGTGGAAAAGCACCTCCGGGTTGTGCAGCGGGTTGTTTGAGCAGCCCACTGCGTTGCAAGTTGTACTCGGCATCTTTCGAGAAACAGCTGGGCGGTCTTCGGCGCGCCGAGTTGCTCGCTAAAACGAGTCTTGGAGTCCTCACAAGCAAATAAACAAAAGACTATACCGAAGCTATACACGGGCTACAGATAAAAGCAACGGCTAAACACGCCAATCACAAGCCGAAGTAGCGGTGGTAGCGGCACAAAGAAGCGCATTCCGCGCAACGCCCGGACCGGAGGAAAAAAAGAGAACGATAATGACGTCATGGCCCAATGTTGCTTTAGCGATGGGCAACCCGCTGGCCGCCCGCTAAGGAGCAGCGGCTCGCGGCAGGTCGCATTTTTATTTTCGGCATTAGTTGAGAATGCGGCGTCCCACGGACGTAATATTTTGGCTGGGGTCGTATTTTGTGTCACTACAGCGATACCAGTAATTTATTTCATTTTGAGTTTTGGCCGGAGTTGCCCTTTAACTTGAAAGGAGCCAACGTCCAGGACCCTTCGAGCCAAGCAGAGCGACAGAGGTGATGCATGTGACAGCCCTTACCAAACGGACACGGAGGAGAGCGTACCTCAAGCCGCTGGGGAAGAGTGGAAGGAGGAACTCCCTTTTTTCCAGGACCCTCTTTCGTGCATGCCAGACGTCGCTTTTGACCGCCCAGAAGATTAGTCGGTCTCTCGTAATTCATACAAAGGCCGCTTTCCCGTCTCACCCACCCGTCGCTTCCGCAGCACTGCGCGCAAGTAGTGAGGTAGAGTATAGTCACATGCCTCTTTCCGATGCGCTGATTAGCTCGCTGGGGTCGTAAAGTTCACCGCTAGCCAAGTTGCACTAAAACAAAGTATAGGCGATTTCAGCCTCCAAATTGGAAAAAGGGCACCAAGTCTAAGAAAGACAAACAAATTCAAACGGAACTTTATTTGGAGAGAAATATCCTATAAGCATCCAAACTACTACTTAAAGTGGGAGTTTGGAGCTTTTATTTGCGCGCAGCTTCTATTTACTCGGATCCTTTCCTTCGCCTGCGTCTCCTAGAGTTAATTGCCCACCGGAAATGAAAGTAAAACGGCTGGACGAAAAAGGACAAACCCACTGCAGGCCTAATTGCGACTGCGCGAAGTTTACTTATATATAAAAAAAAAAAAGTATTTTGAAACGTTGGGTTTAGTCCGTTAGATGAGAAAAGTAAACGTTCGTTAAGGAAACTAAACATTCGTTAAGCGAAAAAAGGATGTCTCTATTTTCGCATGATATTAGAGAGGACGTGACTGGAAAGAGAAAACATATCTTCCTTTGATCAGTAAACGCCATGCTTCCAGTGCGTGTCTCTTCAAAGGTAGCAAAGTTAGTTTATATTTACTTTCTCAGTGTTCATATAATAAAACTTGCGATTTTTTAAGGTTGATAGCTTGTGCGCGCTTGAACAACTCCAGAATATCGTCAAATGGGAACCAACAGCTTGAAAATTAATCACGCGAGAGCTTCAGGTGTATTCAGCGTGTTACTTTCTTTCGCCGTTAGATTTGGTTAAATGATACAGAACAGCGCAGAGATAATTACGCATATATTATGCAATAATGGAAAGTGTGTCCTTGTCCCGACTTTTTTTATATTCAGAATACTTCATGCGATTTTGCACGATGCTTTTATGTCTATGAACATTGTCGTTGTATATAATAATTACATAATTAAAGTATGGCTTATATTATTACTATCTAAGACGTTTTGTATAAAAAAAAGTGTATTACCGCAGAAAAAGCATCGTCTTCAATCTGGACACTGTATTAACATAATCATTAACCCTTATTTGTGTTGACATTGATCGTTGTCGATAGAACAGGGTGAATCATTTTATAATTTGATATAAAACACCATTATCGTTATTAGGACAAATGTCAAAGTGTAGAAATAAAATTTAGCCTTCTGAAACTCTCTGAAAATTGAGTGGGGGAGACTTTTTGCCTTGAGAATTCGTTCTTTGAGGTATGAACAAGTTTGTTTCTTATTAACGACGACATCATTGCCGTTTTTGAAGCAATCAACGCTTCCCTATGACAACACGCTCTTTGCCAAGCTGCAAAAAAAAGGAAAACAGTTTTACAAATTGAAAGCAATTCGAAGTTTGTAAATGGCAACACTCCTTCTAGAAACCAATTATTCGTAGATTGTTCAAGTTTTTTATACGTTAAACTACACCTGTATGTTTTTCCAAATTTGATTTATTGAACAAATAAGAACCAACAATTGACCAGTCAATCAAATTACTGATGTTTATAATATTTTAGTTCGTTTGTGCATTCATTTAACACTCAATATTTAGATTACATCATTCATTCATTTAATCACCGGTTGAACGATGTATTCATAGTGTTGTGTAAGGAATATGCCACTCCACCACGGGCATTTACGCTAGACACTTGGGTCAGAAAAAAGTTATGTTTTTGTAACAAACTGGACTGATACACAAAAGAGAAGGTAAGCTGAGGGAGCGCTGTAGCAGTCCTCAAGGTATTGGGACGAAAAGCAGTTTTCCTGCGCATCTGGCCACAATGCTGCGAGTGGTATAGAAAGGATAGCAGGGCCTATGCAATCCCATAGATGACTACATCTAGAGGATTGGATAACAATAGATGGCTACATTTATCTATTGTTGCCATCAATCGTTCCAATATACCGATCGCACTAAAGACCCTGTCACACTGAGGCAGCAGTTGGAAAACTCTATCTGGCGACACGGGGAAATCATGTTGCCGGCAAGCTTGTGACATCGTGGCAACAACAACGGTTGGGCAACATAATGCTGCTGCCCGGCAACCGTGTTGGCCCATTTGTTGTCCGACCACCCTGTCACACCGCGATGACGGCGGAGACAACACGGGGAACACTCCGACATCTTGATTGTTTTTGTGACTAAAAAGGGCTACATCGTTTGAAAGGTCGGAAATCACCACGGGACGACATCAACCAGTGACTGTAGTTAGAAAACGTGGCAAGGGGAGTATTACCCACCTTTTATTTCACCAAAATGGTCTTCATTGGCTGACAAAGCAGATAGCCCAAACCGAGGAAAGGCAGATCGCTGATGTATGTTCAGGATTCACGCCACGGTATGAAGTGTTTCTGTCTGGTTCTGTCTTTCGTGCAATTTCTATTTGTACCGTAAAATTGAACTAGCACCGGCACCACCCCAAAGCTTCTTTTGTAAAGTGGTGTAGAGTTGAACTGACGGCGCTTAAAAACTTCGATAACGACACGACCGGCGTTCATAACAATCGGTGGAATAAGTTTTTTGCAATGCTGTGTATTTGCCTACTGCCTGCTATGTGGTGGCTTCATTCACCAAAATGTCCTGGGCATTTTTGAATCAAATCAGGTGTACGGTAGCAGCTGTTTCCAAGTTCCAAGCATCAACAGTCATTCTCAGAATGGTCATTTTAATGCTTCGATTTTTTTTATCTTTGCTTTCCCGGATTAGTTTTACTATACTTCGTCAGCGGGTGAGTAGTCATGCTATTTTATTTCTCTAGCAGTGATTCTAGTTGCTCACTAGGCAGTTCTCATTTCAACACCAGTCTCAAAGTTCACTACCGTGACTGTGGCCATTTCGACAATTGCTTTCCGTTATTATTACACAGTAAAACATTCATAAAATTATTGCAGCTGCACTCCAGCCTTAATTATTGTTAAATAACGTTTCCCAAACCTCTATTTGAGTAATATTTTATTCATAGGAAACTAGCTCTGCCATCGAGGTTATGCGTGTTGTCGTGCTGCTAGCCCGAAATTCGCTCAGCCAGCAATCAGGGCAACACACAATGCCCAACTCAAGTTGCTGCTGTTTTATTTGCCGAAAGCTATCAAACCGAGGCAACATTTTCGTTGTCGTCCATGTCGTGCAGCTGTTTCCGCGATGTGACAGGTTTATTGGACACCACGGAGAGCGAGCAACAAGTTGCCCGGCTCTTCGACAACGTGTTGTGTTGCTGTTGCCGTCGTGTTGCCTCAGTGTGCCAGGGCCGTTCCACACATGCGTGACGCTGCCATAATTTTAGTTCAGAGAAGGCAGGCGGCAGTGCACTAGACGGCTCTAGTCGTCTCGTCACGCGCAAAGCTCCAGCAGGGTTCTCCCACATGCAGAATTGTTGAAGCTCCTTCAATGAATTGTGGCAGTGGCAGCTTCACAAAACTGGCTGGTGAGATCATCCTGAAAGGGGAAAATCCTGAAGCTGCTGCGCATCCAGTCGTCGCAACCCCGCAAAGCCTATTCGTGGCAAGGCCATTGGACTTTCATGGAGTGATATATTTTCATAGTAAAGTATTCGGCGTCGCTATGTCACAACCTGGTGGATTTCAACACCCTTGGGCTATAGACGCTTTCGAGCTGGTGTGCATGGGCGCCGCCATAATCGACCTTCAGTTTTTGTGCCCTCGTAGTTCGTTGCGATTCACTTGATCGTTGCCACAGCAGGACAGGTGGTTACCACGATGGGTGCTACTGTGTAATTTCCCCTCGCATAGGCCTATGGGGGGGGGGGGGGGGGGGGGGGGCTGGTCAATGCCCTCTTCAGTGGCTCGGCATCTCGGTAAGACGAGAGAAGGTCGCCTATGGCGGCTTAGTCTGGCGCGTGTCTAAAGCGTCTATATAATTCCTCTCCACTTTCAAAGAATTATGTTACATCTGAAAGATGAGGGGTTGAAAATAGGGATCGAGAAGAAAGTCAGAAGAACGGAGAGGTGACGCAAAGCGACAGACCGAATCGTCCTGGGCGAGCCAACACAGGACACCAGTCTGTGCAAAGATCGGGCTGGGGTGGTGTGTTGCCTAACCCGGGGGGCCCTTGAAGGAAACCTAGCCCGGGCTTGGCTCAACTGCCAAGACACTAGTTGACACCTAGCACACCCAGGCAAGCAGGGGGTCTGAACCCACGCTGGGCCCGGGGCTTACGGTGATTGGTGACGCCTCTCACCAAACACCTACACGCGCACAAGTCCCCTGTGGCGTCGCAACCCTGTAAAAAAGCATTGAGTACATGAAGTAGACTAATCGAGCCAAGCAGAAGAGATACAGTTAAACGAAAAAAAAATTAAAGCACAGCTCAGACATATGATGGACTCCCAAGTGTGGTTGTCTGTCACATCACCTGTATTTTACATACTCCAAGTGCACTAAAGAACTTGGGAGTGTCTCAATGATAGCATTTTAAGATCAGGGATTGTATTGTCATCATAGATGAACTCACAGCTACAAAGTAAAATGTGCGCAAAATACTTAACGCTGAGCTAAGTGGTTGGTTGGTTGGTTGGGGTTTTATGGCGCAAAAGCATCTTAGGCTATGATGCGCCATGTACATACACTATTGCAGATAGGGTTTCGAAGAGGATAGAACTTTAGTAGTTGATGATAGGTTAAAATTATGTGTATGATTTGTAAGTAGTTATGGACATGAAGTTCTGTGTAAAATCATAGTCGGTGTAAAAGGCCGATAGCTTTCAAGAAGCTAAAAACGCTGTGATGCGGAACTAATGGTTCGTTGCCAAGCAAAATAGGAAGGTTTAAAGGCGTATGTTCTTTATATAGCTGAGAAAAATGTTTCCGTCGGTCTAGGTCATAAGCAGAGCATTCTAATAATATGTGTGCGACAGTTAAAGGATTATTGCAGTGCTCGCACTCTGGGGCTTCCTCCCTGCGCAGAAGGTGGCCATGGATGAGGTGCGTATGCCCTATCCTTAGCCGACACAGGACAACCTCATAAAAGCGTTCACGGTGTCTTGCACTCTCCCACTCACTAAGCAGTGGCTTTACAGTATGCAGCTTGTTATTTACTTCTTCATCCCATTCTTGCTGCCACTTCTCTCTTATACGATGCCTTCAAAGTCTGTGATAGTCTTTATATGGAATGTCATGCAGTTCGACTTCTTTGTCACCAGCAGAACTAGCTGCAAGGTCTGCTTCCTCATTACCCGGTATACCAACATGGCTAGGGACCCAGCAAAAGACTATTTTAATGTTCCTTTTGGAAGCATCAATGATTTTATTCTGCAACTCTATGATTATTGGGTGTTTAGAGGTATTTAGTGATGAGAGCGCTCTCAATGAACTGAGTGAATCAGTATACACAACTGACTTCATGCTCTTCGTTTCTATAATATGATTAACTGCCAGGCGGATACCACATAGTTCAGCTGTTAAAATAGTAGCTGTATATGCAATTCGTTGAACATAGCGAACAGAGGGGCCAACCATAGCACATCCAACGAACGTTTCTGTCTTGGTGCCATCTGTGTAATACGAGCTGTGACCAGCGTATCTACTTTGGATTTCATAAAATTCCTGTTTGATACATTCTGGTGGGGTGTCTCTCTTTCTGAACTTAGTCAGTGAAAAGTCACACAAAATGAGGCTGTATTCCCACGGAGCTATTGCTTGAGGTACGGGGGTCACGGGCATTGTAGTGCTCAGTCCAACCGAATCAGCTGCAGCTGCATTTCTCATACTAAAAGGCGGGATTACAGAGGGCTTGTTGTCAAAGGTGCGCTTATATCTTGTTTCTTCTACAGCCTCGCGTGTAGGATGCAGGGTGAGTGAACGTATTCGAAGGGAATACATAAATCCCAAAGCAAACCTTCGCTTTTCCAGAGACCATTCATTTGTCTCTGCATAAAGACTGGGGATAGGCGACGTGCGAAATGCACCTGTAGACAGTCGCAATCCCTGGTGATGAATGGGGTCAAGCATTCGAAGAGCTGAGGGCCTTGCCGATCCATATACACAACTACCATAGTCGAGGCGTGAGCGAACCACCGAACTGTAAATTCGGAAAAGACAGAGACGATCAGAGCCCCATGAGGTATGAGAAAGGACTTTAAGAATGTTTAGTGCTTTCTGGCATTTTACCTTAAGATACCTAATATGAGAAAGAAAGGACAGTTTACTATCAAAAATAAGCCCTAGGAACCTCTGCTCCGGTTTTGATGGAATTGGAGTGGAGTGCATGGTCACCGATGGATCTACTGTAGCTCCTCGTAAACGAGAAAAGCAAACAGAAACTGTTTTTTCTGGTGAAAACCTAAAGCCATTTTGATCAGCCCACTTGAGCAGATTGTTTACTGCTAATTGGACCCTACGTTCACAGAGAGCAATGTTACTGGATGAGGCGGATATCTGAAGATCATCAACATAAAGTGAATACTGTACGGATGATGGGATGGCACGGGCTATCGAGTTTATTTTTATTATAAAAAGGGTGACACTCAATACGCCTCCTTGGGGAACACCGTTTTCCTGGCAGAATTCTCGAGAGTAGGTAGTGCCTAATTTGACACGAAAGGTACGTATCGCCAAATAGCTCTTTACGAATGCTAGCATCCTGCCTCGAATGCCATAGCTATACATATCTTGTAGGATGCCATGCCGCCAGGCAGTGTCGTAGGCCTTTTCTAAATCGAAAAAGACAGAGAGGCAGTACTGTTTATTTACGAAGGCCTCACGGATGGTAGACTCCAAGCGGACAAGATGATCCAATGTAGATCGTGACGAACGGAAGCCACACTGATATTTATCAAGAACATTTTCTTTTTCTAAAAAGTACACGAGTCGCTTGTTAAGCATTCTCTCCAGAGTTTTGCTAAGACAGCTTGTTAGCGCTATTGGGCGGTAACTGGATGCACACGATGCATCCTTTCCAGGCTTAAGAAAAGGAATGACGGTTGCTACTCTCCAAGACGATGGAAATGTACTCTCCTGCCAAATGCGATTAAACAAAAACAAAATGATGTCGAGTGTGGAAGGGTGAAGGTGAGTAAGCATATGGTAGTGAATTCCATCTGGTCCAGCAGATGTAGGTTTAGTTTCATGAAGTACCTGTTCTAGTTCATTCAGTGTGAGAGGTAAGTTGTATGCTTCTCGAGCTCCGCCGGATGTCCGCACGGATTGGAGTTCTGCTTGTCTCTTGTGTTTCAGAAATGCAGATGAACAATTCTGAGAGCTAGAAACACGTTCAAAGTGTTTCCCAAGGAGATCTGCCTGTTCTTCTAGGCTCTCAGGGCACAGTCCGTTTCCGGAAAGAAGCGGTACTGAGCAAGCCCGGTAATGCCCATTGACTTTATGCACTCTATCCCAAACTTCCTTGGTGGTGGCAGTGCTGTTAATAGAGGGAGCATAACCTTGGAAACTTTGACGCTGTGAGACGCGGCGGATGTGTCTCGCATGAGCCTTCATCCGCTTGAAACTGATGAGATTAGTCACTGTTGGGTAACGTCTAAATATGCCCCATGCTCTGTTCTGCTTTTTTCTTGATTTTTCACAGTCGGCATTCAACCATGGTTTAGGGCGGCGGGGTAAGCGAGATGAAGTCATAGGGATAGCTAGAATTGCAGCATTGAGGATGTGGGCGCTAAGCAAATTGGTGAGTTCATCGATAGACAGTTTGTTAAGCGATGTACAAGCGAGCTGGGTTGCTTGGCTGAAGACAGACCAGTTTGCTTCCTCAAACTTCCAACGGGGAGTTCGTGTAGGCACTGTAACAGGTGGATGTAGTCGGTTCAGAATGATAGGAAAGTGATCGCTCCCATAGGGGTTAGGATCGACAGCCCAGGAAAACAAAGGAAATAATGTCGGATCGCAAAGAGACAGATCAATAGATGTAAAAGAATGAGTTGGGGCACTGAAATACGTAGATTCTGCTTTGTTCAATAAGCATTTAGGTGTAGAGGAAAGAAAACGCTCTATCATCGAGCCACGTGTATCTCGTATTCTACTACCCCAAAGAGGATTATGAGCATTGAAGTCACCGAGAATTAGGGCAGGTTGGGGTAATTGGTCGTGAAGTGATTCAAGCTCTTCGCGGGATACAGGATAGCTTGGGGGAATGTAAAGTGAACAGACGGTTATTAAACGGTCCAACAGAACACGAACTGCCACGGCTTCCAGAGTGGTATTCAAAGGAACCTCAATACATGGGGTAGACGGCTGGACAACTATAGCTACTCCACCAGAACTGTGCGACAAAAGAGGTCTGTCCTTGCGAAAAACCTGAAAGCGCCTTAGGATATTAGAGTGACTATTGTTTAAGTGTGTTTCCTGAAGACAAAATGCTATAGGGTGATGCTGGTCTAACAGAGAGTGCACGGCATCGTAGTTTCGAAGCAACCCTCGACAGTTCCACTGCAGGAATGCTGCCATTATGCATGAATTAGAAGAAAGACCATTCATCAAGACCTAAAAATCAATTTTGATGCGGGGTGCATTTTTCTTCTTAGATGTGTTCTTCGGCCTATCTGTGTTACCACAGGAAGTCGAAGGTAAGGACTCCGAGCTTGAGAATGGCCTGTCGTCCTTGGACTTGGGCCCGCTCTCGTCCATCGGCTCATCAAGGGCCGCCTCTGGCTGATTCCTAAGGGCCTGCGACCCCGACGGCTCACCAGGTTTTCGGGCGCCTTCAGGGGGACGAGAAGGAAGTCCCCGACCTCGAGGCATCTGCGTTTTGGATGGCGCAGGGATTGAAGATCCCTGAGCTTGAATGGACCCCGAAGCGATAGGATCTACCTTTCGCTTTGGGGTTGAAGTGGTTTGTGCCACTCCAGATGAGGTTGAGGGGGACTCAGGGGGGGGACGCAGGTCGTCCGTTGACGTCTGCGTTCCCGTTGACGCCGTCGACCGCGCCGGTCCCCTGCGCGCGGCCTCGGCATAAGAGCCTTGAGAAATAAAAGAATGTCTTTTCCGTGCTTCTGAGTAAGAAATATTTTCTTTGGCCTTTAGTGAGAGAATTTCCTTCTCTCTCTTCCACAGGGGACAGCTGCGAGAATACGCTGGGTGTGTTCCTCGGCAGTTGACGCAAAGATGGGTATTGTTGCCACAGTTGTCGGAAGGGTGGTCAGTGCTTGCACATTTTGCACAGGTGGCTTTTCCTCTGCAGGTTAGTGACCCATGTCCAAAGCGCTGGCAGCGGAAGCAACGCCTTGGATTGGGGACGTAGGGGCGGACTTTGCAGTTGAGATACCCGGCTTTAACAGTGGAGGGTAGCGTTGTCGAGTTGAACGTTAGCACAATGTGCTTTGTGTCCCGTTCTTCACCGTCGCGACGGATAGTGATACGTCGCACAGCGACTACCTCTTGATCTTGAAGTCCCTCGAGTATCTCGTCGGTAGATATTCCAAGGAGATCATCTTCAGAGATGACACCCTGCGTGCTGTTCAGTGAGCGATGTGGAGTCACTGACACTTTGTAATCTCTTACTTGGCTGAGTGCAAGAAGTTCTTTGCTTTGCTCAGCATTTGTGACCTCCACAAGCAGGTCGCCAGATGGAAGTTTTTTGGCTTTAAAGGATTTTCCTATCACAGTTTCTAGGGTCTTTGCGACCAAGAAGGGGGAAAGCTTTGCAAGTGGTTGATCTTCGTTCTCCGAGTGCATCACTATAAATTTGGGAAATTCATGACTGGCAAGGTAAGGCTTGTTGATGTTGTCTCTTCGGTCCGGACCCTTTTCGGGGCCCGATCAAGGAAAGATTTAGCTTTAGTACCCATATGAATGGGAAAAGGACTTCGGCACCTGCGGTGTGCCGCCCACCATCGAGCCCAACTTAGGGAGTAGTCAGCAGCCCATAACAAAATGGGCTTTGCTGGAACCGCTGATCTACTAGCACTTCCCCAGGTGCTATACCCAAGTGCGGTTAGGATAAGGGTATCTGCCACCACACAAGGTTGGCCCTTGCCGCCAAAGAAGGTGAAACAAAGGGAGAGGGAAGGGGAAAAAGAGAAAGAGGGGATAGTAGAAGAAAAGGCGACTAGACTGAATCATCCTGGCCGGGCCTTAGCAGGACTCCCGTCTACGAGAAGCGGGGGCCGAAGTGGTGTATTGCCTCACCCGGGGGGCCCCGAAGGGTCCAAACCTACCCCGGGCTCGGCTCAACCACCAGGATGCCCTTTTCCCCGGACACGGGCTCGCCACGCACAGCCAGACGTGGGTGGGTTTTAGCCGCTTTTTACTCAGGGTCTTTGGTGTCGCCAATGTGGCTGGGGTCCGTGGTGACGCTACTCACCAAGCACCTAGCACCTAAGGTGCAGGCGCCCCCTGCGGGGCTCGGGGCCCGTGGAGACGCCACTCTCCAAACACCTGCTTCCACAGGTGCCCCCTGCGGGGCTGAGCTAAGTGTGCACAGCTTTCTTTACCCAAACACCTAATAATATGTTTGTTTAACTTGTCTTTCTAATTAAGTGTGATACCTTCTTTTTCAACTACAATGGAAACATACACATCTGAAACCTATTACTTCGTGCTAAATCTGGGTCGTTCTTCCTCTGCAGTGTGTCGGCTTGCACAACATGAAATCACGTGGTCTCTCGGTCTCAACAAAATATTTTTCAAGGCAAGTGCGGCCTTAGCAAAGCATTATCTTGAGGCTTCCTTAAAGAGAACCACTGAGTTACTTTGGAACAAACCAGTCAATGAATAGATTATGTGCAAACAGAGTCAAGGTTAGACATTCCACTTAAGCAAGCAACCAAGTGAAATCACCAATTAGCTGAATGCGCAGGCGGTCCAAACCTGTCAACTCGATAGCTATCACCAAAAACCTTTTTAATGCATCAGTTGCCAAAGGGGACGGGAAACACGTGCACGATAAAGAGAGGCATTGTACGATGGTTCTCACATCAATCGTAGCTGGCGTCCTATGACACTGTGACATGGCACGTCCCATGTAACAGCGTGATGAGCTGGCCTTCCTTAATTTCCATCACCAAAAGGGGACTACCGCATACTACTGAGTAGTAGGAGGTACAATTGGGGGCGCTGTCATTCCTGGAAATGAGCTTCGGTCACTTTCCATGGTCTTAGGTGTTGCTTGGGTCTCGCGAAATGACAGCCTCGGCACGTTCTTGCCCACAGGTAGCACGACAAACGGCAAAAACAGCACCAAGAATACAAGAACGCACGAGGCTTATTCACATCGTTGACAGTTTCTGCCTTGTGTAAGGAAGCGGCGCACCCTTGTGGTAATAGTTGGCAGTCGGCAATTGAGCAGGCATTATCAGTATACATGAGGGTATGCTCTTGACACTTATTCAGGCATGTCACTCATGAAGAGCTTGGCAAGCACCATCTTTTGGTTCCTTGGTGTTGACCAAGACAGTTAAAACCATGTAAGAAGGTGCAAGACATGTGCCCAGTTCTGTTAAATGCCTCTGGTGCAGGCTTGGGTCAGCAGGCTGGACACCAAGCAACACTGAACACGACTTCAGATATATTATGACGTACCGCTGAAGAGTTACGTAATACTGATCGTGGTCCACTTGGACACAAAACAGATATAAACATCGGCCAAAACCATACTGGAAGGCAAGTGCACCATCCTTGGTCGGTTTTGACAGCCAAGGAGACCGGTGTTTGACAACGAAGCCTAGTTTAATAGTAATGTTTTCAAACAATTTTTACAGCGGTCATGTACAGCACCCCACCACCACTTTGAGTCACCCGCAGTTCAACGGGTTAGACGAGCACGCGATATGTAGAGTCAAGGGGGACATTCACGAGGTTCAGCCTTCGTAGCTTTGAAACCAGGCTTGTGAGGACTTCCCCAGTATTGTTGAAGTTCCACTGGTGCAGAACCTCAGCAAAAGATAGGAAACACTCCTCTCAGTTGTTATTCGGCTACAGCATCTGATCCCAGACTGATTTTTGTCTATATGCATTTGGACTCATCCCCGCTCGAAAGAAGCAACCACCCTTTTGGTGCGTTAGACTGTGTGGGCACGCACTTTCGGCCTCTGGTGAATTCCTGAAGTTGTCTGCTCACTTGATGGTACACGAATGACAACAGAAGGCACCCCAAGAGGGTAGCGCCAACAGCATGCGTATCAGCTCTGGACATGGCATCCCCACAAGTGGACCAGCCTGCCTATAGTAATATTTTGACGGAGAGGCGACAGTGTTGGAGGTTCAACGATCAGGCTGCTCACTGGCAGCATGAGACATCCAAAAAGGGTCGGTAGAGCGGCGTGTCCGATGGCCTTCATCGGACACGCCGCGCCGTGGCGTTGCTCCTGGTGGCCCCGTGACGTCAAACGTTTTAACAAAGCTCACCCCCCAAACTACCAGGTGGTATTGGATAATCGTTTAATTCGTATAAAATTGCTTTTCTTGCGTTTACGGACGAAAGGTTGATTTGTGTGAGCTGCTGTCATAAAGGAGACCACAAAAAACACAAAGAAATAGGCGCCGAAATTTGGCTTCCGCACCCCTTTAAAGTAGAACAAAGAACTACTGGTATTCCTTTCTTATTATTTTTATTTTAACAATAGCTTCAAAGAGACTACAATGGTAAAAACATAAGAACACGACACTTATCTTTTCAAACACACAAGCATTCAACGGGACATTATATTGAAAAAACTGAATATTTGTGGAAAGTTAATTGGAGATATTCGCAGTCGGAGAAAAATGTCGGTTCAACGACTTCTGTGGAGGTCACAGGCGTTTATGATGAAAACGTTTTCTTAGAAGTAAACAGCGAAAGACAAACAATTAATTTCACAACGATGCGATTCACCGAAAGCACCCGTCATAAACGGAGAAGATGCCAGTTCCTTGACGGACGGGCACCCGTTGATGAAGCTTCGCGGCGCGTGCTGGTCTGCGGTGGTTCTTTGCCATAGGATATTGAGCGAGGGGGTCCATGAAGACAGCGGCCGTCTTGTAAACGCACACTTTTTTGGAGGCCGGAGCTGGGTGGTCATCTTGCGCGCTGACTACATTTCATTCACCCCGCAGCTGAGGCTGCGGTGCAACCTACGTCCTCGTCGGACCAATCATGCATATATCTTTCGCCGCGTGATCACACTAACGCTGATAGCAACACGCAGAGAACTGGGTTAGGTGATGAAAGGGAGGCGGCTGATTGGTACGGTGGGGACGTAGTTCCCACTGCAGTTTTAGCTTTGGGGTGAACGAAGTATAGGGCAACATGTCTCATTGCAGTGAACTTTTGTGAAGTTCAAAAACCTGTACATCAGAGCTACTGGCCGAAGGAAAAAGATCAGACGTTTTGAAAAGCCACGTCTTGCAGGACCGACGTGTAAACGGAACGATCACGAGCGTTGGAACACTGTGAAGAACCTCAGGGGCTTATTTACTGCCGTGAAAGAACTGAAGGAACACAGGCGTTGGAACACTGCAAGGAACCTCAGAAGCTTATATGCTGCCCTAAAAAAGACTGAACGAGCGCGAGCGCAAGATAGTCATGAAAATCCACAGGGGCTCTTCTTCTGGCCTGGGAAAAGTTTAGCAGCCGAAGAAACCGGATGGACCGACAGGCTGGGCCGACGCACCAAAACATAGTAGCGGCCGGCGCACCAAAATGTAGTGATTCTTTGATGGGGAGGCGACAATGTTGATGGTTCGACGATCAGGCTGCTACCTGGCGGCAGGAGACATCTAGGAAGGGCCGGCACAGCGGCCGGGTTATGGGGTGCCCTGACGAGACGAGACAGAGGGGATCAACTTTAAGGTTTAGGTTTAATGAATCATAGAGCAGAACAACAGAACTGAAAAACACGAACGGCGAGAGAGGCGAGAGTTTGGGCTCCAGCTGGCGCTTATAACAGCCCAAATAGCGTCCTTGACGACGCAACAATCTAGTAAAAGCTAATTACTACACTGCTACTGAACTGTAACCCGCTACTGAATTGGAAAGTTAACGGGCTACGTACATAAAACCGGGAGATCACAACAATGTCGGGTGCAGGCCAGAAATTCAACCAGTCCGAGATTGAGGGAAACAGTACGGGCGACAGAGTCATATACCTCTGAGCATGTTTACCCTGCCAATCCTCGGTCTCGGTGTTTAATGGTTCAATACGATCAAATATACGACTAGCGATTTTTTTTTGTAATATAAGGTGCACAATAAAATACGTCAAACAAATATCCTTGCCTCATTTCTGTAAATACTCACGTCAAGCCAAGCGTCGATCATTGTTGACAACCAGTGTTGCTGCTCGCTCTGACAAACTTTTTATTGCCCCAATTTACGCGAATCGCACAACATATGTGATCTTGGCGGACCTTGAAGGACCACGGAAGCTAAAAATGAACATATTTTATAGTCTTTTTGTAGTTGTCTCAGTTACTAATATCATTTACGACTGCCTGCACGTAACTATCGGATTCGAAAGTGACCACCTCCCGTCGTGACCTGCAGAAAAGTGGTCATTCCGGTCGACACTTTGCCCAGAGGCGTCGCTTTTTGGGGTAGTCAAAGCCACAACGGTACTTTGACTACCCAGGGTAGTGATTTTTTCTTAGAGTGTACGGGTTATGTTGCAGTTAAAGAGTATGACGATGATTACAACAGACGATTTGCAAATTTCCCAAGCGCCCCGGCCCGCTCGCGAGGAATCGTGGAAGAGACTGTCCCTCGCCTGGCCGCTCTGCCTTGAGGTTACATTGCCTTGTCCCTTTCCTCTTCTTAATCGTGTGCTTTTCGATTCCATTATCTCTTTTATCTATTCTAGTTTATTTTTCATGGCTTCTAAGTGTTTCTACTCTTTTCTGCGCGCAATATTTCTTGTATATATATAGTATTTGTGTCTTTATTTTGCCTTTTTCGACGGGAGTGCCGACGGACAACACGCCGCTTCGCGCGTCGTTCCCCGGGTGAGTACTACCGTTGCTGCCGATTCATATCGCGCTGTTAGCTGTTCATTTTGGTTCATTTGACCCGCGTGCAGTCAAGAGGAGCCGTTTATGAACACCCGCGCGCATGTCATAAGGGTAGGCAGAGCTCTGAATCCACAATTGCGACGCGAGAGCCGAGTGGCCGAGTGCGGTGCGATTTAGCCGCCTGCGCTCGCTTCGTTGATTCGCACTGTATCGTGTGATTTCGAGTGCCGCATACTTGGCTAAAATGCAGCACGCAGGTTTGCCGTCGCGAATCATTTGTCCGAATGCCTGCGAAACCGTAACACCGTTGGGCAGATCCAACGCTTCGGTGCCTGACAACTGCACGCATCGGCGCGAGCCCTTAGCAAGCGCCGGCGGTTCAACGTCGCGGCTTGTATGCGCCTTTGGCATGCGTTCATAATCAGTCTGCTCGGCGGTTGTGAGTTGCCAACGCCCCTTTTTAAGTGTAGGGTTTGTTGTCACCCAGGCAGACACTTTAAAACGTGTAGTTCCTTCGACAATTTTATTTCGCTACTCAAGATGTCAACTCAAGGTGTACCTTCTAGGCTATTTTGGGTTGAAACTACGAGTTTCAAGATGACTTCTTGGGTGACAGCACATCTCTACACTTGAAAAAGGGTGTTTGCAACTGACAACCGCTTAGCAGATAGATTAAGAAGGCCTACCACAAGCGCATACAAGCCGCGACGTTGGGCCACCGGCGCTTAAGAAGGGCTCGCGCCGCTGCGCGCAGTTTGTCAGGCACCGCAGCGTTGGATATGAGGAACGGTGTTACGGCTTCGCAGGGATTCGGACAAATGATTCGCGGCAACAAATGTCTGCACTTGAAAAGGGGCGTTGGCAACTGACAACCGCTTAGCAGATAGATTACGAAGGCATGTCACAGGCGCATTCAAGCCGCGACATTGAGCCGTCGGCGTTTGCGAAGGGATCGTGCCAGAGCGCGTAGTTGTCAGGCGCCGCAGCCTTGCATATGCCTCAGCTTCCTAAACATTCGGACAAATGGTTCACGGCGACAAAGCGGCGTGCTGTATCTTGAGTCGAGTAAGCGGAACTCGAAGGCATACGCTGCAGTGCGAGTCAACGGAGCCAGCGCGGGCGGCCAAATCACAACGCACTCGGCTCTCGCGTCGCGAGTGAGAATGAACGGCTGGCCAGGTAGAGACAAGTCAGAGTCGCGCGGGACGGAAGTGAGGCCGTGTGCACCCTTCCCAAAGTCCGAGTCAGTGGAGAGTTGTAATAGATCGCTCCGATACATCCGTTAGCCCCAGATAACGAGACCAAAAACAATATGATGCATGTTCAATTGGAGCGGCGGAGTATCCGGTATCATTATCGGGACCATCTGAACGATCTGCTAAAATTCTTGAGTTTCAGTGCAGCAGAAGCAGCAAAGTATAAGACACTTTCGGGATTGATAGGTAGATTTTTTTACGTGGAATTAAGTTTAGAGGTTTATTTAAGTTCTAAATAATGTATTGTGCCGAACTAATACAATAGATCCAGGCGGCTGTCGTAGGTTGTCCAATGCTTTAAACCAACTCGATCATGGGACACTGGGTGGCCACCGAGCGACGCTGGTAACATGGGTAGTACCACGGGCAGGTACGCGTCCCCATGGGGTTTTGAGCCCTTTCTCTCGTCATTCACGCATATGACGCGGAGAGACGCAGAAGATGATGAAGCCCGTAAAAAACTTCCCATGTGGTTGAGCCTTTGAATTCAAAGCACTGATCAGAACGCCGTCGCGAAAAATTAGCGTTTCCAAAAATCGCCCTGGACAAATAAAAGCGCGCGCAAATGACTTTTAGAATCGTTGTGTTAAATTTAGAACGCAAAAATACTATTCCGCTCTCGGTGTTAAAAACTTCCCACATTGTTCTTTTTTTTTTTTTTGTCAGCGGCAGCAGCGGAAGTTCCCAGAAGGCTTCTGTTTACGAGTTGGAAATAAATCATTTTATTGCATAAACGTTACTGTCTTGTTACGCTGGCGTACTGCAACTTTGTGTTTTGTTCTCTTGTCGTTTTCTTTGTTTTGGTTTTTTGTCTAGTACAATGACAGCAGACTTCACTAAATTTTGAGAAGATATGAAAATATATTTAATACATGGACTAAAATACTTCCGTGTCGCTTTCGAGAGAGAAATGCGAAAAAAACTCGGAAAAATAAGGGCCAGTCTCGAAAGCGTAAAGAAAGATTTCTAGAAAATTATGGCTGAGACGGAAACAATCAAAATATAACATGCTGGTGTGGAAGATGAGAACGTCCGTCTTCGCGAAGAATGCGCAATCTTTAATTAAACAAGCCGAATAGAGCGAACGTCAGCTTATGCTATGCTAGCAATACTCTAAAGACCACAACATGGAACTCAAGAACGTTCCGCCGGTGTCACACGAAAGTCTCTCGCAAGTCCTAAAGAAAAGTGTCGAGCAGATTGAAGACGCAATTAATCCGTTCGATATCGACAAATGTCATCGCGTACCGGCAGGCAATTCATCGTCATGCGTGCTTATCATTGCCCAATTTAATCTTCGCTCAAAAAGAAATTCTGTAATCAAGAAAGCGCAGATGAAGCGGTTGTCAACCCCAAATTTAGGCCACGCTACACCTTCTTCAGTCTACGTCAGTGAGCACTTCTGTCAAGAACAAAATAGGTGATTGCATGACAGTTACAAAGTGGAATTACTCGGGTGGAAATTAGCGTGGACGAGAGGCGGAGAAATATGTCCGCGAAAATTAGAGCAGTCACAGGCTGTCCCTATTACATGCTTCAGTGACCGAGCCAAGATATTGCAAACTCACTTTTCACATGACTGTTTGAAGGCATATAAGGACAAATAAAATCAACACTCTCTTTAAAACATCAAAATGGAAATATCTGCATTTTTCTTTTATTCAAACCTTCGTTCTGCTCGTAATAAGGAGGACGAGTGAGGCGCTCTGTACAAAGAATTTCATATTCTTTTCAGTGTGATCATGCTCACCGAAACATGGTATTAAACCGACCTCTGGTTACCACAACTGGATTAATATAAAACATTTTCTTAAGAAGTTATTTTAAAAGTGGTGGAGGAATATTGATTTGTTTTCGAGCTACCTTTGATTCCGAACTCGTGACTCTTTTTTTTTTATTTGAAGTGATTTTAAAACATTGACGTTGAAGTGCTTGCAAAGTATTTTAGCACGGTCTATATGCCATCAATTGGAAGCTTAAACGAATTTCTCGATTACAGGCACAAACACTTACACAAAGAACAGGACTCATAAATCTTTGTATTTTTTCATCGATCTCTTCTACATATTGTTAGAACAAATTCTGTAACTTGACTTTTCTTTGTTTTCTGCTCCGCCTGTTGATATCAATTGGTAAAATGATCCGCGACTATCTTCTTGAGCTGAGGTAAGGTAATTATTTTGGAGATAAGGTCAGAGATGGGCTACTCACGCATCCATTGTCAAGCCTGGCAATATGCTTCACTTCAACGATTTCCCTATTTGGTTGACTGTGGTTTCGGTTTAGCACGGTGCAACTACGTAGTTTCGTCCCGCACCCGCTATCCAGGCAGTGCAGGCCTAGATTTCCTGCGTTGGCTTTAGTAGTGTTATTGTGGCGTTCGCGAAGTCGATTGTCGTGGCACCATGCAGTCTGCCGGATATAGCATTTTCTACAGGAGAGAGGAATGGAGTACACGACCCTATCTGTGTACAAAACAAAACTGGCTTTATTCTTCTTAGTGCAACTCTTTGATCGGTTTGAAGGAGCATTCGCTTTATCGCACAAGCTGGAGAGCTTGTACAGAACCCGGAATACCACCTCAACGTTGCCTTACTTCGCTACTTTTCCAGTTCATAGGAGAAATTGTAAATAAAAGGCACAGCAATAGGCCTAGTTGACCTGTATCTTGGTTGAGGTTGAGTGCAATCCAGTTTTCTCAAATTTTTTATGCGGTTCTCTGCAATCAATGCTAATAACACACTGGGGTTCCCTGCTGTTATTAGGCAAGATATTTGTGCAACCAAACATGATATGGAAAAAGTGTTCGCATGACTTGTTAAGTGAGTTTTAGTCTTAGATTTACGATGCCTCTATTAAGCAGCTTCGAGTGCGCACAGCCGAAGTTAAGTTGCGACTTGCCAAATTCATAGATTCACAGAAATTTATAAAGTCTCACTTTAATGCATATCCGCAGTTTAACACCAAAAACTAGCGGGAACCAAGTAACCCTGTGCTAAATATCGGAGACATACACCTGCCACATATGGTACAACGCTTCCTCAGCCTTGCTCCTAAGTTCGTTGTACAACCAAACAAATCTGCACCAGAGCAACTTTCGATGGTCAGACAAGTGTCCCACCCAGCACCAGAAGCTGAATCGGATCGCGTCATCTCTGAATGAGTTGAAACACTGTAGCGACAAAAATCACCGGCCTCCCCCTACCAACCAAGACGTTCGTGACGAACCTGAAGGAGTACTGCCTGACCCTAACACAAAGGATAAAGAGGAAGGCTTTGTGCTCATGCACCACCCTGACCTTTTGGAAACAAAAGCCCTTTCAGCATTGAGTCTGTTTTTTTAATGTAGTAATGACACCTCTTTAAGTAAGGTCAAGAAAAAAATCTAAAGAACTGTATCAGTAGCTGGAATTAAAACAGTTTTACTCCTACACAAACAGCAGCAAACTTTGAGGCATGGAATTATTTTTAGTGCAAAAACACATGAAAACGATTGCCCACACAAAGTTCTTATTTCTAAAGATTGAACTTGGCAGACGTCGGTCGCATTATTCCTTCAAGAAAGAATAAACCTACTCAAACTGAAGATCATTATTTAATTATGAGCGCATGTGGAAGTAACGAGGCTCTAAATCGAGTCTGAAGACAACAGGCTAAATGTTTTTTAGTCTACATCAAGAACTTCTACTATCATTCCTCACTAGCGTGTTTTTATACTGCGTTGAAGAAAGCATAGACTCCTTTGATACCTTTGCCTTTCAGAACGCTGCGGGTATTACCAAGACATATTCATCCACTTAATTATATTTTATCTTCAACCCACTTTTGCCACCTGGGAAGGAAATACATACCTAAGCGTATTTATAGGGTCATGTATCACCCAGGTACTCGGCGACCTTCATATTTCATGCCACGTAGGATTGTTCGAAAAAAGCTGAATCATATCAAATATAGTGAAAATTCTTCGATACGAAGATGAATAATTGATCACCCTAGCAATGGAGGCTTGCAAGTTCTCAAGGACAATGTCCAAGGTTCAATCCCTTTTCAATGGCTGCATGAATCCGTTGGAACCTGCCCACGAGCCTGCAGACGGGAAATAGATCGAATTCCTGGATCTACCACTATTCTTATTGAGCGATCACGTATGTTCGTCCTATGAGCTGCGGGGCAAAAAGCCGCTATTTAACTCCAACTTTGTGAACTCCAAGGTGATCAAGACAGGAATCCTCAACCTATTTCTCAAAAACGCACTTAACAAATCATGCGAACATTTCATTAAACCAAGCTTCGAAGCACATATATCTCGCTTAACATTAGAAGGGTACCCCAGTGTCTTATTAACGTCGATTACACAGAACCTCCCCAAAGATATGGAAGGACGTGAGGTCACTCATCCTCCAATAATACACAGGTCAACAGACCTATTGTCCTGTCTTATATTCACAACTTCTCACATGGACTGAGAAAGGAGCGAAAAAAGGCATCGTTCAGGTAATCCCAGCTCCGAACAAGCCCTCCAGTTTGTGTAAGAACGTGAACGCTTGTTCATACTATTAAAGGGCTGCACTAAGAAGCACATAACCAGCTTTTTCCAGAGCACAGAGAGCGTCGTGTACCCTGTTCCTCTCTCCTGTGGAAAATGCTATATTGGCCAGACTGGACGGTGCCTGAATGATCGAATTCACTAACACCACAATAATGCTACTAGAGCCAACTTAGGACATCTAGGTCTTCACTGCCGGGATGGGGATGTGCGGCACAACTACGAAGTTTTGTCGTACTAAACGAATACAACAACCAACTAGCTTGGAACGAAACGAAGCATATTGCCAGGCTTGACGATGGATGCATGAGCAGCCCATGTCTGACCTTATATACCAATAATTAGCTTACCTCACCTTAAAATAATATCGGAGTATTTTATTTGAGAATTATTGATTGTTCATACTCGTAAGTTTTATATTTTGCTTTATGTTGTTTTTGTAGTTATATTGTGTATTTCAGTTATATTTTGTTTTTATCGTATGTCTGCCTCTGTCGAGGAAACGGAGGTGGGCCTCATCAAGCCAAAGTATGTTGACTTCTTGCCTACGCCTCCGTTGCCTGCACAATAAGACACAATTATACTGAATTTGAAACAAATTGAATTTGAAGATATACTCCCGTGATATAGTAGAGATTTAAATTGGAATAGGTGGTCATAAGCACGTTGTTACTTTTAACTAAAACAAGAATATTCAACAAAATTCTTACAAAGTACTTGAAATTAATATTCGTGTTTCCAGGGCGACGGAGTCCACTATAAGATAAGAAAAATAGTTTCAAGACAGAGCTCTCCAAGATGAAATAAGTACACAAAATCAGGTCGGATGATGTTTTTTTTTATTCTTAGTTTTATTTCATGGGCAGGATGCGATAAACATAAATTTGTATTTCTAAAATTTTTGTATTAGCTGTTCCGATCCTGGCTGATAACGTTTTAGCCTATTTTTCGAAAGCTACATCAAAGGTGGAATTATATGGCAAACGTTTTGTCAAAGAAAGTTGGATCAAAAAGAGGCACCCCTCGAACCAAGTACCCACGCTCATCTCATCTTATTCCTGACACACAGATATTTTATGATGTCATGAGAAAGTTAGCCAAAGTATGGGCGCAATTTAAAATGAAACCATATACCCTCTTCACTTTAATGTGAAAAAAAGAAAGAAGATATGTTTGTTAAATATTGTGGTCGGTTTGCCTTGCTGCATACCCGACCCGGAGGAATAATACGGAGCCAACGGTTTCAACAACAAGAAACTACGTTTAATTAGACATGTACAAGACGATTAACATTGCTACCGGCGCTGCCGGAGTCCAGGCACCGACTCTCCGTGCGCCGCCTCTGATCTGCCTTATCAAGGCGGCGCATCCGTTGTGCGCGTGGCTGGCGTGACGTCGCCGCCACGCGGGAAAACTTCGGCACCTTTGCCTCGGAGTGGGCAACTTGGCTGGGGAGCCGCCAGGGTGCCCACACCTCCCCCCCCCCCCCCCCCCCCCCTCAAGCTTCGTCCGGCATGTCGATGACGGGAGACGTTGTGGGCGTCAGGGGGTGGATGGCGCTGTTGGGCGGACTGACGTTGTAAGTCCGGCCGGCGCCTGCTGGACGAGCGCGGCGGCTGCTGACGAGCTTGGCGGCTCGGTCAGCTCCAGCTTGTCACTTGAGCTTGTTCTGGACCAGGCCTCCACCTTGTTGCTCTGGACCGCCTCCAGCAGGTGGCTGCTCTGCACGTGGTCCTTGATCCGAGCCTGCGGCCGCTCCATCCTGTAGAGGGTGGCGGCGGTCCATGGTTCTCTGGGCTGCCCCTGGCGCGCCGACGTCCTTGGTGGCCCGGTCCACCATGAGACCGGCCGCCGTGTCATTCCGATGGCGGGTGTGGTGACGGTGGTGTCCATGAGCCAGCTTCACAGAAAAACAAGGAAGCAGACGACATGGAGCTCAGTTGAGGGTTGAGCCCGACGTTATCTTCGCACACCTTCCAGAAAGTTTGAAATAACGGATCTGAGGTGGGCACACAATCTTCTCACCCCTCTCTTGAAAAGGGGGCAGATCCGTGGAAGTAGACAACTACCCCCAAAATGCGAGAGAGGCCAAGGAGACAAAAAAAAAGGTTCCTCTCTCTTTGGTGTCACCGACGTCGCAGGTTATACCGCCGCCTCGGTGGAGACAAGGGGGTTTCCGGAACGGGACTGCCGTCAGTGTCGTTCCGGTCCTGCGAGAAATCTTCGTCTTCTGCTTGAAAAAATCGTTTAAGGTCGGTGACATGAACAGGTCCCGTTTCCTCACTAGACTCACAGTTAACTAGTTTGTAAGTGAGTGGCGAGCAGTTTTCACGCACGCGAAACGGACCTTCCCACCTGTTGGCGAGGGAGGCTGCAAAGCCTCGAGCGGCGTCACTCAGTGGGTGAGTACGCCGGAGCACAATATCTGCCACCTCGAACTGCAAGTTACGTCGCCCCTGGTTGTACTGTTCTGCCTGCTGTACTCGGGCGACGTTGAGATTTTCTCGGGCCTCTCGAAGGTTATCGGAGAAGCGCTTTCGCAGGTCCTCTGCGAACTTCACGTAGGGGCGAAGCCTTCCCCCAGACTCTGTAGAAAGGAGGCTGTTAAAAAGCGGGAACGCAAGCTCCTTGCCGAAATTCAATTGAGCAGGAGTGAGACCCGTTGACCGATTAGTGGTCGTACGGGTTGCGAATGCCAGCTCGAGCAGTTTCGCGTCCCAGTCCTTGTGGCGCTCTGTGTAGGCCACTAACATCATCTTAAGGTTCCGATTTACCCTTTCCGTGATGTTTGCTTGCTGGTGGGATGGGGAAGTTCTTTTGTGCTTGATTCCCAGTACCGCGCATGCGTCGATGAACACCTTACTCGTTAGATAGGAGGCATTATCGCTTACAAGATGTGCAGGAAAGCCAAACCTAGTGAATGTTTTGAGTAGACACTCCCAGATTTTTTGCGAATCTAGCTTCCGCAAAGGGAATAACTCGACCCACTTCGTAAAGTGGTCGGCTACCACGGTTGGGCGCAATTTCCTTCCATTAAACCGAATCTGCAGCCTCTCGGCTCCTCCAGCTGTTATCGCTGTACCAGAAGCTAGCTGCAAACGGGTTTCGCACTCCCGGAGGCTTTTCTTTTTTGCTTTGCAGAGTTCGAAAACGAAATCCCCTATGTGCGAGATAGCGGCCCCGGAATCCAAAAGTGCGGCAATGGGAAGAAATCGGGCAACTTGGCTGGGGAGCCGCCAGGGTGCCCACAATATAAACGGTAATATTGATGACATAATCAAATTCATGAGACAAGGAGATACGAAAAAAACAGACAAGAAGGCACAAAATTACAAACTGGTTAAATATTATGCGTCCTCTTGTAAGCTATTTTTTTCTTCTTGTCTCAGAGTTTAGATTATTATATTTTCTAAAAAAAAAAATTGCCTGCTTACTTGCGGTGTTGCAGTTAATGAACACACTTCCTAGATACAAAGTGTTTATTTATTTTTTTTCGAAAGTAAACAACATATTGCTAAATGCTCATTGGTGACAGAAGGTAGTGGTGGGAACCAAGTGCCCACGTTTCAGAACTAACCCGCATTTCTTTCAAAAGTCAGATGCGTTTTTCTGAAAAAATAAATCTGAAAAGGGGGGCCGGTTTTTGCCTTTTTTCGGTAACCGGCGCAGTTTAGATCCATGTGTCCGAGAGCTTCGTCGGCCACAATGTTCCCATTGAACATTTTAATAAATCCCTTTTAACTTTTGAATAAAATAGCAGTTTTTTTTTTCTAAAACATTAACATCTGGTCTAGACCTCTAGCACTAGATTTAGGCCGATAATATCCATTCGGTGATGCGTAGTTTAAAAATTGTACTGAAAAAAAAAAAACGTAAATTTTTTTTGCACATTTTGTAGACGCTTTGTCCGAATAGAATGGATAAAAAAAAACGCGCGTAAAATGAAGGAGTGGCAAATTATTTAGTGTTTACTGTCGCGCTTACCTTCACCAACAAACAGGATAAAAATATGGATAACATTTCTTTTGAAAAAGTAAATACTTTTTCAGTGCCAGTCCATCCGAAGCCAATCTATTTGATTGGCATCGGCTTTAGTGGATGTCAATTTGATCCGTTTAATAGAATTCTGATTAATTCGACTAAAACCCCAGTACATACAAAAAGTACTCTTCATTATTACAATTATTCTTAAACATGGCACATGGATTGATCAGTTCATTCAATCGCTGATAACAATGCAGAATAATTATTCTGCGCAAATTTAAAGCACAACTGAAGTAACTACTTTTTATTGATGTAACCCCAGTCATACCAAAGGAAACAAGAACTGCCCAATTTTTAGCTAGCTTTTCTTGCGCTCTGATAGTTTGCAATAACCCGTATGGAAATTTTATATCTGGGCCATATCTGGCCATATCAAACGTTATATGATTATATACGGCCTATATACAAACTTATCTGGCGTATATACAGACTTATCTGGCGTATATACAGCCTGATATGGCGTATATACAGACTTATCTGGTGTATATACAGACTTATCTGGCGTATACACAGCCTGATATGGCGTATATACAGACTTATCTGGCGTATATACAGCCTTATCCGGGGAATATGAAGTCTTATCTGGGAATGTATACACTGCAGCCTCATTTGAGGTATATATATACTTTGTTATCTGTCGTATACAGCTTTATCTAGCGGCCGGTTTTTAATTAATTGTGTATAAATAAGTTAAATAAATGAAGGACGTTTACAACTCCAATGCTGAATTGGCTCTCTTTTTGAGAGGATCCGGAGGGGATATGGTATGCGCAGGCCTCTCCTCCTCCCTCATCTGCTCCTCGCCTCCTCCCGCTCCATCTCAAGTGGTGCATTATGGGAAACGTACCATATAATGCAACGCGCGCGTCACCGCGGTGTGCATTAATTATGGCACGTTTCTAATAATGCACAGCGCGGTTACGCCGACGGCGACGCGTCACGCCGACGCCCGCGTGCCGTAACGCGTCGGCGTAACGCTTTTTCGTGACGCGTCGCCGTCGGCATAAAGCTTTTTCGTGACGCGTCGGCGTCACCGTAACACCTTTTCGTGACGCGTTACGCCGACGGCAACGCCGCTTAAGCCGGAAACAAACGCCTAAGAGCTGCGCTAAAAAAAAAAAAAGTTAAGAAGTAATTTGTTAATTAGCTAATTCGTAAATTACTAAATCTAAATAGCACAAATAATCCCAAACCTTAGCTTTGGCAAGCTTAAGATTGGGATTATTTGTGCTAAAGTTCGCGAGGATTTCAATTTCAATCAATTTCAATTCGAAAACTAACATTACGTCCGAAATGTTCGGGAAACCCATTTTCTCGGAATCGTAGACGATTCGCCAAGTTCACGAAAATTCAGTAATTTACAGCATCAACTTTCCTGTTTGGCATTCCAGGGCAAAACAAAATAAGTCAGATAATTTATATATTTAACAACCGAATATTCCCCTGGGTTTGTATTTCCTAATATTATTGTTAGGAAGGTGATGCTTTTACATTGTGTACTCGGCGCTATATAAGTGGACGAATAGAATTTCTAATTTGTTTTGAAATGTTTAACAATACTAGCTGTTTTAGAAAAAATACACTATTTTTCACCTCTCAGCAAACATTTCAAAAAGCGTTTGTCCAAGTCAGTATCTAATATGTAACTTTTCACTTTCCTAACATTAATTTTGGAGGAAGTATATATAAAACTGTGTCAATATTTCATTGTTATCTAAATGAATTAGTTTATGGCAGTCATACTTCGCCCTCGAATGCCCAACTAAATATGACAGCAGCCACTTCGGACTATTTGCCTTTTTATTTTAATAAATAAAAGCTGCTTTGAAGCAAATCAAGACAGCAGGAGACATGACCATTGATTCAAAGAATAGAATTATTACAATTGATAAATTTTCACTCAATATTCTTGCCCCTTTTTCCTCATCAAGTAGTCTATTTGGGTAGTTAGAGGAGCCTTTTTTTGAAATGCACAATTATGACCAGTCTTCCATTAAAAATTTGCAGTTATAAGACTGCAAACCTTTTTTTCTCCACAAGTCTACTGTTTTTTTACATTGGTATGATCTTACATCTAAATATATGTGAAAAAGCACGTGAGAAAAAAGAAATACATAACCAAAATTGTCTTTCGAATTACCGAAAAGTACATTAACATACATAACGTGTACTGAGATTATTATTTATGGTTTGATCAAATCGGCTCAATTTTCATTTGTTGTCATGTGCTACATAGTGTACACCAACAAACGACAGGAAAAAAAGGCTGCTTTATGGGAGTCTGACAAATGTACCAGCCCCCCCCCCTTCAGTTTGGGTTGGTTAATGTTGACAGTGCAGGTTAATTTGATATGCATGTGGTACAAATAAGTCAGAGAACTGCATTGGGCATAACAAATATTTTTTTATCTCCACAATTCAACTTCATGTAAATCACACATCGAAAATAAACATGCTTAAACACATAAAAACATGGCTTCGTCAGGTTCTGACAAACACAGTCAAATCACAATTATTCAGAAAACTTCTAATTTGCTCAGCAGTGGAGAAAATGACAGATTTGACGCCTGCTTCGAACACACCTAAACATTACTTGTTGCAAAGCCACACACTACCAGACATGATTTGGTCCAATCCTGACACACGCAACCAAAATCTGGATTCCACAAAACACGCGGCAAAGGATGCAACGGGATGCTACAAACACCAAAACATCACTGATACAGCAATATCTCGAACGGATGACTATTTAACAAAAAAAAAAAAAAAAAGAGGCGAATTTGACAGATATGTTTACACCTTGTTTCTCTGAGAAGGAGAGCGGACGGCCTCGCGTCTTCTCCACCTCGCCGCCTTGAGAGGGCAAAGCGAAGTGAGGAGGAAACGAGATATCTTGACGTCACATGATTTGTCCGCCTGGTTCAATCTCGACCTCTTTTCCCAAAAATATGGCCGTCCATTCGAGATATAGCCTTACGAGTAGTGTTGTAGCGATTGTAACATCCCACCTACATCTCCTGCATTGTTTTTTTGTTTTTTGTTTTAATCCAAATTTCGGTTCACCATTTTTTTAAAGCAGAATTCACAAAACTTTTTCCTCAATCAGCGGGGAAGGGAGGTAGTTTGGTAAATACCGTAAAATACCGAGCATCCGCCCATTTCACATTAAGTGCCCACCCCCACATTTTGTAAGAGCTGAAAAGATATGCACAGTACAAATATATGTAAAACTTATGACCACACATATGACATTTTGTTGTTTCGTTTTGCTTTAAGCTGGGAGCCAAAGTGATGTGTAAGACCATCTAAGTCCACCATCAAGGCACACCATGCGTACCAAGTTCATTTGTGCAATACATTTTTGAAAAGTGTTTAAGATCAAGTGGAACCACACAAGAGTTTTTGGAGAAACCAAGGTAATAGTAAATTTGGGCGTTTACGTGCCAAACATACGAAGGGTATCTGGCACACCCAAGGGGGGACTGAGGATTAATTCAACCACCTGGGGACCTCTAGATGTGCAACCAAAAGTTTGGTTACACGGCGCCTTTTCCGCAATAAGCCTCTGTTATATTGCGGGCAGCTCAGGACAACATAGCAAAGGTTCTGATCATGTGCTGCAGCTCAATGTCCAGGGGGCATGTACAGTAACAATTAGGAAAGGAGCAGTCTACTGGGCTTTACAAATTCATCTCAAACAGATTCGGTGTTGAAACAATGTAATCGAGAACAAAAATACACTTGTGGAGTTCTGTTTGGGGAAGGGGGACAATGACAAGCTGATTGTCGGCGGAATACACAGGGATGAATTGGGAAAGTGAGTAGTTCATGCTCTCGTGTACTATTGTCTCAGAATCATCGATAAAAAACTCGTTGAGGACAGCATACACTTCCATGCTGTTCTTCACAAAGCACTCAATGGATGCATAGCAAATACCGTTTTCAGTAGTACATCTGACTGTTCTGTTATTTCTAAGTTTCTGGTTTTCATAAATACTAGATGTGAAAGTGACACAACCAATCGTTGCCCTCTTGTAGATCAATGCATTGTCGAACATAGACTGGGTCGATAAGAAACTTGCTATCTTTCTGTTCGCTTGACATGGGCGTCCATCGAGTTTTACAGATCCGTCTGTAGTCTGTTTTGGAAAACGAACATTCCGAATTCTGTTCAAGACAGAAAATGCAGTAGAGCCCTTATCCATGCGTCGCTCAATTGAGTTAAGTGCATTTCCGATCCCGACAAGAGTAGCAAGTTGCTTATCGATTGCCCTGGTGCCTTGGATAACTCTAACTAGTTCACCATTTCTATCTTCAAAAAGAAATGCAGACGTTGCCCAGAGGGGGCCCCAACGTCTTACAGAAAGACCGAGATGTGTTAACTGGTGCATGTTGAAAGTTAAAAACTGTGGTCCATAAAGTGATGCGGACTCTTCAACAAAGCGACTAAGAAAAGTTTCGGCCAGATCAATTTCGTGACGTCTCACAGACTGCTTCAACAGCATATGGATGGCGGAGACGAGGAGGACAAAATGTTGCAGATGAGCCAGTGGAAGAATGCCAGAAAGTACTGGAATAGAATAAAAAAGTAGCCATGCCCTGAACTCACTTGCTTTCCAATACATTCTATGCCTGACAGAGCGCGGCGTTCTAGTGATAAAATCGGGTGGCTGGATGGCCAGCAGCCTCTCGTCAATTGTTTTCAACTGTCGTCCGAGATACCATGGCTCTGCATGATACTTACTGTCAAACCAGGTGGCCATTAGCATTTTCACTACCCCTAGCAGTACACAGTGCATGTAATCTATTACAAAACTGGACGCCAAATCAAAACGGGGAATCAACCTCAATACAGACGGCCCTTTTACGCCCTGTACTACAGTTTGGCTATTCACAGCCTGTACGGCCTGCTGCTTCATGCCACTCCCCGTTCGCAAAGCATGCGTACCCGGAACATAAATCCATGATCGGGAGGAGCCATTGCGCTGACAAGTTTTGCCAGGGGCCTCACATAGAGAGCACCCATGCAAGCCATTAAACTGGCGAATATTCTGCAGCAGAGCCTTTGGTACGGCGTCCACAGATGTGACTGGTGCAAAAATACGGGATATCAGTTGTCGTCCAGTTACAGGATGAGTCCATCTCAAACCCTGCAATGCGAGTTTTTTCACTTCCAAACAAAATGGTCGAAGAAAGGTATTAACGTCAGGCTTTGAGCCACACCAAAGCAGAGTCAGTAGTTGAAATTTCTTGCGTAGTCGGGGGGGCAGTTCAGGGATTACACAGTGCAAGGGCCACAAGGAAGAGGTTGAGCTTTTGAACACCTTAACACCATCAGTGTTCCAGAACAAAGAGAAGTCATATTTGCCGCTTCCAGACCTCACCTTCTTGTATTCATCCCCATCTGTTAGATCACTGTAGGCATCAGAAGTGCCATGGTTGGGTGGTGAGAAGTATTCATACATCCTTTCATCCTCTAAGAATGAGCGCAGCGTTGGAGCTAACTCTATCTGTAAAAATCTGCCGCAGTTAATAAGTGATTTGGTGCACAATGGACACCATGCGATTCCAGCGGAAACAGAGGTGTGGCAATTCTTGCAAAAGAAATGTTCTTTTGCTGGATCACCGGATCGATACTTGGAAAGGAGCTTGAAAAAGGTGTACGTCGTTGACGGAAGAGAATGTGGGCGGGGCAGAAATAAGTTGAGAGCAAATAACAAAGCTGAAAGAAACTCTCGCGTGAGGTTGAATTTGAAGAACAAGTTCATCAGGATGACACAAACTTCAATGCAGGACATAGAACACCCATCAAAAAGGGGAGTGTGGGCCAAACCTTCCTGTACATAGCTGTCACCTGGGCATTGTTCACCGGAGGAGGTACTGTCTCCGTCATCGGCTTCATCAGAACTTGAAACACTGATGTCCGAGCAGATGCTCTTCTCTTCTTCGGCATCACTTGCATCCTCTGCACCACTCTCTTGTCGAAGAGGAATTGGGCTGCTTGCAAGCTGATCAGGGCTTGCGCTGTTCGGAGGTTCGGAACAGCCTGCATCTTCAGAAAGCTGGTCCCACCGAGCTTGGGTACGTCGTGGGACCTATCAAGTTGGAAAAAGAAAACATAAAACATGTTTCTTTCATTACGAGTACTGCAATTTCAAACATATCTATAAAAAAATAATGAACCTTTCAAACGAGTTGCAGAATTTATGCTAGCAGAGGCGACATTCGGTAGATATCCGTGCCCCAACTTTGCTATCACCAAGAACTCAGCAACAATGAGCTCAGATGGTGCAGCGGTTAGCATGCTGGTCTAGGCATTTTTTTTTATCGTGTTGAATATCCAGATTTAATTTGTGTCTTGTAAACAGTTCACTTTCTTTTGCTATTATAACTTGTGCAGATGCATGACAAGTACAAAGCAAGTAGCTGGCTCCCGAGACGTTCACTTCGTTTGAATTTCGGGAAAGAAAGACGAGCCTATTCGCAACTTTCACGACCTATAGGGGGCGTACTGGCGCCTATCAAAATGGCTGCTATCTGGATGATCGTCGTAGAAGAGCAGCACGAGGCTGGGCTTGCGACGCGTGAGTAATTCCAGCTTTGCTGTAAATGAGCTGTAATATAGCCTAAGTTCATTTTTTGCACGTCAGGAAGGTATTTGCAAGCACCTTTTTTGTGAAGCCGATCATCCAGGAGCTAGGGAGCGCTATTCTCACACCGCGGTACCACCATCGCTGAAAGTTGCGAATATTTTGCCGGCAGCTGGCAGAGTTGTCTGGGCGGACAAATGCTGGCACTTTTCTCCCATTTGCGGGCTGCAAACACGTCACTATAGTGTCGGCATTATATATACATGGGTTAATTGGGTATGGCAGCCAGAGAAAAAAAATTGCCGGCAGTTGTTCTACGTTGGCTGGCATATATTTGTGGTTGTTACTCTGCCAGCAGATGGAAAAATAGGCCTGGAAACAAAATGCCAGCTGACAGCTCGGATCAAAATTGCTAGCAGCACTCATTCTTTGTGTCTACATCATGCCAGCTGCAGTCGATGTATGCGAGTACCATGCCTACTGGGACTGAGCAGAAATCGTAACTGTCAATTTGGATAAGTTTGCCGAAAAGATTCCCGAGTATAATTACTTGCTAAAATATTACACATTTGTACAGCGTAAGTTGTCTGCCATAGGAAGGCATCATTTTCTACATGCAGACGAAAAATCTACATATAGCCTGGTGCTACGAATATACGACGTACTCTGCGATAGCAATTGCAGTACACTAGCCTAAGCCAAGGCCTAACCAACTTCTCGATAGAACAAAGCAGCGGTGAACCTTTTGAAGTAACTAGAAATGAAAATCTTTCTAACCTTGCCCCTAAATTGTCACGCTGCCGGGAGTGATTGGAACGTCGAAAAAATTTCAATCATCCATACAGTAGGTTCAGCCTACAGAAGCGGCAGACCCTTAGTGGAACGATCCGCTTGAGTGTGACTCAGGTACTTACGACTTCGCTGCTGCTTGTCAAATACTTCTTGTAGGGACCGCGCTTCTGCCTGTTCATTCTGGAAGGCTGTGCAGTATGACCAAGTACCAGGATGCCAACACGGGTAACTCGACCTTTAGTAGAGCCACAAACAGTGGCAAATCCGCGCCATTTGACCACGCGTAAACGCTTCCACGCAAAGCCCTCTTCCGACGCCCGCCCAGCCGAGTGCAGCGTGCGGCAACTCCAGCCACCCCGCCCGCCTCTCCAGCCACAGCCGGCTGCGCGAAACCACGTGTAGCCGAGTCAGTCCAGAGGGAATTTTCAGTGTTTTATTAGGAGCAGTGTTCATTCATAAATAATCAAGTCGGTAATTCATTTTTTTTATACAAAATATAACTCGATTATTGACTTTTTAAAGATTTATTCTGTTTTTGAATGGGTTGGCGGCTGGTTAATTGCGTTGGAATTTCGCCCCGTTTGCTGGCAACAAGAGCAGCCGGCGCGAAGCTCTTCCTGGAAAGTACTCTACCCGCCCGGCGATAGTTGCAGGGATGTAAAGGGAGAAGTAGTATGGTAGAAAATAAAAAGAAAACATGTTTCAATTACATAATTCAAGGCTGGGTGGCTTAAGCAACCGCCCGATATAAAAGCAACTGCGACGAGCAAGCGGATCTCGGCGGGAAACACCTCGGCCGCGAGATCTTATTTGCTTTTTCAAACGCGTCTCGTGGTTGTTAGTCAATAAATAAAGTACGTACGCTTCTCGGTATTTTCTTTCCCTTTCCTCGAACGCCCAGTCTCGTTCGTGAAGCAACAATGAATTTCCGAAAGCCGAGGGAAAGGCGACGCAACCATCGCCGCGAGTAGCAGACGACGCTGCGCATAAAACGGTGCACCGACCTCGCAGAGGGCAGGCGTCGTCGTATTTAGACATTCTCCGTTCGTTGTGGCGCATCTAACTGTTGATAGTTGTCAAAAAAAAATGGTTTTACATAATGCATTTTCTATCTTCCTTGAAACTGTTGTGGGTACACTATAGTTGCACGGGCGTCAGCCTTCCCCCAACACCAGCACGCCTGTACATTTCTACCTCCCCAAGGGCAATAAATAATACCAAAGTCGCAATAAAACGCACGCGGTAGCCATACGACTAGCAGATGACGGGAGGATCGTCGAAGTCGACGTGCCTAATTCTACGAAATTGTGACTGCGGTGAGGGCTGCCGTCTTCGCACGCTGATTTTCAGGAACTTTGGGGGTGGAGAAGAATTCTACTCGTAGAGTTTGAATCGTTTCGAGCTCTCTTGGCGCAGTTGCTACGCCCACACGGCATAATGAACCATCGCCGGAATGAACAAAACGTTCCGCGTTCAGAGCTTGAAATGCTGCCTCAGGTGTCGTGACGAATCCTCTTCACGCGTGCACGTAAAGAATATCGCGTTGAACATCTACTTGGCTTTCTACAACGTTCTACACGTTCTACAAGGATTTTGTAGCCACAATTGGTAGGTCGAATGTACGGCAGACAGCAAAATATCTACCTTTTAAAAATGGCGAATCGACCGTGGCGCACCCTGGATTTTTGTTTTCTTCAACCCCGATACCAACGCCTTGAAACCATAGAGCTTGAAACCCAAATTGCAATACAAAAAAAAATTACTCGTCGCGAAAAACACGAAGTATAACACAGTGTAAAATGTAATTAGTCGAACTAAATTACTATTAAGTAAATACATTTCTCGGCTTTTCTTTTTGTGCGCTTTTATCGGTCAAGCACAAAAAGGTTTTAATCTGAAAAGATACCAGCCAATCCAATCCGTTGAGCAGTCTTAACATTGTGTGTTTACCGTTCTCTGTCAGCTGTAACTTAACGCAACGCAATATGACTGAACGCATCGACGCCGAGTTTGTGCTCGTCTATTTCGAAGAGGAGAACAAGTACGATGTTGTCGGCGACGTCTACATAGAAGAGCTGTGCGATTCGGCAGCGCCCTTAGCCGTAGGAGCCATAGTCCACGTGCTGTGGCAGGACAGGGGCGCCTTCCCTGCTGTAGTAAGGGGCCTTTCCGGTAAGAACCCAGCTTCATAGTTCTTAAATGTAAAACGTTTATTGAGCAAATGGTGCAACTGGCAGTTGCGTTAAGGTAGGGTCACTGTGCAGTTACGGGGGGTTTTCGTAGATCGTTTTTACCTTCCCGCAGCGTCCTCCCCGACCCGCTACGATAACCGGAACTAGTCTACAGCCAAGGCCATCGGCTCGCATGAGCAGTTGCGGATTCTTCGTTGTGGAGGGCTTAGCGGAGGGGGAAACACGGTCTACGAAAACTCCATACTAGTGAGTTTTAGTATTGCGTATACGAGCAAACGCAAGCGCTGTGCGTTAGCATTGCGTTCTCCACGCTGCGCATGCGCGAAATCGCCATGCGCCAATCCAAGGGCGCAGTTTAGGCTCCGCGCTCGCGCAAGTGTGGAACACGCAACGCAAACGCACAGCGCTTGCGTTTGCTCGTATATGCAACACTAAAACCCACTATTATCATATCTGAAGGGAGAAAGGGCGGGCGGTGTTTTAGCAGATCGCTTTTACGCTCAAATAATGATACTCTATGCTATGCCGACCACCTTTTTGCATGTATTGTATTGTTATGTGAGTTGAGGGAAAAAAGAAATATCTTGGTATGTTTTTACCTGGCGTCACTCTCACATTCTCTCGATAAGGATTACAAGAAGGAAGTGTCTAGAGTTCCGTTCAGACGGAACGGTAGTCGCCACTGAAGTTCGTTCCATTCTGAACGAACTTTAGTAAACCGTGTAAAGTTACGACCAGGCAGAACTATAAACTTATACAAACTGAGAGACGGGGGCACCGTCGCAGCAAAGCGGCGTGTACAGGTAGGCAAGGGGAATTAACATTTTTGAAATGAGCCGTCGCATACTTTTGTCGCGAAGTGGTGGGGATGGGTGTTTAGGTTAGCACGTGCCCTAGTGATACATGCGTGTTTAATCGACACTCATTAAGCCCTAGAAAGATCACTTCGGAGTCGGGACATTAGCAGTTTAGATGGAACTCTAGTTGCGACTATCGTTCCATCTGGACGGAAGGCTAGCCACAACCTTACAAGAAGAGTAAATCTATACGCACTGCATCGTGCACCTTGACCGGAGTTGGCTATACACACTACGCAAAGAGCTCTCTCCATTTGGGTCACACTTTTCGGACGGCGCATGTATCACTATGGAGCGTGTTAAGCCAGCCCTCCACTGCGGCGACAGTGTGCGGCTGCTCAGTACAAAACTATTAACCCACATGTCCCCCCCGTACACGCCACTTTGCGGCGTCCAGCCGGCAACCCAGGCCCTGCTGTCCCCGATTGCACCTTCGTTCAGCGAAGGTGCAATCGGCGAAGTTCAGCGAAGTTTCGTAGACAACATTAGTTGTTTTTTTTTCCCCAGTGTTAATTGTAAAAAAGAAATGCCATAAATATCGCCAAATGCTCAACAAAAACAAATGTTCTTAAAAAAAAAGAAAAACAAGAGGAGCTTGTATTAGGTATTGAACTCGATCGAACCGGAGACTGCTGCCTAGGAAGCAGACTCCTTACCACTAAGCTACGCCACCGCCTCGGAAGCTGGTTGTAACCATTCGTTTTACATGAGTTTCACGTAGTGCGTTAGCCAATTCCGGTCAAGGTGCACGACATAGTGCGTATGGCTTTACTCTTACAACAATCCTCTCGACCTTTGCGCCGGAGACTAGTCTGAGTTAGAGCACTATATAGCTCTTACGGTGCAGAGTAGCGCAATCCTTTGATCCGCGTGTTTCGCCGTTTCATGGCCGACAGAGCAGCTCTGCGCGAGTCACGTGGTACTCAGGGTTCCAGGAGGCGGCCCGCTCTATGGGAGAATACATGGAGATCTACTCAACACGGGTTATTAAAAAATAAACGCCAAGTTCACACTTTTCGAAACTAGTCTGTCGTGAAGTTGGTAAAGCAATAAACATTTTATCAAATTTTTAATAATATTGGATGCGTTTGAAAATTTTGCAAAGGCAATTTTCAAAGCAATGGCGTTTGAAGCAGACAATTGTTTTACGCAGCGGAGATGGACTTTATGGATTGGCCGGAGCGGGTCACATGAACGGTGTGACGTCGCCGCTTCGTCTGCTGCATGATGCTGCTCAGGCAATTTTTTTAAAATAATATTAAGTTATTTCATGGCGCACAACTTAGCGCAAATTATTGTAAACTATTCCCTTATGTCAAAAACTATTGTCGTTCCATAGATCCCTAAAATAATCAGGAAGCAGCGATTTTCTCACGTTCCCCATGCATTTCTGACCAAAGTTGGAACCTCCGGGCGTTCTAGATTGCGGTACTCTGCTCCGAAGGAGCTATATAGTGATCTAGTGTAAGTTTCCCTGAAAATATGTCATGGTTGTGAAGCAGAGAACTTTCTTTTTTAATTTCAGCTGACAAGGACAAGCTCCTGAGGAAAATGGAGAGATTAATAAAAAGAAAAAACAAGGCTCTTGTCGGTGCAGCTCATGGAAAGACGGGCGTAAGCAATACAATTAGTTTCATTATCTGATATATTCCCTGGAGGACATATTTGAGCTTACTTTTCAGTCCGTGCTAGCAGGCTTCTACTGATCTTCTGCGAATAACAAGAACCTCAGTGGTGTGGAATGCACGTTTTGAAGTGTTGTGGAAGCTTGATGCATATGCCCGCAAAGTGGCTGTGCTATCGGTCGCAAAAGTTCACGGGCTGCGGAAAGAAACTAAAAAATTTATTTGTGGCACTGCCTTGCAATTACTTATGGGTGTAAGCGGTTCTTCATCCCTCAAAGAATCATCTACACTCAAGCAACATGCCCAGAATTTAAGGCACTGCATTAAATACATTTTTTAACATCTTCCCGTGGTCCATAAACTTTTGCAGCTGTACATTCGTGTAAGATATGGAAAAGGCCAAGCGACCGCACAGCCTAAAGGATCCTAGTGCTATCTAATAGAAGAAGGCTGATCTATGGCGAGGCTATTGAGTGTACAAGCAGCATTCGACAGGCTATTGATTTTTGTCGTCACTACCACATGTCTGCCAGCTATTGCAGGGTCGACGCTGTTCATTGCATATTTTAGATAAAGCTTGCAGCTTTCCACTACAAACTGTAAGCGCGAGTACTCCTCTACTTGTGCGTTGAGATAAGCTAGGCCAATCATAAACAACAAGCAGTTTTACTTGTGCATTGTGAAATGCTCTATTTTGTTTGTCCTATAAACTATTTAAAAATTCTAAATGTTTTAAAGGTATTTCTGCTTTGTTTGCGAACAAGCTAAGCGTCAGTGCCAAAGCCAGCATTGAGTGGGGAACAATTTCATGACCTTAGCGGGCAGTGGCGAAAGAAAACTGAGTAGCCAGTGCTCTTGTCGGGAAGTTTTAGTTTAGGGCTGTTGTCACCGTTGCATTGCTGTACTCCATTTACCCCTAAACTGAGAGGGCCGTGGAAGCTATCTGCTGGGTAGACCAGTCAACTCTTTGTACTGTGTCACATGATCATGCCCTTTGCTCATGCTGATATGAAGAGAGGGGAATCAGGTGATAAAAGGCAGGCATGTGACCGGTCCACCAATCACGGTCTGCACCACCTTGTCAGCTTAATGGTGAGCAGAGTACAGTGAAAGCGCGTGCAGTACCTTTTGAAACATGGCTCAAGTGTTCACGTGTGAACACATTTTAAGAATGCTTTTGTGAGATATTACGCTGAATATACCAAAGATGCTAAACACGCATATTTTAATTTTGACTTTTCTGTTTTAGAACACATCTGCATTGCAGAAGAAAAGAGATGAGGAACTGCTCTCGGAAATCGGCGACGAGGCTGAGCTTCGGAAAGAAAATCTCCGTCTAAACCAAGTTATCGACCACCTCAAGGAGAAATTGAGGGAAAAGGAGGAGTCCTTCGACAAGCTTCTAGGTAACTTTCTCTCAAAATTTCTCAGAGTATATGAGCATTTTGCTGGCTTGGCTTTGGCCGGGTCTGATTTGCTGAGGTTAGAACATAGTGTAAGAAATACATTGAAAGGAAAAATTCAAAAATAGGTGTGGTTGAGGACCGCTTGGATGTCATTATAGATGTGTTAAATTCCTCTTAGTCACGGGACCCTTGAAACCCCTGGTTCAGGAAGGCTGCGATGTTTGAAAGGCCAGTAACATAGCTTGCCTCCACATTTGCTAGATTCCCAGCGGCACTACAGCACAGCCAGCGAAACTCTGACTTTCCCATTGTTTCCTTGTTTCCCTCCCGTGTTTTGAGCTGTTGGAATCTTTTATCGATGATTCCGACCTTGCCGAAGGTGATCTTAGCAGGAGATCTTTTTGAGCCTGTTAGAACTCAAAGCCTTCGCATTTGACACTGCCCAGGTGTCACTCTTGACGTACACGTGCATGCCTTCCCTCTCGTAAGAACCTGCAGGAGCCAGTGACTTCTTCTTTTGTGCTGTCTCGCATCTTGCCGCACAACATTTTGTGTGGGTGCCACTCATGAGAGTGAGCATGGCTACATTAGCCTCAATTGGCCTGACCAGAAGTATCAGGCCAGTTGCATTATTGTATCGTAATTTAGCTTTCTGGTTGGTGGATGTCTGCCGCAGTCATGGCACTAGCCATATTCAAGCCTAGGTAAGAAGGAAAAAAAAAAAAAGGAGGGAAATAAGTGTATGCATTTGGGCTAGTTGGTGGGTATGCACTTCGGCTAGTTTCATTCCGAGGGTTTTACCCGCGGAATGAAATAAAAACAGGGAGCTATGTACCTGTGCTCTACTGAATGGCATGAACAACCTTCGATCAGACCATTTCCAAAATTTGAAGCTCCTTGTGAAAAGGTGCCACGCTGTGTTTTGCGGGAGCCAGTTGGCCATTGAGTTTTGTGTCGATTAAACAACCTTGGCTGATGACATCATGTCGTGACTGGTAACACTGCTTGTGTTCTCGATCAGGTGTCTTCCCACAAATGTTCACTATTTTAAGCATTGCCGAGCGATACGAGAAGACGGGGGCACCTTTTTGCTGGTTCCCGATGTGCCAGATGTTGTGCATGCGCAGGCATTGTAAGATGATGGTTTAATAGCGTGCCTCACAATGGGTTTACTACGGTTGATCGAATGCCATTTCATTGAAGCACGTTTTAGAGAAAAGGCACGTTTTATCGAAGCACGGTTTAGAGAAAGCAGAGCCTCAGTTCAGACACGCTGTTTATCGAAATGGGAACGCTTTTTAACAAAAAAGGCTTTTCTACTTCTCGCGTGTATCTCTGGTGCGCGCGTTAACCCATGCCCCCCCCCCCCCCCCCCCCCCCCCCCCCCCCCCCCCCGCTGCGCTCCCGCCGTTTTGCGGCAGCAGTCTGCGACAGCTCATAACAAATATGTTAACTTGCCTGATTTACCTGCACACGCCGCTTTGCGGCGGCCGAATTCGCTAAAAGGAGGCTCATTGCCATTTTCTCTAAACTGGGTTCTCTATAAAGGCATTTGATAAACCGGGGTCGGTAAGACGGCATTCGCTAAAACGAGCTTCTTTAAACTGCATGCCTTAAAATTGCCTTAGCTCAATTTTAACAAACCGTGTCTAGTACTGGCTCACCATCATTGAAGATTAGATACTTTGATCTCAGAAAGTGTTCTGTTTGCCAGAAGTTTGCTTCTTGTCACTCCATGTCACACACACAAAAAAAAAAGCTGTGCATTCACTGTACACTGTATATTGTAGCCGTTCATTGCGGCTGCAAGAACCTTTTTATGCTGACCACAGGTTTTTGCTTTTTATCAGAACTCGACAGCTGCCTGAAGTCTGCACGAAAACTACAGCGTCATTTAAAAATTCCACGATGCACGTGTGGGGGCCGTCTTGTAGCGGAGGAAGCACCTGTGACTGGGCTGCCAGCTTATTCCAATGGACAAAGGCCCACAGGAGGGGAGCTTTTGCCTACCCTGAATGTGCAGGCACCTCCTTCAAGGGACCCTGGCAATGAAGGGGCCATGAGCACACAGCTCAAGCACCAATGGAGTGACACTGATGTGAGTAATAAGAGAATCAGATATGCCTTTCTTAACATGGAATATGTTATATCAAATTTTAGCCTTTCATTACAAAATCCTCTAAATTCCTCGTAAAATTTAAGGGAGCTGTGTCGCAATTTCCAGATTGGTCAATCTGGAAAAACCGAATGCTAACACAGGGGTGGAACGGCTGCACTATTTGGGCCATTTTGCGCCAGATGCATTTGTTTGCGCCATACTGCACCATTTCGCGGAAACTGAACCACAGCCAATAAATACCCGGCGCCATTATGCACGAAATTGCACAACGTGCGCCCAAACAAAATTGTATTTTGTCTTGGTTTCGGTTTCTATCGACTCGATTGGCAACAATGAGCGCATTTAGCTTGGTCGGCCTTGCAATCCTTTGTTCTGTTTATTCTCCCTGTGTATCCCGACTCGGAAGCGCGCGAAAAAAACTCGGGGATCGGATTCGAAGCGCTACACCTGCGACTGGATTGTTATTCTTCAACCATCAGCGATTAAGCTTGTCGGCCAAGGTGAGGTCGAGTCGTTAAGCGTCGGATTGCCTGAGGCTCTGCAGCCCAGGATCCGGACGTCAGCCAGTTGAAAACAAATAAGCAAAAGATTCTTTTTAGTACTTCATCGTTAGAAGTTGGAATTGCATTCCGGCAAGATAAATCGTGATTTGATTGAACTGAAACTCGGTCCGATCCGAAACCTTGGCGGCTAGCAGCTGTCACACGAGTGATAGATCTGCTCTGCATACTTTAACCTTGCTCCTGCTTATCGCTTTGAATACGATAACTCCGTTAATCGTAGTCTGCTGCTTCGATATTGAGTTGCACAATAGGATAAACTCAAAATTTGTTGCCCTGTTCATCCATGCAACTGCACGTCCGTTGCTTACACACATCAAGAGGTTCGCACATATAATTACTATGTCGAGCATGTGTGGGTTGTGTGATAAGCAGTGTTGATTTACATTTTGAGCAGCTGGAAGCCACTCAGAAAATATCAAGGACACTATCTTCAGAAACATATGATACTTGCTTTTTGGTTAGCATTAAGGCTCACAAAGTTTCAAGTTTTCACATCTGTTACACTGTTATCCCATCTACCTATGTTCCTAACCACTCATGTTCATCTGTGCTCCTAAGCACAATTGAAATTGCTCCTGTGCTTGTCTAACACACAAGCTCAAGTGCAATAAAAACTGATCTGAGCTGCTCCTAGCCTGCTCCAGAACATAGTTTTAGCTGCTCCCAACCTGCTCCAAAACAGCGGTTTCAGCTGCTCCCGTGGCTGCTCCCAAATATATTTCATGAGTTCCACCCCTGTAACAGCAAAAGCGCTGCGTGACACAGGCCATGGCTGGTACTTGTAGCAAGCGTCCGATGGTGCCACATGGGGAAACAAAAAAAGAAACTATGACTATCATTGTTTGTCAACATGCCCTGTTTGTTTGTTTATCTGTACCACTGTGTTAGCGCAAAATTTTCTAGCGGCGGCTAATGGAGTAACTCGAGCCGTCCTGAGTTCCTCCGGCAGGTGTCACGTGATTACACTGCACCTGCAGCCAACCCAGCCGACATTGCTTGCAGCCCTTGCAGCGGCTACCGAAGTAACTCGAGCCAACCCGCATTACTCCAACAGGTCATGTCACGCCGGACGCAGTCGCGCGTGTACGTTTTGAAGCGCCTGGCTACGAAACGCCCATTCCAAAGTCAGGTAGAGCAAGTTGTGGTACACAGCCTTAGGATCCCGTGTGACTCCCAAGTTTTGCGGGCAGCGAAAATGAAGAAAGTCGATAGAACCTACAGATCTAGAATCAGCTACGCTGACAGCGCCTCCGAGTCAAAGTGTTTAGAATCACGGTCTTGCAATCATGATGCTGTCTTTCACCTTCAAAATTGTCGACAGGGAGCTTTGTAAGATGCCATACCTCTTAGCAACTGTCATTTTCTTCTCCTCGTTCCTCACTTTGGTGATTATTTTGACTTTGATGTCAAGCAACAAAACTTTCAATTTATGCGGTGCGTCATTCATTGTTAAAAAAAAGCAGAGATCGAGTCAAGAAAAGATCTTTGTTGTCGCAAACATAGTAGACAACATAGACAACTAATTGTACATCATCTGCAAAGTCGCGGAGTTGCTTTGTTCTTAATGTAATATGGCGGGTAATTTTTCTTTATGCAAGCTGTCGTCATCATCACCAGTATTGTTTTTTTTTCAATTTTTAAACCAATAAAGGCTTTACGTTTTTATGTTCGGTTTTGGGCAATCAAACTTCTGTCAAATTCTTCTTTTCTCGCGGAGGCTGCCAAAATGTCCATAGGCGACGCATGAATTCTTTGTTAAATCGAATTCGTGGTGCAGATCTACTTCTCTAAATCGAGAGAAAAAATACATGGTGTGACGTTCCAAGCCCCGGCGAGGCCGTGCTCCATCTAGGGCGCACTTATGGGGATGGTTTGCAACACCATAGCTCGGCAGAGGCCCTTTCGAAGACCCGGAAACAAGGCTTCCAAACATCAGCTGAAGTAACCAACATCAATGGGTCTTCATTTTCCTCTTTCTCCAACATCAGGAGAAGCTGCTGCTGCGGTGACATGAACCTCCGACCCAATGAGAGTGGCTGTTGGACATTATCTTCATCGAAGCCAGGTGATGTGACGGTGACGGAACACCTTCACATCACCGCGGCTATAAAAGGGGGACCCGCGGACATGCGCGACCGAGACGGAATGGGACCTACTATCGAATGCAACCATCGTCTGATGTCCCATTAAAACATAGTCATCCATATAGGAGGTATTTACGGGACCCCATATTTGTGGGTGCTGTTTAGAGCGCATGCTCGGAACGAGCTCACATTAATAGCCTGCTAAGACCGGCAACCTTGATGGTGTTAAATACACGCTCCAAAAGGACTACGGAAGCCCGCCGTCAACACGCGCTCAGTAGCAGCGCACACGGATATGGCCGCCAGTGAATACTCCCTATAGCGCAAACCCAGTCTCCGACCTGTCCATTCCCCAGCCCTCTACAACTGGTGGCACCGCTGCAACCACATGAGGTCCAACAACCACTCTCATTGGCCCGGAGGTTTATGCCGCCGCAGCAGCAGCTTCTCTTGATGTTGGAGACAAAAGAAGATGAAGACATGTTGATGTTGGTTACTTCAGCTCATGTTCGAAAGCCTTGGTTCTGGGTCTTCGAGAGGGTCTTTGCCGAGCGATATGGTGTTGCAGACCATCCCTGTAAGTGCGCCCTAGATGGAGCATGGCTTCACGGGGTTTGCAACGTAACAATGGTCTTCAATAGAAAGGACGAGAAGAAAATGAAAAATTTCATTTTGCAAATTTTGTTAAATTGGGGTTCGTTAGATAGAGGTTCAACTGCACCAAGTTTAGCCAAGTCACACTTAGCTTCCCCATCCCCAGACTTGCATTATTGGATGACGGGATTCCTAGGGATGAGTTTGCCCATCGGATTTTGTAGTGCTGGGAGATTGACGCATAATGCTCTCTGGATTTTACTTTATCTTAAAAGATTTATCAGAGGTGTTGAGACATCTGACTGAATTCCAATATTTTTCACACTAATTGCCTTTAATTATATGCTGCAGGTCATCGAACTTGTGCCTGGTTCAGGCATTTATGTGCCAAAGGACACAACCTCAAGGCTCCAGCAGTCGAAAAGTGCGACAGCCACCGGCCGCACCCTTCTTTTGGACGTCTTCACTCTTCAAGCTCTCCTAACCTGCTCGTTGAAAGGCCGCCAGGCAAAGGGTTCTGGGAAGCCCGCCGAGCAACGACCCCCTCTCCTTTGGGCTGGCGTGAGCTGCATCGTAGGTAATTATATCCCACCTACGGGCTTCAGATGCGTGTTTTACTTTCAGGAGATTTCACTAAAAATAAGCTAAATTGTGCTGGCAGCAGTAGGCTAGCTTGTGAACTTAAGGGGGGACACTACCCAAAAAAGTAAATTTTTGAACCAATTGTCTGATTTAAAGTATATTTACAGGGCTTGTTTCTGTTGATGTCGAGAACATTTCTGCCAATTTTTGTTAACCTGGGTGAAGTACAAAAAAAATTGCGAACGTTCGAAGACGAAAGTGGGCGCTTCTGCGTAGGAAAACTATCGTTTTGAAATTACTTATAAATTTGTAGTTTTCATGTGTTACATTGCATTAGGACAGTTCAGGGCAGATAACTATGGAGCTATATTTCTATGTTATACCATCTTTCATGACAAAAAAGCCACATAAACACAAATACAGTTTTTTAGATTTCCATCCTTTGTCCAAAGTTTAGTTCTTGAGTATGAAAAATGACAAAAATAAAAAATACAAGCTCATAGTTATCTTCCCCTTAAAATTTCACCCCAGAAAAACTCATAAAAATGAATCAAAGTTGCATAATAACAAAACAATAGTTCTCCTAAAGTGAAATTTATGCCAAAAAGTGGAATGGAGAAAATTGCGTTCAAAGTGCTCCAGCCCCTGCCTTTTCTTTAGCATCGGAGGACCGAAAATAATTTATAAAAAATTAACTATGCAGTGTAAACTGATGAAACTTTCTGGGAATGCTCTCTAAATGTTGGTGGATGTAAATATGACATTTTTCAAAATCAGCTTTTTTTTGCAGAAATTGTTGTTTCTGGGTAGTGTCCCCCCCTTAAAGGGGCCCTCCGCAGCGTTCTGCGATGGTCTATTTATGGCGGTAACTCGATCTACAGGCCCTAAGAATCCTAAAAACCATAAAATTACGGTCATGCGCGGCGGATTTCCCTATTAAAATTGCTATCAAAGTCCCCAGCACGCCCCTCTTTCTGAGATGACCCCGGAAAACGGGAGGGGCATCTCTTTACGCGTCAGCCAATAGCAAACGAAGGATCCTGGCGTCACTGCGCGTCACCAACGCGGCCGACCGCTGACCCGCGGAGAAATCTCTCGAACACTCGCGGACCGTCGTCAAGGGGCCCGGACTTTGTGCTCAGCAGTCGTCGCTCGTCGCGTACCGCACCGTCGCGCTGCTACTGCAATACGCAGTCGCATTCCACAGATGACAAGGAAAAGTTTGACTCGTTGACGTGAAAGGATCGCAAAGCTGGCTTCGGAGTCGGGATCCACGGGAAGAAGGAACACGTGTCCCGCCAACGCACGCCTGCAGACGCCCCGGGAAGCAGACGAGCCGACGCGCCGACATCACCCCCTAGCAACAAGCTTGCGGGGAGAAAACATAGTTCGCTGGTTTTGGAGCGACAACTGCAGACTATGTTTCCCGCACCACTATCAGTTTACGTTTTTCTCAAACTCTAATTTACAACAAGCTTAAAAAGTGTTACAACAGTAACGTTCGCATTCACCGCGAGGTGCAGCATTTCCATTGATCAAGTTTTAGCGATGGGTGGAGACCATCCTCGACGAAGCTAGTGATGCTCTGATTTGATCCTTGTTCATACCATGGCCTGTTCCCGTCCGTGGTTGTTGGCGAAGGCCCGCTTCAGTTCATCTTTGTGCGCATACCATGACGTCAAAAATGACTTGTGATTCTCGAACCAGTGTTTCGCGATACCTTCAAGTGCGAAGTACAGGTTGTACAGTCGTTGATTCACCAGCCACCCATTGTGGCGGGACACACGGTCATACTGCTTGATCCAATCTTCCATGTCCTCGTACACTTCCCCATGAAATGAGGCAGGTCTCCAAGGTGCGACAAGTAAACTAGGGAGGAAACTGTTTCGGTCTGCTGTACCTCAGATGTCACTGTTGGCTTCCAGTTCCTTAGAGAGAAGCCTTCCTTCTGGGCTTGGGACGTCAAGGGCGTCAATGTCGGCATGAGAGCAGGTCAAGCGCTGGCGAAAGACTGACTTTGTGCGGGCATGCGCAACCTAGCTGTTTTGTGGCGTCGCAAACCTCTCGAATATTCGGACTCAAACGTTCGAGCTTAAAACACTCTTACTCCAAGATGATGATAAGGTTCATGAATTTTCCAAAACACTGAAACTAAAGAACTAATCAAGTCATACCCGGTGCTAGGAATCGAACCAGGGACGGAGCACCGCGTGCATTGCCTGCTTGGCCATACACGCGGCAATACTGTAACTCAGAATAGCATTGTGTTTACCTGCAGAATATTTTACTCTGCAGGCAAACTTGTGACTGTAAACATTATTAGTCCTATGCCTGGGACAACATATGTACTGTTTATGTCTGCTCATGCAAGTGACATAAAAGCTCACCAAAGCAGCATTTTTTCCACCTGATTTACAGTGGTGCATCAAATATATTTGTAATTATCAAAAATCAGAAATAATCTAAATGTCAATGCAATTAAAAAAAATAACATTAATTGTTCTGAAAAGCTTTATTTGTGATTGAGAGTTTCATTAATGCATGTAGTTCAATAGCCATATTTAATGCATTATTATTGATTCTCTGCAGAGTACGTCAAGACAAAGGACGGCTGTCTGGACACAAAGGCCGTAATGCAGTCGCTTGGCACGAAGCTGAGTGAGCTCCGGAGCGAGCACAGCAAGAAGCGGGAGTAGTCTAGGTGGTCCACCACAATAAAAGATATCAAGTGCTGATTTCAGGCTTCGTGTGCTTCTTTTGATATGCCAGAACAGATCTGGAATTTCCAGATCTGGAATTTCCAGATCTGGAATTTCCAGATCTGGCTAAGTATATCAGACTATATCTGGCAGATATACCATATCAGTTTATATCTGGCAGATATACCATATCAGTTTATATGTGGCCAATTTTTGATATGGCCATATCTGAAATCTTCAGATCTGGCCAGATATAAATTTTTTGTAAGGGAAGTCAGTACTTTTTTCTAGGTTTTGTTTCTTGGTTTCAGTCTTTGATTTTCTTGCACTATAACATTGCGTAACTAGCGAACGAAGTAAAAGGTATAAAGAAGCTCACTGATCCAATTTTCTCTGAAGAGTAAACCTCTCCCTCCATGTTCAGCCTGAAAAAAAACAGTTCTATCGTAACATTTTCTCTTTATCTGAATAAAAAAAAAAACAAATTAACATATAAAGAATCAAATGTGAGACATACGGTAAGTACTACCCGTGCCACACGGGCAACTTGAATGCCATTTACAACGATTGACACTCGTGTGATCGACGAATCGGCTCGTTATCTGTCACGAGTGGAATGCGCTACGCTTGGAGTGTCGCGCGCTGATTGGCCGATCGTTCAATGTCATTCGTTGTAAATTGTATTCGAGTTGCCCGTGTGGCACGGGTAGAAAACATTGTTTGCAACTAGTCTTTTAGGAATTGAATGATTTAATTAAGATTACCATAATAAAACTGGATTCAGCTAAAACACGATTTAAATCATCTTTATTTTTATTCTCCAACCTGCTTTTTTAACAACGATATCCCTCAAATACGATGAAAGCATTAATTGTGCCTTAATTGTTCATAAATTGTTTTTCTTTATTTACATTGGTTGTAAAAGCGAAATATTCTTACCGTAATCGGATAACGCTTATATAAGTTCTAAAGTCAGATTAATTTTTGTTTTTGGCAGTTGGGAACCCCACTTTCAACAAAGCGGCTATTTTGTGTTTTGCGCGTTTTTACACCTGAAGAATCTAAATTACGAGAGTCGCCGAGCTGCCGTGTCTTAAATATTACAATTTTGTTATCGTTTGTTTTTTCTGCTTTTAGTCACTGCATAAAACTTTCGATTGTCTCATTCGGTAGCGCGACGCCTTTGAAAAGCCTAGAATTCTTCGTCGATAAGCCTGAGTTTGGGATTCAATTCCCCAGAACCGTAAAAAAAAGTAATTATAAACGAAGCAAAGTGCAAACTGAGCCAAGGAACCATTCTTAAAGTGGAGCAAGTATCGTACTAAAGATAGAAGTAAACTCGGAGAAGTTAATACACTGCCTATATTAACTGTCTCAAAGAACGTAGGAGACTCGCGAAGACGTCAACGCAGTTCTGTGAAAACTCCTCGGGTGCTTTGTTCCTTACGAATGAAAGCAATCGCTAAGTATTTGAAAAGTGCTATCTTTTTTTCGTTTTGTCTAGAGTTAAAGCTCGTTTATCTTCTAATATATTTTTCCTTGTATGATATCATTTGTCTTTTTTTTTTCCTTTTCTTTTTTATAATTTAGAGTCATATTTAATTGAACTGGCGAGGTATTAAGGTAAATTCATAAACTTCAAGCTCTTCAAGCTGTAATGCCCACTCTTTTATTAATCGTTCTGTCAGTGTTTCATTTATGACGTTATATATTCCATTTTTTTACTAGTCAAACGAACGCGGAAATAATAACCTTATGGAAAATTGCTATGCTGTTCTGTTACATAGGTTACGCGGCCTAGCATTACCAACGCTTAGCGATACTCTGAAATCCCAGAGGTGAGAAACTTACCTTCACTGCGCTTTTCGTCGGATAGTTTAACGCGCACCATGTGTACACTTCGTAGATTGTTCTTAGAATGAAAGGATACTACCGCTAATCGGGCTGATAGACCTGGAGGTCTTCCAGTGCCTTCCATAGTCTCGAGCTCCTCCCCCTCAGTGCGCACAGGTGGTGGAGCTTTCTCCTCATTACCTCACTCAACCTCTTCTAGCCGTCTGGACATATCAACTACCCGTAAACGAATCCAGCTTCGAGAATTTTACTCGTCCTCTTCCACCTATCAACCGATAAAGGCCCGTTCACACTGTTGCAACCGAGTACGACCGAGAGAGACGAGAGCTGTCAAAACCTCTTAAAATTTCTTAGAACAAAAGAGCACACTGGAGACTTGGGCGTTCTCTACGCGGTTACCCTAGAACTGCATTTCACAAGAGCGACGGAACGAAAACTGTGTGATAAATATCTAAACAACTGTTACATTTTCACCAGTATATTAAATTAGTCAGTCCTCTAGTAATAATGGTCGTTAAAACTGCAATTGCAGGACGACCCGGAAAACCAACATATGAAAAATCGTTCGAGACATTTTAGTTAAATATTCGCCTTGTTGTGACTGTTATTGCCTCATTAAATGCTGATATTAAGATGGCAAAGACGACGCCCCGTGTAGCCTTTACCTCTCTGTTCATAAAATATGTTCGAATTAAAATCAAACACTCGGTATATAAAGATGGACTGCCTGTCAGGGACTTGTTTTTGAGGTCTTACATTTATTCTAGAAGCTCAGTTTTGTAATTATCTTATTTTTCTTGATAGATTTAATAATTTTTATATTGTTTTGTATAAATATAGAGTAATTAGATTTCGTGGAAGCCAGGCAGAAATGTAAAGTAAACAAGTAACATAGTAAATATGATATATGAAAGAGCCGCGCACAATACGCGCATCTGTTGGACTGACAAAATTCCTGGCCTTACAATACTACTAACTCACCATTAGTATTCAAAGAGTTAGAATTCTCCTGAAGGTGCATTTAAGCCATCACTCCCTCGTTAATTTCATCAACTAATAAATTTCATATTATGCACGACAGAATGTGCAGCCTTTATCTGTTAAGGATTATGTAGCTTACCGGACGGAAATATGGTTTAAAAACGGTTTGCATGTAACCGTGACTCGAATGAGTGTTTCGGAAACCACGTAAAGTATATTCAATTACGAGTCGATAGACCACCGTGCTACAAATGAGGAACGAACATAGCAGTCTTGAAGTCTGCGTATTGCTTCATCTGCCATGCAAGTTACAGTGGGTGTTCATCGCTCTAAAATTCACATGGCGTGTACGTACGCTTAGCGTTCTATAAACGCCCGACTGAATGGTATGACGTCATACGTAGAAAGAATGCCGTTAACCTTGCAACGGCCACTCTTCGCCGCTTCACCCCGCGCGTTCTGCTCTTGTTCTGCTTTCTCACATCCCAGATACTTTGACGGTTGCCCGCCAACCAGTATTTCTCTGGGCGCTCACGTCCGTTGCTCCCATTATGTGCGTGGACGGGACCAGTCGCATGCCGCCCACCACTGCCATTACGACTCCTGGCATTTCCTTCTCCCTGAGATCGTTCTGCAAAAAACAAGCGCCAACGCTAAAGGATATCGATTTTCCGTCGTCCTCTTTTTTCCCGTCAGCTGGCGATATCAGACAGTGCATCCGAGCGCTCTTTTTCTCCGTCCAATTCCTACAATCAACATTTCGCCGTGTCACTTTCGCCACAGGTTCTTTTTATCGTGTTTCAGTTTCTGTTGGTGGACTTTGATTTTAATACATGGTCCAAATCGCAGGGCGTTTATTCCTTCTCCATGTAAGAATAAACAAATTTATTTTAGACCTTCTAGCGAAGAATATGCATTCCCGGGATGTAAGTGAATATTATAACCAAGACGAAGCGGCCAATAATTACACTTGCGAGCCAGTGGAGCCGTTAAATGATATACCGGGTGTTTTAGAGAACGCTTTAAAGATTCAGTCGAAATAGGGTGGTTCATAAAAAGAGAACACTTTCTTGGAACAAACAGCAAGCCACGACTTGCTTTAAGGATTGCTATAAACATCCGCATTGACTAAATCATTAACTGAATTTAAATAATTATCTATTGAACTAGTTAAAAGAAAGAAGATTAAACTTCTGAAGTTGCAAAGCATCTTCAAAAACCACAAAATAACCCATATTAGAAAAATATATGCAGAGGCAGCAATTTACGGCGTTCTGAAAAAAAAAAAAAAAAACGCTCAATTTGAACGTGTTTCTAGTTTCGGTTTCTTATCGGACCGGCACTTTGTGCGCCAGAGATCTTGCTCCCCGGCCACCAGCCTCGCCTCCCTCGTAGGATTGAGGGAAGTTTGGTGCACGTGAATTGGGTGTGTCGTCTGCTGGTCAGTAGAGCCGCTGGCGAAAGCATGCGCACCGGTAGAACACCGAAACTTAAAAACACGTCACATTCGTAACTGTGTTTTAACACCATAAAAAGCTGCACCTTCCTTATAAATATTTCTCAAATGAAAGGAAAATATTTATTTGTTCAGTAAGTGCTATTTCTTTTTTTTAAACGGGTTTATTTGCATTGTAAAACGAGCCCTAGCTTTATAATTTAGATTAGCTGCATTAAAAGTCAATGCTAAACGGCCACTACACCTAAGCGCCCTATTATCATTCGAAGCTCCTTCAGAATACCCTGGCCACAAATTTTACCTAACAAAAAAAAGCGCGTTTAGTTTGGCCGGGGGTAAACAAAGGAATCGCAAACTGTGGGCCTTGTGCGTTTTATGTTGTTGTTTTTCGGGTCGAGGGGGGGGGGGGGGGATGTGACCCCTGGTTCTTCGAAGAAGGGACGTGCGATCGAGTGCCGTTTTAAAAGGAACGTCAGGGCCAGATGCCTTTCCCGAAAATGCGCATGTGATCCCGAGGCAAGCCAGTGGCCGCGAAGCACTTCTCTGCGCGAAATTTTGTTCTGCTTTTTGCCTACTTATTGTCCCGGCGCTCTGACGATCTATTGTTTGCGAAGGGTGCTTATTATCGAAAGTTGTCCTAAGATTGACTTTTTTTTAGGTGGAAATTATGGTCTGAGGGAAGCACCTAATAAAATAGCCGTCGGTCGTGGATGAGCTGTTTACCTGGCGTATAAAACATCCATCGTGTATTAAAATGCTCTTTTATTTATGACTGGTTGGTAGCATTTGACGTAGATGTTTTAACTATAATTCTAAAGTAGCTCACCAAATAATGTTTATGCTTTATGTGCATCTTTCATTTTTAACTGATAGACAAAAACGGGATACTTTAATAAAATGAGGGAAAACACTGAGTGATCAGTTTATATCCTTGAGGTCTATTTGACTAAATTTATTTGTGTTAGGAAAAGTTATGTCCTTATGAAATAGGGTAGTTTTTGAACAGATCGACTCACTGTTTACTAGGGGTATTGTAATAAATTTCGACGCCCCTTTACTTAAACTGTTGTTGTTTTACAAATAGAATTACACAGACACTCTAATATTTATGAGATTACTATCTTCTATAAATGCCGGTTATTTTTAGTTAGCGCACAAATTGGTAAATATTAATTTTTAGTGAAACTTTTATTTTAAAATTTGTTCGAAGTTTTTGAAGGGGTTGTAATTGCAAGAGTAATAGAACTAATACATTGAAAAACGTAAGAGGTGCAGTTTGCTTTATTCTGCTTAATATTGGTAAAATATTTGAGCTAACAATGCATATAATTTATTTTATAGTAATGTCAATACTTCGCTTACAACCTGTGGAAGTGAACTTGCTAGTCCTTTTAGTTTTTTTTAGTTATTATTAAAAATTGGACGATGCTTATATACGTCTTTATTATCGGATAAAATTGGATTTTAAGAAAACGATTGTGGTGTGACGACTCGCTCCCCCGAAACATTGATAGATACGTCACGAACGACTGAAAAGAAAAATTACCCTTCAATCCATTAGCTGACGAGGCACAAATCAGCTCACTTACCCAAATGAATTTTAAAAAAGCACGAAATAAGATGGATCCTTTATTCAGTTAGGGTCACTATTTCATTTCCCGGTGCTCACTTTGTCGCTGAATATCTTAAATCCTCACTGCACAACTTAATAGTGATGTAACTTTTCAAGGCTGAATATAATCTACTTATATTTTTTATAAAATAAAAAAAAACAGGTGAAGAGAGTCATGTATATAGAGCCATATTGTTTAGAAGCACAAAAATCTAAACAATTCGAAAGTTTTTTTTTTATTAACACTAAATCTGTCCCCTTGGTGATAGTACAGTCGCAATACTCGAAGTAAGACATCGACTCCTTTTTTGCGATATAGTATTCAGATTTGGTGGGACGGAAGATCCTTACTTGCAGAACAAAATAGTCAGTGGTGCTTAGATCAGACCTCTTCCACCCAGTGCTGCGGTCGAACGAATTTCAGAGAAAAGACCGTCTTTGCACGGGTTCGGGGTTAACGTAGACAAAAGTTGAGGCCGGAGCTTTCTAGTGGAACGTGATCTGAGTAATCTATTCCAAACTCCACTCACACAAGAAAGACCGTCTGAAATTCATTTGGAAACACCGATGTCACAAGCCGGCACAAACTCGATGAGACAGGACCTGAATTCAGCTGATCTCGCAAACAAATAGGTCGAACTGTTCTTATAGGCTCCTAGAGAATTAATTTATATCGCCACAGTATATTTTGCGTGCAAAAAAACGTTGCCCATATGATAATAGAATATGCAGAATAACGTATTTTAATGGTGAGATGGTAATGCTATAAGGGTGATTCAGACAAGTATAAATTTTCCTTCTAATTTAAAATTTCTGAAATATTAAAAAACCCACTGACTCACAGACACTTGTACGTTGTAAATGAGGTTGCTATTCTGAAACAGAATAAATAATTCACAGTAACACGTCAAAACAAGACTCCTCACATACTGGACCAAACGGCGGCTTGGGCGAGTTGGTTATTCATGTCTCAAAAAATAACAGGGCAAGTAGGGAGCCCACACAACCACACGGGTCCTGAGTCTTATTGAGCGCTGTGTGAGTGTTTGGCCTGCTGTGAATGTGCCCCTAAGCGTAGTGGGATTGTTGTTGTGGCTTGTGATGACGTGTGCTTGTGTGGATCCCCTACATCTGCTGTTATTTTTTGATTCATCAAAAGCTGTTTTGTATTACGCAGACAACGGGTCTAGGAATTTTATTTAAAACCTAGGAATTTTCCATTATTGGACCGAATCGCTGGCATTGGCGTACATTATTCAAATTTTTCTGTCCCAAATTAAGACGTATCTTATTTAATATATCAATTTGATCATGTATTACTGCTAAAACCAAAATAAAGTAAGGCGATTTTTTTATCATGCATATTTGTTTTAGGATAAAACAGCGAGAAAAAAGGAAATCGAAAATGGGCATATTGAGAATCAAACCTCATTCTAGTTCCCAAACACCGAGCACGGAACTTCCCGTGTATTTCTTCTCAAACCGCATACTTCCGGCGACACGTCTCCACACATCCGGTATCCTGACAGCCATTGCACCGACAAAGAAAAAAAGAATCTTGCGCGCCTAGTTCCGCCGTCCGTTCAGAGACCACCGAAATAGAAGCACGGGCCAACCCTGTCACGTATCCCTGTCATTCTGGGAGCGGGCTTGTCTCCTGGCAGCACAGCAATGCGGCGAAGCCGATCGATATCGATTCTTGGATGCCAAGACACGGTGACATAGGATGTGTACGAGCCACCGACCTTCCACGATGTTTGTGAGGCAATGAGCCCCTTCTTGTTCACTAACAATGTTTTCTTTGATCAGCTTACCGCTATGTTGCGTCCCCGTGGTGCTGTTTGTGTTCGGTTTTCGGCTGCATTAGGTCATACATTCGTTTTTATGATAGCATTGCGTGTTAGCATGGGCATTTTGGTCGTTGTCGCTATCCAAGCTGTATAAATGTCAGAAGCCTCGTGGGAATTTTGTAGATTTCATTCTCACCTCTTCTTGCGGACATAAACTGTACTGAAAAAAACCATAGAAAATTACTGGGCAATTGTGTTGCATACGTGAATCGCTTTAGCATCACAGCCGTTTAGTGATATTCTGAGTATCCAAACGCCGGACGCCTATGTTCACGGCGCTCTTTATCAGGTAGTTTGACGCGTACCATGTGCAGACCTGGCTGTTGCTTCTATAATTAATGAATGCTACCGCTAATCGGATAATAAACCTGGCGATCTTCACAAGCCTTCCATACTCTCGCTTCCTCTCCCTCAATGTCCACAGGTGGTCGAGCTTGTTTTCGTCTACTTCTCTCCTCCTCGCCTACCCCTCTGGTCACATGACCTCCCCGCTAACCAATTAGCGTGGAGCACCTCAATCCTCACCTCCCACACGTCAGCTAATCAGTCTCGAGCCTAGAGGCCACGATTGTATCCAGAATTTACTTTTATCTGAGCTTCCCGAAAGGATGAATAACTTGACGAAGAACGTTTCACGTTAATAGACCAAGGGGAACTACGCGAACGTTGTACAGCATTAAACAAAAATTAAAAAATAGAGACATTGAACACAACGGAAAGAAGAACTCCACACTGTTTTACCGTGATCATACATTACCACCTCGTCTGGGCCTTGACGCTTGAGTAATTGTGTACACCCTTCGGGGCTAGCGCGAATAAGGCATTTTAAAGGAAACTCCGCCGTTTTTATTTTCGTTTCTTTTTATATTTACTTCATATTAAACAAATTTCAGGAATGCCGACGCCTAAATTACTCTTCTCTGGATAATGTTTATTATTTGTAAATTCAAAAGCCTTTGGAGAAAACGGCAAATAAATATTAAGCCAAAATCAGTATTTAATTTTTTTTCTCCCACGCTTTTTACTGGGGTGACGTGGCGAGTTGGATAACCTGCAAGTCGAGAAGGCAGTATAAAATATCGATTTTTTACCTTTTTTCTGTTTTATTGGCGTGAGCTTCCCTAAAACTCATTCACCACCGTCATACGTTTTGTAATCCGTTGGGAACAAGCTGTAGTGTTACAACATTTGACGTGACGATTTTACGTTCTGCCATTCGAGCCTCTCAGCCTCTCCGCCTAAATTTGAAACTTCAATACCTTCGCAAAAGCAAATTACTACGACTTTAAATTTATATTTATAGTTCAATTGTGTTCATTTATATTTTGTGCTAGATATGGAGGGAAATTTCAAACTATAAAACTTTTCAGGGGTTCTTTCCTTTAAACATTAAAGAGTTGCACAAAAGAGAGTGGATAAAAGCCTTCCGGGAAACGTCCTAAAGGGTCCAACTATTACTACAAAGATCGCTGAAAAAGGCAATAACATGAGGTGAGTGCAGTAGCCTTGTTACACGAATACATAGATCGGTGTTTTGGTACATTGAGGCCAGGTCCAGAACTGATACTTGCAAGCATTTATCGAAATACGGATACAAAATACTCCATCAAAATTGTATTTAATTACAAGTGCAATCGCAACTAAAAAAAGGTATTTGGATGCATATTTCAAATGCAACGGGAAGCATTTTATATTATTCAAACACTGTTTTAAATACAATTGTCCCAATGGTCGAAATTTGTGTTTTATGTTGAATCAATTTAAAAAAAAAATAATGCCAGAATGAATAGAGTCTATATGCTACTATAATCAAGTGTATAAAATGTAACTCGCAAACATAACGACAACGCTGTTTGGCGTAGTGTAGAACATTGGGTAGAATGAGTCAACTTAAGAAACATAAATTACATTTAGGACATGGAATCCTTCAAATAAATTCAAATGCGAAAAAACAGTTTTCAATATACAAGGACCACGTGACTGTTGATCACCTGTTTGTGACAGCACGGAAACAACGGGAAAGAGCAGAACAGGCGAATCACACACTTCCGAGAGCTCAAACCAGACAATAGATCTCCCAGTTTCGATCTGGATGACCATTGAACAAGCGTGTGATCCTGAAAATATGCTGTTGTCCGCGTGTGTTCAAATCATTAGGTTCGCAGCCGTGTTGCACCGGCGCATTTCTTTAATCAAAATCAATATTGCCATATCTCAAGGAATGCCAACCTCTGGCCTTCTAAACATGTGGGCATCTTACTTAATTTCAAATAGAGATTGTATTTTGATATTTTATTTATTTACAACTGTATTTCAAATACTTGTTTTCTTACAATTGACAACTAATTCCCTAATATTTAGTCAAAAACAGGAAAAAAACGATCGACAATATTCCAAATACGTATTTTAAGTCCTTCCTTTTAATAAATACTGCCAATTTCTGGTATAGACAAAACCTATACACCTGCCTAGGGTTCCTGAAATTGAATATAGGATTTTTTTGTTTTGCTTATAAGTGAATAATCGAAATCTAGAAGGGAAACGAAGGTAAAGCTTTATCTCAACAATAACTTCTCAGGCCTGGTACAGGCTGGAACTTTTTTCCAGCTCCTCCTCTTTTAGGAATGAGCTCATCTGCCTAATAATTGACGTGGCTAAATCCAGAAAATAAAGACTGCAAAAACAAAACTAAACAATGCACACGAGTTGTATACCAATAGAAAAATGTAGCGCTCAGTCGTATACACCAACACAGTGTTTACACGCAATCCCGCGGTTGCCCACACCAATGTGGGTTTTGCGCGTGCGCAGAAATCAGATTTGCGTGAAGCAAAGCTTCTGCGCATGCGCAATGTCGACGGCAGCGCCACTGCAGTGACATCACGTCAGAGACGTCAGAGACCGCGCGTTGCATTATAAGACGTTTCTCATAATGACGTCAAGAGGGTTGCCCTCGCGAGGGTTACAAGGGTTAGCCTTACGAGGGTCACGAGTGTCAAAAGGTTTACCCTCGCGAGTGTCACGAGGGTTACCCTCACGAAGGTTACGAGGGTAACGTCTTGACGGCACCCTCGTGGCGTCACACGTGACGTCAGTGCAATATCATTATAAAAAAATGAAAGCCGTTTACAATTCCCTGTAACGCCGGTTAGAGCGCAGCTCTTGGGGAGGAAGATGGAAGCGTACTGAGGGATAGGTGACTCCTTGAGGTCACGTGACCCCAAGGGGGTCACGTGACCTAAAGGGTCACGTGACCTCAGGGGGTCACGTGACCTTTGGGGATCACGTGACCTGAAGGGGTCACATGACTTTAGGGGGGTCACGTGACCTCAAGGGGGTCACTTGACTTCAGGGGGTCACGTGACCTCAGGGGGTCACGTGACTTCTGGGGGTCACGTGAGCCCCTGAAGTCATGTGACCCCCTTGAGGTCACGTGACCCTCCCTAAGGTCATCTCACCCCTTCCGGTCACGTGACCCCCAAAGGTCACGTGACCTTTGGGGGTCACGTGACCTAGGGGTGTCACGTGACCTGGGTGGGTCACGTGATCCTCTTGAGGTCACGTGACCCCCAGAAGTGACGTGACTTCAGGAAGTCACGTGACCTGAGGGGTCACGTGATCTCAAGGGGGTCACGTGGCTTCAGGGGGTCACGTGACTTCTGGGGGTCACGTGACCTAGGGGTGTCGCGTGACCTAGGGGTGTCACGTGACCTGGGTGGGTCACGTGACCTCGGGGGGTCACGTGACCTCGCGGTCACGCCGACGGCGACGGCGACGCCGACGTCGACGCCGCTCAAGCCGGAAACGGGCCCCTAAGAGCTGCACTCTAAAACAAGTGACGTGTGACGTCACGCGTCACGTCGCGTGACGTCACACGCATCTAACACTTGCAATATTCCCGCTAAATGTAGCGGGAAACTTTTTCCGCTAGCTTTGCGCAAGAATATTCCCGCTAAATTTACTCGTGACGTCACGTGTGACGCCTCGAGGGTAAGATTTTACCGCTAATTTTTGCGGAAAATTTCCGCGCTAAATTTAGTGGGGAGACAAAAGAGGGGCATACCCTACCCTCCTCCTCCTCAAGATCTGCGCTCTAATTTGGCGTTAAAGAAAGTAGTAAAAGCCTAATTTTTTAACGATATTAGTCTTATTATTTGGTATAATGATTAAAGCCTGAAAATCGTTCCTTCGTTTTTCAACCAGGACGGGTGTGGAGAAAATATATGTTTCTTTCATACAGCATCAAGTAAAACTATCGAGGAAAAGTGGTTAAAAAATTGCTTTAATCCGATTTTCTCACACACATACAGCGAAACAACATGACTCTACTGAAGCAATGGTGAGGGTGCAGGTTAGCTGGTGTAAATTGAGCATAGTTGTAAACCCGAGACTGGGGATACGGACAAGGGACAAACACAGAGCGATACGGACGAAGTGTGTCGTTCTGTGTTTGTCCCTTGTCCGTATCCCCAGTCTCGGATTTACCACTATGCTCATGGCTCTACTTGCTATTACTGCGACCCAAAGATAGAAAATATGGTGTTCTGACATTCGCTTTTTCTTCGTGCATTCATTTATTCACCTGTTTATGTTCTGTGCTCATGAACTGCTGATGCCTAATTTGTGATGGAGCCGTAACAATACTCGGCCATTTATCCTGATCATATGTACAGGCTCTTTTTACACTACCGTCGCCATCTTGAGAGGCAGAACCTCCGGTATGAACAATAACAACTTGACTGCGCCATGCTTGACGGTTTTTTAAGTTTCAACGGGAACTGACAATAATTGTGCATTCTTTGTTTTTCAGTCTACTTGTTGAAGGTTGTAATGTATAGTTGTATTTTATCCGACGTACCGAGAAGGTTATTGAAGTTTTGGGGACGAGGAGAAATAAAAATAATCAGCGGCCTGCTAGCAACAAGTCTGTTTTTCTCCTGCGTCACATGATTTATTCTAGGTAACTGATTTCAATTGGAATTTTTACTTCCAAGGGGGTTAAAGTTAGACGAGTGCCTTTCTCACCATGTACTTATTAGATTCGCCGGGCATAAGATGAGGAAATAATCATCATGGTAATTTCACAGCTTAACTAAAATCGGTTATTTAACTTTTGAATGATTGGTTTTCTTCTCATTGATCATATAATAAAATTTAGGTTATTGGCGGCAATTAGAATGGGAGTCAAGGCCGATAGAATAATTTGCAAAAATGTAATGGTTTTAGTAAATTAATTAATAAATATTTCCACTTTTTTCAGCCAGATTTAAATATTGATCACAAAAAGCACGCCTCAAGTTCAGCACAAAATAACGCTTCAAATAGTGACGTAGTCGCTTCAGTCACATCGTCACTTCTTTCGTATCCGTATCCACTAAGGACGCGCTGCCGAGATAGTGACCTAGATGAAACGACTACGTCACTTTTCTGTGTGTCGCTGTTGGCAGAGCTAGCGGCGCACTTTGTGCAGACTATTTTTAAATCGGCTTCTAATACATGAGTATATCAATTAATATTTAAGTTTAATATTTTGAATTGAACTGGCCTCTAATAAAAATTGCCGTCAACACTGCAATTGCACCATGACCCCTAAAACTAATTATTAAAAAGTTAATAGGTTTTAATTAATTAACCTACTTACCTTGATGATGTCAGCTTGGGCGAGTTGGTGTGGCATTATAACAACAGCGCAAAGACGAAAACACACGCAGACAGGAATACATTTTATATCCAAACCCACAATCGACTTCTAGTCCGGAGCTGTGCGTGTCTTGTCTTTGTGTCCTGTATGAGTGTGTTGTTATATTTGCCTAATATCCACCCAGCCTAATAAATGCATACTGAAAACGGCACTCGTTTAAATCTCACCCCCTTTTTAATTCGTTCAAATTAAAATTAAGCACCCAGCATATAGTGCATAATGGTTTCCCTTTCACGCGCAAGTTCACTTATTAGAAATTTCAGTTTTACATCGGGACAATATGATACTATAAATATTTTTTATTTAATAAATCTATCGTTTTGAAATATTCTCAAACACACATGAACATCATGGTCGCACCAAGGGTGGGGAAGAGCAGAGTTTAAAGAGTGTGAGGACATGAACTAGAGTATCCAGCATGGAGCTGATAATAACTCATTTCTCTATCGTGGTAGTTACCTGCGCATTTTTCGGTAACATGTAGCTGCTAGTGTAGCCTTCCTGATAATGCATGTTCGCCGGATCGTGGACATTAATTGCCTTCAAAATTAATAACTGTTTTTATCGTGATGTATTATATGCGACCATTCATTAAAAAAAAAAATATGACATCATTTTGTAGCCCTCGTTTCAAAATTCCAAGATAGGATTTCAGCAGAAGTGTGGAAACACTTAGCTTCAAAACTACGGTATTCTAAACCTTTTTTGTGCATCTTCAGTAACTGCCAAATAGCCAATAGGACTAATAAAAACGTTCAGTGAAACAAAGAAAATGTTCATCTGACAAAACTTTCAGGTCAGGTTTCGTAACGCCACAAACGATTTTAGCTGTGTGTTGTTTTGTGACCATCATTCGCTCGCAGCTGTATTTTGCCATCATTAATGCTATATTTACAGTTGTAACAGGGACACTAAACGTAATGTGCACAAGCCATTTTTGCCTGAAGCATCCCAGGCACTAAATCATCTTATAGAAAGAAACAAAAATCACCAGTCACAAAAAGGAAACTGTAATACCAGTTCGACTAGTCGATATTTTCTCGTCCCGGGCTGACTTCATGGCGTACTCTGGCAGACCGAACACTTAGCATTAATCAATGTTCGCGGCTGCGGTTTTAGTTTCGGCCCTTAATTAGTCGCGACAAAAAGTTATCCCATGTTTCTATACACCTTAAACGACTAGCCCTAAAAGTAATTGTGGCGGCTCGGCCTGTTTTAATTATCATAAAACGGCCTTAAATAAATTCAAACGGGAAAGTCAAAGGAGCGTGTACAACAACAACAAAAATTACACAATATGTATAATCACGTTAACTTAAACTAATATTTATTGATTTATTTTGAGTGCAATCAGCCGTTTTGAAATGCTTAAAGTAAATTCTTTTTTTTGTTTCCTTGAAGCTGAATAAAGTGCTTCTAATTATTATGTTGGCTACAACCTTAATTTTGCCTTGGTAATAAAAATTATGACTTATATTCAAGCACAGCCAACAGCTGACATCCAACCGTTCAGTAGTTCAACTTCATACACTAAACTTCTATTGTTGGAACGTCATCGGCAAAGCATTTGTTTCCTTTCACATAGCCATTTACTATAATTTCAGATTCAGCAGAGGAAGTTTTGTTTGTGAGAGACGAAATTTTAGTTATATATGCTTTTACTTAACACGGTATATCTTTTATGTTATTTAGAGAAGAAGAAACTACAAAATACAAACCGCTGGCAATTCGTTAACGAGAGAAAGCTGCCTCATTTTCAAAATCCTACAACTATCAATGCGTGGCTGCTCGTAAGAAAAGAAATCCACAGTTGTACATGACAGGAAGAGTAATTGAAGGTGAGTGCACGTTTATGAAACAAAAACTTGTACTGTCGTGGACAACGCTAGTTGTATCAACATTTTGAGGTCGTATGTTTCGCGCGTGGCAGATAATTAAGCAACAGTGTCATCACAAACAGGAGCAGAAAGACCACGCTCCTGTGGACTCCCAGGTCGGCACACGGGCGTCGCTGGGATTACGAAACGGCCATCGGTCGCGCATTATAGTGCTTCCAAGGTAGTACTTCCAAGTGCATATCTTGTTACCTTCGTCAAGCCAGACGTAGGCATTAGATAGACTTCATATATGCGTTGATATGGTCGTTTCAACAAGAAAAGCCGCTTCTTTGGCTCAGAAGCAAAGCGCCGGCCTATAGATCCTCAGTTGACGGTTTCGGTTTACGACCGACTGGGCCGTATTCTGAAAGAAACTGATTGTGGGAAAAGCTCCGTGTCGCTGAGAGTTTGACTGCACGTCGAAGGATCCTCAGGTAGGCCAAATTAATCCTCGGTCCTCCGCTGGTGCGAGCCAAATGGACTTCGGTTGATTGGCACGTAAATCCCCAACATTCATTCTATCGTAACAACGCAACGCGAGACTGGCATTGTCGGTGTACAAATGGTTCGAAAACTGCCAGGAAGGCTAGTACCCTACTGATAGGTATGCGAAGTACTTTCGAGACAACTTGAAACTCAACACCACTATTTTGTAAGGTTGTAAATGTTAGTCATAAAACAAACGTGGTGTAGACGATCCAATATCAGGTCTTTATTTATCCATATCACTGCATCTGCTCTTCCTCACTAGACAATCTGCTAATAGCTTAGACAGTAAAAAAACTTTGCTTATATGCTCACATGCGTCAATGGTTAGCGTGAGGTTGGCGCAGATTATGCGGTCATAACGTGACGCTAACCACTGCTTATTCTTAGAGAGAAGCTCTTAGGCGCCCGATAGCAGGTTGAGTGGCGTCGGCTTTGGTGTCGGCGTAGTCGCGCGCGATGCATTATGGGACGTTTCCCTGCCAAAGCCAGCGGAGAAATTTGTTCCATAAATTTAGCGGAAAATTGTTTTCGTTAAATTTAGCGGGAAATTTTCCTGCTAACGTTACCGGGGAAATTTCCCTCTAGATTAAGGGGGGAAACTTTCCCGCTAAATTTATCGGGGAAAGTGAGTCACAACTTTGTGTCACGTCGCCCATGAACAAATTCAGCGGCTGGAGGAGAGGAAAAGGAAAGGAGGAGGAAAGAGGAGGAGGAGGAGAGGAGGGCGAGAGGAGGAGGAGGGGAGAATAGGAGGAGGAGGTGGAGAAGCGGAGGGTACGGAGGAGCAGGAGGGGCATACAATCCCCTCAATACCCTCCCCTCCTCCTCCTCAAGAGCTGCGTTCCAGTTTCGGATTGCAGAGATTTGTAACAGTCTTTCATTTTTCGTAAGTTTACAATCGGCTACTGTGAAATGCCCGGTCATTTGCATTTCCCTCAAAAATAAGGCCATATCCTCTCAAAGTCGATTTTAGTTGAATATATTTGGTCAAAACAACCCCAATAATATTACAGAAAACGAAATTGAATCAAATCAATTCTGGCATGAAATATTAAATTTGAAATTAAATATTGCTGTATTGATTAGCAATCTCCTCAGTTACTCGTGTTTAAGTCACGTAAAAGAGAGGTGTCGGACGCTTAGGTCTCAATTCAAGCCCGAGTGGCGAACCAGGAGAACAGTTCGCTTCGCCTGCTAAAGGCAGTGACATGTAAAAAAAACAACCTGACCAGTGGACTCAAAGTTTGGCGGCTTGCTGCTTTCAGCGTAGCTTTTGTGTCCTGCTTTTCCACCTTAAGTTGACACGAGAAACTCTGCTGCCACTCTTGCGGGCACGTCTTCCCTCTTCCAACATCGACCAAGGGCCCACTCCTGAGTTCGCTTCGTCGAGCCTCCTGTCACGGTCCGCTTTAATTAGGAAAAAACACGTCAGACCTCGCCGACGGTCTGCAGAGTATCTTCGCGTTTGCTGTTGCTAATGAATCGCTGTCTTTGTCTTGGACAAAAACAAAACAAAAAAGCGTTCTATGGGTTGTGGGTTTCACCGACGTGCTCCGGCTCTCTACTGCTAAAGTACATCTTTAGTACGAGTATTATTTTATCATTCTTTCGTTTTTTGTTCATATATATGCCGCACTTATTCAAACTCGTCAAAATGAAGGTCACGTAATTAAAGTATATAATTTGTACTTCGGAATACTTTTATGACGAAAAGCAATAGTAATACCTCTTTCCTTACAAATCTGGCATATCTTTTTGGGATTGAACTAGTTTACCCCACCCGTCACGCGGAAGTTTAGGAAATGGTCCCGCAAGGAAAAAATATGGCTCTCAGATGATTAGGTACAGGTTGCTCCATTCACTTAACCTATTAAAAAATAGTGATTCGGATTTATTTAAAATAATATTAAAATAACTAAAAGAACATTTCGTAAATGTTAATAACTAATGTAACAATGTTTTTTTTTACTTCATATTTTGCTTAACAATTTTTTTTCTTTCGTTTGTGAACTGAATTTGCTTCTGTTTTTTGTGTCTACTCTTCGAATGCCCCTGCAGTGAAACATATGTTGTGGGTTGACGGACTCGTCAAACCTTTTACAGCTTTTTTCTCGCCCTCAACCACCAATGCTGAAAACAATAAGCAATTATTATATGAAACTTGCTGTAAGTGCAGATATTCGATTAAAATAAGAACGCCATGAACACACGTTTGGTATGAGTGCTCTTTTCGATTTCAATCCGTCAGAAGTAAAAGGCCTTCCTAGATACATCCTGATATCTATAACTTATAAAAACCAGTAGACATTAAACGATAGTTGTTTCTTGTTTTAAGAAACTATTGTATTTTTAAACTAATTTTGCTGACAATAAATACATTTAATATAAACAATTAGTATTATAAAAGCTTGAAAAGATTCTTAAAAAAAGGTAGGGTGAACTCTTTAGTATTTTGTTCCCTGAAATTGAATATCGCAATAATTTGACCAGATAGTGTCATTGGATCCGACAAAAACCCAAAGCCTTAAGAGGGCGCGGTACCTCTATTTATTCGTCCGTTTCAGCCACCAGATGGCGCGCGGCTCGAAACGTGGTTGAACGCGCAACTTCTAGATGGCGCCAGTATCGAGGTGTGAAAAGGCCCGCGTTATCCGCTGCGTGAAATAGATCCCGAAATCTGCCGTGTTCTCCCGGCGGAGGAAGTTTCTGCATCCCTCGCGCGCGCTTGGTATGTACGCGCGGTGACCGAGTCCGGCCTCTGCGCTGTGTGATGCAGTGGGTGGCGCTCGTTTCTGTTCGGAGGTAGGAATAAAAATGCCGGTCCCCTTTTTTACGACGCTCGTTTCTATAGCTTGTTTTTCTTTTTTTTTTATCTCAAGTGACCTACAGTACCGCCTGTTCGAAATCGTCCTTTGCGGTGAGCGATTGAGAGTCAGGTTAGCATTTTATTTGGGTCAGCACTACACGTTTAATGGAGACCTCGGGCGGCGATGTAAATATGCATTGCTTCCCAAAGTGTGTCCAAGGTGCGCAATGACAATTGGAAAGGGTATTGAAGGCGCGCGACCGTCGGTTGGTAAAATACGTGCGTTAGATTGACTTATTCAGTCTAATCATTTTTGCCAACGTCTTTTATCTGTTTCGACAAATGACATGGTCGAGTCTATTGATAACCTTAGCTAGATTGGACGTACGGAGTGTCCGGGCTTTAAATAAATTTGCTTCGTTTATGTGAATGAATAACTGTTTTCTCTTTTCCGTGCTCGGTGCTATGCAAAAATCGCTGAGATGTTATGGTAGCTCAGTGTGGCGGCGTTTTGCACGCTGACTCGCTATTGCATTCGCTGTGCACAATATGTGTTCAGATGGAATGTGCCAAGTCGTATTTCCGATCGATATGATAGATTTACTTTGCTACAGTGTTAATTATATTTTCCTGATTTAAACTGGTTCGTCCCTGATCTGAGCCTAAGTTTAAATTCGAAGGGCAGACAGACTTAGCGTCGTAACAGCCGTAATGCGCAGAAAGAAATTAGTACCATGAAAGAAAAACAAAAGGATACGAGGTGGCTCAGTGTTATAGAAGTAATGAGTGTGCAAAGGATGGGATACGGTCCATTCGTCACATGCACACTCGTCACAGGACGATTGGTCACAGGACGATTCGTCACACAGGAACATTCGTCATAGGATGACTCGTCACGCGGCCAACCGGTCTCACAATAGTTCGTCCCCCCAAAAATGTATTGTTCAATTTAGTTCGGGCGGACAAAGGCGAAGAATTTGTAAGGAACGTTTTAGCTTCTGATTCGGTCCCGAACATTCAATGTTGGTTGGGCCTCAGAAAGTCGGTCACCTCTTATCTTAGCATGTCTTTCGCTTCTCGAGGTCAAAGAATTTGTAACAGACGTTCTAGCTATCTGGGTCCGTCCTGAACGGTGAATGCGGAGGCCATAGAAGAGCGACTATTTTTGAACTACATTCAAAAGGATGGAGGTGATCGCAACAGAGAGAGCCATGATGCTGCACGAGGGGTACTCGTACACATTCGGCAGAAGGAATTCCGATACTTGTTGGTTTTGTCGAATAGGTGTATGCAAGGCAAAACTAAAAACTAATTTGGCTGCCAGTCGGATTATTGCTCGTTCAAGCCTGCAACTGAGATCAACCTGCTGAAGACCCGTAATATAATGAAAGGAAAAGCGGATGAGTATTGTAATATTAGTTTATATAACCATTGGTTTACGTGACAGTGGAAAATTGTGAAACTCCTCATCAGGGTATGTAGGCAGATGTTGAAATTTACAATTTACTATCGTCCCCTGCTCGATCAATGAGACCAGTTGCCCGCATGACGAGTCATCCTGTGACAAATGTTCCTATGTGACGAATCATCGTGTGACCAATCGTCCTGTGACGAATGCGCATGTGACGAATCGTCCTCATCCCGCAAAGGATGCCATCGTACGTTTTTTTTTCTTTTTTTGTTTTTTTAGCTCTCCGCATTGCTGGGAAACGCTCAAGGTACCAGCAAAGACAGCGAGCTGGCGTGAAATTTCCATCGAGCGGAAAACGAGTGTGACATTTATTTCATCATGCGCTTTCATTTTGATATGGCTCAAAATGGGCGCGAAATAGTAACAGGTAAGGCAACAAAATTTAGATGTTAGGTCTGGAGCACCGCCATACTCAGCCGTGTTGGGGGCATCTCTCGCGAGTCAATACGGCAAAGGTATTGCGCGTCGAACTGTACGTGAGAGTTATCCATTTCAGCGAAACCTTGATTTCGCAAAACTATTGTGGCTCGAGTCGTGGCTTCCAGTACTTGAAAGCCACGAGCGAAGAAATAAATGACAGTTGATTTTGAAGGACAATCGCGACGTGGAAACCCATAAAAGAGAGTTCCAATAAGACGAGAGCTTCCCCTTCTCTTCAAGTGCGTGGGTTACGCTCTCAATCCTGCACCTGTGGTAACACCGCAGGCTCCTAAAATGGCTTTGAAAACGTTCCTGATCGCAACAACTTTTTTTTTTTTTTTGTCGAGGCGCTATTTCATTTTTTTTTACTTTTTGTCTACCTTGATACCCCATCAGCGCAAAAACTACCATAAACTAAAAAAAAAAAAATAGTGGGCATACAACGACAACGCACCCACTGGGACCCGAGTCAAGGCAAGAACAACTAACTACTAAAAGGGGAAAAAAATCATGTTCGCATACACAGACAGAACGCCTCCATCGAAAGAAATGAATCATGCGCTTGTTCTGCCAGTCTCGTTGTGCGTCTGTCAAAAGCCACAAAGGAGGAAGACAATCAGCGCCTACACCACTCCCCTCCACTCCCCCCCCCCCCCCCCCCACCACCCCTAAAAAGAAGAAAAGAAAGGTTTCTTGGGCGCGCGCGCGGTCGCCCAAGCGATGACCTTGGAAGGGTCATCGCTAGCACGTTTGTCCCCCGGTTGTGCCCCTGTCTCAAATGCCACGGTCCGTTTCTCCCAAGTGCCCGTCTTATCTTCCCGAGTATCAACTCCGCAGTGATTCTGAATCATTCCGATGCTTTCCAACGTTGCAAAACTGTTAGACGAATATTTGCACAGAAGTATACTCTGTTCGCAGAACTATCTACGGCGCTAAAATTCAAAAGCGCCGAGTTGGATTGGGGAACTCGTGTAGGTTTAGCTCATCGTTGGAACATTCTTATTCGCTCGATGAACTCCACAAAACGTGTAAATATTAGAATGAACTTTCCAGAGAACGAGAGTTGTTGTCGGGGTTCCAGGCGACCGGACAGGTCGCAATTATTGGCTGATTAAAAATTTTATTTCATAATCACAATCGTATCATCAAGGGCACGCCATTTCCTCATCACTTCTTCTACGAAAAGAGTTGCTGTATTCGTAGCACACACAGACGGAAACGGTTGAGACTGCCCAAATAATATCTTCTTTTGGCAGGTACTGCGCAGCGATTACACACAATGCCTCTAACATAAACATGCTGCTCCACATGTCTATTCACAAGATGCAATACATCGTTCTCCCAACTTTGTTGAAATGGGCATGAAAGCGCGTAACCGTCACTTTTTTGAAGTTCTACTTAGAGGTGAAGTGTTTACCGTAAAAAGTCGTTAATTATTTATTTTTTTCCGTTTACTACAAAGCTCGATTCCCTTAAATTTTTGTTTTTATATCGTCTCTACAGCGCTTTTACGTCGGTACTTTCGTGTTAGAGGACATCACATAATGTGCGAAAAAAAACAACAAAAAAACGGTAGGATCGATGCTGCATAGCCTTTTTTTTTTTTGTGGACATCAAGAAAAAAAAAAAAAAAGATAGTAGTTGTCTTCACTTCGCACTGCATGTTTTGGCACGGAAGTTCCTATTTGGTTATGATGTCTTTACTTTCTTGAAAATTATATACAGTAATTTAAATTACCGAATTACAAAAACGTCGAAATTGTATAATTGCTTTTCGTTGGGACGCCATGACGACAGCGACACTCGTGTTCCCTCGTGGTTTTCGCCAGCATTTCTACGATGAATTGCCAGGATCGCGAGATGCAACAGCGTGACACTCCGTCTTCTGTGACGTCATTTGTTGCACTTCGGGACAACTTTTGATGTATGGCCAGCATAAGACGCTAACCACACCAGTCGGAGACGCGCTGCAGGTGCCATAGTACTGCTCGTAAAAGTAGCTGTCACGTGCTTTGCTCCGCGACTGAGGGTTGCCAAATTACGGTGAAACGGAGTATAGACAAAACAGACTGGACGACATTTACCGGGCATCTTTAGAGCTGCGAAGCTCAAAATCACGCGTACTCATAAGATTTTTTTTTCTCGCGTGTTTGTGATTTTTATGATGTCCTGCAAGCAAGAAAAAAATATATATGGTGAAGTCACTCCGAGGGGGTAGCGATAACTGCGAGCCACGAACATGAAGGACTCGCTAACATCCGTCAGGAGTGTGAACGGTAAATCGTCACGCAAACATATTCTCACAAGCTGCAAATATTTATTTGGCTCAGCAAGTAGAATACTAGTATACTAACGACATGTGATTATTGTACACAAGATACCATTTCTCGGTTCTTCAAAACCATTTCCCAAGTCTGAACGGTCGCGCTACGGGCCGCGGCTAGCCGTGCCCTCGATAGACTACGGAGCTGCGTTGTGTCGTCTGCTACTGTACCGCCAACAGGAGAGCGATAGCTCTGTGTGTTCCACAGATGCGTGTTGCGGTATAACTCTGTACGTCTGTCCTAGAGGAAGACAAAGAGATAGGCTCATTGACCCCCTCCTAAGCTAACAAAAACAAACAGAAGTATACTCGTTTGGACTGAAAGGTTTACAAAATAGTGACCAGACATTGGAAAAGCATATGTCACAGAACTTGGTTTATGAAATGGCATCATTGTTTCGAGCAAGAAATCACCTGCTCACCACTGGGACGATGAAATCGTCACTATTTATTGCGTCAGGTATATTTGCGCTCATGAAGAAAAATCTGAACACATCCTTCTCCCTAAGTCCTATGTCGAATAATAAACACTTTTTTAAACATCTATGCACAAATAACCCATTTTTTCTACACTTGTATATGCACGTTAATTGACGTCAAACCGCATTTTTGATTAGATCTTGATGTCTACACCAACTACATTCATATTTTTTAGGGCTTTATTGAACGATAACTTCAACCATAGTTAATGGAACACGATGGCTCGATCTCGACAAAAACCTCAACGTGCGAAGCTTCCACAGACGGTCGCTAGCGAGTATTCTCAATGTGAGACTTCAGAAGCTTTCGCTTGCCATAGGGAGCTTGCTTTCGACTACAGCACTGCACGGGCCCGGAAAGCGCTGCTGTGTGGAGAGGTTGACTTACAAGATGACGTGTTATGTGGTCACGTAAGATGGCGTCATTTCGTGCAGCGTGATCACGTAAGATGACGTCATTTCGTGTAACGAGATCATGTAAGATGACGTGTTTGTGTCACGTCATCACGTAAGATGACGTCAGTTCGTATGAACTGACGTCATCTTACGACAACGCCAACAACATTAGTGCCGTCCGGAACCATTGACCTTAGAAACGCGCTTCTTCGCTTGAAGAGCTGATATGCGTTGATTGTTATTTGTTTCTTTTGCCTACTACAGACCATTCAAGAACTCGCCTTCTGGGTGCCACCAACTTCGTCTACTGGGCTGTGAAGCACGTTCGAGCGTGCGCAATACCTCTCTAGGCCGAAAGATTGTACACTGAGTATGCGTTCACAGCTCAATGACTTTGGCATTTTTCGTCAGGATAGATGCTCCCACGAGAAGAGCGTAATGGATATGTGAATAGAATTGGAAATTTGAAATGTTCTTGTCCAATCGCATTTTTCTTTGGTTATCAACGCTTTTTAGCGTCATCACAAGACGTTCAACCCATAATACACTGGTGATTAAAAAATAAGCACCGAAAAACATGCACCGATTTTCGCTCAAAAATAAACACCGGAAAAAAACATACCGTAATCATTACCCATGTCACCTTTTTGGGTGATATGTGAATTTCCAGAAGAACAGCGAGTTATCACCCTCCCCTAGGAATACCCTGACTACAGAGCAGGCGACCCGTTTTTCCCCGCGTTAGATTGTGGTGACCACGAACCGTACGGAGGTCACAGGACGTCCGTGAAAAATAAAAAGGAGGCAAACAACGATCTACTCTGTGCACGCTTCATCCCCAATTTCCACGACCCCAAGGCCGAAGGACGTTTGTGTGAAGGATAACGATAAAATAAAACTTTGCGTCAAAAAAAAAAAAACCGTTTTTAAAAGAAAAAAAAAAAGTAGAAACAAGCACAACGCGTTGACGGACCGCGAGGTTGTGGAACACCTCGCGGTCCGCTTGCCACAGGACGGTTGTCTTCGACCCATAGCTCCAAGGTGAATTTGCCACTTGCGAAAACACGGAGACCTACCCAGCGAGAACCAGGAAAGCAAGACACGCACACTGACGCCTCGGCGGCGTGCAGAATGAAACAGGATACGGGCGCGGAACACGGCCGCGGAAGAACACCTCGCACAGTGCCGATCCGGCCGATCTCCGAACGGACGATTTCGCATTTCGTGGACAGCGAGCGCCACCGCACGGGAGAGAGAGGTACCTTAAAAACGACGAAAACAAGCACCGACACCTTGGTTCTTTATATTTGCTGTAGTTACGGAACAAATCGACTTACATGAATAATTTGAATATTATTCGATTCCGTAATAAATTTAGAAGACATTAAACGCAATTCTTCTTAGGTTTGAATTTAGATAGTTTTGTAAATTCGCTCCGAACGCAAGAGTGCCGAATTAGCCGATTTTGACCATTTTCATGATTTTTTTAAAGAATATAATTAAATTTATGACGAAACATCTGTTGCGTTTAGTGTCTCGATAATGACTCAATGTCTTTAAAGCCGAAATTTTCAAGAAGATCCGCGCAGCCGTTATTATGTGAGAATTTTTTTAATTTGGTGAAAAACCTCATGTATTCTCTATGGGGCTCTGAGGTGCGCCCCCTCTTAACACTGAGTGTAACGTCATACCGAGAGGTTTCAACTGCCTTGTCCGTGCTGCTTGTGAGGGTGTGTGTGCAGCGCTTATGATTAGTCGGGTAAGGGCTGCTAAAGGCATGAAATTGTTGAGAACTCTGCATAACGTTACCATTCCCTCCTGTCACCTAACGCGCCGGTAAGGAGGCGAGGCATAAGCGCCTTTTAACGCGAAAGCATTGACTGTTCCATGGAGCGCAGCCGGCCTTGTCTGTAATCTCGGAAAACAACTCCTAAATAGGCAGTTAAAATGGCTGCATCGCGTTATAGTTCCAAAAAACGCCACCCCACGGAGAAGCCCGCCCGGCGGTAAAAGCGAGAGGGTGCCGCCTTTTCCCGGGTCACGTGCCAGGAGTAGCATGAGGCTTGGGGGGGGGGGGGGGGGATCGGAAAATTCTAGTTACCTGTCCCTGTGCACTACCGTTTCATGTGTTTTACGCTCTGCTTTCAATCATGTCACGCCATGGAGGAGCGGGCGCGCTGCTTGTAGAAATATGCTTTGTGTAGGAATGCGAGAGCATTCCTACACTTAAGCGGTCTTAAGTGTCCTCCTGTAATCTTCGTCTTAACTTTTCTTCACGTTTTGAAGTGTCTTTCAAAGTGCTGTTGTGGCTAGTTGGCACATGAATCTGAAACGCATTTAACACATTCGTGATCCTTGAAACCAAATAAAAACGGTAAAATTTTTTTTTTAATACAGCTTTGCTCTGACTTGCCGCTAAAAAAAAGATTCGACGTGGCGAGAAATTTCGTGGCGTAAGGTTAAGCTTTTTTTTTTTTTCGAGTATAAAATGATTGAATATCGGTTTTAAAAAAATGTCTCAAAAGAGCGGTTGAGTCTTTATTTTGATATAATACTTTCACACTTTTCGGTGAAGTTCACTGCTTTCGAACCCAGTTTCGTTTTGGGATTCACCATTTCAAGCTTCCATGAGATTGTCATCCGAAAGACGAGCATTTTTTGGTTGACAGTCACAGCAAAGTGCTTGATAAATCATAAGTCAATTAAAACCTACCGCTTCATCGATCACACGAGGAGCCTCGCACCCTCAAGAATATGCTTACGACAATGTATTTCGATAATGGAGAACGTCGAGAACTGTTTAATAGCTAACAAAATCACATAAGCACATTACAATTTAAAAAAAAAAAAAAACTTCCGCTCGCTGCAAAAGATACTGAAAGAGTAGCAACTTTCAAAATATTCTTTAAATATAGTCTGTTTTGTCTAAGGGTATTCTGTAGTACAGTGCTAAAGAGCTTAGAGAGAAAAACAAAATCCAACTGGGGTAAAAAAATAGAATTCCGAGTACCTTTATATATTTTTGTTGAATTCTGACGTTCGACTGCTCAAACCACCAACCATGCGTTAATCCATAGGAATATTTATAACTCGAAAAAAATAAGCATAACCAAATGCACCACAAATTATATTCCTGCGAAGTCACCACTTCCGACGATCTTGCTGCGTAATGCGGGTGTAGGCAAGGCACGCTGCTGTTGCACGGTGAAACAGGGCGCAAACCCATCTCAACCCAGTTCCTCTTGTTTAGTGTTCTACTCTTCTGAAAGATTCCAGCTCATTCTCGGCTGTCATTGCATGTTCTGGTTCAAAACAATCTTGAACTCGCCGCGCGTTTATAGATGCCGTTGTTACGGGCAGCTTGGGAACGGTCCCCTTTCGCCAGCAACTGAAAACGCGTGGCATCTACATCTTTGAGTTTGTAGAAATAAGCCCCCAACTTAAGCGTTTAGTTGTACTAGATATTTCTTCTAGCATTTTTCAACCGCGACAATATATCTGTTCAGCGCGGCACCTGCGGCGTTTCTAATTATTTTCACAAATGTGAAAATAATTAGAAAATGAGTGGTGAACGCTAAAATAGCAGTATTCAGGCAGAAAGCATTGAAGAACGTTTATAGGCTTGCGTCAAATAGATTTCGGCAGATACCCATGAAATAGGAAGTTTTCTTTGAAAGGGAAACTTTGCGTAAAAGACCTCACACAAACGTTAAATCTTAGCCGACCAATACAAATAGCAGTTTAAAGCTCTCAAGAGAAAAACAATATTCATATATGCCCATTAGACGTAATCATCAGTCAACACAATCTTAAATAAAGGCCGACAATAGCCGCTTTCCTGGTTTTCAGATGCTGAAAAAAAATGTTTCTTTCTTCATCGGCAACGGTCATATTGTTTCCTATTTCAATTGGCTGGTGAAGCAGCACACTGCTTGGTGCAAGAAAATATATACATAGTACTTAATATAACCTAGGAGTGAGGGTTGTTAAAACACCACACAGCTCTATATATTAATGAGTAGTGCGTAGCACAGCGTTTGTTCATTTACCTTCTCTATCACAAGACTGTTTTTAGCGTCATTAATTATGGTAATATTTTCTGCAATTAGTCCTCGCGAGTACCATTAGTTATTGACTCTTTAGAACGATTACTACTTCAAATAAACTATTAAGGCGACTAACAAGAAAGCACTGTGCATGCAGAAGAGCTGGTGACAAATAATCTTAATGTAACAACTAAAACTCTGATACGGAAAATTTATCAACTTTCGAATCCAAGGAAAATACAATAGAAGAAATCACCTCAAACGTTCTCTTCTGTTTTTTTTTTTTCTTATGCTTGAAAGTGCATAGTTTTTTGCAACACAGTCTCATGTGTTACATTTAATGAAAGCGATACTCGTTTATTTTTTTTTTTCGGGAGAGTGCATATTTGTTTCCGCACAGTTTTCTTATTCTTCATGGTTCCTTTGTTCAGAATACGGATTTTTTTGGTATACATACCTCACACCCTCGTAAACGTTTTTTTTTTTTGTTAAAAACTTGGTATACTAAAGGAACCTTTGTTTAGAATAATTCTCCATATTTCTAGGGTTGGCGGCAAAACTTAAATTATAATAGCCATGTATGGACAAGCGGAGCTACTCCAAAGTTCTCGTCAGTGAATCCAGCGAAAAATGTAACTCCCGCAGAAAAGTTGCTCAGTTAAGGTTTACATTTGAAGAAAAAGCGCGTAAATGTTGCACCGTTGTATACGACGCGCCGACGAAATCGTTTCTAAAAACATCGCGATTTTATGCTCAAAAAGACGGTATATACGCTATTGTTAGCGTAGAAATGGTCTAATCGTAAGCGACACAATACGCAATAGCATCTCCAATTCTGAGAGCTGTTGAGTCGGCTTCTACGCCGCTGATCAAAACTAATCAGCGTCCTCGAAAGTCGGGAAAAAGAACAAACAGTGACCGCGTAGCTTAGCTGTTGTCAAACATTATTAGTAGAAAGCGCCAACTAGCGGTCAAGTTTCAGTTTCGAGCGAAAATGTTTTCGCGATGATTTCTTCTTTGTCTCTCTCTATAAACTAACCATTACTGTGAGCGAGAAATCGTAGACAAGAACATTTGATCCTCCCCGAAGTACAGCACAAGGGCCAAAAAAAAACACATCTTTTTTGTAGCGCTAAGTTAATAAAAATCAGAAACGTTCCTTACGTTGTTGAGCAGAAATATAACCTAAAAGGATATGACAGCATTTTGTTTTTGACACGAAACGCATCAAGTATTACTTTTTCTCCACATCTGCCTATGGTAGCGCTGTAAAAGAAAGAAAAAAAAATAGTGATGTTATTTTTTACCTAAGCAATTTGGAGACAGCCATTAGAAACTGCGATGCGAAGCACTGAATTCATATTGTACTTTTGCTGCGAATTATATTTTTATTTCTTATTGAGGCTGCGAAACCGGTAAAAGTGCCTGCTTACAGTGTGAGGCGCTTGTGCATGTTTTCATCTATTTTTTAACGAAATCTTGAAAAAACCAAGTGGTAGTGCTTATGCTTCTCAAAGAAGTTCGATACAATTAGTCGCAAACGATGGCAGTTAAGAAATTATGCGCCAACGGAGCAACTTCTTTATCTTACGTGTAATTCAAGTGCATAATTATCAAATGATCCACGGAGAAAAATTATCGATTTTATAATACCCAAATTATACTATTAAAACAAATATAGGTGTTCAATTATCGCAAAAATAATGTTCTGGAATGTTCTAAAAGACAGGACCTCTCGACTTTTTTGTTTGTTTTTTCGGAACAGTTGTTTTTTATGTCTACTGGGGCAAGGCGTCGGACATATCTATGAGGCACATTGCATAGTGGTAAGAAGAAACGCACGCACACACACATACACGCAAACGCACTTACACACACACACGCACACGCGCACACACACACACACAAACACAAAAACACATACAAATAATAGTGTTTGCCTCTTGGAATAGTCAGATATACACCGTGTCATATTAAGGTACACAGTATTGCCTATACACCGTGTCACCTTAACACGAGCTAGGATAAGGACAGCTTATACTTGAAAAAATAGAAAGAACGTTAAAAAAATCTAGAAGAAAGAGTCCGGGATATTACGTGACTACAACTATGCTTTCAGTGCTTCTTTCAACTCTTGAGCCTTGACAATATGCTTCATTTTTTTCTTTTAATCTTGAAACCCTTATACAATGCCATAGAGCCAAAGTTTAAAATGAAATTAAACGATATCAGGAGAACGTATATTCCACATAAAATCTAATTTATTCTTTAAAAAAAACGAATTCAGCAGGAAATGACACATCGTAAATTATGTTTTTATTTTTTGGTTAGCATTAGCGGGACTTGAGACGCCGAAAGTCCAGGGTTTATTTTGTGGTGAGCTTGATAGAAGGCACGCTGACGTTTATTAGTATTATTGAAAGCCATGGTATTCAGTATTCTTCGTGCATACAGGTTTTTGTTCTTTTTGCGAGGTTTGCGATGCTGCTGAAAGCTAAAGTGCATTTACCGGTGCGGCAATAAGCTGGTAGATGACCCGCTGTAGTTCCCTTGACAGATGCAGCCTGCTCACATATCCTATCATTTGTGCATCTAGCAGTTTGGCCTGTGTAGATTGTGCCACAAAATAGGAGGATGTTAGAAACAACTCCTCTTCCATACGGAACATAATTTGCATGTAAGATATGTCCATTTCTTTTGGTTGATGTGGCGGTTTTCTTTGCAGAACATGAAATACGCTTTTGTTTTGTGCAGAGCACACGACCTTAAAGTTCTGCTACTAGGCTATATCTTTTAATTAATGGATGTAAAGTACTTGTGCGATTTTTTTTATTCTGTTCTTGTTGTCTTTGTTTTATATGCAATAGCTTATTTACACTTCAGTTTTTTTTTTTTAATATGTAGTTACACATGCATATTAGGATACAAATCGGATACCCAGAATCTCGAAGTCGGCAAATTTTCATATTAAAACTCTGTCCAATATTGTGATTACAACATTTCTTTAATGCCGAAACAATTGCGGTATTAACAAAAGCTCGTTTGGCATTCTTCCTTATTTTTTAAATTTCCAGATGCAAAAGAGAGACAATCTTTGCTTGGCATTGGTTCGTATTTCCAACATATGTATATTTCATTAAATTCCACTGTGAGGTTCAGGAATTTATTAAACACATCAACGGGTAGCTCATGCGTGATTACCTATCCTGGCAGCTTTCTTGGAAGAGCCGTCAAACGACTTCTTTGAATTTATTGTTTTAATCTTCTACTTCCATTTTAAAAATTAGGAAGTCAACAACGTACACATCGCGACACTGTTAGCGCGAACAGTCGACAGGCGTCAGATTCGTACCGGTGGCGCCACCTAGCGGCCTCTGATGGCGAACCTCGCGCATGCGCAGAAACGTCATAGGGTTCGAGAGTATAACGACCTACTCCAAAACAATGTTCAGACCGGCTCATTTGAGGAACTTAAGTTTGTTTTTCTCGCGATTTTGTATTTTTATAGCGGCGCGCCGTCTGCATTCTAATAGACTGTCTCGTCTGCTTTCACGTTCTTCGTCCGCGCGCACACCACGTCTGCGTTGTCGGTGTTTCCGTTCTGTGCGTCCTTACCAACGCCTGCTTCGGGTTCGGCCGCACTACTCCGAGGTGAATTTCGTCGAGGTGTCCGCGTCGGCTAGCGGTCATAGGGGTTCATTTGGCGTCCGCATCGGCATTTTCGGCTTGTCGGCGCAGTTTCTTGACGTCGCGTGTCTCCGAAGGGAATGTCGTCGAAGTGCTCGCGCCGGCCAGCGGTCGTAGGGGTTTTTTTTGCGTCCGCATCGGCGTGTTCGGTTTATCGGCGCAGTTTCTTGACGTCGCGTCTCTCCGAAGGGAATGTCGTCGAAGTGCTCGCGTCGGCCAGCGGTCGTAGGGGACTTTTTGGCGTCCGCATCGGCGTTTTCGGTTTGTCGGCGCAGTTTCTTGACGTCGCGTCTCTCCGAAGGGAATGTCGTCGAAGTGCTCGCGTCGGCCAGCGGTCGTAGGGGACTTTTTGGCGTCCGCATCGGCGTTTTCGGTTTGTCGGCGCAGTTTCTTGACGTCGCGTCTCTCCGAAGGGAATGTCGTCGAAGTGCTCGCGTCGGCCAGCGGTCGTAGGGGACTTTTTGGCGTCCGCATCGGCGTTTTCGGTTTGTCGGCGCAGTTTCTTGACGTCGCGTCTCTCCCAAGGGAATGTCGTCGAAGTGCTCGCGTCGGCCAGCGGTCGTAGGGGACTTTTTGGCGTCCGCATCGGCGTTTTCGGTTTGTCGGCGCAGTTTCTTGACGTCGCGTCTCTCCGAAGGGAATGTCGTCGAAGTGCTCGCGTCGGCCAGCGGTCGTAGGGGACTTTTTGGCGTCCGCATCGGCGTTTTCGGTTTGTCGGCGCAGTTTCTTGACGTCGCGTCTCTCCGAAGGGAATGTCGTCGAAGTGCTCGCGTCGGCCAGCGGTCGTAGGGGACTTTTTGGCGTCCGCATCGGCGTTTTCGGTTTGTCGGCGCAGTTTCTTGACGTCGCGTCTCTCCCAAGGGAATGTCGTCGAAGTGCTCGCGTCGGCCAGCGGTCGTAGGGGACTTTTTGGCGTCCGCATCGGCGTTTTCGGTTTGTCGGCGCAGTTTCTTGACGTCACGTCTCTCCGAAGGGAATGTCGTCGAAGTGCTCGCGTCGGCCAGCGGTCGTAGGGGACTTTTGGCGTCCGCATCGGCGTTTTCGGTTTGTCGGCGCAGTTTCTTGACGTCGCGTCTCTCCGAAGGGAATGTCGTCGAAGTGCTCGCGTCGGCCAGCGGTCGTAGGGGACTTTTTGGCGTCCGCATCGGCGTTTTCGGTTTGTCGGCGCAGTTTCTTGACGTCGCGTCTCTCCGAAGGGAACGTCGTCGAAGTGCTCGCGTCGGCCAGCGGTCGTACGGGGCTTTTTGGCGTCCGCATCGGCGTTTTCGGCTTGGCGGCGCAGTTTCTTGACGTCGCGTCTCTCCGAAGGGAATGTCGTCGAAGTGCTCGCGTCGGCCAGCGGTCGTAGGGGGCTTTTAGGCGTCCTGTTTGGCGTTTTCGGCTTTTCGGCGCGGTTTCTTCACGTCGCGTCTCTCTGAGGTGAATGTCGTCGAAGTGCTCACGACGGCTAGCGGTCGCAGCGGCCCTCTGGCGTCCGCTTCGGCGTTTTCGGCTCGTCGGTGCTATGTTTGCTTACGTCGCGCCTTTCCAAGTGGAATGCCATCGAAGTGCTCGCGACGGCTAGAGGTCATAGCGGTCTTTGTCACGTGTGCTTCGGCGTTTTCGGCTCGTCGGTATGTTTCTTGACGTCGCTTCCCTCCGAGGGGAATGTCGTCGAAGTGCTCGCATCGCCTAGCGGTCGAAGTGGTCTTCGTGAAGTCCCCTTCGGCGTCTACGGGTTGCTGGCGCTGCATATCTTGACGTTTTTTCCTCCGCGGCGAATGTCGTCAACGTGCTCGTGCTGTCTTTGTTCCCCGCCATTGTGTTTGCGTTCGGCTGGCAGCTTTGTCCCTCCAGACAAAACATGTGAAATGTAAGAACTCAAAGAAATTGCCAGACAGGTTTAGAACTGCTCGTCAAATTTATTCAATAAACGTGAAAAATAAAATGCACGGGTAGATCGTCACCTGGTTCCTTTATGTAATAAACATACACGTTAAACTGCATGTTTCGCTCACGCTGTAGTTAGCAGCGTCATTAAATACACTAGATACTAAGCGGATCCCGTATAAGCGCATAGTGCGTGGCTAAATACGAATACATAACTGTTTCCACTCCCGTGTTCTTTATTTTGATCGAACTCAGAAGTTTCGTGCACCGTCTCGGAAGCTACAAATGTCCTAAAGTGATAAGGATGGCGTCCCCTATATTAAAAAAAAAAGAAAATAATAAAAAACAGCGCACAGTCACTTTTGCGTTATTTTTCGTGTTGACGTTGCATTATCTACATTCGATGATCGCACAAATTAACTTCAGGTGTATGTCAGCGCCGTTGTTCGTCTACCTTCTCGTTATTGTCCGTGTCTTTGAGCAGTTTTTAAGTTTTTAACCATGAAATACCAATTCTCTCAGACGTCAAGCTTAGTTAACTTCAGTTTTCGAGATTGTGTTCCTCGGCGCGTTGTCGTCTGCTTGCGTATTTGGTTATTGTATTACATTTTGTCTACTTCTCGACTACGCTTGCACTGTACCCAGTTTCATAAATGGTGTGCACCGCAGGCGAAGGCTAGAGTGTGACCAGGCTACCTCTTACACAGCAAGGAATAGTTCCAATAAAAAAAAAAAAGCCGTTTGTGTTGATATGCTACAACAGCACACATTTCATATATCTGTACTTTTCCGATCGATTTCCCCTGAAAGGACATTTATTTGATTAATTTATACTGTAGGCATTTCTGCTAAATTCTGTGGTCTCGTTAGGCTCGAACAGCTAAAGCCAGGCCGAACCGCTTTCGAAAACAGCGCAGCAGCGTCCTCGCGACTGCGAGTTCTAGTACAGTACGACATTACATTTTTACCAGAGGTGATTTCCACAAACTATAATGAACACACATTAAGGCGGGCAGTGATCACCGGCAACTTAGTGCTTACGATAGGCAAAAGCTTCTCGATGAGAGTAGATGATCGACCGCTCGGGCGGAAACGATGTGAACGGACATGACGGGAGATCGTCGTGGCAGCCGATTGAGAGGGAGTGAAAAATGTTATTTTCGACAAAACGTTTTTTTCTTGAGTCAAGACATTCCGCATATACGATAAATGCAGAAACTATATTTTTGTGGCGCTCGTTTGCCTTTTGTGTTGCGCCGGAAAGACGCTATTCTAAGACTAGCCTTTTTTTTTTTTTGCCCAAGCTTATAATTTCTAGTGATTTTTCCCCCCACTTCAAAAATTTGTTTTCCTCTTTTCTGTAAGTAAAGAGCGTATCTTCTTTACTTGCGATTCTTCCTTGGACTCACCCTCACAATCCGACGATGGCTACCGCGGCATCACCAGTGCCGTGCACCTCCAAACCATCGTATTATCCTCAAAAGGCGAAACGAATTTCTATGCATGTGCTAGGAGCTTTGATGAAGGAGTCGGAAAAATCTGGGGCACGAGGAGCGTCATTCAAAATACGATAGAGCTAACAGGTGTGCGTAGACCAGGGGCGGATCCAAGGGGGGGGGGGGGGGGGGGAGAGAAGGGGCGACGGGGGCGGCCGCCCCCCCCCCTCCCCCTTCTCGGAGGGCAATTTGACATGGGTGAACCTCCCGGTGCATAAAAAAGAATGGGAGAATAGTATCCTTACAAATTGTCCGCCCCCCCCCCCCCCCCCCCCCCCCCCCCGTTAAAACGAAGTTCTGGATCCGCTTTGCGTAGCCGCTGCAATTCCAAGACTGTATGTGCGGGTTGCGCAAGCAGACGACCACGCGCGGAGGAAAACAATCTCGGAAACTGAAGTTGACTAACCTTGACGTCTGGGACAATTGGTATTTCATGGTTAAAAACTTAAAAACTACTCAAAGACACGAACAATAACGAGAAGGTAGACGAACAACGGAGCTGACATGCACCTAAAGTTAATTTGTGCGATCATCGAATGTAGATAATGCAACGTCAACACGAAAAATAACGCAAAAGTGACTGTGCGCTGTTTTTAATTTTTTTTAGTATAGGGGACGCCATCCTTATCGCTTTAGAACATTTGTAGCTTCCACGACGGTGCACGCAACTTCTGAGTTCGATCAAAATAAAGAACACGGGAGTTGAAACAGTTATGTATTTGTATTTAGACACGCACTATGCACTTGTACAGGATCCGCTTTGTATCTAGTGTATTTAATGACGCTGTTAACTACAGCGTGAGCGAAACATGCAGTTTCACGTGTATGTTTATTACATAAAGGAACCAGGTGACGATCTACCCGTGCATTTTATTTTTCACGTTTATTGAATAAATTTCACTAACAGTTCTAAACCTGTCTGGCAATTTCTTTGAGTTCTTACATTTTACATGTTTTGTCTGGAGGGACAAAGCTGCCAGCCGAACGCAAACACAATGGCGGGGAACAAAGACAGCACGAGCACGTTGACGACATTCGCCGCGGAGAAAAAGACGTCAAGATATGCAGCGCCAGCAACCCGAAGACGCCGAAGGGGACTTCACGAAGACCACTTCGACCGCTAGGCGAAGCGAGCACTTCGACGATATTCCCCTCGGAGGGAAGCGACGTCAAGAAACATACCGACGAGCCGAAAACGCCGAAGCACACGTGACAAAGACCGCTATGACCTCTAGCCGTCGCGAGCACTTCGATGGCATTCCACTTGGAAAGACGCGACGTAAACAAACATAGCACCGACGAGCCGAAAACGCCGAAGCGGACGCCAAAGGGCCGCTGCGACCACTAGCCGTCGTGAGCACTTCGACGACATTCACCTCAGAGAGACGCGACGTGAAGAAACCGCGCCGAAAAGCCGAAAACGCTGAACAGGACGCCTAAAAGCCCCCTACGACCGCTGGCCGATGCGAGCACTTCGACGACATTCCCTTCGGAGAGACGCGACGTCAAGAAACGGCGCCGACAAACCGAAAACGCCGATGCGGACGCCAAAAGGTCCCCTACGACCGCTGGTCCACGCGAGCACTTCGACGACATTCCCTTCGGAGAGACGCGACGTCAAGAAACTGCGCCGACAAACCGAAAACGCCGATGCGGACGCCAAAAGGTCCCCTACGACCGCTGGCCGACGCGAGCACTTCGACGACATTCCCTTCGGAGAGACGCGACGTCAAGAAACTGCGCCGACAAACCGAAAACACCGATGCGGACGCCAAAAGTCCCCTACGACCGCTGGCCGACGCGAGCACTTCGACGACATTCCCTTCGGAGAGACGCGACGTCAAGAAACTGCGCCGACAAACCGAAAACACCGATGCGGACGCCAAAAAGTCCCCTACGACCGCTGGCCGATGCGAGCACTTCGACGACATTCCCTTCGGAGAGACGCGACGTCAAGAAACTGCGCCGACAAACCGAAAACGCCGATGCGGACGCCAAAAAGTCCCCTACGACCGCTGGCCGATGCGAGCACTTCGACGACATTCCCTTCGGAGAGACGCGACGTCAAGAAACTGCGCCGACAAACCGAAAACACCGATGCGGACGCCAAAAAGTCCCCTACGACCGCTGGCCGATGCGAGCACTTCGACGACATTCCCTTCGGAGAGACGCGACGTCAAGAAACTGCGCCGACAAACCGAAAACGCCGATGCGGACGCCAAAAGTCCCCTACGACCGCTGGCCGACGCGAGCACTTCGACGACATTCCCTTCGGAGAGACGCGACGTCAACAAACTGCGCCGACAAACCGAAAACACCGATGCGGACGCCAAGAAGTCCCCTACGACCGCTGGCCGACGCTCGCACTTCGACGACATTCCCTTCGGAGAGACGCGACGTCAAGAAACTGCGCCGACAAACCGAAAACGCCGATGCGGACGCCAAAAAGTCCCCTACGACCGCTGGCCGACGCGAGCACTTCGACGACATTCCCTTCGGAGAGACGCGACGTCAAGAAACTGCGCCGACAAACCGAAAACACCGATGCGGACGCCAAGAACTCCCCTACGACCGCTGGCCGACGCGAGCACTTCGACGACATTCCCTTCGGAGAGACGTGACGTCAAGAAACTGCGCCGACAAACCGAAAACGCCGATGCGGACGCCAAAAAGTCCCCTACGACCGCTGGCCGACGCGAGCACTTCGACGACATTCCCTTCGGAGAGACGCGACGTCAAGAAACTGCGCCGATAAACCGAACACGCCGATGCGGACGCCAAAAAAACCCCTACGACCGCTGGCCGACGCGAGCACTTCGACGACATTCCCTTCGGAGAGACGCGACGTCAAGAAACTGCGCCGACAAGCCGAAAATGCCGATGCGGACGCCAAAAGAACCCCTACCCCCGCTAGCCAACGCGGGCACCTCGACGAAATTCACCTCGGAGTAGTGCGGCGGAACCCGAAGCAGACGTTGGTAAGGACGCACAGAACGGAAACACCGACAACGCAGACGTGGTGGGCGCGCGGACGGAGAACGTGAAAGCAGACGAGACAGTGAATGCAGACGGCGCGTCGCAATAAAAATACAAAATCGCGAGAAAAACAAACTCGAGTTCCTCAAATGAGCCGGTCTGAACATTGTTTTGGAGTAGGTCGTTATACTCTCGAACCCTTTGACGTTTCTGCGCATGCGCGAGGTTCGCCATCAGAGGCCGCTAGGTGGCGCCACCGGTACGAATCTGACGCCTGTCGACTGTTCGCGCTAACAGTGTCGCGATGTGTACATTAATAACGCCATGATTCTATTATTGTTAAAGATTTTCTGGGTGGTCTTGCCGCAGGCTACTAAAAGCATATCACACAGCTGTGGGTCTACACGAGAACCTAAAACATACCACTTTTTGTTCAAAGTGGTGACCTTGGTGTGCAACAAGTGCCGCGGTTAGGTATGAATTGAGCCTTTCCAGGAAGGTATCTAAGTTGATGCCCATCACGTTTTGGAACCATGTGCCGTTGCGCTCTTTTATGTTTTGTTAGAGATTTGAGATGCGGCTTTCATGGGGTACAAAATAATACAGATATTGATATAACAATATTTTAGTCCTTTAGCGTTGTGGATCTGTGTTTCTTCACTGGCTTGTTTTTTGATGGCATCGGTTATATATACTGGGTGACTATGAAAACAAAGTTCAGTTTTAAATTAGCTCTGTGTCTGTGTTCGTCTATGATGTCCGTTTCTCGTTGCTCTTTTAAATAATATTTGGATATGTGTCGAAAACCAAGCATCCATTTTTTTAAAGATATGTAATAAATTGTTTAGAATTTCGAATAATGTGTGGATCATTGCACTGTAATAATGACAATTGCTTAGCCGAGAAGGTTAACAGAGGTACTTTCCAAGTTCATATTTTTATAACACGATCACCCGAAACGGTATGCCCACCTTGAGTGTCTCGGCTCTTAAAATAATACCTCTAAGTGCCCCTACTTTGTTGCTTTAATCTTTGTGCATAGGCTGTTCAGATGGATATTTTGAAGCAACCTTAGGACGGCTTGATTTGTACTTTTGCCTCGTTTTTCTTCAACCCGGATGAAGGTTTTGGTTACATCCTGAGAGGCTTTGTCTCCATATGCTTTCGAAGTAAGAACCAAAAAAAAAAAAACTTCGTGGGATGCACAAAGTTTAAGATATTTTGCTTCGGACCTCTTGGGCTGTGGAGCTAAAGTTAATACCTAGATGCTTCGAACTCCGATGGCATATGAAGGCAGTCAATTCCTCCATTAATTACCTGGAAGGCTTTTTAATCATAGGTTTCGAAAGCGATTTTCCAAACTAGGGCAAGCTTATCAATGGGCAAAAGCCTTGGTTTTAACGCATACTTCGTGCCTTGTTCGTGTACTTTCTTGTTCTCGTGTTAGATGTTTACATCGCCGATATCCTGTAGAAGCCACCATTTAAGTTGATCCTTTTGGATTATTCACCAACTAGTTGAACTCAGGGCTGTAATTACGAGCAAGTCAAGCAAATGCATAGCTCGGAAAATGTTACATAACATCGCGCTCCCCTAGTAGCACCCACCAACCGGAAGGGCACGTGACATCCTCCGATCTGAGGATTGGCTCTTGTGGCTTGTAGTGTTCTTTGCTGTTCATCGTAAGGTAAAAGAAAATTATAAAATTGCACAGCACTGCACCGAAATCGAGTCGTGCTGCACATAGACATTAACTATATTAATTTGTTTATTTATTATTGGTTTTCAAGTCGGTGCCGTTTGTTTAGTAAAAATTGCATCACTGACACCACTGATGGGAATATTCAAGTGACTTCGCGCCACCACCCCTAAGAAGCTGCACCTCATATTTTATCACGCCAAACCGTTTCCCAATGAACCGGCAACCGCCAGATAAGATTGCGGTTTCGTTCAAGATCGGGTTTAATCAAAAATGCTTGATTTCGTTGAAGGTTTCCCTTCTGTTTTAAACAATTACGACAAGCGACTTAGTATGACTCGTGCGAAACAGAGCCTAGGATGGAAGGAGTTAAGCTTTAGAAGGAAGAACCTTCGACTGAAATTTTTAATAACATATTTCACTGTAGGACTGGGATAGATAGAAATGCCTGCCTTCACCCGCCAGATTACATATCGCAACGAAAGGATCATGTGTATAAGCTCAAGGAATTCCGATGTAAAAGTGACGTCTATATGAACTCTTTTTTTCCTAAAACAATACGGGATTGGAACGGCTTGCCAGCCTCGGTGGTCAACATTGTTCCTAACGATATGTTTTATTCAACACTAACCTCATAGTGTCTAGTTAGTAGTTGAGTAACGTTCGTAGTGTTTAGTAGACCGCATTTTTATTTTTTATGTAGCCTGCACTTTGTTGTGATACTGAAAGATTTATGGCTTGTGAATATTGTCACGGGTGGTGACTAATAAACAAGAAATAAACAGGAATAAATAAACGTTTAATGTGGCGAACTTGTGCCAAAAATAAAAGGGTACAAAAGAAAGATAACAACAGAGCGTCGCGGGCGTCGAAGGCGGCGAAGCAGCACGATCAAACGCTGAGGCGAGACTGACTCGACAATGTCGCGAGCGGCGTCTTATCTAGAGTGAGTCACTATCTCGAAGATTCGGCGGAGAAGGTTCGAGCGTAGCGCGCTCGGGGCGAGAATGAACACGCACTTTCTAGAACAACATAAGCAGGGATAAACGACAGAATTTATGTACGGAGCAAGAATAAACAAGAAAGTTCTAGAAGTCCGTGACCCAGCGCGCGGCATTATCCCCCCCTTTAAAAGCGCATCGTCCCGATGCAGCACAAAACAAAAAAAACCCAAAACAAAACGACAGCAGAATCGCGAGCCGCAGTTCACAGTTCACAGTTCAGAGTTCACAGTTCACTCGTCGACAAAAGTAAAAAGTTCTATCGTTCGTAATACGGCTTCAGCCGGACGACGTGTACCACCTCGGGTCGCGGCTGACGTCTTGAAGATGGGCGCGTTCCGTCGGGAAGGACTTCGTAGTTCAGATCGCCGAGCCGTCGGATGATCTTGTAGGGTCCGAAATAGCGTTTCAGAAGCTTCTCGCTGAGACCGCGGCGCCGTATTGGTGTCCAGACCCACACCCGGTCTCCGGGTTGAAAGTGGGCGTCACGCCGGCGAAGATTGTAGCGGCCGGCGTCGACACGTTGCTGGTCTTGAATTCGTAGTCTGGCTAGCTGGCGGACCTCTTCTGCCCGTTGAGCAACCACCTGGGCGTCATCGCTCCCGTCGTCGACTGACTCGTGCGGCAACATAGAGTCCAGCATAGTCGTCACCGCCCGGCCGTACACCAGCTGGAAGGGTGTCACTCCTGTGGTCTCTTGCACTGCTGTGTTGTAGGCGAACGTGACGTAGGGCAGCACTTCGTCCCAGGTCTTGTGCTCCACGTCGACGTACATAGAGACCATGTCGGCGATTGTTTTGTTAAGCCGCTCCGTCAACCCATTGGTCTGCGGATGGTATGCCGTTGTTCGACGGTGTTCCGTGTGGCTTAGACGAAGGATCTCTTGGGTCAACTGTGCCATGAACGACGACCCTCGGTCTGTGATCAGTACTTCGGGGGAGCCATGCCGGAGGACGATGGACTCGATGAAGAACTTGGCGACTTCGACCGCAGTCCCCGACGGAAGGGCTTTCGTCTCGGCGTAACGAGTAAGATAATCGGTGGCGACGATTATCCAGCGGTTCCCCATCGTCGACGGTGGAAAAGGACCCAGCAAATCCATTCCAATTTGCTGGAAGGGCTTGGTTGGCGGGGTAATCGGCTGGAGGAGACCTGCTGGCTTTGACGGCGGTTTCTTGCGCCGCTGGCACTCATGGCACGATCGTGTGTAGAGATGGACGGTCTTCGGAAGCTTTGGCCAGTAGTACTTGTCACGAATCCGGGCAAGGGTCCTGCTGTAGCCGAGATGTCCGGCTGTTGGGTCGTCGTGGCACGCTTGAAAGATTTCTTCTCGGAGGTTGGCGGGGACAACCAGTAGCCAAGGAGTTTCGCTGGTTCCGAAATTCTTTCTGAAGAGCACGCCTCCCCGTAGGACAAAGCTCGGTAGGTCCCGAGAAAAGACCCGTGGGACAGAGCTTCCTCGACCTTCGAGGTGGTCGATCACGGAGCTAAGTTCTGCGTCGTCGCGTTGCAGTGCCCTCATGTCGGTAGCGTTAACTGCGCCTAGAAAAAAGGAGTCCTCATCGTCGTCGGCGCCGGAGATTGGAGGTTCGACTGGAGCCCTAGACAAACAGTCAGCGTCATTATGCTTGCGGCCGGACTTATGCACAACGGTTACGTCGAATTCCTGCAGTCGAAGGCTCCAGCGGGCGAGGCGTCCGGACGGATCCTTGAGGTTTGCGAGCCAGCAGAGGGCGTGGTGGTCTGTGACCACGCGAAACGGGATCCCATACAAGTACGGGCGGAACTTGGTTATCGCCCAGACAACAGCAAGACATTCTTTGTCGGTCGTTGAATAATTTTGTTCTGCCTTAGACAGCGCCCGGCTTGCGTAAGCGATTACTCTCTCTGCCCCTTCTTGTCGCTGAACGAGTACCGCACCGAGACCGGTATTGCTGGCGTCCGTGTGGATTTCAGTCTCCGCCGACTGGTCAAAATGTCCGAGGATAGGGGGCGACTGGAGCCTTCGCTTGAGTTCGCCGAACGCTTGCTCTTGCTCCTCTCCCCACTGGAACTGCACGTCGTCTTTCGTCAGATGCGTCAGCGGTGCAGAAATTTGTGCAAAGTCACGAACGAAACGTCTGTAATAGGCGCACAGCCCAAGAAATCTTCGAACGGTCTTCTTGTCTGATGGCTTCGGGAACTCGGCGACAGCGGACGTTTTTGCGGGATCAGGGCTTACACCCTGCGCACTCACGACGTGGCCCAAGAATTTCAGCTCACCATAGGCGAACCGACACTTGGAAGGCTTGAGGGTCAGCCCAGCAGCCTTGAAGGCCTGTAGCACGGCTCGCAGTCGTCTCAGATGCTCGTCAAATTCGCTTGCGAACACCACAACATCGTCGAGGTAGACGAGACAGCTTTGCCATTTCAAGCCGGCAAGGACGGTGTCCATAACGCGCTGGAAGGTTGCCGGCGCTGTACACAGCCCGAACGGCATTACTTTAAACTCATACAGTCCATCCGGCGTGACGAAGGCTGTCTTCTCACGATCTCGTTCGTCGACCTCAATCTGCCAGTACCCGCTCTTTAAGTCCATCGACGAAAAGTATCGGGCGTGGCGCAGCCGGTCCAGGGTGTCGCCGATCCGTGGCAGCGGGTAGACGTCCTTTTTTTGTTACGGCGTTCAGTCGGCGATAGTCCACGCAGAACCGAAGAGTCCCGTCTTTCTTTTTCACCAGGACTACCGGTGAAGCCCACGGACTGCTTGAGGGCTGGACAATGTCGTCGTTGAGCATTTCTTGTACCTGCTGCTGGATGGCTTCCCTTTCTTTCACGGAGACCCTGTACGGCGGCCGATGCACAGGAAGTGCGTCGTCATCAGTAATTATCCGATGTTTCGCAACCGTCGTTTGGCGCACCTTCGACGACGCGGAGAAGCACTCACTGAACTCGGCGAGAAGGTCACGAAGTTGTCGTCGTTGTGGGGCTGGGAGGGACGGGTCGATGTCGAGCTCTGAGGACGTGATTGTCTTGTTCTGCGTCGGAGAGGCGTCTCCTGAGATCACGGCGATCGCGGCTGAGTCTTGAATTTCCTCGACGTAGCCCACGGCTGTACCCTTTGTAAGGTGCTGCGACTCTTGCCGGAAGTTGGTGACAAGGGCTACGGTACGCCCGTTTTGGAGCTCTGTTACGCCTCTTGCAATGCCAATCCCTCGTCCGAGGAGAAGTTGGACGCTTCCTTCCAGCAGTGCTACACCGCAGGTGGCTCCTTCGGTCCCGACGGGCACAAAGACACTCGACAGCGGCGGCAGGTTTACGTGGCTGACGAGGACTCGCACTGCAGCTAACGTAGGTTTGGGATTTTCCACCGATGGCACAGGCTTCCGAAGCGTCAGCTTGTTCTCCGCAAGGTCGATGATGGCGCCATATTCACACAGGAAGTCCATTCCGAGAATGACGTCCCTCGAGCAGTCTTGCAGAACGACGAACTTCACAGGGCATGTTTCGCCGTGAATCTCGACGCGAGCGGTGCATCTCCCGACTGGTGTAATCAGGTGTACTCCGGCGGTTCTTATTTGTGGTCCATCCCACGGCGTCATGACTTTTCGAAGGCGGCGGGAGAGCCTCCCACTCAAGACTGAGTAGTCTGCTCCGGTGTCCACGAGTGCCGATGCGTCGAGGCCGTCGATCACAACGTTCAGGTTGTTGGACACCGATGCAGGAGCGTCGTTGTGATGCGTGGCGTCGGGAGAGTGGGAGCGCTCCGTCGTTCTTGGAGGCTCTTTACGTCGGTCGTCTTCGGCAACTCCACCTCCAGGGGTTGCCGCGCCTAGTTTCCCCGGCGAGGAGCGAGGGGTGATAGGCTTTCACGTCGGGGTCGGTGCATCGGCGAAGCCGGACGTCGTGGTGATGGCGACCGGAACTCTCGGCGGGAGGCAGGCTCGGGGGACTGAGGTCGTCGAAGGTACTCGTCGATCTCCCGAGGGCGTTCACCGTAACGGGGGCGTGGGTCATTTGGGTGGAACCCCCGCAGTCCGAGCCGCCGGTATGGGCATTGGCGGTAGGTGTGGTTCGCTTCCCCGCAGTGGAAACACAAAGGACGTCGGTCGGGTGTTCGCCACACGTCGGTCTTCCGAGGTGCGCGGGGCTCTTGGCCGGCGTACTGAACCTGGTCGTCGCGGCGGCGGTCGTGCTGCAGCGCAGGAGAACGACGTCGGGGTGGCGCAACATAGGCTGGAGGAGGAGGCGGTGGCCGTCGGGCCACTGCGGCGTAGGTCAGGGCGGGCTCTTCGGGTGGTGCTACGCTGGCAGGAGCCTCCGGTTGAATTGCCCGCTGGACTTCTTCGCGCACCACTTCGGGTATCGACAGCTCAGCCGGCTGGTTGGCAGCAGGCAGCAGTTTCCGGAGCTCCTCCCGGACGATGTCGCGGACAATTGCACGAATATTGTCAGCACGGGCGCCGCCTTCGTCGAATCGGAAAGGTGTCAGCGTCGACGCAACAGGCGTGCCGGCGAGTCGGTTGTAGTGGTTGGCTCGGATTGACAGGGCACGCTCGATGTTGGTTGCCTCGGTAACGAATTCCCCGACAGTTGTTGGTGGGTTGCGAACAAGGCCGCCGAAGATGTCACTCCTCACTCCTCTCATCAGCACGCGCAGCTTCTTCTCCTCGGTGGACCGAGGGTCGGCGCGGTTGCTCAGGCGGAGGACGTCTTCAACGAAGCTGGTGACCGTTTCGTTGGGCCCTTGGGTTCGTACTTGCAGAAGGTCTTCCGCTCGCTGTCGTCGTGTCTGGTTCGTAAATGTGTCTTTCAGGCCGGCGATGCAGGTGTCCCACGACGTAAGCGATGCCTCGTGGTTCTCGAACCACTGCCTCGCGGTACCCTCCATAGAGAAGTAGAGGTTTTGGAGGCGCTGTTCAGTGGTCCATCCATTATGGCGTGCTACACGTTCGTAGTGCTGCAGCCAGTCTTCTACATCCTCATGAATTTCACCGTGGAACGGCGTCGGCACACGGGGAACCACAGGCAGGAAGACGTAGGACGGTGCTGCTTGGGGGATTTCCGTCGGCTGCGCCGTGGAGTCCATTGTCGGCTTGGGTGGCTTCTTGGCGTTGTCCGGCAGTGGACCAAACTCTGGTGGTTGTCCTCGGAGACGCTGGCTTGCCCGGGGCCCTGTATCTTCTTCAAGAGGTCGTCTTGGAGTGGGGCTTGCCGAACGGGTTCTCGGAGGGGTACGGCGAAGAGGCATAAGGTGTTACCCCGCACCTCCACCAAAAATGTCACGGGTGGTGACTAATAAACAAGAAATAAACAGGAATAAATAAACGTTTAATGTGGCGAACTTGTGCCAAAAATAAAAGGGTACAAAAGAAAGATAACAACAGAGCGTCGCGGGCGTCGAAGGCGGCGAAGCAGCACGATCAAACGCTGAGGCGAGACTGACTCGACAATGTCGCGAGCGGCGTCTTATCTAGAGTGAGTCACTATCTCGAAGATTCGGCGGAGAAGGTTCGAGCGTAGCGCGCTCGGGGCGAGAATGAACACGCACTTTCTAGAACAACATAAGCAGGGATAAACGACAGAATTTATGTACGGAGCAAGAATAAACAAGAAAGTTCTAGAAGTCCGTGACCCAGCGCGCGGCAATATTGCTCTTTTAACTTTTGTATAACTATTCGTGTTCTTCATTTCAAACTTCTCCCCCCCCCCCCCCTAATGTAATGCCCCATGGCGCTGTAGGTATCTGAATAAATAAAGGTTTTGTTCCTTTTCAGTCAAAAACAGCGGGTTGCTCCGGATTCTTGTTTTGGTTTTATTTCAGTTCGACACCTTAGCTGTCAAGTCTAGTCCTATCTTGGTGTTTTTAGATTTTTAAAGTTCTAAATTATCAAACGAAAGCAAATATTTCCCGAAGAAATGTGTTGCTTGAAAAACTTTACGGGTTACGCAGAGTAAACCAATGCCAGCCAGGTATTCTATATCACAAATACTTAAAAGAAATACTTGTCATATGTTTTCCGAGTGAACTGTGCGACAGTCAGAGAAGCTTCAATAGGATCTACGGAGACGGTAAACTGCATCGCGCGAAGAAAAAATGGTGGCAGTAGAAAACCGCTTTTCATTTAATATCGAGGAGTCATACCCTTGTCGTTATTGGCTAGTATAGGTAACTTTTTTATATTGAGGACATGAGCGCTTTGAAGTAAGCATATTGCACCGCAATTGCGAGAACCATTCACTATCATACTTCAGAAAGAAAAAGAAACAGTTTCATGGAGATTTATAATCATCTGCATTCATAATTTGTCATGTGAGAATATAGTAGGGACCAGTAATAAAATAAGTATATCTAACTCCCTGTTTCAAAAAATTAATATTTTTGTTAAAATTTATGTATTTTAAAGTGACTCATGTCTTACTACGAAGTTTCCTAGCCTGCCTCATAAATTTTTCCACAGAACAAAGTTGTACAATATTTTTTTATTGTTTTTAGAAAAGTAAAAGAACAGACACGAGGTAATGAAGGATGTGCGGGTCATAAAAAAACGTATTTTAATAATACAGCTGTGGCTTTTGTTTCTCGTGTGTATCGAGACAGCTCGTGTGGTCATCAGGTCCCAGATTTGAGCTCCAAACCCATATAAACAGAATACTTCGAAGAGCTGATTTGACTCGGGACAGACGTAGTCGCAATCCTACAAGCACTTGCGTTCGATTTTGCTTTGACGTCAAAGAAACCGATATAATTCTCACGAGGAGAAACAAAGCGGAGCAAAAACACTTAATAGATTGGATGTTTGATGATCAATACACCAGCTGTGATGGGCATTTGCAAGGAACAACCTCGATACGTTCTCCCTCAGAAAGATTGAACCGAACCACTCCATCCTACAGTTGTTTGACGTCATTGACTGTCTGACAGTTTGCTATTTTAATATCGAATAATCATTCTTTTGTGACAGTAAGATTTGTCACAAAAGCCTTCTTTTTACACAAATATAACGAAGTGATCACTTATGTCAAATATTAACATCCCAGATGTATTATGTGATGCCTCAAAACTCGTAATACACAAGTCAAACATTGTCGAAGAATCAGAAGCTATCCTTCCGGCAGGAGATATCATAATGATACGGCACTTGCTTTAATAATCACCTCTATTTCACTTTAATATGTCGTTTAAAGTAACATGTTTTCGTTAAAATCCCCTCCCAAGATTATATATATTTATTTTCATTCGGAAATTAAAAGGGCCTCTAATTAGTAAAAGAACGAAAGATTTACACCCGGTTGATGATGAACACCGAGATAATACTCTCGCTTAATAATAGAAAGAAGGATGACAACCATTTTGACAGAAAACTGAGATTTTTTTCGCGCTTGGAAAAGGGTGCAGAGCTGCGGGTCAATATCACGAAAACTTTGTCACGGAAGTAAGGTGTCTCGAGGTGAATACCACTGACGCGGAGAACATGCTGTCCCGTCAGCCACGGAAGCGCCGTCGTCTTGTTTTTTTTTTTTTTTTTTTTCATTTTTCTGTTTTTTTTTATTTTATTTTCTACTCATTTTCTCGGTTCTCGAGGGCGAAAGCTATGCCGCGGCAAACAAGCTGTTTAGTCAGCCACGGACGCGTCATTGGCACCTTTCATAGATGTGTTCTTTTTCCCGTAAAAACTTCGTATCGAGTGTTTAAAATGGCCCAAAAACGCGCCAAGGTTTTCTCCGTCGACTTAATTCGAATGAAAGTCTGCACATGCGCCATTCAAATGGCAGTGCGGGGGTCTGCAAAACTACAGAATTGCCCGTACCGGACTCTGATCCACAAGCATTCTTTTCTTACGCACCCACCATCGCCGTGCGGCACGACGCCGTGGGCGGATCTCCAGCAGCAACAAGCAACACTCCCGGGACGAGTGGACAAGGCACCGCCACTGCGATTCCACGTAGATATTACCCCCCTCTCATTTTATGTTCCACCCACATGTATATCTACAAAAAAAAGTATGCAGCAAAGCACACCTATGTACGGAGCCATTTTTTTTTTTTTGTTTTTATGCTGTATCTTTGTTTTGTAGAGTCGCTGACGGACGAAAACACACTTAGATCTGACCCATTGCCTTCTCTCAGCAAGGGTTGTGCAGACGTACTAAAAAATGCATTCCGGACTATAAATATCAGGAGATTCCGAGAAACGAGAACCATGTTTTTTGGCCCGAGAAATAAACTATGCATCGCAGAAAGCTCGAACTCCGTGAGACTGTGACGTTCGCTGTTGGGATAGAACGCGGAAGTTTGAAAACATGACATTACTTCGATCAAAAGATAATTAAGAGGAGTTATATTTCTTTGCGACCCGACGTCCACCTAAGTCTAATATTGTAAAAACAAGACATAACACAGTGGGATCATGTAGCGTGAATTTCAGTGAAAGAACAAACTTCTCAGGAAGAAAGAGAATATTGTTTCCTTATTTGCTGTCAAGACTTTTACACTGAAATCGATACTAAGAATTCTCACGTGTCATTTATTGTGTTTGACATATTAAACTTAACTGACACTCAGTTTATAAAAAAATCGTTTTTCCCAAATAATTTTTGATCGAGGTGACCTCATGTTTTTAAAGTTTCGACTTCGATTACAACCGCGAGCGCCACATTCCCAGGTATTTTAAGCTTTCTGCTCTGCATAGTTTATTTACACGGGCCAAAAAACACGGTTCTCGTTTCTCGAAAACTCCCTCAACTTACATTCGTGCGCTTTTAGATAAAAATACAGACACTGAGATATATTTGCTTTTTATGTAACGAAATATTTTTGACCAACTTCTAACAAATCTGCCCAAAAGTACCCGCAATAGAGATACAAATGCAAACAAAAATAAATATTTACCCGAACCACGCAAGGTAAAGAAAGAGAAGTTCGTGTCGAAAGCAAATGCTAGTGCTTGTGTCTTGCTGAGTTTCGCGCTCTATCGGGTTTTTGTTTCGAGCTTTCCGCCTTTAGAGGGGATTAATTAGAGAATGTCACTTTAAAGATTCGAATCCCTCGCTACAAAAAGTGATTTTCACGTTCATGTAAAACCGAACAATTAAGTTTTGATTACCAATCTACCGAGATGCTTTTGTCTGGCAGAGTATGCAATACAATAGAAAAACAATCTTATTTGCTTCTTAAAACACACTTCAAATGTAAATCCGACATAGGCAAATACTGGCTTTTCCTTGGGACGCGGCAGATACATCAGCACTTTTATTAGAGAATAATGAAACTTGCACTGGAGCGCGCCATTGCAAAATTAAAGAGTTCCTATGTCCAGAAAAATAGAGTTACGTTGTATTCTCCTAATTCTTTAAACAGCGGTAATATAGAAGGTATGCTCAATTTCGCATTACTTACGTGACGCCGTTAACGACAATTCAACTTATCGAAGAGAGGCCATTTTTTATGTGTTTTACTCTGTTCAAATGTCCAAATTTATAGAAGGATTTGTTCTTCTTTGGGGGGGAGGGGGGGGGTGGAGGGAGGAAAGTTATTTTAAATAACTCCTCAGGGTAAATGAATGAACACCTTGGGTGCATAAATTTTGTCATGTCCTCTCCATATATTGTATAAAAAGATGGTTTCATCAGCTTTTATTCGGTCTTAAACTTCTTAATTGGGCATTTTGCACTTTATGTTTGTTGTTGAAAAACTTTTTTAAATAATATTACGTATCATAGTTCCCTTGATCACTAGAACCCAACGTTCCTAGTATTTTAAGCATACAGTTTTGCATATGAGTTGCTTCCACTTAGGTAACCCATATTTCTGACTAAACTTTTGTGGGTCAATTTTATTTTTAGCTGTAGATATTTCGCACAGTGTGCGTAGATTGTTATTCCATATGGAAGTGTGAAAGTGTACCTTGAATTTTATATTATTCTTAGTATGAATTGAGGGACAGGTATTGTTTGTGATACATTTCTGCCATTCATATGTTTACTTTTTTACAAACTTGATCTCAATAAATATCCCACTTAACTTGTCTCCCTATCTTAATTCCGAGGTACTTGGCATTTTAAGCGTATTTTAGAGGAACGCATGAGAAGATATTGCAATGCTGCTCGTGTATTTATATTTATAAGATGCTACAGCGATATTGCCCTGCCCAGTTCTCCCCACATAACGCTTTGAAAGAGACAAGATCTCACCAGGGCGCCCACAGTTAACTCGCAGGTGAGAAACGGTGAATGCTAAAGCGCCCTCCAGGGGGGGAAATAATTCCCTAAATGAAGCTGGCTTACATCGTCACAATGAACAGCAAAAATAAAAACGAGGCGATTGAGTTTGTGTTTAAAACTTAGTATTTAAAAAGCGCAACGATACGTGGACAAGGAAGATAGACAGAGACACAGCGCTTTTATGATTCGCCAAGTGAAACAACTTTTCGCAGTTGTTGTCACGAAATAAACATTTTAAAAATATTTATGAGTTCGAACCTCCATTTTATAATTTAAATGCACACTGGCGCAGATATATCGCTTCATTGAAACCGGGGAGAAAAAATAAACCTACGTATCTTGATATTGATGAATATCACAGAAACAATGGACTCCAATCCATCTAGAAACTCATTTTAATATGTATAATAAATTATAGGAAACAGAAACAAAATGTGATTAATGTTAAATTTTTTATCCTAGCTGTATCTCAAGACTCATACGATTGATGAACAAAGACGTTCAAGAGGTAAAAGACGTGATTACTTTCAAAAGAGTGTAATTGCGAAGGAACGGCATTACTTTTTGAAAGTTTTTCATAATTGCAAGTAAGTTGTGTTTTGTATGCTAGTAATTTCAGTTTTATTTAAATAATTTTACATTAAAGTGGTTGACACTATTTTAAATTAAATTTCCAAAGTAAGCCATTCTTCAGGTACATCGTCAAAAAATATTCAGAGTGGCGCAGGCGGTCCAATGTGTCATCGACGCGGGGAAGGGGATGCAAGTCTTTTTGGTTACGTCCAGTCGACTGTAGTCCACGCAGAACCTTATATTTTGTCCTTTTTTCTTAACGGGTACAAATGGAGTGGCCCAAGGACTGTTTGATGGTTGGATTAGATGATGTCGTCGTAGAGTATTTCCTGCATGTGCTGTTTAATAACCTGTCTCTCTTTCAAAGAGACTTGGTACGGCGCCTCGTGAACAAGGAGGGCGTCGTCGACGGTGACAATGTAGTGGTTCTCTACCGCTGTTCGTCGAACCCCTCAGGACGGGCCGAAACATTCGCCCAATTCACAGAAAAGCCCAAGCAGGTGTCGTCGTTCAGTAGCAGGAAGCATCGGGTCAATGTCAAGTTGCGAGGACGGAATTCTTTGGTGCCCAGATGAAGACGGTTTTTCTGAGAGTGCAGTTGTCGCTGCTGTGTCCCGGAGTTCCTTGATCTTGCCCACGGCGGTATCTTTCCTAAGATGTTGCGGTTCTTGTGGAACAGTTGTAGCAAGGACCATCACACGGCTGTCCCTCTTGCTTCTTGCGACGCCGATACCTCTTCCTAGAAGCAAGTGGAAGCTGCCCTCGAGCAGAGCTTCGACGCAGGAAGCTTCATCTGTCCCGACGACTACAAAAACGGACGATCGTCATGGCAGGCCTAGATGGTCGGCAAGGACGCGGACAGAGGGTGACGTCGTATTGCGTCTTTCGAAGTTAGCGTCGCAAGTGTTAATTTCGGAGTAGGAAACTTAATAATTAATACTAATCGTGTTTCAGAGTGAGTTTACTGGCCTAAAAAGTCCTAAGTAGTTGTGCACCGTACATTCTGTTTGAGTGATGAATGCATGTACAGGGTGCGGCCGTAAAAACTTTCACATTTGGCACGCCTAGCAAAAATCGAATTTCACACGTATATACCTGAAATTGGGCACACGAACGTCACTTATTCCAAAGTTTTTTGCCTATTTTTTTCAGACGTCAACTCTGGAGTAGCGAATTTTTAGAAAGATAACAAAAATGGCAGACGTGCATTTCCTATGGCCTATACCCACCCGTTCGCCGTCTGCTATCTAATTCGCGACGCCGCTCCCAGATGGCGTACTGAACGCAAAAACGCGGGAAACGCCTCACGAAAGGCTGGTGTCGGGAGAGATAATCGCGATAAAAAGTGATTTTACCGAAATATGTGAACGATTATGCCCTTTTAATTGAAATTTAAAAACTGGCGGACGCCCTCGTTTAATAAAAATATGTTCTAAAGCAGACGAACGTGTGTCTTCCTTTGTCGTCTGCTTATCTGTTGACGGGTCCGTTCCCGGTGAAAGCTCAACTTTGGAATCAAGGATGCCGCTGCTGAGGCATCTTGATTGTTCCTATTTATTGTTTTTGTTGCACTATCTTCTGCAGTTATTATCAAAATATATTCCGCGCCGCCCTGCGATGCCGCAATACTCGGCAAGTGAGTGTGCCCATGCAGACAAGTGGTACGTGGCGCGGAACTCGTTGGCCACAGCACAACGAAAATTTCGCACTGCATTTCATAAAAGCCCGCCTTGTCGTTTTGTGAGTGGAGAAGACTTTAAAAAGAAGAATACAGTCAGTGAACGTGAGAGCCTGCTGAAAAATGAGGAGCTCATTGAAGCGGTGCTTGCTGTCGTCGAGAGCGACCCGCAATTGTCAACAAGACGAGCAGCTGTAAATAAATGATCTCGTCGCATCATGGTGTCTTCTTGCTTGCATGACGATCTGTCAGAACTTGACTTGAAACAGGTAATTTCAACAATCGTTCATATCTTTCGTTCAAATCACATTTTATAGCGATTATCTCGCCCGACACCACCCTTTCGTGCGACGTTTCCCGCGTTTTTGCGTTAAGTGCGCCACCTGGGAGCGGCGTCGCGAACCAGATAGCAGACGGCGAACGGGCGGGTATAGGCCATAGGAAACGCACGTCTGCCATTTTTGTTATCTTTCTAAAAATTCGCTGCTCCAGAGTTGACGTCTGAAAAAAATAGGCAAAAAACTTTGGAATAAACGATGTTCGTGTGCCCAATTTGAGGTATGTATGTTTGAAATTCGATTTTTGCTAGGCGTGCCAAATGTGAAAGTTTTTACGGCCGCACCCTGTATATGGCTGCTCAGAGCGACGCTGGGATTTCGAAAATTCCACCAATTGTGCAGTCAGCCTGAAAAGAGAGTATAACACAATTTTACGTTAGCTAATCAGGAGCCAACCTGGCCCTAGGCGACCGGACATTCCAGATATAAAACTGATGTTAGCATTATGACGTGGAGCGAGGCGAACGGTTCAATGACCGAGCAGTAGCCTAACTTAAAATACGCTGTCATCCGAACAATGATCGATGGCAGTTTTGATGGTGGGAAAACATCTTGAACACGAAACGATTACACAGAGACAGGATAAGACCAGTACCGGCGTTAGGGGTGTGCAACCTGGGTGGTTGCACATGTCGCCATTTCAGCAAAATATTTAGTAGTAAGGCGCTGCCCCGCCTACCCCTCCCTCGTCCTTTTTTCTTATTAAACATTCTTTTTTTTGCATTTCGATTTATTTGAACGGAGTGCCCGACACGACGCTTTATGCGCGATCACGGTTCGTTTGTGGAATGCGGTTACAGGCGGACAAAATGATCACGTTAAGTCAATGCACACATATTTACTAATAACGTGATGGCGTACCTTGTATATATGTGCGTAGAAAAAGGGAGCGGGAAGCCGCCACGCTCGCTGTTCGTCCAGGAAGATTGATGGCGTAAGGCCGGCCCTGGGCAAGAGAAACCCACAAACCTGATTACCAACTATTTTTCAGTATTACACTTCACACTAATAAAAAAATAGTTGTTATTCAACTTTGTGTGTCGCTAAACTAAACTATACAAAACGTTTAGTTTTGTAGCTGTTTCCCCACGATCAGCGACCATGTACGAAGTAACTCAACTCAGAGAGATATGAATTTGCAGAGCTTGGTTGGCTTTGTTATCGATACAAAAACGGCAACCCAGGTAACATGGACGGTAGGGAACCCTATATAATTTTTAATCGCACGCATCATTATTTAAATATAAAATTATAAATTAAAAAAAAATTAAAAGGAGTTTTCAGAAATAATGATTGACAGCACAGAGTATTGAGGATACCAAATATATATTATCTTTTAGTGTATCTTCAAAATAGATGCAAAATAAAAACCGAATCTTGCAAATAAAAGGAGTCATGGGAGGGAGGTTGTTATATATGGGAATAATTTGTACGATTTGTTTCAGAACATTTCAAATAACGGAGCCTAAAAAACATACCGAAACACCGCGGGGAAAAAAAAACTTTAAAGGGAATAAATGACCCAATTGAACAAAACATTGGCGCGTAAAAACAATTTATTTTGGAAATTGATTTGTGAATTCTGCTCATTGGCTTCTCAGGTTGTTTTTCTGACAAGGTTTAAAGTGCAAGTCTCTAGAGACAAGGCATTACAAACATTCGTAATTGTTCAAGAGGAGAACAGTGTAAAAAAGCGAACTGTTTTTCTGCCTATTTGCTTATCTTTAGTTCGGTGTTTTTACAAATGACGTTTTATGTGACACTGAACAATGTGCGACGAAGTAGAAATTAACACGCAAGTAGAAACAGAAGAAAGGGCGCCTAAACAGACGACAAAATGGTGAGAGCATTCTGCGCGCCAAACTCTGCTCTCACGCCAAACGTAGGAATTAGATGGAGGCCTTTTTTTGAGGAAAATCTCAATGATATTGTGTTCATCAAAAAAAAAAAAAAAAAAAACGCCATCGTTTGTTTGCTAAATTTAGCTTTGTGTTGAATATAAATACATTTATGTCACACTTATTCCCGTGCTAGCGGGTTGTTTAATATGAACTTTCCATCAAATATCAAGGCATAGATTTGGCGGCTTTTGTGAACAGTAAAAATGAAGATGAGTTTGCTCAAATAGCAGAAGGTTGGAGATTACGATGGGAGGTTAACTACTTAGATGCACGATTTATTTTAGGTTGTACGCTTCTTCCATACTTCTCTTAGTGATGCAGCGACTCTCGTGCACTTTCGACAGTTTCACACTTGATACATATTTCTGCTTGTGTTTATATATTTTCGGGGAAGTGATATAAAATGACAACCTTACGCTCAAATGTTCAATTGTCATGAATAACCGGCAGGGAGACAGCGAATAACGAAAGCAACTAATGGTTTATAGGGGCGGACTTATGCCAAAAACGAGCGAGAAGAACTGGCGTCGAATGTCGGTGTGACAGTATAGGTAGACCGCTGACAATGGACTGACATAAGACCGTTTCACGGAGTACACTTTGATGGTTTCTGGAACATTCGACGTAGAACGTTCGGCATATAGACCATTCGTGTCACGATCAAACTACAATGCTCTTGAAATTCCTAGAACGCTAGTTTGAAAGCACCAACAGAACAGGCTTTCTCTACCAGGATTCGGACCAGAGGCCTCCGCGTGAAGCCCAAGCATTGTATACCCATTTGGCCCCGAACGCGGTCACTCGGGAACGCGCGTGGCAATATCTACTTTTTGATGATTGAGACGATGATAGCATCGGAGGTCAAAATTAATATTACAAACCTAAGCGTGTTATCTCCAGCATTGTTCTTATTTGTATTACTAGATAAAATCGGGTACAAATGGATCTTAATAAGTGTTACCCCATTTTTGTTCAAAGGAACTAAAGGATGCAATCAAAGAATTTAATCGGAGAAGAGATTTTTAGAAGACGGAATTTCGTGTTTTTGTCGACAGTATTGTTTCTTTCTTTTTTTTTTTTAATATAAAATCTAGGCATTTGAGGAATGCGAGTAGTCAGTGTATAATTATGCAAGGTTTCTCAGGATAAATTGAGATGTTTAATATCAGTCATACTCTTCTCCACTTACTGTTGCGGCATAGAGTTAATTGAAACCGGGGATAAAAGAATTAGTCGGTGGAAAGGTGCATATGTTCCATTAATTTCCGTAGAACTACGTGGAGGTGGCACAAGAAATGAAAGGAAGATCATATCTGGACGGAATCGTGGAGGCCGTGCCTTGTCCACTTGTCTCAGATGTGTTGTTTGTGACATCTGGAGATACGTCCACGGGCTCGTGCCGCGTGCGAAGGGCAAGTGCACCAGAAGTGAATGCTCATGGCTCTGACCCCGGCAGAGGCGATTTTGGAGCACCCCGCGCCGCCATCTCCGAGGCGCATATACGGCATGGGTGCGAATAAAGGCCCGTTCACACTCTTGCAACCGAGTGCGACCGAGAGAGACCAAACCGGTTTTTAAGCCTCTTGAGATCTCTTAGGACCAGCTCCGCTCAGTGCATGCGGTCCCAAGAAGTCTTTCTCGGTCGTACTCGGTTGCAAGAGTGTGAACGCGCCTTGAGTCGACGGAGGAAATTGTGGCGTCCTATTGGGTCATTTCAAACATACAATACGAAGTGCTTTCGGGAGCAAGGACACACGGATGAAAAGAGACAACGGCGCGTCCGTGGCTGACGCAATGGCATGTTCGCCACGTCAATGGTGTGAACACAGAGGAAGCGTCATTTGCCAGAAAGAAACAAGAAAAGAATGAGCGCCGAGGGCGCCTCCGTTTCTGCTTTCCGCCTGGAGAAAAACGAAAGAAGAAAAATAAATAAAAAAGTAAATAAGAAAGAGAAAGTAAAAAAGGTGCCGACGGCGCTTCCGTGCCTGATGCGACAGCATGTTCGCCGCATCACTAGTGATCACCTCGGGAGACGTCACTTCCGTCACCTAGTTTTCTTGATAATCACTCGTAACTTACTGTTTCTTCCTAAGCGCGGTAAAAGAAGTAGTTTTACTTCAATGTTCCAAAAAGAACACAGGGTGAGCTGTAATGAAAGGTGGTGGCAGCTGCTGCGTTGTTGAACGATGTGTTTTAGGAGGCTTGCTTTCACTAGACAGGATCTGCACTTTGCCCTTTATCTGGGCAGACTTGCAAGTCACGCAGTCTTTGAAACTGACGACATTGACGGGAAACTATTGGACCAGCAAAAAGACGAGTGCTTGGATTGCGAGGACGTCAGTTTTTTAAAATCCACAACGTGCCGCCGCACAGATCGCACCAGTGCCCGAAAAGTTTTCTAGGAAAGCTCCCTGAAATTTTTCGGTCGCCATAGCAAAGGGTTCGACGTCGGTCTCGTCCCGTAACATCTAGCGCTCTGCGTCCGCCTCGCCCTCCAGCAGTTCGCCGTCTGCAGAACGACAGTGACGCATTATAATTGCCTGTTTCTAAACGCACGAAAAGCAGTCGGGAACCACGCGGCGGCGGTAACAAAGGGGGGGGGGGGGGGGGGGGGGGAAAGCACCTCGCGAGGGTCGACAGGGTTGTGTGAGTGGCCATAATGAGAAGAAGAAAGTGATAGCTCGGCGGAGCGCTGTCACTTTCTTCCTCGAATCTATGCCCGTCTCTCCGGAATCACGTCGGTTTTTGCGCTCAAACAGCCACGAATTTTGTGAGAAAGCGGCACTGACTGCTACAGCTGTAAAAAAGGGGTTGTAGTAAAAACAAATTTTCTTCGGGTTAAGAAATTTAAACGAGTTTTCCAAGCTGATAAGGTCCAGTTTTTTCGGCGTATAAGCCTAATGCTACCATGCGAAAAATCACACAAGGCATATTGGCTTGAATCACAAAGAATGTTTTGCGGATTTAAACACTTATTAAATTACGTTATTATGGGGCTCTCGATAAATAAAAATATTCCCTGTCCTTCCGTTTTCAGTGAAAGCGGGCTACTAGGCCACAGCAAACACACTGTAAATTGCCTCAGTTACGTATACTACGATGTTTTTTTTGTTGTTTTTTTTTGTGTGGACATAATCATATAAATTTTATTGTTATGACGTACAATATAGCTCTGTGATCTCTGGTGGAAGATAAAGGTTTTAACTTTTGAAGGGAAGGAGGAGGCATGCTAAATTGTGCTTCTGTGCATACCTCGATATAAAATGGAAAGCAAAAAATATTCACTTAGGCAACTATCTAGAAGGGTAGAGGAAAAGGTGGCGACCAAAGTCACGGTATTCGGCCTCATCTTCCTCCACTGTGCAAGACCAAATGATACAGATCAGAAAAAAAAAAAGAAAACGCATTACTTCCCTGAGTGGAGCAATTGCCAAAATATAATAAAAAAGAATAAAAATATAGATCTTCATATCAAAAGATAAGGCAAATTTTTACACGCCAAAGCAAATCTTGAATTGTTATAACAACTAAGATACATACAGGAGGTTTTTAATTTTGTGTGTGTGTGCGAGATTCTCGCGTATTATAACTACATAATAGGTGCTTAGTGAAAATAAAGCTAATATTAAATAATAATACACACAATTTTGTTAGTTGACCAATTCGCTGTGACACTAATTTACAGATCAACTGTCCTGATTTTAAATTTAAAAAAAAATATTACATTACAGAGCAAACTTTGGCAGGTATATCTGTGTTATATTTAGTGAAGGAAATCATGAATGGGTAATAGAAAATATTTTTTCCTGGACAATTGGTTAGAAAGAATCGCGGATTTTAAAAGTTTTTTTATATATTCTATGAAAGATAAATTATCTTCTCAAAATATGTTCGAAACAAGATTACTTGATTTGGCGCCCTGTGAGACTGTGGGCACATCAGCAAGCGTGTTGTACGCAGCAAAAATTGAAAAACCGACTCTACGTGAGCGCCATAATTGTACTGCTGAACACGAACAACTTTGGGTATCTAGCAGGGAGGCAGCGAACCACCCTAGGTTTGAATCGAAAGGTTTCAATATTTGCGAACCGAACTGATGTTCGAATTCGAAAGGTTTTGATATCTTCGACCATACGGAGATTCGAATTCGAAAAATTGCAACTCTCAGAAGTCGTGAAGTTTCTAATGCGAAACGTTCGATGCTTTCACGGTTTCTGAAAGTTCGCGTTCGATAATTTCGAATATTTTTTCACGTGATTTTTGAGAAATTTGAAGATTTCGAACTTTCCTAACTTGAAATTCGGGAGATTCGAATGTTTCAAACATATTTGGATCTGAAATTAAAAAAAAAAAAAAAAATTTAACGTTTCGAAACCTTATAGACATAAAGTTCGATAAATCCGAGGATTTCGAATTTTTTCTACATAAAGTTTGAAAAGTTCGAAGTTGTCGTATCTCTTTTAGGGATAAATTTAAAAAAAAACTAAAAAAAACTTGGGTTTCGAATTTCTTTCAACTTCAAGTGGGCAAATTTCGAAGTCTGAATTTCATGTTCCGATACAGTTTCAGTTTCAAATAACGTTTTCACGCCGCACTTGTTTTGAGGAAATCAGGTTGAGAAATGTTCGGGTGCGATATTTAGACTGCGCGAAGTTGCTTATGCAATTAAATGAGCCGACGAGTGTCCACGATGTGCTGGATTATTTGCCAGTTCAGAGTGATGCGTGCAGATCAGTAATTGTCACCGCCAGCCTGGGGGGGGGGGGGTGTCTTTAACGTGCATCAAGCAGTAGTGATCACACGAACGAACTGTTTAACGATACTCATCCAGTTCGAAACGGCCAGAGACAGGCAGGTGTTTGAGGCTCAGAAAAACCATGAAGCGATCTGGCAAACTGCCTCCCTACTCCCTTGCACGGTTGTAGTAATCCGCTCGAACGCCGCCCGAGTGACGCTGGCATATAGTTAGTTTAGTTTGTACATGATGCAAAATCCTGATACTGGGAATGAAATTTGAAAGAAAAAGTGTAAGAAGACAGAAAAAAAGGGACAGGACAACGCCTCATACTCAGCTCTGGGAATGAAATTTGAAAGAAAAAGTGCAAGAACACAGAAAAAAGGGAACAGGACAACGACTCAAGCTCAGCTCATGACAACTTCTCAAACCCAACTAAGCTGAGTTTGAGACGTTGTTCTGTCCCCTTTTTTTTTCTTCTTACACAATTTCTTTCGAATTTCATTTCCAGTCTCGGGATTTTGCCTCATGAACAACATACATCAGCTGGCCTGCACCTTGACAATTTTTTAGTTCGTAATTTGTTTGGAGGTTTATTTTCTCAGACGAAATAAATGCCGAGCAAAAAGCACAGGAGCTGACACAACTTGAGGTCGAGGAGCGTTCTACCATACCAGTACTGTCGGAAGAGGAAAAACGGGTTGGGGGGAAGGGGCGGCTCCAGTCTCTTCCCCCCCCCCCCCCCCAAATATTTCGCACTGTTAAAGAAAACAATACGGGGTAAAAGGGCATGGTCGAGCTTATTTTCATCTGAAATTATGTATGCATATGCATAGCTACTGTCGCTCTTCACTGCATAAAAGATCGCGTAGAGGGTCATTGTTGGTTCGGAAGTTCAAACTAATATAGTGACCAACTGTTGTTGGTTGATTGCTGGTTCGGAAATTATTTAGGTCTTTTCGACCTAAATAACTGTGAAATTGGTAAGAAATAATAAATAAATAAACATAACAATAAATGCAAAAAATAAAAAGCCGGAGAAAAAAAAAACTACCAAGAATCAGCCGGAAATGTTTTATTCTTGCATATTCAGGGGCCCATAACTACGAAACAAGTTTCTCCTACCAAAATGTGTACAGGCTAAAAGAAACACGTCCCAAAAACGTGAAATAAACAAATGAAAACATAAAATGCTGTTTTGTTTATGGCGTGCCGAATTTGAACAATTTTAGAAATATCTTTTCTTAAGTTAATTTATTCCTCAACGTGAAAAAAACAATATATACATTAATTTGTATTCTGCAGATGGTAATTTTTTATGCTGTCTGTGGTGTTAATTTAATTGCGATATCTTTAGGAAATAATTGCCCGCAAATACATGTTTGGATATTTCTTCGAAACTTGTCTTAAACGTCAATAATCATATCTTAAGACTACACTTACCTAGGCTACACATAGATTATTCTTAAAAAGTTGAACATCTCTACCATAAAAATCGTCGGCTATAGCACACTTAAATATGGCACAAACGACACTTGTCAAAAACCCGTCGTCCTTCCTCGCCCCTTCGGGAGTCTATTTCCTTAAAACCAAGCATGCCAGATGATCGGAATAAACTGCATTGTCTATCGCAAGGAATGCGGCACCGTATGTAAAAATGCGAGAAAAGAAAATTACGAATGTACCTCACTGCTTGAATCCAAATGAAACCACCCGCCCGTCTTTCGAAGTTCGACGAACTTCGAACTTTTACCCTAAACATTCTAAGTTCGTCGAACTTCTGACATTTCAGGAATCGAAAGTTTGCCAATTTTCCAACTCTTTAGATTAATAAATTCGAAAGTTAAAAAATTATGAAATTTTTCAGGGTAGAATGTTCGGAAATTCAAAAAGCGTCCATCTTTTTTGTGCAAAAAGTTCGAAAGTTCAAAAATCATAAATTTTTTTGTCTATCAAGTTCGAAAGTTCAACAAGCATCGAAATTGGCAGCGTAATAAGTTTGAAATTTCGAAAAGCGTCCAACTTCTTAGTTTAACAAGCTCGAAAATTCGACTTCCGTCGAATTTCTCGATATGGAATGTACGAAAATTCAAATCTTTCGAACCTTTCGAACCGCTTCATTCAATCATCGAACCTTCGGCTCGAAAACAGTTTCCGGCATCCCTAGTATCTAGTACATGTATTCAGCCTCCGTGTACACGATTTTTTCTGTCAGTCGAAAAGTAGTTTAAATGGGATTCGTTCATATAGCTAGGCAGCGAAAACGAATCAAATACAACAGGCACTTTTTTTTAAACCTTCGTTTATAAATTACAGACAAACATTTTCAAGCTGCAAATGTGAGAAACCTGATACCAGCTGCTACTAACAGGTCTATTGTTTCAAATTAAATTTGTTTACATATAGGTATATATTTTCTAAATACAATACTAAATTATTTATATACATTGAATACATTGTGACAATAATTTCATTAAATCACTTCAATAACTTTTTTTTTTGGGGGGGGGGGGGGTTTGCTTTTGACATGGAGAATATACAAAACGACAGATGTCTAAGAAATAAACATAGCGCTGGTAAGTGACAAGTTTAACTATATGGCGAAATAGCATGGGCAGTTTCACTTACCGTGTTGGTCACTATATATAACAAATGCGGGAATCGAGGACATTCACTAAGCAACGGTATGGGTTTTCTTTTGTGTTTTGGCCTAAAACTTATTACTCACTCATACCTCTTACAACGGGTATTTCGTACACCTCAAGGATTATTTATACATAATTTTTGTCTACTATAAAGGACATTGCAAGAAGTTATCACTTTATTCTTGCGTAGTAAGACGCTCGGCAACAGGCAGTTTCGAGCGCTTATGTGTCTGCTGCCCTAACTCGAACGCGACTGAAGAGCTAGGCACAACCGGAGTCCGAACGTTTCTTTTGCGATACTTCTCAAATATTTCACATTAGATCGTACATAACTTTAGAGGTTAGACGTGTCCCTTGTGCATAGTCCTCAATGGTCAAACCATTTTTGTCTAACAATGCATTTTGCTGCCACACTTGACTAAGTTGTAGCGAAAAAGAGGGTAACAATAGAGATATTATAACAGAAAATATAATAAGCCTGACTAGGGAAAACCACACCCACAACGTTTTAATTAACAATAAATAGATCATCAGGTTGTCTAAGTGTTGTTTTTGTTTCGTTATTTTGTTAAACATTTATCAGTGTTTCCGATCAAATATTTTAAGCATGAGACTTCTTTCCTGCAGAATACGGAGACAGCCAATGGCCACAAAAGTGGAAGCGTCTGGACGAATGCTAAGCTTGTAACAAAATTACTCTCCCCCAAAAATGCGATGTTTCCAGGTGCCCGGAGACAATAATCATGACGTTTCGGTTTCTCATTATCCCTTCGCAAATTACATTTCTAACGGTCCAATTATATTCTGAGATTTTCGCTGATATTGTAATATTGTTAGTTGTGATTGGTTTGCTACGTGCTGTTCACGACAGCCGGGAACTATTTTCAGCGGGGCTTACTGATCGAAGAGAAACGCCACAAAGTCTAGGCTTCTGCAGAACGAGGATGCTCCGCTTTATTTTACCCCTTAACTGTGCTGACGAGTTACCTCGTACCCCTCACGTTTCGTTGCAACTGCCGATGATAAGGTAACAAATTCATCGTGAACATTCATCACGGAGAGAGAGAAACTTTGCGAATATTTATTTGGGAAAACGTTACATTCCTATTATCCGTTGTCCGAGCATATCTTAAATATGCGTTGTCTGTCTGGTTGCTGCGCAAGCTGAAGAAGCAGTTTATGTTGGCGTAAGGGATCCCGAGGCTGGCCTAGACGAGAGCCTAATCCCCTTCAAAAAAGGTTTTTCTGGAGGCAGTTTCTTCTCGTTCAAAAAGCGGGGTTCATAATTAAGCTTTTTTTTCATTTCTTGGTCTTATTGCCGCGTTAATGTTAAAAAAAAAACGCTTCTTCGTACTTCTAGGAAATTCCAGTTTACTAGTAGTCCGAGTGCAAAAGATAAGGAGGTCAACATGATCTTCCTGAGTCAATGTGACTATACTGAGTGGTCACAAAACGTATTATACATCTGATGCAAATATTTTTTTATAAACAAAAGAACGTTTTGAAATAATATAAACTCTAGAAACGTTCGCAGTTTTGAAGCATTTTTCCTAAGTAAAGGACTAAAACGAGCAGACAATTAAATCCTGGGTGTTCCCCAAATTAATTCACAGGGTTCTTTTTTACGCTAAAGTAAACTATCCAATGTCGAATACTCCTACCGAACCAGAAGTTCCAACCAGATGCCACAGTTTCAGCATTAACAGTGTTTTTGTTTAACGGTTAACAGTCATTTTCCTAAATTTTCAATCAAAAGAAGGGGCCCATTTTTGCCCGTTTTCAGTAACTGGCGCCATAGAGCTCCGTGTATTATAAGAGGTCCATCGGCCGCCATTTGTCTCTTAAACGTTTCAGAAAATCGCTTATTAAATATGATAACGCTTCATGCCGAAACTTTGGCATGCGGTTCGTACCACATGCCAAAGTTTCGGTAGAGAATAAGGGTTCGGCGATGCGTAGTTTATGTTTGCAGTTTAAACAATCACGCAAATATCGGGAAACACACTGTATTAATCAGGTACTGAGTGGTACTATCTGTGTCAACTATGCCCCAAAGTCCAGAAGTGTAGTGGCAGTAGGTGACCATCGACTTTTATGGGAATGGTGCGATGATTTGCTGTTGCCGACCATTCATGTACGCGCTGCGGGCGCACATCCCGATGGCTGGGCTACCGGACTACGGTCACTGAGTTAAGGTACTGAAGCCTTTGGGCATGCTTCCGTATTTACTTCCTAATATTAGAATCAATAAAACAAGAATTATTAAAGACTGTGACTCATAAAAAGTCTTTAAATTTGTGAGCGAATCAAACTCGTAATTGTGTGGTCCACACTTCGAGTATCGTTCGAACGCTCATTGCAATATTTGACATATATACGGGGTGTTTCAGCTACTGTGTGTTAGAACTTAACATTCGATAACGCATTCTACGCGCGTGGAACGAGCGTAACATTCTTTCATTCCTAATGACGAAATCAGGCGATTCTTGCGATGTTCCAAAGAGGTTAATTTACACAAATGAATTACCTATTCTAAATAACACTTGTGAACACTCCTGCTACAGAAGGTGTAGAAAAGATTGAGAAGCATCCCATTATGTCCTTTCTAATAACGTAGCCTTCCTTTCGCCTTCGTGTGTCTAGTGATTTGAAGCTTTAAAAAAGCGTGCGAGAGTTTACAAAATCGCGCATCACTAATCACAGTAACACCGCATATGGAGAGCGAGTAGTCACGTAAGTCAGTGTTCTCAATCCCGCATGACCTTTTTTTTTAAGCTTGAACACATTAGACACAAACGATACCGTTAACAGAACGGATCGTTGCGATGTTACTCTTTACTCCACAGAACTTTTATTTTGTGATATTTGTACAAAAATTAATCTACTAGAATGTATCTAATATTTTGTGTTAATGGCCCAGTTTAGCACAATGCAAAAATATATTGATTACCTCAATAAGAATGTGAACAATACGCCATTGTTTCGACACGCTTAGGGTGCACCTGTTTGTTTTGAATAATAAGATATGGTAGCTGAAACCTCCATATGCATTTGTTTTAAGGAGTTTAAAAATGATTATTTTCTGCAGGAGATACCTCAGTACGCTGTGGCCGACGGCCGTTTCTTCTCCACTGAACGCACAGGCTGACAGCAGGATCACGTGACTGGGCCTCTTGTCTCCCTTGTGGTGACCACATGCTCTTAGAAATGGTGGCAGAGTAGAGGGTGCGACTCGGGCCCGGATTACGGCGAATCATCCTCATACGCTGTCGACACTACATGGACGCATAGATATGGTGTCAGCGTTATGATGGCATCATCCCGCACGAAGCTTAATCTCGAAGTAGTACTGCTGGAGATGTTCTAACCAGCGGGCAGGTTGACCCTATGATTCTTTAAAACCAAGAAGCCATGTCAACGCTGTGTTGTCTGTACAAATTATGACGTTCCTACCCCACAAATTGTGATTGAGATGGGAAAGAGCCTTGACTATAGTGAGACGTTCACGTCTTGTGGTGGACTATTTTTATTTTGCTTTGTGAAGGCTTGCGGTAGTAGTCAATTACTCAATCATGGCCTTCCTGTTGTTGAGACAGTAATGGACCTGCCGTGGTATTGCTCGCGTCTCTGTCCAATGTGAGGAGCGAGCTGTCTCTTGGCTAAGCCAGCACTGGAGCTGACTTTAGCGCACATTTCTTTGCGTCAAAGGAGCCTTGGCACTCAGTAGCCTATTTGAATACCTTGGACTTCTAGGTTAAGGCTTATAAAGACTTGGCGACTCGTGAAAAACCAGGGATGAAGCGCCGGTAGTACGTCGCTAGGCTGAGGAAGCTGAGAACATCACCACTTGATGCTGGAGTTAGCCAGTCAGTGATTACTGATAACTTCAGTGGATCGGGAGAGACGCCAGTGGCTGCAATAATGTGTCCCGGACGTCGGGCTCCCGAGGAGAAAGGGTGCATTTTTTAGGGGTCAACTTCAGGTTTGCGTCTTAAAGTCTCTTGACCACAAACTCGAGATTGCTCACATGTTAGGTAAAGTCCTTCAAAGGACGATAATATCATATAAATATACAAGAAAGGCGGACCAGGTCAGTTCCTTGAAGACTTTTTTCATTGGACGGTGGAATGTTGCGGGAGCGTTGTACTGCCCAAAGGGCATGACCGGGAAGATATAGAGCGCATTACTGGTGTTAAAGGCTCTTTTTTCGCGGTCTGATGAATGTACGGGAACTTGCCAGCTGCCGCCCTTGAGATCAAGGGTGGAGAATGAAGTAGATCCCGCGAGCACGTTTAGGATATTGTCTGCCCGTGGTAGTGAAAAATAATTTTTCTTTCTGATGTCATTTAGCTTTCTATCATCGACGCAAACTCAAGTTGATTCATCCTTCTTTTTTTACCAGGGTGACCGTCGAGGACCAGGGTCCATAGGATGGCTCAATGACACCTTGACTGAGCATTTATTCAATGAGATAATTCACGTGCGAACGCTTCACCAGTGGTACTCTGCGAGGCGCTTGAAGAGTGGGGTATGCATCACCATTTATGATGGGGTGCGTAGCCAAATTGGTATTTCATAAGTCAGTGTCACTAGTGCTGAATACAGCCGAAAAGCGTGATAGTAAGTTCGGCAGTTTAGTAGCGTCATTCTCTTGAAGGCACCATAGTTAGGTATAATGTTAGTTTAGAGACCAAAAGGACACGATGTTACTGAGTTTAAAGGCCGCTGTACAAACGGGACGTTCTGCAGGGAAGAACCTTCTCTCCCGAAGGTGGAGACGGGGAGGGAAAGGGCCAGCGTTGGGTGGAAAGGGTGTCTAGAGAAGGGGATTAGCCTCGGGGCGGGGCCATCCTCTCGAGAGGGAGTGGGGACGGAACATAGCTGCCGTTGGGGTTCCGGCTACCAGGTGGAAAATAAGCTTGTCAAACGGCGACCTCGGATGCGAGGACGGGCACGTCAGAGAATTTGAAAATAGCTGCTTGATTAGCTGGACGACCCAGTGCGGTCTACTGGCTCTAGATAGAAGGTGACTCGGATAAAGAAAACTCGTTTTGCTCGAAAACTCTAAAAGCATTCTGGAACGTGAACTCTTGCCACAAATAAAAATAACACATACATGAAAAACTACGAAGGCACCTAAGCTTTCTCCTATGATGTGAAAATGCGCGAGCACTACAGGCAGAGTTATGTTGGCGCAACTTGCAATAAAGAAAGAAAACAAAAAGTTATGTCGGCGCAACTAGGCTCAACGAATAGCGCGCTAGTTTCACGATCAAGAGGGCCTAGCTCGAAACCGGGCAGGGGATGATTTTTTTCTCGTGTTCTTTTTTTATTTCGTTTATTTTTTTTTTTGTTCGGTCACGTGACCATAAAAATCACATGAACAGAATTTTTTTTTGGCCACGTCGCCAGAGATTTTTTTTTCCTTTTCCTTTTCTTCTGCCTTTTTTTTTCTTTTTTTCGGTTTACGCTTCCTTTTGCAAAACTCTTTGCACCTATTTCGCGTTACAGTAGCGTTAGCCAAATAATTTTAATTATGGCAGGGAATTCTGCCGTACGTATCTTATGTTACTATTACCAACCCTGGCCTACAATACGCATAGAGAATTTCGTCCGGCAACCAGTTTGGGAATGACGAGGCCAAATTTGTGTTATAATGTTTTTGAGCTACAGGCATAATTTCGGCCTCGTTATCCGTCGGTCTTTATGATTGGCTCTTCAAGTATCTTTTGGGAAGGCAGACGACTGGCATTTTAGTGTGCACGTGTGTCGACCAGAGTGAACATTGCTGAAGCGCCTCCAGTGTGATTTTGGCCGTAAATAACTGGAGGCCCCGGGCAAACCCACCCAATGTAGAAAAGTATGTACCTTTCTCGTTTCATAGAGAGCTATGAAAGGGACGAATCCTAGCCGAGTCAAACTAGAGGCTTGCAAACGCAATCGTGTTGACAATAGCTCCAAGGAGTTCGTATGACTCTCTCTGGCGGTGTGCAGAGGGTAAAGGCACGGAGGTAATATATGCTTTCGCCTAGTCACCTCGCAAACGGTTGGGTTTTCGCTGCAGAGATCCATTTCCCTTTTTTTATTACGGGAATTATAGCTGATTTCTGTGTTCCTAATTTCACAGACAGAACGAAATCGCTTTTCTCGTGTGGCGTCACGGCGGTGAGACAGAAATCAATCAGTGTACCGGAATTCGACGCTTGTGCTCGATCTATAGCGCTTCTAAAAACCGTGTGATCACGGCTGTCCAATTAACGTCAACAATGCATAAACTGCAGTTACTTGTACTCGTATTGCATCGTGAGGGAACGACTATGACTGGGCAAACAGGAATAGGGAGAATGGGTGCGTGTGATTTGTTGAAGTTCGAATCAACAAATCAAGCTTCAACGAATGCGATAGTATTGCATTCACTGAACCAGCTAAATGAGTTTTCAGACGGTATATACCTTCCAAGTATGCGATTCGTGTTCTGCCAGTGGTGCCTCAGCTAAATTAAAAAGCAAAATCCACGTTGAAAAAAAAAAAAAAGTTTACGGTGACTCGAGCCGCTCCCGCGCCGAATCATGTTTCACGTAAGCGTAATCTTGGGGTCGATGCACAACGAGTTGTCTTCAATCATAAAAATAGTTTGATTACGATTATTGGCAGCGCTAAGAATTTGAAAGCCAAGCAGTGAAGACAACGGTGTTCTTAGAAATATTATATACATTTTATTTTACACTGTTTGACTACGCTGCCATCGTTATGTTCTTGAATTATTGGCTAGCTTGTGGCGGACAGGGAAGTCTTGCAGGACCATATGATAGGACCTACACTAAACCTGCCGCACTTCAAAAAATGTTAGTCCAATGCATACAAGCTTGTTCAAGGCGGACGGAGCGTTGCGCATCCGGCAAAGCGCATACAATCGCTGCCCGCGGCGTTTTTTTTTTTTTTTTTTTTTTTTTTTTTTTGAGCAGCGAAATAATTTTTAGTCAAGCAGCAGTCCCCCTCTTCGGCGGGTTAAGCCGGATTAACGGAGGCGTCTCCTAATCCATTCTCCATGTTGTCCCCTCGGGGGAGGGCGGTAAACAGGTGGGGGAGGGCGGTGAAGGAAGGAAAGGAGGGCAGGAGAGGAGGAAACGCAGAAAAAGTGGAAAGCGCGAACTGTACGGCGGCCTTTAATGGAAGCCCATTTGCATAGTACACTGATAGAGTCGCCGAGCCGCGATAAAATGCTTGCGCACCAACGTCAAGGATCCCTTGAGCAAAGTAAAACACGCATTTGTGGGTTCTCAAGAAATCCATTCATAGTATGCAATCATCAGTGGCTTCTGCTATGACTAGGGTAGTGTCATCTGCAGGCCACCAACGTGGACGGGAGCATTGGCGTGTCACAAATCTGCAAGCGTATCACCAGTTGCAGTTTGAAGGCTGGAATCAGGTCTCACAGGCATGGCTGAGAGATGTAACTGACCAAAGACTGAAGAATGGACGACTGATTTTGTCGCTCCGGTGTCTATGAATGCCTGCACATGAACGGCATTCATCGCACCTTGGAGATAGATGGATGAAGGTGAAGCTACCGAGCAAGTAGAGGTAATTTTCTGTCATGACGCACCTGAGCACCCGCTGGTAAGGGATCTGGGGTTGCAAGGGGACATCGCATCTTGCTGTGTTCTTTTTGTCGGCAGTTCCAGCAGGTCATCTTTGGTAGGACTGAGACGGTTGCGCCAGACGGATGCCTCGTAGCCAATCATGATGCCTTACGGGCGGCCTTCATTTCTTGAGCATAAATGCAGGCGGCTCAAAATGTTTGAGAACGAGAAAGGCGGGCTGCATTTCGAATCTTAATTGACGTAATTGAACAATAAACGCAGCAGTGCCAACGGCATCCACAGTCTCTTAAAGTGAACCCATGAACGACAAGCGTGTAAGACGCTCGATATCGTGAGCGAGCTGAGACAACGTCTCAACCGAATTTTAAAACCCGTGGCGCAGTTGGGTGTGGTGAGGGGAGCGTTGATGCCGATCTTCGAGGCGTTGCTTCAACGCTTGAACTCGAGAGGTGTACGACGTACGAGACTCTGGCGACATGTGGCGAAGCACCCGCAATGCTGAACCTCTGATATTTACTGTAAGTGTCTGTGTCATTTTCTCGTCGGTCCATCGATTGGCGGCAGCGAAGATCTGAAACTGTGTCGTGTAGGCGAACCAGGTGCTAAGCGCCGTCAGATTGTGGCGACCGTAGCTTGAGATTCGTCGCAGACAGAGCGATGGTCGGTAGAGCCGTTGGTGGAAGCTCATTTTCACCATTTGGTACAGATCTTGGTTGTGCCAGCGCTCAGAAGATTTCAACGATCACGACTGATGTTCTCTCAAAGGAGCTTGAAAGTGTTTCCAGGAGAGCCGCAACGTTTTGACTGACCTCTTGTGCAGCCTGCTGACGGTGGACATTCAGCAGAGCTGCAATGGCGGTCGAGGCATCGGCTTGAATGTTAGGCTCAACGGAATCAGGAACTGAGGCGGGATGGCTCCTCCTCCAGGTAAGGGAAGCCCATCTTCAGGCAGTCGAGGGGGGCTTTTGCTTGCCGGAAGATGATGTCCCCGAAGGGAGTTCCACTTCTGACACCAGTTGTTATGCCTTATTCTAAATGCCCCTGGTGTTCCCATCTGTCCTTTCAATCCAAACCTCTGCTTCTTCTTCTTCTCGTGACAGTATATATATATATATATATATATATATGATGTGTTGAGTGTTACTTTTCTTTACTTGGCTGTAATTTTTTCTGTTTTATCAATCTCTTTTTAAACCAAACACAAACAGTCTATAGAGAAATTCCGCTACACGCAACACTTCTCATGTAACCTCTATGTCCTCTCGTTAAAGCGCTCTCTAACAATTGAAAACATTTAAAGTGCCATGTGTAGCTCATGTGCTCTCTAAAGTTGGGTATTTGCTTTCTAAAAATGTGCAACAACTGTGAAATGTAGCGCTCGATAAAAAGATAGATAACATCGCTTTCTTAGGTGTAAGGCTTCAGTTACACCATTTAAAAAGGTGTAATGATTTAATATATATATATATATATATATATATATATATATATATATAGCAAAGGAGTAAGGCAGAAACTCCAAATTTGTTCGTGAAAAGGTGTAATGCTCCAAAAACACCTACCAAAAGGTCTAGCAATAGCTAGCAAAAGGTGTGAGTTATAGATGTTGGATAAATTTCAGATTACACTTCTATAGGTGCTTTGAAGTTTACTGTGCAAAACTGGATGCCACCAAACCACAAAATAGACACAGGAACTCACATTGCTACTTCTCATATACCTAGGAAGCTCCTTTTTCCTATCGCCCGAGCTTAGTCAGAGAAATGCAACAAAACAATCCTTATGCACCATTTTGTTGCATTTGTCCAGCCGTTGTTATACGGAAGGACAAATGCAAGAGAACAATTCATCAAGGCTCAATTTTCCCTGCTGCTCTTAGACGGCAGGACTAACCTTGAAATTCCTGCCGCCTCTAGCGTCATTTATACCGCGTCTCGAGATTGATATGCTCTGCAGTGCAGAATTATATTACATGTTAGAAAAAGTGATTATCCGGCCCTTCGCTAGTTAATTTGTATCACCTGTGGTTGTTGATAAAAAGAAAAATTGAGGTTTTCGGTTGCGCAATGATAACGGAGATCATATACAGAGTGATATTGCTTCACTCAAAACAGTTTTTTTTTTTTTTTAGTTTATTTACGTACACTTGAATACAGTCCTCACTGTATGTTCCTTGAGCTCAGCGGACAACCAAGGTTCGAACAACCGTCACAGTCTAATACGTTATTAACTAAAGGGTGTTCAATCTATTTAAAATTCATGAAAATAAACAGATGGTTTCACTTAAAAAATTGCATCATCGAAAACCACTAATTAAGTCAATTTTAGAACTACTTGAAGCACGTGGGAAACGCCAGAGTGCACCAAAGTTACCATTCGTAAAGCCGGCACAACGCTAGAGTTGGGGAAACGCGGATGACATCTAATCATCAGCGTTTCCCAAGCGCTTGATTGGAGCCTGCTGCCCGAGTTGTAACTTTGGTGCATCGTTCTAAAATTGTCTAATTAGGTGGTTTTCGATGATGATAATCGAGTTTATCATTGAAACCATCTGTTTCTTTTCACTAATTACTATTATAATTAACAAAACTTAGTTCATTACTCAACAGGTTATGGCGGTTATTTGCCCCAATGATGTCTATAAAATCAACAAACACCCAGCGAAGGCGACTTCCTGCTGCAGTTTCCACTCTTCTTTTCTTAACCCTACTTGGAATGCAAAATGTCACGTGGTGTATCCGGCTGTATAACACGACAGTTCACGATAATAGAGCACCGGCGGGAGAGCGCCTCTACTGCAGGGCGCACGACAGCAGAGCGCTGCGACATGAGAGCGCGAGTCATTAGTGCGCGCCTCAAGAGAGCGCACGTGCGTGCCGTGGGAATGATGGATGTTGTCTTCACATACCTTTTTACGAACCCGATATGTTGACACCGAATGGGGCCGCATTTCGAACGCTTGATGTTTATTAACTGGGCAAAGTGACACAAGCGTGCTGAACGCCTCGGTCGGCAGTCACGCCATTTAAGATATTTCATTTTGGTCACGTTGTTTATCCTAACACAACACATTACCTTTCAGTTGTCATCGCTACCGCATATAGAGTGCTACTTTCAGAGTTCCTCGTTGATTTGTTCTCGAGACCATTTTACTTGTCATTTTTGTCGCTTGAAAAAAAAAAAAAAAACAATTGGTTTTTATATCAATATGGATGAACAAAAAATTTATTTGACGATGACCTTTTTTGGGTGGAGTAAACATTTAGTTATTTATTGAAAGTAAAGGTCCAGGAGCCTGTAATGCACAAAGTTGTTATATAATTATCATGTATAATTCTGGCAAACGTCGAAAAAACGCTAAATTCGGAACGCGCTTATAATCAATCCCGTTCGTTCCTGTGACAAATGACGAAATGCAAAGCTGCACTCCCATATTGTGCAGTGCTGGTGGTCGCGTGACAAATACTCCAATGTATAGCAAATAAACCCTTCCAGAAAAAGGGCTTCTGGCAGGTTCCCTTTTCGGTGTTCGTGCGTATGGCGCGTGATTTTCTCGTTTCCGCAGCGACAAAAATGTGCTTGCGGGGCTGATGAGATCGCACGCTGGGTTGAGGACTTGGGCCTCTTAGAATGATGTGTAGAACGGGATTCGATACCTGAACGTTCGGCCACGACAAAAGACATCTTAGTGGCTACAGCTGTTGTTCGTACAGAGCTCCCGTGACGCGCGCTGTAATGGCATGTGCTCTCTTGTCGCGCGCTTTGCTGGCGCCCTCCTGTATACCCACTCCCACTCCCCCCCTCCCCCCCCCCCCCCAAAAAAAAAAAAAAAGATACGCTAAATTTTCTTTAAGGTGTGCAATATTTCTCATTGCTAGATTTACAACCAGAGGGCTGGCAAGTTTTAATGCACGAAAATGTAAAAGTAAAAGACCACGTTAATTACCCCTGATGGCTTATTAGTATTTAATGCGATGCCGTTCCACTTGTGTAACGCACCGCGACATTTCAACTCATGACATTTAGAATTCTCCCAAACCTATATTAAAAAACGTGGCTCTGCTCCCTTGATGATATCGGATTATTTTCTGATACTTTTGATCAGTATCTGGTATCTGCAGAGACTATCCAACGTACTTTCTTGACTCGCTAACACCGGCTTATGACTAAACACAAGAAGTAGACGTTCGAAAGAAAAACTGTTAAGATATTAGGCCACCTTGTTTCTAAACATGGTATACACCCGACTTTGACAAGATCAAAGCCATGTCAAAATTCTCACGGACTAAAAAGGTGTAACATCTGTGCAGCTTTATGGGACCCCCTTCAAATATCCAAATCCGTGGGTTTGCTAGCATTGCTAGCCCACTGTATATAGTTTTGAAAAGTGAAATCACACTTTATTGAACACCTGCCTGTGAAGAAACTTTTACGACCCTGAAGAGAGCTCTTACATCTCAACCAGCTCTCCAACGTTTCAACAACGATGGCCGAAACCATACTCTACACGGATCCTAGTAACGCCGGTATTAGAACAGCTCTTCTTAGAAATAAGGACACCTGACGTTCAATGCATCATCAACTACGCAAGTCGCTCCCCGACTAAGACTGAATAAGAATACACCATCACAGACAAAAAAGTGCCTCGCTCTCCTGTGGGTGATTGGCAGTGTAGTTCCAACCTCCAAGGCCGATAAATGTTGTGGGCACCGATCATAACGCACAATGCTTGCTCGCCACCGTTAAACACCTATCCGGTTGGCTTGGCCGATGAACCCTACGTCTTCAGCAATATGGTGTTTCTGTAATATCGTTGTGAGTGGAAGCATATCGACAATCTAAAGTTAAAAATTAAGGTTTAATCGGCGACCTTGCGTGATATACAGAATGATGAGCCACCGAGAGGCAAAATCAATGGTTTGGGTGTCGACGTGACAACTGACTGTAGCAAGACTCCGAAAGCGTCTGAGTCAGCCGGCAAGGCCCGCGCTGGTCTTATTATCTTCTATACTCGGTATCTCGAATATTCGGCCAAAAAGGTTCGAGCGTAAAATACTCGGGCCACTGACTAGGCAGGGTAATGATAGCCTCCTCATCTGTTACCCATGGTATCTCGAACCATCTAATCGAACGTCGGATTGTTTGGGGTGAAAGTAAACAAGAATCTTCGCGAAGTACGGAGAAGCTTCCTCTCGGCAATACATGCGGCAATACCCCCCCCCCCCCCCTTTCCCCTTACCCCCGCCATAAAAAAAACCACGCATCGTGCCAATCCAACTTGAAGTAACATTTAAAAAAAAAAAGCAAGACGTTTACAACTTCCTGTAACGATGATTTAGAGCGCAGCTCTTGAGGAGGATGATGGGAATGTATGCCCCTCCTCCTCATTCGTACCCTCTCGTCCTCGCCTCCTCCTTCTTTCACGCTTAAACCTAGATAATGCACCGCGCGGGCGTTTTGGCATGGTGACGTTTCGAACCGTGCCTAAACGTCTGCGCGGAGCAATATGGGAAAAGTCCAATAATGCACCGCGGTGACGTTTCGGTACGGTGACGTTTCTGGCTTGAGAGGCACCAGCGTTGCCGTCGCCGTCGGCGTAACCGCGCGGTGCATTATGGGAAACGTCCCATAATGCACTGCCGTGACGTTTCGGCATGGTGCCGAAACGTGATTAGCTGCATTAGATCCAATAAGGTATTTAGGATTGCCAAACTTGTGCCAAGCTAGGAGTTGCTCTGACCTGCCACCTGTGAAGGCGTTATCTTTAAATTACTTAATGGCATAGGCCCTTAGGTTCAGTTGACAACAGATTTTCTTTATTTATATGTTATGTGCATTTACCTTACGTACCATTTAATTTTATTTGTTGCATCTGTTAACGAACAACACAAGTATGAAATTCATAATTTCTCAGCAAAATAAGAGTTCTGAGCAATTTCTGTCTTTAACAATGTCTTGGTATTTCATTAATGATATCAATAACGTAAAAATATTTACACAAACGCATTTCTCAAATGATTTTGTAAAAAAACAACAGAAATTTAGCATTTTAGAAATATAATAATGGAGTAGTAGTACTAAAATAAGTTTTATGCTTTAAAAATGGAAGGCAGAAAAAAGCATTCAATGTAACCACATTTTTTTAGGCTCCTGAAAAAAAAGCGAATTAGCTATGCAATAAAATTAAATAATAATCTTTGGAGAAATTCTTCAGATGTTAGTATACCTAATGTTGCCATTTTTAAAATAAACATTTTTACTAAAAGAATTTTTGGTCTCTCCAGGCTAGGCGAGACCAAAAGTAATTGTTTGGGCTTTTTATGGTGTAGTTAAACTGGGCCTACATTTCTTTGCAGTGTTTCCAGCCTCCGTGAAAGCAAATGCAACAGACGCCACTGCTCAGAATTGCCGGGATAAGTTTTGTAAGAGCCTATGTAAAAACATTTACGATATTTTTCTGGTGATGTTTGCTACTCGACATTTTAATCGACATGATGAAACGCATGTTTTTTGCGACACCTTCTACAATTCATTTTAGTTTCTCATAAAGATAAGCAATAGAAAACATTTGATTTTTTAATGTTACTTTATTTTGTTAATGAAAATGTTCTGAAGAAAACATTGATTTACTGTTTTAAATGAAAAATTGCAACGTTTTTACGTTCAGAGTTGGTGGGACTTTCTTCAGTGGCTTAGCTTAATAAATACCTACACCAAATCGTGAATGGAAGACACGAAACTTAATTGTGCTTTCTTTTATGATTCCAAGTTCAAGGAAAAGTAGGTATCATGAAAGGGTGCTTTAGAGTTTGCGGTACCACTTTTCGTTTTCAATAGCACTAACACAATGTTGGAATCCAGTCAAAACCGCTGTTTGCTCGAGCCTATAGTGCAAGTCCTTTTGAATTAAAAAAAAAGGTTTGTACAGATTTTTATAAAAAAACTGTGTTTTGTATTTCAGGTAAAATAGCTGCATGAAAGCAAATATTTTAACCATAGTAATCAATAGCCTACAAAATTTATCATTAACCCCTTTGTGTTCAGGCAGGCGCATCGCTAAATTATGCCTTTTCTACAGGTTTTACTTCAATGATCATCTACACAATTTATTCATCTTGCCACCTCATCGCATATCTCCTCGCATTGACCACCATGCAAAAGTTGCGCTTTTTTTCACTCGAAATACAGCATTCCTTAAATTTGTTTTCCCGGCGACATCTGTGGACTGGAACGGCCTGCCCGAAGCCATCGTCTCTGCTCAAGACATTGATTCGTTCCGTCAAATGTTAACCTCGCTATTTTTAACCCACTCCCTTATGTAATACCCTCACTCAGGGTTGTTAAGGTATTTAAATAAATAAATAAATAAATATTATACTTGTATGAGATTAACGTTGTCTTGAAATTAAGTCACATGTTTGTCATGATTTGGTTTAAATAAATCATGTCGATTCTTCAGTGAAATTGCTAATGTTTTGAAAACTGTAGTATTTTTTCGACTTTAAATATCATTACTGTGAACAAACTAACTTAAAATCAGCATAAATTGTGCCTTACACAAAACCACCGAGGTGAAGTACGAATTCATGACGGTTGAAAGACCGTTGAATGAACTATTCAAAGCAACGTGAAATAAAAATAATTTGTCACATTGCGCCTTTAGTGAAAACATTTCTCTATCGTGGAAGCTTAAATAAAAGGCGTAATGTTCTCGCCGGAACACGCAGTATGAATTTGGTTGATTGTACAGACCAATGCGTTGAGAGACACGCTGTTAAACATATAACTTCAACCTGTGAGAGAAAACCATTTCTCTTTTCAAACAACAAGAACGTGCGATTTGGTACTCCCCCTGAATGTTCCAATACATCTTCGTCAGTTATCCACCGTTCTAATATAGAGGCTTCTGGAAGAAACAGCTGTTACGAGAGCAGCCGTAGCGTGCTGCATTTTGTCTGTCTTAAGCGAGCGCTCGATCCTGCTGTGCTGCTGACATCGACGCTCGCGACACCCATTATCATAGTTTCGATTTTGGCACAAGTTACCGCATTTTGGCACAAGTTACCGCATTTCGTCACTTGTCCATTGACAAGTGACGACACTTTATAGCGAAACGTTGTGACGAAACAAAACCGTTGCCTCAAAGAAGGAGCAATAATGAACTTGCAACACCGATGCTATTCACTTTTTTTCTCACAATTTTAAAACCAGTTAAAGTCCCAAGTGTATTAACAATTTATACATACATTTTATATTCCGTACATATATGTTATTTCACCATTCATTTAAGAAACCGGTAATGAAATATGCTCAATGAGAAAAATCAGGAACGTCCGATAGTATTAAAATCAAATTAATATGCAAAAAAATATTTTTCTTAAAATTTACCTTTCCAGAGCATGCAGATAACAACTATGGTTGCCTCAGAAAAATGGTGATTTTCCGCAAACGAGGCTGACGAAAAAAAAAAAAAAAGATAGCCTCGTGAATTGGTGCAAGGCACATAACTCAATGTCAGTTATGTCCGCTTCCCGCTCAAAACGAGTGCCGCGTCGTCGTTCTGCTGGGACTATCGTTGTTACTGATTGAACACGAGACTCCAACGAGCACCGATGCATCGCTCTTGTCCAGCCTATGCCCAGCAATGACCTCCGATAGGTGAAATAGAAAACCTAACGCAACATACTTGTTAACCAGGAGATTTACTGTCGAGCCACAAATCAGGTGCAGAGAGCAGGAAACGTTGCGACCTAACAAGGACACACCGGTTTGTGTGGCCGCTGTACCACGAGTGATAAATCGAAGGCCCTCGGTACAGCGTCGATACCGAGGCCGCGAGAGTTCGTTCCAATAAGGATATTCTCCCGGTGCCTCTTTGCAAGTGGCTGCCTTTCAGCGCCGTCCGTAAATCACGCCAGCTCTCGCTCGTCGGCAAAACCACCTTCGACCATGATTTATTTTTTTTTTTATCAATTTTGAGCCTGCTTGTTTTTTACTCTAATTCATTTATTATCATTTTCTTGGGTAAGAGGGATGACATTGTTATGTCTCCTTTTTTTGGCACCGGAAACAAAAGGGATCAATTAATCAACTTCCTCCTTCACGAGCAGTTTCGCCTTGTTCGCAAGCCACTTTGCGTATGAGAATAAATGGCTTTGGTGGCTGTCTTTGGAAGGCCAGAGGGCGAAGTGAAGGAAGCAGTGTTCGATTTTTCTGAAAGTTTAATGAAACCTCAAAACCTTAATGAACTTACAATTTTACGATGGCATTTCCTTAAATGATTTATATAATTCTATATCTGAGTTAGGAGGGCTGTTATTACCTGGTTCTTCAAGGCATCGTTCGTGACTTGTAGTTTTAACCCAAACAGCATCAATAATATTATTTTCATTTATAAATTGTGAATATATTCAAACTAATCTGCCTCTCCCATATATATATATATGGGAGAGGCAGACCTTTTTTGTCTCATATTTTTATTTTTTGTATGAAAATTTCAGATCGAAACCAGAATGAAAACTGTCAAATCTATTCCCGATCTTAAATTGAGCGTGCAAAATTATAATTCGGGCGGGACATTTTGTTTCTGTTCTGTTTGCATACTCAAAGTTAATTTCTGCTTAATTTTAAATCCAGTGTCAATCAGGCGGTTATCTGCTTCTAAAACTCCAGATCGAACCGATCTTTCCGTTCCGGCGACAGATTATGATATATCCGTCGTCGCAGATGAGAAACCGGAGTTGACAGGGAACCCCATGGCCGACGCAATGCCGATGTATCGAGCACTTCGACGCCACAAATGCGATCGAGTGACAAGTAGACACTGCCTTTAGGGTAAAACGTAGGTGTGACACATTTCTCGCCTCAAGACTTTGATTGCCAGCGACAACACTCGCACGTAGTAGAAGAAAAGTCGTTACAGTTAATATATATACATAGCCACAAAGAAATACGGACACTCGTCCGCCGTCTTCAATTATCTAAAACTGTATTATGCCTTTATTAGATCAGACACAACATCTGCCGCAATACAGTATCAAAGTGAAACTACACCAAAATAAAAATGAAAATAGACAATACCATTAAACTGTTCTCGAGTTGAGAAAACGGGTCAAGAAAAGCTGCAATATTAGGGCAAATGTCCTCTGCCAAGGACCCCGGGAGGATATAGTAAGCACCACGACCTACGGTAAACCTAACCTGCCCACAGAATGGCTACCTATGGAAGACGCTGTCGCCGATGAAGTTCGTAGCTTTGCCATTGGGGGTGTCATTAAAAGCTTTTGTGCAACCCAAACGCGGTGCTATCTGCTTGTCGGGAACACTTACCGTAGCGCGGCGCCAGCAGGCTGCAGTAGTAGGAGTAGCACGTAGCAAGTTGCGTCGCTCTCATGATTGCTTGGATCGAAGCAGCGCGTTTCCCAGGCACGGAAGCGCAAAGGCGTTTTATTTTTTTATCCCCGACTGGCTGTTTTCCCACCGTCGAAATAAGGCGCCTTTTCGCATCACCCATAAATAGCCACCCTTCTGGCTGCTGGCGCCTCTAGTGACGATTCTGTCACAAGAACACCGACTGAAAACTCGATTCCGCAAAGCTCGCGAGACCCGCGAGGAGAGCAAGTCAAAATTATATAATGCCGCTGCGCCTTGCGGGCCTTTGATTGACAGGAGAATACTATAGGGAGAAAAAATTAAAGACGTTTACAATCCCCTGTAACGCCGAATTAGAGCGCAGCTCTTGAGGGGAAGGAGGGGAAGGTACGGACAGGAGACTATGCCCCTCCTCCACCCCTGCTTGCCTCCCATTTAGGGGAAATGTTTGCGCTAAATTTAGCCGAGAATATTTTCCGCTAAATTTAGCGGGTGAATTTGTCCGCTCAATTCAGCGGGGAAGATTTTCAGCTGAACTTAGCGGTGAAATTTTTCTGCTCAATTTAGCGAGGAAAATTTTGCGCTAAATTTAGCGGGGAATATTTTTCGCTAAACTTAGCGGAAATATTTCCCCGCTAAATTTGGCTGGGAAAATTGTTCGCTAAATTTGGCGAGGAAATTTTCCCGCTACATTTTGCGGGGAAAATTTTCCGTTAAATTTCGCGAGGAAATTTACCCATAATGCAGCGCGCTGTTACGCCGACGCCAACGCTTCTCAAGCCGAAAACGGGCGCCTAAGAGCTGCGCTCTAAAAAGCCTTTATGCAGCGCCCCCGGAGTCATAGCGTGACGAAACGCAGTGGCCGCGGCCATGTACTACAAGGTGAGCGCTGGCACATTCTTCTGTGTGCAGGTCAGGATTACAGTAGGTCGTGGTAAGCACTTACAAAGAGACCTAACTCCAAACACTTCATCTGCGATTGTGAGTAGAGCGGGTATCCAACGGGAAAGAAAGCTCATGAACGTCGCGCTTACGAACTAGCAAATCAGCGTCGAATCGCTTCACGTGCGATTACCACCGGCAAAATGAAACCGCGGCCCAACGTCGCGCGCACAAACGCGTCGCATACCGGAGTCGTTCCAAACTCAACGGACTGAACCGCCGAAATATTATCAACCAACTTGAAATTGGGCACGAAAAACCTTCTGGCCAATACACGATCCAAAACCATTTGAAACCTTATAGGAGACGACCGTAGTCGGTGTTGTAAAGATGCACGATGCCCGCGCTGTTGGAAAATTTCGGATGCAAACTCCGACAGGGTTCCACCGATCAAACCTGACACAGAGCATGATTAAAGAACAACTCCGCTCAGTTCCGAAGATTTCTGGATAATAAGTGATTTCGAATTAAAAGGCCATAGTAAAAGACACTACGTCGTTTGCTAAGCGAAAAATGGGATCTATATTTTTAAATTTAATTTTAAACACGAGCAAAAATCGAAACTGAAACTTCGGCTCCGCCCGGCAACATTGGTCTCGGGCTGCCAAGAACATGGCCATCACGTGGTACGAGATGTCGCGTGATCCTTGGCCCAACGACGGGCGTGATTGGGGCGGGCGTGTGTCTACGACATTCAACGTCAGCAAAACTGCGGCATAAGTCTGCGCACGTGGTGTCCGTAGTGTGAACGAAACTCCGAGAGGCAATAATCACAAACGGTGAGACGACGACTGCGGTTGTGACGCGGAAGACGGCGCTAACGGCGGGACCACGGCGGGCGGCCGAACGGCTCTCAAGAAGCGCGCATCGGAGGCGCGTTACGCCAATCACGTGGACACCGCTGAGCGCCGAGAGGTAACGTTGCTGACGTCATGCGATACGCTCGCACGGAGAAGTAAAAACAAGCAAAAGGGGGCATTGGCGATGACGTTTAGCTCAACGTTGGCTACGCCCATGCCGTAGCCTTGGCTGCGCTGTTGGTTGCACTTGAATTCGCCCACTCGAGTCCGCCGATTTCGGCAACTTGGCCAGTTGCAAAGTTTGCCGGGCCGTTTAAGAAACATTTAGACAAAAATGCGTCGTAATATTCGACGTTTGGTCTTCCTAGGCGATGCATAAGAGGACTGCATTGTTTTGTTTTCTTCAAAACCAAAAATGAGGCGGAGTTGCCCCTTAAAGCGAGCAATCTGGAAATTAATTTTTGTTTTTCGCCACGGCTCCTGTGTTGCCTTGAATGAGAAAAAAAAATAGGTTTATGAAACTACTTTCTTTTTCACCTAAAGAAAATTGTAATTAAACTACTTTTGCTGTTCTCTTTCTTTTCATGATAGGGGAGGGGAGTGTTTTTGTTAGAAGATTGCCCGTCTTCCCATCCCATCCACCGTACTAGGGCCAATCGTCGTTGGGTCTGATTATCATCATCATTAAAACGTATTCTCACTCACTTACTCTGCCGCGTCAAGAACAAGGCAGCTGAGGGAGTCGAGTCTCGTTGTAGTTGTGGGCGCAGCTCCGGTAGCCCTTGTTTTTCTGTTTATTTGTTGTTGATTTGTGCTTATTCTTCTGCACTGCGGGGCCTTTCTTTTTTTTTTTTTTTTGCTCCGTTTGAAGGCGCATTAAGTCAAGCTAACTCGCTCCCTGCAATTTTTTGCGTGCGTTTGTTTCTTTGTTTCTCTCGCTTTTGCTCTTCCGGCGTGGGCAAGCGACGCGCTACGGTCTAAAAAGCACGAGCCCCCTTCTGGATGTCGTCAGAGTGTCTCGCACTCTAAGTGTCGCATTATATGCGCGATGAGGAACCTGTAGCGCCTGTGGTTCGACAGACTCGGTCGTCGTGTCATCTTCAGGTGTATGAGAGCCGCAGATGTAGGAGTTGACCGTAGCCTCGAACGTGCAGGGCAGATATATCGTTCCGAAATTCAAAACTCGCTCATATTGCCCAATAAAGCGATTTCCACTCGATCCTACGTCAAAACCATAAGACGAATAAAAAAGACTATCGCGGACTGGATCATGCCAGCAACCTGGAGTCGTCTTGGACTGACTAGAACCCCTCGATTCGTTGACTGGATTTATATGCAATCCGGTTTAGAGTCAGGTGCCTCAGATGGAGAGCAGATTGAAGTCAGAGTCACATGATTGACACTGAACCCGACCGAATCTGATTTTAATCTGACAGTTTTGTACGGAATGCCAACAGAAGAGTATAAGTTTTTGTCCGGTTAAAATTGTACAGTTCTTAAAGCAAAAAAAAAAAGAAAATATATATATATATATATATATTAATTAACTCTATCTTTCACAGAAAACGGAATATTGCAGATTATGTTTTCTCGATTCCTACTGATGATTTTCATGGCCTGTTTTTGAGCCTACTTTTACGGCTTCTTGTTTCGACAACCAGGCGCTGTGAATATCTGATTCGCTTGGGAAGGCTGGAGAGCGAACCTGCCGCTCCTGCTTTCTGTTCTAGCCGCTAGGAGCCGTTCATTTTACTGGAGTCGCCAATTTACGAGGATGAGTCAAAAAGTAACCGCAGTTTCGCCGTGATATTATCAAATCTTGTGAGAGAATGCTGTACTGGAAATATTTTTTGACCTACTACAAAGAAGAGGTGCGCGCACCAGCCAGGCGACTTAGTGGGAAATGTCACATGAGCACAGCTCCTTCAAAATGGCCGTCCCCTTTTTACCGTGCACCAGGGAGGAGCAGAGATCGGTTGTTCCATGTTTGGGCGCAGAGGGCGAAAAACCTGCGGATGTTCATCGCAGTAGGCTGAAACAGTACGGATACGCCTGTGTATCGCTTGGGCAGGTGTATGACTGGCACAAAGGGTTTCAAAGTGGGGCGTCGAGTTTGACGGACGCACCTCGCTCCGGGCGTGCTCACATTTCAACGACGCCGGACGCAATCTCTGCTGTGGAACGGCTCATACACGGGAGCCGGCGTGTCACCATCGATGAAGTGGCTGAAGAATTTACTATTAGTCACGCCTCAACTCACCATATCATTCATGATATTCTGCGATACCATAAAGTGTCCAGCCAGGTGGAAACCAAAACAACTTACGCCGGATGCTTGTGAGACGCTACTGCGGCGCAACGAAGCCGAGGGAGAAGATTCACCGTCACCGGTGATGAATGCTAGGTACACTGCACTCAGCCATAGACAAAGCGAGCAAGCGAGTAGTGGCGGTGCATAACGTCATCAAGGCCGAAGAAATTAAAGGCAGCGCTAATTGTGGGGCCGGCTAATGCTCACGTTTTTGGGGACAATGAAGACGCAATATTTGAGCATTACATGCCCAAGGAACTCACTGCGAACAGTGTATCATACTGCGACGTGATTGAGGACCACTTAAAACCTGTATTCAGGTCAAAGCGCCGCGGATAACTCAGCTCGAGGGTGTTGCTGCAGCACGACAATGTGCGCCCTCACACGGCACGTATGACCGCGCAAAAGTATCAAAGGGCTGTGTTTCAAGTGTATTCCGCACCCACCATACTCGCCAAACCTCACACTTAGTGATTTTTACCCATTCGGACCCCTCAAGGGTCTCTCGGGGGGAATAAGTTTTATACAGATGGTGACCTGAAAGGCGGCGGAGCATACCAGGCTCCGGAGTCAGTCCAAATATTCCGTTTTTCTTTTTCTTTTTTTTCTTTTCAACGTGACTACGTTGAAAAGTTAAAAAAGGGCTTTTGTGATAACTAAAAAATATATTGATCTTACTTTTCGACTGCCTCGTGCGTGCGTATGAGTAAGTGTGTTGGAGAATTTACAGCACGTTTGCCATACCGTACGTAATCGCCGCTACAGGTAAGGAAATTACTTGTAATCCCTTACATTGATCAGTAATTTTGCTAAAAAATAATTGCATGTTTCAGAAAGAAATTGTGAAGTAATTTCGTAGCATTTTTTTACGTAGGGGAATGGTTTTAACACGTTACATTTCTGTTTCATTCCGGGAAAAATAATGGAGCCTTAAATATTGACAAAACAATCGTAAAAACTATTTATTTTTCCTGTAAGGTAAGCTCTACCAGAATCACTGTCACCTAAAACCTCGACTCAAAGCTGTGTGTATATATATATATATATACTTTTTTTTTTTTTTTTTTGCAAGGGGTAACTTGTCAGCTTGCTCATCCACAACGAAGTGGGAAGCAAGCTGATACAAAGAACCGGACTCTCCCTGCAAGAAATGTTAGGCAAACTCCCGAGTTCGAGGTCTTTTCTTCCAACAAACAGCAAATACAGAAAAAAAAAAGAAAAGTCGAAGTGCACTCGAGCTGGTTTAGTGGATCTGTGCGCGTCTTTTCTCTTTGTCTCTTCACTCTTTCTTTGCTTCCTTCTGGCCGATAGAGAGATGACTTATTTGTATCACCTTCAGGGACCAAGATAATGTACACTGGGGAAAAAAGCGAAGTTTGGTGAAGCCGTAGCTAGGACACAGCGTCTCAATGGGGAAACAGAATCTAGCTGACGTTTTGGGTATCGAGCGAGTAGAGGACGTTTCGCGAACGCGTTGTTTTCTAGCCACTCTGTTTTGCGTCCATGTGTAGCTTCTATTTGGAAAAAGGTGGACTGAAAAGGTGTTTCGTGCAGCGGACGACATCTTCATATAGAAACGAGGTAAGATGTCGTATGAGACATTTTAAAAGCAAGATGTTGCTCAAGGTCGCAAAAGTTTGAACTGCGGCAACAATGGACGCTTCTATAACACTTATGTCTTGTTTCTTACTCTTGGACAATAAGGTTGAAAGTAACGCCGCGAAAGTAACGGATTACTTTTTGAAACAACGGTCACTTACGTTTATGGAAGTGTAATTGTAACTGTAATTAGTTACAACTGGCCATGAGTAATTGCAAATGTAATTCCTTAGCAAATGTAATTCTGTGGAGAATGCATACGACAGTCACGTGGTTGGCGCCACAAGTTCCGTGGTCACGTAACCTTGAGATTTCTCGTCACGTGACATCACGGTGTAACTTGGTGTTACGATGTCATATGAAGCCAAACGGACTCAACAAGATATAATACTAGTCTGCTAAACTTAAGGGGAAAGCCTTCTTGATAAATTTGTCATGAAACGCTTTGTAATGCACATAATGCTCAAAAGGTTAAAAACCTGGACAGAGCCAATTCTGACCTGAAACAAGAAAATGTATCAGCGATATGCAAACTAGAACCTATAAAGACCACAGGCGTATTGCAAACATGCACACAAGTATCTTCGGAATGCCATGAGAAGATAATGACGTACGAATTACACTTAGAATGAGTAAAAAATTGACGTAACCTTGTTATGGAAGGTCTGGCATCGGCATTAGGCGAGGAAAAACGAGCTAAGAAGATCTTGTAAGTTTTGGAGATATAAATATTTATTTGAAACTAAGCAGCAAAGGTCGCTAAATCACAGCAATGAGAGCTGTACATAAGAGAATAAACTTCATTGAACGAATTTGTTCAACAGTACCAAACGTTGTTTCAACCTGAGGGCACAAGAACACTGTCTGTCGATAAAAAACAACACAGGCGGACATCTGTCTGTACATTGTTTGAAATGCGGTTGTCATCCTGATTTGCCAAGGACACGTGTTCTCGCAAGAGCAAATGAGGCAACGGAAAGAAAACTTGTAGAAGCCTACTTCATTAAAAAGAAAGGTCACGACTGCATAAGCATGCAATCTGTTTCACTATCAGACAAGGAATTCTCTTTTTTGGACGGTCATGTTTAAACCTTATTTAACCGCAAACTGATTGCTGCTGTCATATATACTGTTGTGTCTGCGCCAAATAAACAGTTGGAAGTCTGCGCTCCGTGTGTCGTACTCGTTTCTACCTCTGTCCTCGTCCTTTACGCAGTTCATTTATTTCTAAAAAAAAAAAAAATTATAATAAGCTTTATTTAATGTGTCCACCAATAACCACAGTGCTTTTTTTTAATAGTGACCCTCCACAAAACTACAATATGTAAAAAAAGAACTTGTGCAGGATCATATTCAGGACACGCTAACACAAAACTATTACCAAGCGCAAGAATATAAAATTACGAGCAATAAGCATTACTGAACGGGTGACCATACACCGACTCAAATCTGTCACGTCAAGTAAATGCGGTGGGGCTGTTGTCGGCATTACGCAAGGGCAGACGCTTTATCTCATGTCCATCGTTTCTCTCTTTTTTTTTTGTTTGTTTTTTGCGCACGCGCAGTGCCATTGCAATTTTCACAATATTAGAAACATCTTTTCTGTATTCCTTTGGATTTTTTTTGTGCAAACTGTGCAGTTGCGTGTACAAGCTCGTTTCGTGGGTGAGGTCTTTCATTTTCCTAATGGCCTCACCGTCAAATTTTCGTGCCCCCTATCTCTACATATTCCGTGTTCTGAACGTACTTTCGAGTTCGTTTTGTCTTTGCTTTTCTTCTTGGAATTCGTTGAAGGGTTTTACTACAAGTAATCTCGTTCACCTCCGGGATCATACATATCTATTGATCCACTCTGAAAGATTAAGACAGTGGTTTGCTTTCTAAACTAAGTCAATAACGGAAATTGCAAATATCGAATAATGAATCCCACAGTAAAAAGGAGAGATGGAATGAGTTGCAGTTAAAATCAGTATTAGTGAGCTTAGCCATAATGAAATAAAATAAACCCACTCCATATATTTCCCCAAAAGTTGAACCACACACTTCACAAATTCTGAAAAATCGGCACATAGTTCTTTTATTGCGAAATTATGATTACATCGTGGGTACATTATAGCAATAAAACTTAATTGCAGCAATTCTTTCTTCAACCACACATTATAGTGGCCGCCCATCTGATTACACGCTTACTGCAGCAAAATGTATTACCAATTTATTCCGGCTCCACGGAACATAATGGCAAACCAATACACCCGTCGGATTCCCATTTTTAAGCGAAAAAACATCCCATGAATTTTATCCATTTCATCAGATGTGGCGAATCTGTCGATTTTATCCAGAATTCGTTTATCGCAGTAAACTTTCACCATAAAACTAGAAATATACCAAGTACATTGTTCTGACTGTGGAAGGGTCGGTCCAGCATGACACGCAGCTTACTGCGTTGAAGTGGACCGTCTTGCGTGCTGTATACGGGATTTTTGCCTCTCTCTGCACGTCAATCCCAGCACTTTTCTTTTTTTCTGGAAATGATCGCGGCTTTATCTGGAATGGGTATTCACTAGTGGCAATAGCTGTGTGCGCGACAGCTGAGCGCGTGCTGACGGCGAGCCTCCACAGTTTTTTGCAGCGTGCTTTCAACACCATCAATTGGATTCCCTCTCTCTGCAGCCTATTGATTGGATCTCGTTCTGAGCATGAGCTCTAAACAGCGGCCTCAAATATGGTGTTTAGTGAATACCCCCTAGAAATTTATAATAGCTTACTATATGTTCGTTCTGTTTACAGCTACAAATATTCTGTCTCGGAAAACAATTTCAAACAACACGCGCGTGGCGTTATACATTAATAGCGATGAGACTTTACAGCAGTTTACTTGAATGAATAAAGTTGGCAAGTGCTCAACTTAGTTTCTTGTAAGCGCAAGTAATATATGACGTGAGTTATGACTAGGCTGTATACTTTCCGGTTTTACCGAAAAGCACTGAAAAAACATCCGCCGGTGTCGAAGATACAAAATCGGTTAAAACCAAAAAATACGAGTTTTGGTTTCATAATCTCAACCGGGCGCTGGTTTTTTCACCGACATTTCTGTATATTTTTGAAGTTTAACCGAAAAATATCAATAAACATTCGCCAGTGACGGAAATAAAAATCGTTACAAAAACAAAACAAAAAAATACCGGTTTCTAAACATTTTTTTCCTAGCAATCATGTGCTTCTTTTACTGAAAAAGTAATACTCAAACTTCTGTCAAGCGCAGTATCTTACCGGGAATCATGCATATTGCCTGTCATGCTTTTTTGACCTGCTTGGTCTTGGACTCTTGGAGGACAGCAGCTTTGTTTCACTGTTCTCCGAGGTCAGCTGTCTCCCTGGGCTGCCGAGCTTGAAGATCACTCTCAGCGGCCCGAGAGGCCAGTCACAACTCGCAGGTACCGTCCCAAGCTGTGTCCAGCTTGTCTTGCTCTGTCCAGCGCAAATGTTGAGCGGACATTCTCCAAATTGTGCTTCGTCAAAAGGAAGGAGCTAGCATCATTGACAGAGGGGAGCCTAGGAATATGTGCTTGCATATACTACAATAATCGAGTGTGAAAGAGATTGTGTAAAATATGTAAATAAAATTTGGACTGTATTTTGTCTCCAGTGGTAGTTTGCATCCGCAATTTTTTTCACGATAATAACCGCTTTTAGCGTCTCGATGAAAGAATTCACCGTAAAGCCCCGGTATTGGTGAAATAAATAAACTCTGATAAGCAACAACCGATTTTTGCCATTATTAAACACCGGAAAGTATACACCCTAGTTATGACCATGAGAAAATATAATCCGATTTTTATTGCACTCCCAATGCAACATTTTCTGAGCTTTACATCTCGGAGTTTTTCGGCATTAACCTAATAACAGACTTAAATGTGACTGCTTACAAATAATGTAGAGCCGTGTATCTTGTGGGAGCAAGAGTCTCTCACTACGGCCAGAGGCCGCTGCTGAATGCCCAAACTGGACAACGGCCGAGGCGCGCAATAGCGCACGTATAGGACAGGCACAAAAGCCTATAAAAGAGGGCACACGCCCACAGAAGGAGAAAGACGGACCGTGGCCACGGAGGCGTGCAGTTCGAACGCTCCGGCAATGTTTTACGTTGATACTAACAATCCATTCCTGTTACTTTAATAAATGTAGTTTCTCGTTTTTGGAAACCCCGGCTTTGTGTTGTTCCTCCCGGATGGGCATGCAGCAAGGCAACCCTACCACATGGCGCCCAGCGTGCTTTTGCTGCCCTTCTGTCGGAACGAGACGGGGCCGGGTTTCTTCTCTAGGTAAGTTTTTTCAACCGCGGTGTTTCTTTTCCAAGTAGTGCTGGTATTCGCGACAGCTCGAGTGCTCGTTGAATTAGAGCCTCAAAACATTGCTCAGTCACGCGGGGGCGTGTTTATCACTTTGGGGTCGTGTTTATTTTACTCGAGTGGAGTATACCGCCTGTTGTCGCACACGTTTTCTTGTCTGCTTGGCGGTCCTGTTTTTCCCCGCCTTGTCTCCCACACTACGGTCCGAGACAAAGGATGGCGAAAAGCCTGGAGCAAGCATGGATCCCGGAGCAGGTTCGGCAGATGCGCCAGCCGAATTGCTACTGAAGGTGGCAGCCATGTGTGATGCGGTCCCACAGCGTCTCGTCGTGCAGCAGTCACGTGAGCCGGAGCTGCGTCCCCAGTTGACGGTGCCGGTGTACACTAGCTACAACGACGTCAAGTCAGTCGCCGACTTTCTGGGTGAGCTCGACGTCTACAAAGCCGCCTCAGGCGCCTCGGAATCCCTCGTGATAAGCAGAATACTCCCACTCGCTCTAAAGTCTAGCGCTGCGTGCTGGTTAAGGCTGCAACCTACGTTCACCAGCCTAGCGGAGTTCGAGCGTCAATTCCGAGCAGAGTTCCTGCCTCCTGGTTCCGAGTTACAAATCTTGAAAGAACTCGAGTCCCTAACGCAACATCCGAACGAAAGCCTGGTTCAGTATGTTCGCGCATTGCAAGAGCTCACACGAAGGGCACAACCTAATACCTTCGAGTCGTAGATTATAGCTCGGGTTCTCAGACAATGTCACCCAAAGTACCACATGAACGCCTTTCCCGCCAATCACGGAACTCAGCGCAGACCTTGGCTAGCAACACTGCTCTACTACAACAAGCCCGCGACTACTTAAACAACAAGCTCCGGACCGGCACTTCGGGCACGTCACCGCTCTAGGAATGGAAGGCCTACCGCTCGCTCTCGTTCAGGTTGGTGTAATTCACCTTGATTGTTACAAAAACGATGACCTCTTGTTAATAGCGGTGTCGTGCCCGACCCATTGGTATCTGTTCATCATTGATAGCATTACTTACGCCGGTGGCTGTTGTAACCAATTACTTCTCTTATAATCCGGTGATGTAGAGACTAACCCTGGAATGACTAAGGCTCAGGAAGCCCAATTAGAGTCTGTCCTGGCCATTGTACGAAACCTTAAAGAAGGGCAAAATGAAGTTTTAAGCGAACTAAAAAAACTGAGAGAAGATCAGTCTCGTACTGAATCAGCCGTGACAGCCCTGACTAAAAGAGTAGCGAATGTGGAAGCATGCGTGTCTAGTTTGGACGAAATACGTAAAGATGCAGAAAGCACAAAAAGATCATTAAAAAACATGACAGAACAAATTCATACTTTGGAATCACGGTGTGAGGACGCGGAGAATAGAATGCGACGTTCCAATCTTGTGTTCTATGGTCACGCTGACAAACAAAATGAAACATGGGCCCAATCAGAAAAACTGGTTCTTGACATGTGCTCTCGCAACCTGGGTCTTTCGCTACACTCTAGTTTCGTAGAAAGAGCGCACAGGCTAGGTCGCTTTAACGATAATAAAACACGCCCTATCATCGTCAAGCTTTCTTCTACCAAGCATAAAGATAGTATCTTGAGCGCGTGTTACAAATTAAAAAATACCGATTTTGCCGTCAGCGAGGATTTTTCACCAGCAGTACGCGAGGCACGGCGAAAACTGATTGAGTTTGCGAAACAACAAGGAAAGCAGTATAAGCTGCGCTCGAACAGATTAGTCATTGATAACAAAACATTTTGCTTCGACTCCGCAAAAACAGTATATATGAAGAAAAAAAAGCCATAAGAGAGGTGTACACGCCGCCGCCCACCCCAGTCTTCCTGAGTACGCAGAAACACCAAGTCATGTTCGGTCGTTTTTACAAATATAAGAAGTGTTTTAACAAACCGCGATGACCTATTATCACTAATTGAATCATGCACTGCCGACCTCGTCATTCTGACAGAAACGTGGCTGAAACCCGAAATTGCTGACTCAGAAGTGTTCCCCCTCAATATAAATTATACCTTACACAGATGCGACAGACTAACAAAGAGGGGTGGCGGTGTTCTAATCGCTATCCGCAATCATATTAGTGCGTCACAAGTTAACGTTCCAGGTAACATCGAGATGGTATGGCTTCAACTTCACTATCATTGTTCCGATATCTTGATTGGTGTATGTTACAGAGCACCCGATCATCACGCTAGTTTCATTAGCGAACTTCATGACTCCCTCTCGTCCACTTTTAATACCCTTAAACCAAATGCGCCGGTCATCCTCTTTGGCGACTTCAACTTTCCGAATATTGATTGGAACTCCCTTTCATCAGGTCATCAGTTTGATAATGAGTTCATCGACCTAGCTCTTACGTTTAACCTCTCCCAAATGATAACTAAACCAACAAGAGTTAGCCATCACTCCAGCAACATTCTTGACCTGTGCCTTACTACTGACCCCTCACATGTGAATAACATCACTCATCTTCCCGCTATTAGTGACCACAATGTTATACACTTAAACCTGCAGTTTGACGTCGTCATCAGATCATGTCATTATAAATTTATTAAAGACTACAATAAAGCTGACTATGATGCAATTAATAGAAATCTTCAACAGTTTTATGATACTTTTCATATCAACTTTTATCAAAGAACAGTTGAGGAAAATTGGAATCTCTTTAAAAACAAGGTAACAACTCTGACTGACACGTACGTTCCAACCATCAGAATTAAAACAACCAATGCAAAGCCTTGGTACAACAAGAAAATCTCCAAATTAAGTGCTCGGAAGAAACGACATTTCAAGCAAGCTAAAGAAAAGGACAATACTATTGCATGGGATAATTACAACGCGTCTGCTAAGGAATATAAAAGAGAAGTGAAAAATGCAAAGAACAAATTTTTTAACTTCGACCTTCTTAACATTTTGAAGAATAAGCCTAATAAGTTCTGGGAGATCATTCATCCTAAAGAGCATAAATCCGTCCACCTGACTAATATGAATGGAACTCCCGCGTCTGATAGCGAAAGCGCCTCACTAATAAATACCTCCTTTAGCTCAGTATTTACAATAGAAAACAATGACAATATTCCTCTCCTAAATCACCTTTCTCATTCTGCTATGCCTTCAATCGAAATAACATATTTGGGTATAGTGAAAGCGATAGAAAATCTAAAAAATTCTGCCAGCTCCGGTGATGACCAAATAAATTCTAAATTGCTGAAAAACACAAAACATATCTTATCCCAATTTTTAACCCTTATTTTTCAACAGTCACTTGATGTCGGCAAGCTTCCGTCTGATTGGAAAATTGGTAGAGTCATCCCCATTTCTAAAAGTGGGGATCGTAATGTTGTATCGAACTATCGCCCAATATCTCCCACCAGCATCTCATGTAAATTAATAGAGCACGTCATTTTCTCTTCTACCATGAAATATCTGGAAAATTACAATCTGCTTTTTTAAAATCAGCATGGTTTTCGTAAGACATATTCGTGTGATACCCAGCTAATAAATTTCATTCATGAGCTTCACAGTAACCTTGACAACAGATTACAGACCGATGTCATTTTCATAGACTTTTCTAAAGCATTCGATAAAGTTCCCCACCAACGTCTGCTACAAAAACTAACCCAACTGCGTATTCATAATTCAGTAATCACTTGGATCAAAAATTTCCTATCCGATCGTACACAATATACTGTTGTAAACGAGTCCCGTTCACCTCTTTCTCGAGTAACGTCCGGCGTACCCCAAGGTAGTGTTCTTGGCCCCTTGCTGTTTTTAATATACGTTAACGACCTTCCTGCTAACCTAACATCTGAAATTCGCCTCTTTGCTGACGATTGTGCTCTATACAGACCGATAAGTAATAATAATGATCACCTACTCTTACAGGCTGACTTACTAATAATAAAAGAATGATGTCAAACATGGCAAATGACAGTTAATGTAAATAAAACGAAACTAGTCTTTCACCAGATCAGTCCCCATCACTCTTTTCATATCAACTCAACGACACAATAATTGACCTCTGTACATCTTATAAATACCTCGGCGTTCATTTAACCTGTGATCTATCTTGGGCAACTCACATTAATTTTATTTTATCTAAGGCTAATTCATCATTAGGATATCTTCGGCGCAACCTCAAACTGGCCTCACCTGAAATTAAACAATTATCATACATACCATTTGTTAGATCTCGTCTAGAGTATGCGTCTTCTGTATGGTCCCCATGGCAGCATTACTTAGTTATGAAATTAGAGGCAATTCAAAACCGAGCTTTAAGGTTCATTTTCTCAGACTACTCTCGTTTCACTAGCGTAACAGGCCTAAGAAGCAAAGCTAACCTTCACACACTTTCATTTAGGCGCATTCTTTCTCGACTAGCCCTGTTTCATAAATTATACTATAACAATGCCTCTATAAGAGCATCTCTCTTCCTTCCACCCCACAGCATATCTCTCCGCCATGATAACTCCCGCAAAGTTCGCCCGATTTTTAGTTCAACTGTATCATTTTATAATTCCTAGCGTCACTCCTAGCGTCGCACGACACGCGAGACCCTCGTAGTCAAGATTGTGAGCTGATTCATCGATCATCCGTCGTTATTCGAGGGAACTCACATTAAACTTTACCGTGTGGCAGCGGTATTACTGTACAGGTAGTTAAACACATACCAGTTGTAGATTAGAAACATAGTTTGCACAAAAATAAATGCTGCGTCTCTGCATAATTCATTGATTGATTCGCCAGGTTCAAACTACGTGCCATGGAAATAGAAAACATACGATTTTTCTTCTTTTCGAGTGCTAAACATAAACATTGTTTAGGTATTTTAAAGCATTAGTCTGTTCCTCTAATGGTAAGCACCACCTGCCCTTCGTGAAAGAGCCAAGCAGTGGGTCTGATTACAGCACATGGCAATCACCTCATTCCAAAAATTTTCGGGCAACATCAGGGTAATCGAGTGCGCCCGGAGGTAATGCTGCGAGCATAGCTCTAGAGAAATCTCAAATCTCTCTGACGGGATTCCAGGAGCCAACACTCGAAGTAATCGTATTCAGCCAATATTCAAATGTTTGCATATATATATATATAACTAAAAACGTGTCATTTACATTTGCAAAAATAAAAAAAATATACAGTGTAATGAGTATTCGTGTACCTAGAATGTCATTTACAAAAACGGTCTTCAAAACTTTCAGAAAGTTATTTTTAAATTGGTGCTCTACAAATAACAAAAATACCAAACGTAGGAGTATAGAGTCGGGGTGTTAAACTTATTTCTAACCCGTGTCTTAGTAATGCTGCACACACACTTGGCAAGCTTGCGTCATTATAGCTGATGCTCAGATGTGCGTTACTATTGGCTGCAGAAACCACTATTGTTGGTTATCTATGAATTGAGATACCATTAGCCGTGAGACTCACGACACACCTCACAGTGAATACGACGACGCAAATTTTTAGTACACTCTTTATTTCATGAGGGATTTACTATGCGCTCATTGCCGTCAGCGCGACTGCAGCGCTCCACTTCAAAATTGACTGATTGCTTCATCTCTGTGTAATCTGCTAATCTTCTGTTTCTGTGTAATCATTTAATGTTCAATCTGTTTCCCCAGCGTCATTGCAGTTTTGTGTGTGTGGGTTATCTTATGTCCGTGTAATCGTTTAATATTCAAGCTGTTTCACCACCCTCATTGACCTTGTGCCAAATAGCTCAACTCAAGCCGATAAGGACTTCAAAGCTTGGGCTCCAGTGTGAATGTGTGCGTACTTCCGCTTCGTGTATGCGCGGTGTCGGTTTACCTGCTTGCTAGGACGACGTCTAAGACGACCTCTATGACGACCTCTAGGACAACGTCTAGGGCGACCGCTAGGACGACCTCTAGGACGACATCTAGGGTGACCTCGAGGACGACCTCTACGACGACGTTGTGGACGACGTCCGCCTACAGGTGGCGCATACGCGCGCCACGCATACTCGCGGCACATTCGAGACCAAATACCGTATTGGAAAAACCAGATGGAGTAGCTAAAGAATATCGCATTAAAAAAAAAAGTAGAACTTCACTTGGTTTCTTCTAAAGTACAGACGCACCTGACGCTGCGAGCTGACGGGGCCAATCACACAAGTTGAAAAGCGCACCATCATTTTGTTAGTGATGTTTATGTACGTGCTCTATCTTTGCTGAACCAGTCATAAACTTAAAAAGCCCAGTGATTTGCTGTTTTGATGATACTTTATTGTTCCCATTTAAGTCTACACACTGCGCCGGCTGCGTCTGGACTTAAGAGATACAGCCTGCAAGTTTGTCTGCTTTTTGCGCACGTGGTGCGTTTGTTTACACCCCCAATCGCCATCTGTTATCTTTTTTTTTTCCGTCCTCAACCAATGACGGTGCTCACTTGGATGCCTCTCCATCGCGCGATTTCTATACAGTACCTACGTTGCACTCGGATTGAATTGGCCCTCTTTGCTTTGCGAAGCGCGAAAGACGCATTTTAGAGCACTTGCTAGCCGTATAGTACAAAATTGACTTGCACTTTATCGAGTAATATATACAGTAAGTCTTTGGATATTACTAGCCAATCAAGGTGTTGTTGAACATGAGGAGGACAAAATATAAAAGTAATATCACGAAGCCTAAGCCCTAATAAATAATATTAATTCATTTATTTACTACAAACTATACGGCAGAGCCAAAGCATTGGAGCAGGGGAGTGAGTTCTACAATTCATCGATACAAGCAGTCACATATGAGTACATCAGCACAGGTAAACGCACTTCAAAACAGTATGCTTCAGTAAAATAAATGAAAATCATCCACACGCAAGCGTGCGTCAAGACAAGTTGAAGCACGTCAGCCTAACACACTTCAAAGATTCAAAGATTAAATATTTACATTCATCTAAACAAAAAATGGACGTATGCCCAAGTGGCGAATGATGTTGATTGGGGCGAAGGTACGGTGGTGCTGATGATACTGATTTTATTCTTCATAGGTAGTGCTGATGGTGCTGATTTTTTTTTATTGCTTATAGGTAGTGCGGAGTTCCGGGTTACATTTCGACTTCATTATTAACTGCTTTATGGTCGGTGAAATGCAGAGCCAGTGGTTCTTCTAGCGGATCACCTTGGATCCGATAGAAGCCGTGGGAACGCATCTTTACCGCTTAATTCAAAGGTCCCTGTCAGAAAGGGAATGTGTGGTATGGATCGTGGTTATATATGCAGTTGAGCATTTGACCGCAGCGCCCTCTCGTCTATAAACGTTGAGCCAATGCATGCAAAGCTTAACGCGATTATATGCGCATTTGACCGCAGCTACATGCAACGTTGGTGTGTAGCGTAGTGGTTAAGACATATGTAAGCGGTTCTGAGTTTCAATCCCCGTGCAGGCGTACGTTTTTTTTTTTTTTTGTTCTTTTTTTTCTTAATGTGGGCCGATTTTCGAAGCAGTGCAATCGATGTGAGCACGGACGCCGGACATGGCTAGTTGCCAAGGGGCTCCGCCCCTAAAACACATTCATCATTAAGTGATACAATGTCTAGAGGCAGGTTATATCATTTGGGTATGTTATTCGGGGAAAAAGAAACTTTATACAATGTGTTCGTGGTGATGCCTCCAATGTGATATATAATTAGGCGTTTTCAAATATATAGATTTTTTAACTCCGGTCGGATTGTTTCAAATGGCATAAATAGGCTTTGGTGTGCTTTTCCTGCTTTTTGTGCGTCTGGTATCAAGAGATTCCATTTCGATAGAAGCTTTCATTCGTGTGACACTTTCTATCCTTAAGTATTTTTTTAGATTAAATATAACTGCGCTATTTGCTATGGCCTCAATCTTATCTATTAACTATTTCTGGTGCTGGCCAATCACGGCGCTTGCATACTCTAAATAAGGTCTCACAAATGCTCGATGTGCCGCTTCTTTTAAAATTTCGGGAGCTGTGCGTATGTTGCGAATTACTAAACTAAGAACCCCACCAGCTTTACTCAGGATCATATGTACGTATATGTTGATTAAAAGACAAGTCCCCCGAATGAATAACTCCTAGACATTGAAATTCAGCCACTTTTTGTGGCGGGTTCTTTCAAATGATGTAAGATAAATGAATACCACTTTTATTTTAACTAGATGTAACATGAACACACTTTCCTGCGTTTAAACATAGTTGCCAGTTCTGCAACCATATACTGATACGATCCAAGTCCTGTTGCAAAACACATAATCGGTATTCCTTATTGTTCTGCAAATTACCCAATCATATACGAATAACCTGATATTAGATGAGGCCCATGATGCTATATCATTAATGATGACTAAAAATGTGAGTGGCCCAAAAACAGACTTTTGAGGAAAAGCCGAAGTTAGATCCACATACGTTCTTAGTTTTGTAAAAAAATTCAAATACAATGCTATCTGCCTGTTTACAGTGCTATGAAAATAAATATGATCACAATTATGAATGAAAACTGCTGCTTGAACACTATATCTGCTCCATTTCGGGTACTCTCGGAATCAGAGACTCTTATCGATATGTTCATAACTAACGTTCACAACCAACAACTGAAATCTGGTGCAATCACCTGTAATTTAACGATCGTCTTCCCATATTCTTGTGCGTAGAAGCAAATTTACCAATATGCTAATACCAATTTGGAGGTCTATTTTCATTGCATAACCTTAGAGAAGCTGGACGCTTTCCGTCAGTACCTATCAAATGAAGACTGAAGTGCGGTGTACCTTAAAGGGGCGATGCAACGATTTTTGTACTTTACGCAAATACCATTTGGAACGGATCCCTTGAGTTAATCACCTGTGAAGCACCCGTTCAATTTCCACCCATGCAATCACAATCGCGAAAAAAAAAAAAACGAGACATTTTTTTTTTTAGTCGCAGTCAGAGCAAGTGGCTTCGCGGACTGGAGCGAAATATATCCTCTCAATGTTAATCATAGCCACGCGCTGGGGTTGGCAAGGCATAAAAAAACATGCGCTGAGCCCCAGACATTGTTCTGGTTCAGCCATTGTCGTCATTGCAGTTGTTGGGCATGGGTCCCTACCCGAATGCTGCTCGAGCTATGGATTATCAGGTGCCCAAATCGATTGCCCACGCAATGCTCAAGTCCAGTCTATGAGCCGGATTGAAACATCGTCACAGGGCGGTACTGCGACCGCACAGTTAGGTCATCAAGTTCTGCGAAAGAGAAATTGAATAAGAACGCTCGCTCTTGTGCATAACATTACACCGTAACAAAACGTTTATTGGCAGGCGTCGTTGCGTCCGAGTATCCTTGAGTCCCACGAGTGGCAGTAAGCTCGTGTAAAGTAAAAAAAAAAAAAGAAAAACGACAATCACATTGAATATTGTTACATCGCCCCTTTAAAACTTGTGCTGATAATGCGTATGACGCGTTTATAAAACAGTTTAGAAAAACATGTGATCTTCATTTTCTGTTTAAGCTTTTGAATGCGTCAAGAATGCGCTGAAGCCGTCGATAATATATATATATATATATATATATATCAGGGTGTCGAACCGGAACCGAACCGAACCGAAAACCGGAGCCGAACCGGTATTTTTTCCGGAACTGAACCCGAACCGTTATATTGTTATTGCGATGAACCCGAACCGGAACTGAACCGGAAAAAAAATAACGGTTACCGGCTCATGTCAAAACGGTTCGGCCACGCGCTGTTGACAATGAATGTGCTATCAATGCCATTTGTTTTTTAAGTGCCGTCAACTGACACACACCTCGCTTACATATTTTTCTTCTCCACTCAGTCTTAGGGATATAAACGCTCCATCCATGAATCTTGACAAACGCTGCATCCATGAATCTTGACATAGGAACCAGTATTGCGCTGGTCGCGGCTTGCACGGAAAAAAGAGAATTAGAAAGGTGTGCAAAAAAAAAAATCACGTCACGGGATTTCATTTTCCTACAATCTCGTAAATCCTAAATGCTGCTGTGTGCTCATTTCATAACACGTTTCTAGAACACGCGAGTTCTTGAAGCTTGCTTCCATCGGAATGAGAAAAGGAAAGGCTGTGGGGTTTGATAATAATGCATCCGGTTTCGTATAGGCACTTAGAAGCTAACATATTTGTGAGACAACGAACTCTTCTATTTTAATATTTATCCTATTACGTCCTTCTGGCGTTGCGTTCGGTGAAGTGTTTTTCATATTCCGTATCTTGTTTAATGAAAACTTTTTAAGGGTCTAATTTGAGTTACCGAAGGCTAGTTCAAATAAAGAAAGCTGTATTTTCTGCCCACTGTTCCTTCAATTGCTCAAACGCCGAGGTGGCGGGATAGTTAGCGAGTTCTACTTGTAAGTGGGTTTGTAAGGAGGTCGCAGATTTTACAGCTACTGCGTCGGACCCAATTAGATGAAGTCCGAATGCGTAAACGATGGTGAGGTAAACTTTGAGTGCACATAAAGAAACCATTCCTGGTAGAAATCCCCGAGCCTTACAATACGATGTATGCCGTTTCGTATGTGCTGATTTCAGATGTTTTATTTGTAATTCATTTTGATGTTGCAATTTGTCATTTATAATTTCCGAACCGGTTCGCGAACCGGCTCAGCGCCCCGAACCGGTTCGCGAACCAGTTCGCGGATCGACTTAATCGAACCGGAACTGAACCGGAACAAAATAAATTTACCTGAACCTGAACCGTAACCGAACCTGTATTGTTTTCGGTTCGACACACTGATATATATATATATATATATATATATATATATATATATATATATATATTGTAAAATTAACCAGAAGGACTTATTATATACCTGTTTCTTAAAAACAAGAAAGCCGGAAAGGCTCAGTATATTTATTGCGTACCGCAACTACCCGACAAAATAATTACGACGTGCGAGGACGTGCTATTGCAAAGTACTTTGGAAATGTGGAAAAAACCAATAACTTTTTGCTGCATTGTTACCACTCATCAGGCACTGTTGACGAGTTGACTCTAAATGAAAAAATAGTTAACGGGAGGCCTCTTGGTAAAAGTGTTTAATGAATTCTTTGTTAATATAGGCAACAATCCAACTGATCTTAACGACTGCAGGCACATTGATCAAATTAATGTCAACTCTATTCCGAGACAGGGTTGTTCCTTTGGAAGTAATTCCTATAACGTCGTCACTAAAAATGAAGGACGTTGATAATTCTTTGTTATGGCGTATTAGAGTGCAGCTCTTGCGGAGGAGAAGGGGAAGGTACTGAGGGGAGGGGATGCCCCTCCTCCCTCTTCGCACCCTCCCCTCCTCCACCCCTCCCATTTAGCGGAAACTTTCGCTAAATTCAATGGCGAAATTTTTTAGTTAATTTTAGCGGGGAAATTCTTCCGCTAAATTTAGCGCGGATGTTTTTCTGATAAATTTTGGGGGGAAATTTAACCATAATGCAACACACGGTTACGCCGACGGCGACGCCAACGACGGCAACGGCGACGCCGCTCGAGACGGAAACAGGCGCCTAAGAGCTGCGCTCTAAGGATTAAAAATTGTGGTTCATCTGAAGCCGACAATATTCAGATTCGACGAGTGAAGTATGTACTAAACCTTATTGCTCCCCTGCTAACACAGAGCTTTAATGTTGCTATTGCTACAAGTGTTTTTTTCCAAAGGAATCCAATAGGCCAAAGTATTAGTGCTGCATAAGAAGGGAGCGAAAGTGGCCTATAGAAACTTACACTCTAAAAAAAATCGTTCAACCTTTCCACTCTCGTGAAGAAGGAAGAGCAGCAGAGCTGGTCTTCCTTCTTCACGCCGTCCGGCGTGACGAAGGCAGTCTTCTCACGATCCCGTTCGTCGAACTCGATCTGCCAGTACCCACTCTTCAGGTCCATCGACGAAAAGAATCGGGCGTGGCTCAGCCGGTCCAGAGTGTCGTCGATGCGTGGCAGCGGGTCTTTTTTGTTACGGCGTTCAGTCGACGATAGTCCACGCAGAACCGAAGAGTCCCGTCTTTCTTTTTCACCAGGACTACCGGTGAAGCCCACGGACTGTTTGAGGCCTGGACGATGTCGTCGTCGAGCATTTCTTGGACCTGCTTCTGGATGACTTCTCTCTCTTTCACAGAGACACGATACGGTGACCGATGAGCAGGAAGTGCATCGTCATCAGTAATAATTCGATGTTTCGCAACCGTCATTTGGCGCACCTTTGACAACGTGGAGAAGCACTCACTCAACTCGGCGAGAAGGTCACTGAGTTGTCGTCGTTGTGGGGTAGGCAGGACTGGATCGGATGTCAAACTACGAATAAGGCGTTTTCTCGTGTGACCACGAAGAGATGTCTTCTGCATATTCCGGCGATTGCGGCTGGGTCCAAGAGTTCCTCGGCGTGACCCACGGCGGTGCCTTATGTAAGGTGCTGAGCCTCCCGTCGGAAGTTTGTTACGAGTGCAACAGTCTGTCCGTGTTGGAGCTCCACGATGCCTCTTGCGACGCCGATCCCTCTTCCTAGAAGCAACTGGAGGCTTTCCTCGAGCAGAACGTCGCCGCAGAAAGCCCCGCCTATGCCGATGGGTACGAAAACACTGGACCGCGGCAGTAAGTTCATGTGGTTTGCGAGGACTCGGACCGCGGATGACGTCGCTTTGGGTTTCTCCAGCGCTGGAGCAGGTTTTCGTAGCGTCAGCCGGTTTTCTCCAAGGTCGATGACGGCGCCTTACTCGCAAAGAGTGTTCATTCCTAGGATAACGTGTCTCGAGCAGTCTTGCAGAACGACGAACTTGACAGGGCACGTCTCACCGTGGATCTCGACGCGAGCAATGCAAATCCCGACTAATGTGGTTAGGTGCCCACCGGCGGTCCGTATCTGTGGGCCATCCCACGGCGTCGTCACTTTCCGAAGTCGTTGGGAGAGCCTCCCACTCAGGACGGAGTAGTGTGCTCCGGTGTCGACGAGGGCCAACGCGTCGTGGCCGTCGATAACGACGTGTAGGTTATTCTTCACCGTTACAGGAGCGTCGCTTCGGTCTCTGGTGGTGTTTGAGTGGGGGCCCTCCGACGTTCGTGAAGGATCTTGGCGTCGGTCGTCTTCGGCAACTCCATCTCCAGGCGTTGCCTCGCCTAGTTTCCCCTGCGAGGAGCGAGGGGCGACAGCTTTCACATCGGGGTCGGTGCATCGGCAAAGCTGGACGTCGTGGCGAAGGTGACCGGAACTCTCGGCGGGACGCACGCTCGGGGGACAGAGGTCGTCGCAGGTACTCGTCGATCTCCCGAGGTCGTTCACCATTACGAGGGCGCGGGTCGTTCGGGTGGAACCCGCGCAGCCCAAGTCGTCGGTATGGGCATCGGCGGTAGGTGTGGTCTGCTTCCCTGCAGTGGAAACACAAAGGGCGTCGGTCGGGCGTTCGCCACACGTCGGTCTTCCGAGGTACGCGGTGCTCCTAGCAGGTGGACAGGACCTGGTCCTCGTGGCGTCGGTCGTACTGCGGCGCAGGAGACTGACGTCGGGACGGCGCGGCATAAGTGCGAGGAGGAGGTGGTGGCCGTCGGATCACTGCGGCGTAAGTCAACGTGGGCTCCTCGGGGGCTGCCACGGCGACGGGAGCATCTGGTTGGATGGCTCTCTGGACTTCTTCCCGCACAACCTCGGCGATGGAGAGTGAAGCCGGGCGTACGGCAGCGGGCAGGAGCTTCTTCAGTTCCTGCTGGACGACTTCACGGATCATTTCACGGATGCCGGAAGGGTGGCGCCAAGGTCGGATCCGGATGTCGCCAGAGTGGTTACGCCGGGGTGTCGCTGGTAGTGTCTGCCGCGTGCTTGTAGAGCCCATTCCATATTCGTCGCCTCCGTGACGAACCCGTCGACGGTTGTCGGGGGATTGCGAATTAGACCGCCGAATATCTCGCTTTTCACACCCCTCGTCAGGTGGTGCAGCTTCTTCTCCTCGGTAGCCTGAGGATCGGAGCGGGCGCCCAGGCGGAGAACATTCTCGACGAAGCTGGTGATGCTCTCATGTAGGCCTTGGGTTCTGTGCGCAGGAAATCTTCGGCCCTCTCGCGTCGTAGTTGGCAGGCAAACGCCTTCTTTAATTCTTGCTAGCACACCTCCCACGATGTCAAAAAAGCCTCGAGGTTTTCCAAACAGTGCCTCACAGTTCCTTCCAGCGAAAAGTAAAGGTTCTGCAAGCAGTGCTTTGCTGACCACCCGTTATGGCTGGCCACACGTTCATAGTGTTCCAGCTCGTGTGCGTCTCCTTGGAAAGGCGTCGGAGTTTTGGGTGCAACCGGCAGGTACACGACGGCAGAAGCGGCCGGGGCCTGCGCCTGGTTGTCCATCGTTGTCTTCTTCGGCTTGGGCTTGTCCAGTAGAAAACCGTATTCAGGATCCTCTCCCTTGATGCGGCGTCTGGTCCGAGTTTCGGACTCCGCGGAGAGTGGTCTTCTCACCGGGCTTGGAATCGGACGTGCGCTGCGGGCTCTTGGGGGGGAACGCCGCACGGACCATGCGGTACCCCGGACCTCCACCAAAATGTCACGAATGACAAGTGAGACAAATAAAATAACTGAAAGAACTGAAACGTGTAATGGGGCGAACTTGTGCCCAAAAATGAAAGGAAAAATAAAGATAACAACAGAGCGTCGCGGGCGTCGAAGTCGGCGAAGCAGCAGGATCGAACGCTGAGGCGAAACTGACTCGACAAGGTCGCGGGCGGCTTCTTATCTAGAGTGAGTCAGTATCTCGAAGATTCGGCGGAGAAGGTTCGAGCGTCGCGCACTCGGGGCGAGAATGAACAAGCACTTTCTAGAATATCAAAAGCAGGGATAAACGATAGCAGTTATGTCCGCAGCAAGAATAAACTAGAACTTTCTACAAGTCTGCGACCCTGCGCGCGGCAATATCGATACAAGAGTGTTGGACGCAGTCAAACTCATTCAAACTAAATACGAATAACACGAAAGCCATTATTTTTCGTGCGAATACTAAGGCCGCATCATACACTACTGGTCTTATCTTAAACGCGATGCCCAGTGAAACCGTTGACTGCTTTAAAACACTCGGAGTTATCTTTTCGTAGAACATGTCCTGGGATTACAATGTACAGTATATAATCTCTAAATTATGTTGTGTTGCCCGGTTAGCAAACCTCAACTGCTCTATCTTAACAACTTCCGCCCAACCGATTATCGGCAACTCTCTTTTTTACTCCTATCTCAGCTATGGCCACCTTATCTGAGGCACGACCACAGCCGAAAACTTAGAAAAGATATTCCTGGTTCAAAAGAAATGTTTAGGATTATCTGAAACGCCCCACACAACTCTCATACTTCCGGTTTGTTAAACAAATAGGCTAATATAACTATACATAACTAGTAGAGTTACAGGTTGACCGCTGGTTTACAAAGAGAGAAAAAACGAAATTTTCAAATCCTGACGACTCTCGCGCTGTCAACTACATACCTTCTAACTTATGAAACACAACACGCCGCATATTGGATGATTTTCCCTTATAGAACTAACTGTGGTCTGCAAGTGTTAAACCATACTTCACCCCATTTACTTAACAGCTTCATTAGTCGCGACGTTCAGCAGGACTTGCTAACCACGAATGAGCTTCGAAATTACTATGTACAATAACCGCAAAGTGTAAATAGGTTTGTCTGCTGATATGTTCTTCCAGGAGTGTTTTCTGTGCCAGCTATTTTTGTATCACCTAATTCTGTTTGTTTGAGGTTTTCTGTTCTGCTTATGTATGGGCCGAGGACCCGTTAAGCCGTCTCCACAGTTTCTTCCCCGGCCTCCCTTTCATTAAGTGGTGGAAAAAAGACATTAATATTTTATTATTATTTATATATCTTGCTTCCCAAGACAGCGCATGCCTTTCTCTCACTCGGGCATTATTTTATTCATGTGAATATAATAGATAAATATTTAGGGCACTTATTCTATATAACAACAAATGGCTTTGCGAAAATTGATAAAAATAACGTCAGTTTGCTGGGTTCCTTTCCAGCATCATTAACCAAAACGAGAGAGTTCGATTATTTAAATGTAAATACAAAAGTCTACCTGAGTAGAAAAAAGATAGTCTTTGTGAACGTGTAGTGCTTTTTAATGAATTTGCGGTCTACACGTCTAGACGTTACTTCATTTGTTAAATTGTTTTATAAAACATATCAAACATGCTTGTTAAGACATCTTATTTGTATGATAAATGGATATAAACATTTGACACGTCCTTCAAGTCGTCATTGAAGTCCACTGATAAATGAGAATGATCTTGTTTAGTGTACTATAAAGATTATAAATTTGCGATCCCTTAAATGACGAATAAGACTTGCACCTTTCGCATAATAGTGGTCAAATAACTTGAAATACGCCAATAAGATGAAGTTGTTTCTGAATTATACTAGTATGGTTCGCGGAAAAACACGAGCTCAACATATCGAAATATTGACTGGGATGGCCGCGTGCGTCACTCAATGGGAGAATTTCGCTACGCAAACCTGAGTTTTAGGAATGCTCTAGAGTTTTGAATCTCCTTTAGATACGTTAAGAAAATATATTGAAGGTCGCACTACCCTTAAACTTGTTTTCTCTGAAAGCGCTGGAGGTATTTATGAAATTAACAAAATATAATTATTTTGACTTTTTCTTTATTGAAAAACTTAAAGACGTTTACATCTCTCTGTAACGCCGAATCAGAGCGCGGCGTTTGAGGAGGAGAATGGGACGGTACGGAGGGGTGAGTATGCCCCTCCTCCCCTTCCGCCCCTCCTTCTTATTTAGCGGGGCAATATTTCCGCTAAATTTAGCGGGGAATTCTTACCGCTATATTAGAGTCACGAAAGTGCATTTCTGGCATAGGCTTAAACCTTTTTGGTAAAGCAGCTGTCAAATCCATCTGTCGCTCATATACATGGGTAGGAAATAAAACATACAAAATTGTTACCGTAATTGTTTATTGTGAGTTGTAGTGAAGCTATAGCTCGGCTGGTAATTATGGGCTTGCCGCCAGAGGAGTGCGCTGGATGAAAGAGGCTACATGTCACGGGCCTAGGATATTTTCTTCGGACGGCTCATGTAGCTTGTAATGTAAATCGACCATGCACCCGGGAAGGCAAGTCATTCCTTACAGCAACTGTAAAAAGAATCGACACCACAGTAGAATGACAGCGTCAATCAATACCAGCTGCACGTGGTAATCCAGAAATTGCAAACTGGATTGAGGGGTATGACACAAGCAGCCGATCTTAAGGAAAAACATTTTGTAGCTAATGCACTAATTGTCTTTGTTTTATTTTGAATCTCGAAACTATATCACAACAAAAATACTTCGATTGCCCTAAGGGACACACCTGTAACAACACACTCAATGGCCAAGGGAAAAAATGGTCCAGTTTTCTCATAATCAAGGTTAGCTATCATCATCATCATGTCTCTTTATTGTGCCCATAAACGATCAGAAATTTGTAATGTATCGAAAAGGTATATTTGCAAAAAAGGCCCACTTCACAGGAAAGAATGTGGAAGTCATACATTTTAATTCAAAAGGGCATGTAGGGAAACGGCCGAGCTTGGCGGAGTGGTCGGCATGTAGTTTAACATTGCCTTTCGTCACGATAGGTACGCAGTCCCTCATATCCAAATCCAGTATTTTCAGGTAAATATAGGGATTCATTAGTCTTACTAAGATAATGACAAATCATGTCCCTCACATATACAGCTCATAGTGAGAAACCATAATTTGAACCTTTTGTAGCAGGCTCTGTGACATTCAATATATTGGTGGAGCAGCCGCTGACGCTTTTAGAGCAGAGGCATATGAAAAAAAAAGTGATTTGCATATTTAAATGAGTTTGTCTGTGGTAATGATTCACTCAATGAATCGCTCAAAGCAGCCTGAGCGTTTCTGGAGTTGTGAAATTCGTTGCACGTGCGTTGGGTCATACGAAACGCGTGTACAGCAAATGATATTTTAGAGCTCGTCATTTCGCAAGAAATTACTTAAAGTTCCGGCGTCAAATATTATTTCGCGGGCACTAATTTTTGCGATCGGGAGTGGTATGGTATGCATTAATCACCGTGGGGTGAATTCACCGCGGCCCTAATCTTTGGTGACGCTTTTCTGATTGTGAATCGCGAAAATGAAGTCGTTTGCAGACGACTGGGCGGCGGAAGCTACGCGCTTGCTCGATCAATCAATCACTGCCTTTTTCCTGACCCAGCTTTGCGGACGCAAGTGCGCACACAGAATCCACCCTTAGTGTGAAACCTAGTGGCTTCGGCGATGGAGGGGCACCGCGCTCTTCCAGATATTCTAGTTTACTAAAAAAAAGCAATACGGTGTAGGAAAGTAGTCAAGCACCCCCCTCCCCTTTCCGACCCCCCCCCCCCCCTATCTCCCAAAGAGTTCCGTCGCTAGTGATGGACCTTGTGCGAGTACGCAGCCTAACCGCACATTTGTGAACGATAATCAGCGCGAGGATGGAGTGTTCTACATCACGAAGAAAAGAAGAAAAACCACCTCGCATAACATCATTTGCGAAAAATTAGTAATACTGGTAAAAGCAAGCGATCTACAGACAATAACAAGCCTTTTGAACGCAGGAAAGAGTAATCATGCCCTAACGAACAAAGAAACCACTTACTTCGGAACGGCCGTGCAATGATCTTGGCTGTTGAGCAGATTTGACGTAGTTCAACGTCTCAGAGTCGCTTCTGTCTTTTTCGGACACATTTGAAACAAAGGCAAACTCAACGCATCCCGACTGATCTGGAAATTAACCTCAAGACTATTTGTAAACACACGCGGCCGGCAAAGCATGCGAAACAAAGGCTGTGGATTCGATTGGATAGAGTTTGTTGGCTATTATGGATGTCTAGCGACTTCACGGAAACTGTGTTCCTTTATCTTCAACACGCTTGCAGTAAAATGATCAGCAAACCGCACTATAAGACTCATAGAACCCAAAGTATTAATAAATTGTTGAGCATGTCAATATTGCCAGAATATTACAGATACGTTCCCAGCACGTATTAAAATATTAAATACAAAACTAAGCGTATAATGATTTCAAACGAATTCTGCAGATATTTAATTTATAAAAAAGGGCGCGAGGGTATTGAGGGTGACTGTAGCGTCTTGCCCGGGTAAAGAAAATGTGCGTCCCGCCTTGTGTCAAAACCTTTTTCTTCCGCCTCCATAGTGAAACGTTGCCTGTGAAGGTATGGCTTGATAGACGAGGCATTTACGTCCCATGGAGTGTAAATTGTCTACTTTTCAAATTCTTTTCAAATTCTTTATTTGACATTCCTTGTCGAACAAAAAATGCCAGGGCAGGAACAAAAAGCTACAATACAGTAGCTTGACGGGGTTCCTGCCCCTACCTTGGCATAAGAAACAACCAAACCGACAGTTTAAAATTGACAAGACATATACACAGAAATTCAATCTATGAAAAATATACATGTAATCAATTTACATCAAATATAAACTAATACTGACATCGTGCACACTAAAACATGTATTCCGACAGTTCTATACAGGAAAGATATAAAGCAAATACAACAAAAGTTTTGCACAATTATTCACTGTGTCAAAAAGTGTTCTTTCAATGTTTTTTTACAAATGGTGTGTATATCAAGGTTCCTTTTCTCTAAAGAGTTTAGACAATTAGGCATGCGGTGTTGCAGCCTGTCTAACCCATGATTAGTACGGGAAAAGGGTACCAGCCAGGAATCCTTTTTTCTAATATTATACGATGCATCATGAGGCCTTTTAAGGTTACTCAACTTGATAAAAGTGGAATTGTTATTTTTAATGCTAAGTTTGTATTTCATTATTAGATTAAAATTGTATAAGTGCTGGAAGGGAAGCACATTGAGTGAAGCAAATAATTCTTTTGTGTGGGCATAGTATGGGGCATTTACTATATGACGAATGGCTTTTTTTTGTAATAAATGCAACTTAGTTTTGTTAGCTTGCGACGTCACTCCCCAGACAAGGTTGCAGTAGTTTATATGGGATGCAAAAAGAGAGTTGTAGAGCATTAGCTTGACTTTAGTTGTTAGTATTTGTCTGAATCTACAAAGTATACCGCAAGCCTTTGCCAAGGTCCCAGCAACACGGTCCACGTGTGCATTCCAGCTTAAATGTTGATTAAAAGTTATTCCCAGTGTTTTGGCTTCATTTGTAACTTTTATCATTTCTGATCCAAGCTGCATATTAATATCGCGAGTTATTAATTTTTGCACAGGCGCAAATAGTACGGCTTTTGTTTTTGAAACATTAATTTCTAAGACGTTTACCCTTGTCCACTCAAGCAGTTTATTCAGAGTAACATTTGCCAAACTAACGAGATCATTAATGTTATTTGACTGGAAAAAAAGACTGGTATCATCTGCGTAAATTAAGCAATTTTTGCACTCAATGGAATTTATTATACCGTTGATGTAAATATTAAACAACACTGGTCCCAATACACTTCCTTGTGGGACTCCCGAATGGACACTTAGAAGAGGAGAGCGTTTTTCGTTAATTACAACACATTGTTTTCTATGGGTTAAGTATGATTTTAGAAGGTCGCCAGGGATTCCTCGGAAACCGTAATGATCTAGTTTAGTGGATAGTATTACGTGATTAACTCTATCAAATGCTTTTGAGAAATCAATAAAATACCTAATGTCAATTTATTGTTCTCAAATCCGTTTAATATGAATTCTTTTTGTGTCAGTAAAGCTAATTCAGTCGACATGCCTCGACGGAAACCGAATTGCCGCTCCGTAAGTATTGAGTGCTTGTCGCAGAAGGAAGAGACTCTTTTGCATATAATCTTTTCTAAACCCTTCGAAATAACAGGCAGTACTGAAACCGGACGATAATTCGAAAAGTCATTTTTATCGCCAGATTTAAACAAGACATTCACTCTAGCGCGCTGCATGCTTTCTGGAAAAGTCCCCGTGAGTAAACAAGTGTTGAAAATATAACGAAGCACAGGCGCTAAGATGTCTAATACAAACTTTATAGGTTTAATTTCTAAATCATCAATGTCACGGGCCTTGCTATTTTTGAGTGTCATAAAAGTAGAGCAGATTTCCTCACAAGTTGTCGGCGCAAAAGATGCCGTATTTGAGTTAGGCGTTCCTAGAAATTGTTTTACTCCACTGCTATCAGTTCCAGACACCACTGAGACTAAGTTCGTAAAATATTTGTTAAACGCATCTGCAAGCTCATTGCCCACTACTGTTTTATTATTTACTGTTAAGCGTAGTTCTTCATTATGGTGAGAACCACAGTTTAAAAGTTTGTTGATTTCGCGCCACACCACCTCACTCTGAGTACTTGAGAATACATTCTCGTAATATGCCTTTTTAGCGCTACGCAAAACTTTCGTCACAAAACTTCTATATTTTTTGAATTTGGAAAGATCGTTCAAGTTTCTCGTTTTGACAAATTTCGAATATAAAACATCTCTTTTCTTGACCATTCTAAAGCAATCATCTGACATCCAAGGCTTCCGTAATTTTTTAGATTTCCTTACTTCCTTTAGTTTAAAGCAAGTATAATAAACCTGCTTAATGATGGCTATGAAATGTTCATAAGCTTCCTCAGCATTTGTAGATTCTATGTTTGTGATTTCACCTCGAAAAATTTCCAAAGTTTTGGCATTAATTTCTCGCATTATATACGACTCAGTATGTCGTGCCTTTCCCTTGAAAAATTCACTATCTTTAAAAGACATGTAAATTGGAAAATGATCACTTAGACATGTTATAACCCTACCCGACGTTACATCGTCATTCATGTTATTTGTCAAAAACAAGTCCAGAAGGCTTTCAGAGTGACAGCTAATTCGCGTGGGCTCAGATATAACATTCCTACAGGAGAAGGATTCAATAAGTACCTGAAATTCACGTGTGGCTGCCGTATTCTGCAATAGATTTATGTTGCAGTCGCCGCCTATAATAACGCGCAAACCATTTGTACTCACAAAGTCTAACAACCTATCCAGAAAATCAAAAAAAATTTTTAGATTTCCGTTAGGAGGGCGATAGATGACAGCAAATACATATGTTTTGTATTGAAGTGTCAGAGCTTCATAATCTATGTTAATTTTTGAAAAATCTGATAGCAGGCTGCATGACAATTGCTCAGACACAAACTGCAGCACACCACCACCACGTCGATCATGTCTGTTTAAGAAAAAACTCTTGTATCCAGGTAGGCTTAGTACATCGCCTTCGCATGAGTACCATGTTTCGGTAATCATAATAACTTGAAACTTAAAGCGAAATTCACCAAGAAACATGGTCAGTTCATCATCCTTATTTCGTGCAGACTGTGCATTACAATGCAGAAAGGCTAAACAATCACTGCTACGAGGGCGCGCGATATCTCTAGGTGCAGCCATCAAAAAAAGAAACAGATAAGCATGCAGAAAATGCGGACTAAGCCTCGTTAGGGCCTGCAGCTGTGTCACTCATTTTCGCCAGGTCGGTTCCACAAATAATTTGGATTGCGCGGGATGTTTCTGTTTTTCGTACGAACACTTTGCCGTTTTTTGTCCACGCGAAGCGCCAATTCATTTCCCTCTTTTTTGCAATTGTCATTCCTAGCAGCTTTTTTAGTTTCGGGCACAGTTGCTCGTTCAAAAAGACTGGCTGTCTCACGGAGAAGCCTATTTCATCCGTTGTAACCCTTATCTTTCGTGCCTTCCCAAGGACTGCGTCACGCTTATCACGACTCCTGAAGACCACCACAATGTTGGAGATTGTACCGGCGTTTACACCTGAGTTTTGACGACGATCGCCTTCAGCACTTTGGCCGGAATTACTGCTCTGGCTTGCAGTACTGTTCCGTACAGAAACACGGTGGCAAATCTCAACATCGTCCCCCGTTATAGGTTCCTCAAGTGCACCGCCAACCTTACCAAGCACTTCGACTAGGTCCTCGTTGCTGTCGTGAGGAATCCCTTTTATTTCAATATTTTTTTTCTGGAGTATTGATCCAGAGTCGAGACACGCATGGCGTTTTCGTTTGCCAGGATTTTGAGTTGTCCAAGCTCATGCGCCATCTGCTCGTTTAATGCTTTGAGGGTGGCATTTTCTTTCTTTAGGTCAGCACATTCTTTCCGGAATGTTTCAACATCTTTGTTCAGGTACTCTAAGCTAGCCTTCAGCTCTCTAACTTCCCTGCGCACCTCACGTTTAAGGTCAGCAATGTCACTTCCCATTGCACACAATCAGCGCGTATTACAGTACCAATACACAAAATAATGAAGAACAGTTGGCAGCAGGGGCAACGGAGATAATAAAAAACAATTTTAGATATACAAATTGCTACAAAGTATCACAGCCCCACCTGCGAAATAAGTTGAAAGTCAGCGTCCGTTCGGTCCGTCGCCTCCGCTGCCAAGTGATCGCCGAAGTGGCCGCGTTGTCCTTTTCACGAAAACGGAACCAGGATGGCCAAGCACGTGATCCCACGAGGGCGGGCCGTACAGTGCAGCTGCACTCGTCGTTTGGCTTCTGGCGATTGTTCGCTGCTATCTTCGCTTGCCACGGGATGCTGTTGAAGTCTGCGAAATAAGTTGAAAGTCAGCGTCCGTTCGGTCCGTCGCCTCCGCTGCCAAGTGATCGCCGAAGTGGCCGCGTTGTCCTTTTCACGAAAACGGAACCAGGATGGCCAAGCACGTGATCCCACGAGGGCGGGCCGTACAGTGCAGCTGCACTCGTCGTTTGGCTTCTGGCGATTGTTCGCTGCTATCTTCGCTTGCCACGGGATGCTGTTGAAGTCTGCGAAATAAGTTGAAAGTCAGCGTCCGTTCGGTCCGTCGCCTCCGCTGCCAAGTGATCGCCGAAGTGGCCGCGTTGTCCTTTTCACGAAAACGGAACCAGGATGGCCAAGCACGTGATCCCACGAGGGCGGGCCGTACAGTGCAGCTGCACTCGTCGTTTGGCTTCTGGCGATTGTTCGCTGCTATCTTCGCTTGCCACGGGATGCTGTTGAAGTCTGCGAAATAAGTTGAAAGTCAGCGTCCGTTCGGTCCGTCGCCTCCGCTGCCAAGTGATCGCCGAAGTGGCCGCGTTGTCCTTTTCACGAAAACGGAACTGTATCAGCGCGAGAAGAAGGTTCGCACAGCGGGAGGTCGACTAGGGCTAGCCTTTTATTATGGCGCCTCCGTGATCTGCCCGGGCACGAGCTTGCCCGGCACGAGCTTGGTTCACTGGTGGAGCACGCTCCCGTTACACCTTCCTTTTTCTTTCTTTTTTTTTTAACACACACGAGCGAAGTCGAAGTTACAAACGAACAAACAAAATTAACAAACAGCACCCACTAGGAGAGTTGATTGAAATTGGCATCGTAGCGAAGCCGCTGAGGAAGACGCGGCATCCGTGTCGAGGCTCGCGTTGGTGCCCGGATGCCAATGACCTGTGGAGCGACTGCGGCTGCACCAATTGCGGTGGGTGGGCTTTGTGAGCCAGATGTGCCCGGAAGGTTCCTAGATGGCTGCGGCGAGGTCAACATCGGTTCGTCGTTGTCGTCGGGCTGAGGGTCAGGGACAAAGACTTCGGGCGTTGCGATGAGGTGTTGCCGGTTGCGACGCAGCTCTCTCCCGTCCTCTGTTACGACCCTGTAGGACCTTGGTGCCACCTTTTTTTGAACTTTGGCCTTGGTTGGCCACCCCTTTCTGTCCCTTATGCGGACAACATCCCCTGACTGGAGTGGTGGTAGGTGCCTCGTTGATCGGAGCTGCTGACGCTTTTTCACGTGGTCTGCGGGCTCCACGGTGAAGTCAGGGACCAGCGACCTAATGCGTCGTCCCATTAGCAGCTCACTGGGCGATCTTCCATCCTCCAAGGGTGACGATCTGTAGTTGAGGAGACCTAGGTAGAAATCTCCGTTTGAGTGACAGGATTTTCTTAAAATTCTCTTGATTATCTGAACTCCCTTTTCCGCGAGACCGTTTGATTGCGGAAAATACGGACTGGAGGTGACATGCCGGAAATCGTACCGCCTAGCAAAATCCCGGAACTCTTTTGAGGAGAACTGGGGGCCGTTGTCACTGCATAACTCTAGCGGAATCCCATGTCTCGCGAAAATTCCCGCGAGCTTGTGGACTACCGCAGCTGTGGTGGAGTTGTCTAGAGGCTCCACTTCGGGATAATTTGAGTACGCGTCAAACGCAATGAGGTACGTTTTTCCAGCGTACTCGCACAAATCGGCGCCAACTCGGGACCATGGCTGAGACGGTGTCTGCCTCATTAATAGGGGCTCTGCTGGCTGCTGATACGCAAACTGCTTGCATGTAGCACACTTTCTAATCATGTCCTGAATCTCAGATGTCATGCCCGGCCAAAACATCAAAAGCCGCGCTTTGGCTTAACACTTGTTGCTGCCCAAGTGACCTTCATGAAGCCTCTTCAGCATCTCTAGGCGGAGACTCTTCGATATCACTACCTTAGCACCTTTGAAGAGCATGCCGTCAATCACCGACAACTCAGAAGAATATGCTTTAAAGTCTCCTACCACCGGCCAGTTGTTTTGAACAGACTTGACCACAGTGCCCAACACCGCATCGTTCGCTGTTTCCTGTCTGAGCCTCGTGGACGTTGCCTCACTCACCAAGCTTGAGAGGACGGAGATTGCGTGAACCTCCACGTCATTGTGCGGTGCCCCCTTTTGGCTGCCTGGTAACGGTGCCCGTGAGAGCGCATCCGCCAGGACGAGCTGTTTGCCAGGGACGAACTGGAAGCAATAGTCATACTTCATTAGTCGGATAAAAAAACGTTGAAGACGGGCGGCATGTCGCCAAGAGATTTCTTAGAGATGGCGATTAGGGGCTGATGGTCTGTTTCTAGAGTTATTCTCCTGCCGTAGATGAAGTCATGGAACTTCTCACACCCGTAAACAGTTCCAAGCGTTTCCTTTTCTATTTTTGAGTACCTTGACTCACATTCGGTGAGCACTCTAGAGCCGTAAGCTACTGGACGCCAGTTGGCCCCATGCAGTTGAAACAACGCTGCACCAAGGCCGTACCTTGATGCGTCTGTAGACACCTTGGTATCCCGTGTGGGATCGTAGATCGCCAGCAGTGGCGCGTTTGTTAGCACCACTTTGAGGTCGTGCCATTCTTGTGCGTGGTGTGGCTCCCAGACGAAAGGCACGTCGTCCCTCATAAGACTTCGGAGCAGCTTCGTCTTCTCCGTGCAGCAAGGTATGTACTTGCTGAAATATGTGACAATTCCAAGGATTCGCTGAACCTCTTTTTTAGTAGTCGGAGCTGGCATCTGCACAACACTCTCGACTAAACAGGGGTCAGGCCTAATCCCTGCCTTGCTTATTCGATCTCCCAAATAAGTGATTTCGCTCACTCCGAACTGGCACTTCCCAGCATTCAGGGTAATGCCACTCTTGCGCGCAGCTTCGAGAGCATTACGCAGCCGCTCGTCATGTTCCGCTTTGTTTGTTCCCCAAATTAACACGTCATCTATGTACACACGTACGCCTGGAAGACCGTCGAATATCTGAGTCATCGCTTTCTGAAAAACTTCCGGCGCTGATGCTATGCCGAACGGTAATCGCAAAAAGCGATAACGACCGAAAGGCGTATTGAATGTGCAGATTCGCGATGTTGCGTCTTCCAGCGGTATTTGATTGAAGCCCGCGTTGGCATCAAGTCTCGAAAAGACACTCGCGTTTGCCAACTCTGCCTCGATGTCTTCTCTTTTAGGCATTTGGAAATGTTCCCTCTTCAGGCTCTCATTGACGTTCCTAGGGTCCATGCACACTCGCAATTTTCCATCTTTTTTGCGTACAATAACAAGTGGGCTTACCCAGTCTCATGGCTCGTCCACCTTCGTGATGATTCCAGCACTTTCCATGCGCTCGAGTTCGTTCTTAAGCGGCTCTCTCAGAAGGTGGGGCACCCTGCGTGCTGCTTGGATGACTGGCTCGGATCCGGGCTTGAGTGTCATCTTGTACTTTTTGTTGATGCACCCGAGTCCGTCGAAGAGTTCTGGGAAGGTCTCAATTATGTCCTTTGGCACACAAGCCGACACATCGTCAACGCGGTTCACGAGTCCGAAGTATTCACAAGCCGGCAGTCCCAGGAGGGGTCGATGGTGGTCTTGGACGATGAAAAACTGCACTCGTGATTCCTTGCCACGTAACTTTACAGTGACAACGGCGGTTCCATAGTGGCTGATCGCGTTGCCGTTGTAGTCCCGTAACCCTGAGGTTACTCTGGTTACTGGAACAGCGTCGTCAATCTGGCGCAGCACCTTCCTCGGTAGCAGATTAGCTTGCGCTCCGGTATCTACCTTTAGGTCAATAGGCTTCCCAGCCACTTGCGCTTGTACCCACCATTCGCCCTTGCTGTCGCAGTTTTGCACTTCCAAGACGTCGAAGTCATGGTCCTCGGGCACGTCGTGCACGCTATCAACAGGAACTTTTGTCTTGCAGCGTGTGGCGAAGTGATTTTTTCCTTTGCATTTGTAGCACTCTTTGCCGTATGCGGGACACTTTTTCGGTTCGTGCTTCGTGTTACACCGCCCACACTTTCCTGCTTGGCGGGACTGGCGTTGCTTCGACACGACTTCCACGGTCTGCCCCGGACTGTCCCAGGTTTTCCTCTGCTTGGCTGATATTTCTGCCGCCTTACAAAGTTGTACTGCTTTCTCGAGCGTCAACGGGTCTTCGCGTAGCAGTCTTTCTCTCAGCTTCACGTCGGCTGTCCCGTAAACAATTTGGTCTCGAATCATCGATTCGGCCAGAGTTCCAAAGTTGCACGACTGTACTTTGAGCTGTAGGTCTCTGAAGAAACATTCGAACGCTTCGTCTTCGTTCTGCTTGCACGAGCGAAATATATATCTTTCGTAAGTCTCGTTGCAGCGCGGCGTGCAGTAGCTTTCAAATTTTTGCACTAACGTAGCGTAGCTTTCGCGTTCTTCGGTGGAACATTGGAAAGTATTAAAAACTTCCAACGCCTCTGGACCCACGACGTGTAACAGAATGGCGGCCTTCTGCCTCTCGGAGCATGGGTTTACTGGCTCCGTGGCTTCGAGGTACAATTCCAATCGCTGCCGGAACTTACGCCAATTCTGGGCAAGGTTGCCCGTCAGCAAGAGTCCCTCCGGAGGTCGAAGTCCGTCCATGGCTTGGTCACGAAGTCAGCGAAGGATGCGTGGTCGCCGTATCCCACTTCTGACACCATGTATCAGCGCGAGAAGAAGGTTCGCACAGCGGGAGGTCGACTAGGGCTAGCCTTTTATTATGGCGCCTCCGTGATCTGCCCGGGCACGAGCTTGCCCGGCACGAGCTTGGTTCACTGGTGGAGCACGCTCCCGTTACAGGAACCAGGATGGCCAAGCACGTGATCCCACGAGGGCGGGCCGTACAGTGCAGCTGCACTCGTCGTTTGGCTTCTGGCGATTGTTCGCTGCTATCTTCGCTTGCCACGGGATGCTGTTGAAGTCTGCGAAATAAGTTGAAAGTCAGCGTCCGTTCGGTCCGTCGCCTCCGCTGCCAAGATCGTCTCCGGGTGCAAGCAACCGGAGACGATTGAACATGCATTCTTGTACTGCTGGGATGCAGTGTTCTTCTGGGACGTTTTGCAACGGACTTTGAAAAAGGATTTACAGGTCAATCCTTTTTCAATTCGCTTCCTCCCGGTGGAGAAGCATGAAAGCGTACCCTAAGACATGTTTATGGTATTAGGATTGCATAGCCTTTGGAAGTCTCGCATGGCGGTGCGCCACGCAGAGCAGCACCCTAAGTCGGCCCGCCTGTTTTTTGTCGACCTTGTTGTCCAAGTGAAGAGCGTTGTTGAACGTTTTGAAACCCCGCCAGAGTGGTTTAACCTGTTAGAAGAGCTAACTGGAATGAAGGAATTTTAATCCTACTGACGGCTCCAAGTCGGAGTACATGGGTTTTTGATATGTAATGTACAACTTGTGCGCAATAAAGAAAAAAAAAGGGTGACTGTAGCGTTGTCTGTTCGAGCGCTCTCTTGCTGAGCTTGTGGTCGTTAGTTCGAATCGCGGTACAGCCAGATTTTTTTCTTACCTTTTTTATATTTTTTTATTTTATATATTTTGTATGTTTCTGCAGTCGTCGGCACCGTACTTTAGGGTAAAAAACGTGAATATAAAAAGTGCGAGCCCGAGTTTGAGCAGAAGCAAAGCACAAATCGTGGCCCACTTGTTTTGCCGGGATAATTCACTCCCTCCGTGCTAATAGGTGACTCAGTGTAGTAGGCAAGCAGCGCAAGTGCTTTCAACGAAAAAAGGAAGGTAATAATAATGCGTATATTGCCAACAAAGTGGAAAAATGTGTAAGTGGTAAAACTGCCACAGTGATGCAGCGTAAGTTTGACTGAAAGCTGTCGTCTTCACCCACTATTGAAACAAAAATACCGTCATTTTAAGGCAGTTATTTACCTGAGCTCATAGCGCGCTACGTAATAAACACATCTCTTAATTTCTGAACTTCCGGAACGAAGTATTTTATTTTTCTTCTGGTAGATCAGTGCTATCCCCGGCGTACCCCTGGTTTTACTTATTGAGGTTGAGCTCAGCAGTTTTACTTTTTCATTATGCCTAAACGCGTTTTTACTCCTGAGATTCAACTACAGTGCGGATTTTTCAGAAACGGTATCTCTCTGCGCTGTAACATTTATTTTTCATAGCGTCAATGCAGGGTTGGGCAGTATCGCGATACAAATGTATCGCGATAGTATGTCAGACATACATTTCGTATTTGTATTTCTGTATCGCGATACATTTTTTTCATCAGTATTTGTATTCCTGTATCGAAATACATTTGGAATGTTTCTTTATATCGCGATACAATCAGGTTGAAATGCACTTCGATACATTTTTTGAGAAATACCCCCCCCCCCCCTTTTTTTCAAAAAAAAAAAGTCCGAACGCATTTTTGTTTTTTATTTTTTTATTTTTTTCTGATGTGCCAGGCCAAACAGATGCTGGGGCATTGTTACCATGCTGACCGAGGTTCCTTCCGAGTCTCCAAACTATTTTTCTATGCGTCCTCTTCTCTCTTCTGTGAAGTTTTGCATAGTCGGGGGCTCGAACCAGGCGGCGTGCCAGGAGTGGAGTCAGAGCATCTTCTGCCACTGGTCCTCAGGTAGAGATTTCTTCAGTCATTGTTTGAGGGCATCCATTGCCCGCGGCTAACCGCTTCTCATGCCTTAGCGTACAGAATACACCCAGCCAGCAAAGCTGAGTCACAGTACGTTGCAGCGCGAGCCTGGCGGTGGTTGACTTGAAATAGTAGGATGGCTCAGGCAGTGAAGTTCAGCACATATTCGAAGGCGTCTTCGGCTGCGCCCGTAATGTTGCACGGCTCAAGGGTACGTCACCAGCCGACGTGAACGTGACCCGCTGCTCTGGTGATCCGAAACCCAGAAAAGAGGTAAGACGTGGCCTCGCTGTGCCGACCCAGACTTCGTATACCTGCGACTCGTCTCGAGCGCGCTGTTTCTCGGAGGGCTCGCACCTGTGCCGGCAATATCAGGTCGCAATCCACGAGGCCTTTGTTTGGATGATGCTGGGCGAAACTTTAGGACTGCAATCCATGCGTGGGTGGCGGAGGGTCGGCAGGAAAGACGTTCACAACAGGGATGCCACCGTATCGTTTTTTCAGCCGTAACAGATGATAAGGCATGTGTTCCAGAATGTTTCAGGCGGTTCACTATTCTCGAAAATTTCAAATGCCACTGCCTGCACGATCTTCAACGAGGTAACCTACAACGAAACTACGTATTGTTCTTTCATACAGCAGCGTGGTAAAGTTTATGGTCCTACAGAGCCTACAGATCAAGAATACCAGTTCATTCCACCATGACGTCATGTGATCAATGTTGACAGGGGCGTCCTTATTGGACAGGGGCGTGGTGCCGTTTTGATGGGATTTATGATGACATGGAATTTATTTAGACGTCGAAGTCTTTTCGCATCCCTCGTCAGACAAACAGGATGCCAGGGAAGGGACCGCGGCCAGTTCTTGATGGAACGTTTTTTTAAGCCCATTGAAGACTCCTCGCCGTCTGACGCCACTACCTTCAATGCCAAGTGCCAAGCCTACGGGAAAGTAATTTCGGGATCAAAAACTTTCACTTCCAATTTCAAGCTTCATCTCAATCGGCGTCTCAAACAAATTCGAAAAATGTATTGCAGTATTAGTATTTCTGCATTTGTATTTCTGCCCTCCCTAAATTGTATTCCTGTATTTGTATTTCCAAATAAGTTTTGCCTCTATTTAAAATGTATTTCCGAAACGTTTTGCCTCTATTTAAAATGTATTTCCGATACGTATAGCGATACACTTTAACAGATGTATTTCAGTATCAGTATTTTAGCTGCTATTTTAATGTATCCCAGTATTTGTATTTCCAAATACATTTTTGAGTATTACTGCCCAACCCTGCCGTCAATGTGTCATATTCACAAATCCCGCACTGTGAACATCCACAACGCATTTCTGTTTCTCGCTTTTTGGCGTTAAAAAAACTTTTTTATATACGTGTTCCTCTCGTGTTTTATGTCGTATAACGTAAGCTATCGGTGTACAAATATCGTCTGGATATGAGAACATTTGAAATATTCCTGTTAGATGATCATAACTACCGCACAAAACAGTCGATTTCAGCTGAAAGAGCATATTTTCCTGGTGTGGTATGTAGTATAACATAAGCTATCGGTGGACAAATATCGTCTGGATATGAGAACATTTGAAATATTCCTGTTAGGTGATCATAACTACCGCAGAAAACAGTCGGTTCCAGCTGAAAGAGCATATAGTCCTGAGTGTATTATTCAAGGACTGGGACGGAAAGTTGGCAAAGTTGAGAAGGGACATATGCGCAGTGTTAAAGAAAGAAGATAAAGAGCAAGTTGCCAAAAGCATATTGAGTCAATCCAAAATGTACTTATGTTTGAACTTTTTCCTAAAGGACCATAAAGTGGAGATACCTCTTAGAGTGGTCGTAAACGAGAACGGAACGGTGGCAAAAAGTGTGTCTAAGTTTCTGCAGCATGGGTTAAGTCAGGTCAGTTTGGAAAAATTTTTATCGCTGAGAAACAGAAGAAATTATTCAGATCTTGGAACAGAACCATGGGAGGAAGAGTTCGGTATTCCCCATGGATATAAAAGATTTATATTATTCTCTGGAAAAGAATGGTTGATGAACGCCGTGAAGGAGGTGCTAGAGTTGACACTGGTAAAGTTTCAATCATGCAGAGTCGGGCGTAACAGTAGAAAGCTTCCTTACCGGGTTGGATCTCTATTTAACGTCAACAGTCCTCGAATACAGTAATCGAAAATACATCCAGAAAGAAGGTGTATGCATAGGCTCGTCGGTCGCTCCGTTGTTAGCCGAGATATACCTTAACAGTTTGGATAGAGTGTTGTTTAACAGGATGATTGAGTTGTCACCTAACGTGGGCTTCATCAGAAGATATGTAGATGCATGATATTTTTGTCTGCACGTGCAAAGCAGGAAAATTGGAGTATCTTGAAAAGCTTATTATGTCAACGGCCCCGGAGTTGCATTTCACAGTAGAAAAACCAGAAGAGAACATGTTGCAGTTCCTGGACTTGCGCATTCAGGTGAAAAATGGTTTATGTTGGGAATATGGTAAGAAGATGGCTAAACCGGTGCTTGCCAAGGTTGTCACTCTAAAATTGTTGAGGCGCGAGTTGCGAAATCATTAATTGCTAATGCGCTAAAAAGGTCATGCACCCATTTCATAAGTCAAGCTTGAAAAAGACAATGGGGAAGACTGGACGACGCGGGGTATACGGAAACTTTTCTAAAACAACAACTTTCTATTCAGATCAGAGACAAGCGGCATGAACCATGTGTGAGGAACCGACGAGTTGCTGTACCGTATTTTCACGATATTTCCCATAACATAAAAGTGTCGGCGAAAAAGTTTGGCGTAGAAACAGTGTTCACATCCGATTTTAAGTTATGCAAACTTACCCCTTTTGAATCGAAACAGGAGAATCCCGGAGAAAAGCTCACCGGAGAAAAGCTCACCGGAGAAAAGCTCACCGGAGATAAGCTCACCGGAGAAAAGCTCACCGCAAAACCGGCGGATGCGGAGAAAAGCTCACCGGCCATTGAGCGTCTGCGCAGAAAAGATCACCGATATTTTTTCTTCTTTTTATATGGAGGCTGTTGGATCGTGCGTAACATATATCAATTTATTATCATTAAAATTCGTCAGCTTTGTAAAAAATGAAATGTCCTCTTTTGTAATATTTGTTAAGCTTAGTGGGTATATTGCTCCCAAATTAATAATTGCGGGTCAGTGTTTTTTGTGGCTTACTCTCTAGGCAACGAAAGCCTAACTAAAATCTTTATGAACTTGAAGAACAGGAAAACGTTAAAAAAACGTCATAATGACTGCCTGAAACCTAAAAATCAAAGGTGTAAATGCCGAAAATCCAAAAGTGCACGCGCAACACCGCGGTGCCTGAAATTCTCTTTGAAGCTTTTGTTAACATTTGAAAACAGGATAAAACAGTCAATAGGATATCGAGGCTTCTTTCTTCGGCGGACATGCACGCTTTCTAACCGTTCGTGCTGGTGTTTCCACACGTTCCCTTTGTGTGATAGTGTCCTTCTACGGTGCGCGACCCATGACCTTCAGAGGTACACACTGTCTCCGTTGTTATTCGTGAGCTATATCAGAACTAGTCATTTGTAAGGTAGGTTGCGAAATGGGCGTGTTGGTTAACCGTAAACGTTATGCATGATGAAAACCGTTCAAACGACGACGACGGAGTGAAGACAACAAACACGACACGACGAAGCTGTTCTCGCAACTAAAGTTTTGTTAGTGAAATTAAAAGAATGAAAACAGCGTAGCCGACACTGATTACATCAACAAACATCTACTTATCTATTAGGCACTGCACAATATTTGGACCTCAAGCGATTCACACACCGCTATTCATATTAGCACGCAAAAAACAAACCTCTTTATTTGACAGAGCTACCGACGGCGCACCCTCAGCTGTCAATAAATTTACAGAATGGGTGATTACTAATTTCTGAGGAATTAGTAAATATGCCCAATGAACCTCAAGAATATTACAACAACGAGGACATATTTTTAATGAAGTGACGAATGCGAATTGTGTTAAATTGCCACGTTTTACGCAGAATCAAGCTAAGCTAAAAAAATATCGGTGAGCTTTTCTCCGCATCTGCCGGTTTTACGGTGAGCTTTTCTCCGGTGAGCTTATCTCCGGTGAGCTTTTCTCCGGTGAGCTTTTCTCCGGTGAGCTTTTCTCCGCCGCCCGAAACAGGAAGTTTGCCAGAAGGCACATCGCGAAAACTTGTTTCGTGTGAGAATTCTGTGGTTTATGAGATTCCTTTGGAGTGTGGATTTAAATATGTAGGTCAGACGTCGAGATGTATAAACGATAGACTGACGGAACACAAACGGAATGTGAAAAACAACGCGTCCAATTCCGAGATAGCAATTCACCTTCTAGAGTGTAATAACTGTAAAGCGTGAAACGGAAGTGATTCACAAAGAACGTAATGATATGAAACGTGTAGTTCAACAAACGATTCGCATAAAAACGTCTCACAACTGTATAAGTCAGGCGTCATTGCAGTTTGGGCACGAATGTAAACAATTTCTACGCTTGCAAAGTTCTTTTTCTTTTTCTACTAGCAGTGTTTATATGTGTATCCTTGTATTTGTCCGTGAAAGTCGCAGTGTTTAGCCATTTGTGGTTCGTTGTAGGAGGGCAATGTCGTTCTCAGTTTTGGAGTGGCCCCCAGTTCCGGCTGTTAGCAGTGTCTAGTATTGTTTCTTTGGACTAAGTGAGTTGTTAAAGGAAACGACACTTTGAAGGTTAAACCGTTTCTTTGTGTTCAGTAGTGATTCACCTATGTTCGCCGGGTGGCGGTGGTTATGCTAGAATGTGACCCTTTGTGTGAGTGTTTCGCAGCCGAGGTCAAGGGAGATAAGAGAAGGTTTACCCAAATGTCATTGTCCTCCTGACAATTTTTTTTTTTTTTTTTTTGTAGAGACGGCGTTGGAGATGTGGTATATAAGGCGTGTACGAAATAAACTTTGCAGCTGAGTTTGAGACGTTGCCTCCTCTTTTTCTACCTTCTGTTGTGTTCTCTTCTATGCCCCAGTCTCAGGTTTACAATCATGTTCAGCATATTTTCACTCAAATAAAATCACCAATAAAATGATCTCAGAAGAGTTATGTACCTCTCGTAGCGTCATAAGCAATAAAAACATCTCTTACTTTTTTAGTTTCTGGAAAGTAATGTTTATTATTGTATTTGTAACTCAAATTGAGTGCGTAATCATGCCACGTGTTTCTTCTTTTTTTTTTCAATCGAAGACTTTGCTTCACCGTCTTTTTTTTATTAGGGCCAAGCACGTCCGTATGTAAATCAAATTAAACTAGCTTGCTAAAAAAAAGAATCGTTCCGCGTTGTAACACCTTTTTTTTTTTGTGGCGCAGGGTTCAGATTTTCAAATCCTAAATTGTAAATTTTCCTCACCGAATTGTTTTTCTCGCGTTTTCGCGATAAAACACGTCAGCCTTGCCATGCTGAGATCAAGTACGCCAACAGCGGCACTCATTTACGAAGGATTGATTAACGCAGACAATTCCACTCGCTATTCATGAATCGCCGCAGTTCGTCAGAATTTTATTTACTTGACTACAAAATGAACACGGCAAAAAAATGAAACGATGCCGGTCAGTAAACGGAACTTCCAAGGCGGGGCTTGCCAGCCTGAACAGCAAAGCGCCGATGCCGGCAAGTCACTGAACTTCCACGTAAATACTGGCCATCAAAGACAGCGAAATACCAGTGTCGGCCAGTCACTGAACTTCCGTGTAAATACAGACCATCAAAGACAGAAAAATACCAATGCCGGCCAGTTCCTGAACTTCCATGTAAATGCTGGCCATCAAAGACAGCAAAATACCGATGCCGGCCAGTTATTGGAACCTCCATAGAAAGACTGGCCAGCAAAGACAGCAAACACCCGATGCCGGCCAGGCACTGTAACGTTTACGACTGAAGTGGCCAGTGAGCAAGACGAACCCCCGACGCCGGCCGGGGCCGGTAGCTTACCGGCGCCAATGGCCGGACGCCGACATATTGTTACCAGGACCGGCCGGCGCAGTACCAATACCAACCAACGCGGTGTGCTACCTGGGTGCGCCCCAAATATTTACCTATTTTCACAGCAAAAAGCCGCTGCACGTTGCCGAACGTTTATTCTCCGCCCAAATGTGGCGCTAGCACTCTGAACCAGATGCCAACGTTTCAGCAATAACCCTTATCTTATTCAAAATTTATAATCGATTTTTTTTTTTTTTTTAAATTTCAGTGGGAAAGTGGGGCTCCTTTTTGCGCGTTTTTCGTAACTCGACCACATGATGTATTCGAGAGCTCGGACGGCAGGTATTTTCTGTTAGAAATTAGGAAAATTCATTACTTTCGAATAAAGTAATGGTTAGTACAGGGACTTTGGCATCAGGTTTGAGCCGCTAGCGCTACATTTGATCGAAAATGAGCATTCTGTAATGCAGCTAATTTTTGCGGTGAAAAAAATAAATAATAAAGGGAAACCTGCTTGCTGTTGTAAAATTTGCTGGATTGGGCTTCCCAATCCAGCAGATAGGTGAGCATTGTTTTAATGTGTATAGCTAACTTTAATCTTAAGATTTACTTTATGCAAGGTGTTCATTTAGAGGTTAATGACCTCTTTTCGATTATTGTCAAGTAATAATCAAAAATCTACTCTCAACTCGACGAAAACTATTCTGTGTATAATACAACGTAGAGCTCAACGCCGTCAGTAGGCGTCAAGCGACTTTCGAAAAAGCTTAAAAGCAGAACCGGAAATTGAAACTCGTATATAAGAACTTCTGCATGAACGCTTCCGCAAGATTTGCATCGACCAGCGTTAAGGAGAGATGAAGGAGTTGTACACTCTCCTCTGGTTGAAGTTGATTTTATTACGAGTGAATGTTTTTTCCAGTTACGTAAATTTAGGACACGAGAGTAATGCGTTTATTTCAGTCGCTTTTATTATAGATACAGAATATCCCACGAGAAGACACGTTTTTGTCGAGACCATTCTGCATCGTGAAGATGTTTCTGGCCAAACTAATTATGGTACTGTAGCGTAGTTTGTTTCTATAAATTTCCTTTTTTATGTCATGCATTTCTGCGTGTTGTTTTTATGTTAAATATTTAGCACGAACACAAAGGGCAGCATTTTTCAGGCCAAAATAGAATCAATTCTATATAAGTCATTCCAAATGACTTTTAATACTCTTTATTACCTTTCATCTGCATCGATAATGTATGCTCTAAAAAAACTGGTTGGATAATTTAAGTTTAATAACTAAAAGAAAAAGAAAATAAAACGAGCGCATAACGGTCTCATGATTATCTTTTTATTTGCATGAACGAAAACGCGCAAGGTTGTTTTACTCTTTTAAAAACAAACGGCTTTAAGCACATTACTTTTTACCGTCATTTGTCACAACGTTTTTGGTTTATTTTGAAATTCCTAAAATAATATGTGATATTTCAAGATAGTTCTGCCATTCCAGCAGCGTGGTTTCTTACTCTAATATAATTCAAGCTGAATGGAGCATACTTCACGTCAAATCTTGTATCTTTAACGTGTAAGACGCCAACGATTTTTGGCCGATGTAACAATTTAACATCTTTGATTATTTTATAAATGTATGTTTAATGTAGCACATGCTTTATCGTGTTCGGTTACGACCAACTTAACAAATGATGTTACTCAGTTGCGGTAGTAGAGGAGCTGAATTCAGTGTTGATAAAACGCGATATGGTTCCACTAAATCTTTAATATGCGCAGGCATAGGTATCTTCCGTGTATTTACTTAGGTCGCTTTGAATACTGGCAAAAATAAAATAAAACTGTTACTACAACGATGAGTCGCAATATGTTTCATGTTGCAATAAGCTTCGTGGGTTATCATGTATATATTACAATTCACGTGTTTTGCTTCTGTTTCCGATTCGAAAAGTAATTGTTCATGCCTTTGCATATATTATTCTTAAGTATGAAATTACTGCATTTTGCCATTGTTCTCTTACTTGGCTCGCGAAGGTAAACTCTGTCTTGATAAATGTTCTTCAGAGCGTGGTTCATAATTTAGACATCCCAACTTAAGCGACTATCTTTTCTTTTCTGCAATTGCCTTCGTATGATGCATTGTTCTTCCATTTCGTTATTCATAGGCACTCTTAGTGTAGTTAAATCTCACATCCTGATATACCTATAAGTGCATTCAGGCATAGTCCAATGTTTTCAATTTCAAGAATGTTATACTCGCTTTGGTTGTTTTTGCAGAAACTTTTATCTTCCTACTGTCTTTAATCTTTTGCCTGATCAGAAACTTTTTTGACGTCGAAAAGTAAGTTAAAATTGTATCTGTGAAATAGTTTCTGCAGTTTAGTATGGAATATGTGGTCTTGATATTCTTATTGGTATATTTTTTTCTTCTTTCTTTTTTTTTGTTTCTGCGGCTATGTTGCTGACTGCGGGCTACTGAGACTTGGGCTGGCCAAAACGACATTTCTATTTTATCTGCGATAAGGTTATTTTCATTATTATTAATATTATTATGTATGTTTATATGTCAGTTTCTTAAACAAACAAAACTGTGTTTTTATAAATTAGTTTTCTCCTATTGCAATTGCATCGTCCCATGCATCAAGCTTCTTGGCTTATGTGAACATTACTCCGTAAAATGTAAAAAGAAATCTAATAAAGTTATTTACATCGTAGTGCTGAAAAAGTCCTCGATTATAGTTTTCATTCATCACGCCCATTTGTTTGTCGTCGTAACGCCCGTTCGCGAAAACTAAACGGTATTCCTATAGTCAATTATAAAGACAAATGTTCTTTGGTCAAATCGGTGAACCTCGTCCTATTCAGAATACATTCTTTGGGTCATCAAACCTCAATGAACTTGTTATATAGCCAGAGACCTTCCAAGACTTCCGAGAATAAAGGAATTGGTTGTCGCTGCGGTCACGTGATCGCTTACGCCAGCGAATGGCAGTGAGGCACCACCGGCGAGGAAGCCCCACCGCGCGTTGCAACACTTCCTAGATAAGATGGTTGCAGCGCTCTATTTTTTACATCACGAATCCGAGGCCACCGAGGGGCGCAAACTGGGCACAGGTGATCAGTCAGCGTCTGAGTGGAAGTAAGCATCCTCACTGATTAAATACAATCCACAGCCCTAGCGTTGAGGCAGCCCTCATGTCAGCTAAGTGAACCCAGCTTGCCTGCGGTAGGTGACGCAGACATTTCAGCAAGACTCTTTTGTAGGCTGAAGTCCCTGACCGGCTAAGAAACGCAGGCGCGGCAAGTCGAGAGCATCGCATTCTTGCTCAGCATCCAATGAGATTGCGCCATTAGTTAATGAGAAACCCGCAGAACGATTCACGAAGTGAGAAGCGTGATCGTCATATGACGTGCTTTGACTTTATTAAAGCTGTGGTCCAAGGGCTGCAACCATAAGGCTGTATTTCGGCTCGTGCTCGCGGGTACAAATGTCACGTCTGTGCGGGAGTGACGCAATTTTTTCCCTTATTACAAAAGAATTACGCATTCATCTTCAGTACCTTCAGTTAAAATTTGATATCTATCTGCGCAAACGTAACCCGTAATAAAAAAAGAGCGCAGGTTTTGATATTTTTAATACGGAAGCAATGACTGTCGCAAACGTAACCCGTAATAAAAAAAGGGCGCAGGTTTTGATATTTTTAATACGGAAGCAATGACTGTCTCATGGATCGAAACCGACGTTATCTGATGTCTGTAGCAGCGAAAAACGGCACCTAAATGCCCACTGGCTGAGCGAAACGGTACCTAAATTCCCATTGGCTGAGCGAAACAGCACGTAAACTCCCATTGACTTAGCGAAACGGCAGATACATTCCTTTTGCTGCAAATCGGACACGCCTCAGAAATAAAACGCAAAGAAAAGCACAGCAACACAGATGCTTCGTCACGGAGGCCGTCGTGAAGCCGGTGAGGTACGCCTCGCCTGCACGATGGGGGAGCGTGATGTCTCTGCCGGAGCGCCCTGTGAAGAAGGAAGACGTGGCTCGCTGCTTGTAGGCATGCGCTGCGTGTAGGAATGCGAAAGCATTCCTATACGTAGCAGGCTTAAATGTCTCTGCCGAATTTTGGAGTCATGCCACCATGAGTTCTAGGCTTGTAGAATTTTGATGCGACCATGTGTTCTGATTTTAATATTGAAGAGAGAAAAAACAAATACAGTCTGCTACTTACATGGTTGTTTCGAACATGTGCGCACATATTTTTATATACCTTTTAAGTCTTTTTATGCAAATCGAATGTACCATAACTCATTGTCGCCTTGTAACTGAGCAAAGACCTTTGAGAGCTTGTTTTTGATTAACCTAGCAACTCGGCATTAAAAACAATACGAGAAGCGCAACTCCAGCCGTTTCGCAGTAAACTGCTTTAGAATGCCTAAATTTCAAAATTTCATCCCAGAAGTTTTAAGATTTTCGTTAGCATTTTAGTAGCTGGTCTGATATTTCAATTGTGTTCCAGGGGAACTGGATTGGTCCTCTATAAAAGGACACTGAACCGTGAAATCTGGTCGACGTGTTTGGTCTCAGTCGCAATAATGGCACATCATTGAATTCTTACGGGGGCTGCTTAAGTGAGAATGCCACCTGAATTTGAATAAACTAAAAAAATTAACATTTTAAGGTGACCTTGGTAAGCGTCTCCGGAGCCTCGCTTCGTGACGTCATCGACCTCGGCGACCTCGCTCAGCTGCATTAGAAGACGCTGAAAACCTAAATTTGTTGTCTTCCTCCGACCGACTGCATCTACCTAGAGCACGCTAGCGTCGGTTGCGTGGCGTATTTGTTATGGCGACACGCGAGCGCACCAACCGCAGCAGCAGCGGCAGCAGCAACAGCAGCGGCAGCGGCGGCGGTAGCGAGGTACCGTCGGACGAGGAGCGCGGAGCACCTGCGAACGAGGAGACGTGAGGTGTTGCCTTACGGCTCCGACCCGTCCGCGACGTTCGACGACAGCTATGAAGCGTCACCGGAGCCAGCAGCCATGTCCTCACCTGACGTTCTATGTAAGCAGCTGGTAAGAAAACGCGAACGTGGTGCAGCGTATTCCTTGCATGGTCTCGGGAGAGCGATTGTTCTGGGAGTTGCGCGAAGTTGACTTGCAGCCTACGATGAACCGATGATATATCCTGTTATCAAGTGTACTAGCGACTGACATCCTCTTTTTGGGTAGCGCCTAGCGGCGGCCAGTAAGCTTCAACCTGAACTTATCGACCTCGACGTTTGGGCCACGGAAAGATGCGCCTCTGTTTGCTAAAAACTGTGGGTGCTAAAAGGCCAAGAAACAAAGGGCTACCGGTGCGCCTGTTCTGCGGAGGCGCGTTAGGACCAGAAGATGCATCAGCTGCTTGGAGGCTTGAACCTGCATCTAGTGGCGATACACCGTCGAAGCAATCACGTGAGCGCCCTCCTATTATGCATGTTTCGTGTTGCCTTTTTATATGCACGTGTTTTTGCAATGTTGGGATCCATGTCGAACGCTCAAGCCCCTGTAGCATGGGCAGCAGTGCCTTTTTTGCGGCGCTGTATGACTGGATTAACCCTTCTGGAATCTGAATAAACTATTACTACTATTATACACAACAATGCTGCTGCTGTAATGACCGCGTCGCGGTTGTGAATCGCCCCAAAAGGCAGCTGACGCTTTAGCAGTGTCTCGTAGAGAGAATTGGACTAGCAAAAAGAGAGGCAAAATGTGTGAGCCGCTCCAGAGCCCACAGAGCAGTACAGAGAAGTTGACATATCGACAGATTCATCGCTCATCTTTGAGGAGCAGGTTCTGCGATTCTCGGTGGGGCCACATGCTCTCACCATTGGAAAACATGTGCAGCAAAGAGGAGTATAAGATCAAAGAAAAGGCTGGGAGCCTTGCCTTCATCGCCAAAAATAGGCTACTTGACCTGTACTGTCTTGATCGGGGTGTGTTTGCCGGCCTCTCAGCACGAGGAACATAAAGCAAACAAAATTTGTACCTACAGCAAAACTAAATTACTATATTTTTTTACTATGAAATTCGCAACTTCGTAAAAAAGGTAGGGATTCAAAGCGAGATGTGCATTAGATGAGCAGGAAATGGAGTGCCATGGTCTTGGCAATTGAAGTCTCCAAGACACGTTTTTATTGGTGGTCTCAAAGACATACCCAACATTTAGAAGCAAACCATTTATTACATGCTTGCACGTTCGAATATTCATCTTCTAATGACACTACAGCTTTTGACATCTTGTTGCTGTCCATGGCCATTGTACTAAAGACAAGGAATTCATTCAAGCTCCAAGTGGATGCCTGGCAACGTAACTGAATAACCATTTTGTTATCATCGCAGTAAGTACAGGTATACACCATACCACCCATTCGTTTGTTATGTTCACGGGAGGCTGGGAAGAAAGAAACAGGTAACCCTGCCCAGCTGCGTTGTTACCAGGGTGCGCGAAGTGTTTCCTTCCCCGAACCCTGTAGACTGCGCGGGCTATGCGCAGTCATAATTCGAAGTACGTTGGCACGTTATTGACCCTAAAAATACTTATATATATATATATATATATATATATATATATATATATATATATCCCTTTTACAACCAAGCAGATGGGAGCAAGAGTCGCTCCAACCTATTGTTGGCGCTGTACAAGTAACGAGGGCCAAGATATCTTTAAACCGAGATATATTTTGTCTGCCATGGCACTGACCATGACCTCAACATGAGAAATCTCGTATTCACTACCCGAGCAGATAGTCCAATTATATTTTGGGCATCATTTGTCAAGCCCCCTCCACCAATCAGTGATATATATTTTCAAGTGTTTGGCAAAACAAAAAATAGCTGCAGCTTTCTAGAGAAAAGGACATAATTAACTTAAGAACAAAGGAATTAATATTTGACATGTAACAAAATTACAGCTTATTGCAGGAAAGCTACGTCATAACACGCCTTACAAATTTTTAACTTTACAAACAATCTCTATCGTCCTTCACAAACATTTTCAGGACTTCCTATAAACGAAGCACCTCTAGTTTGTTCACTTCAGCTTCATGAAGGCACCTCAGCAGTTGAAACATGAACGATGGTTAGAGATTAGAAGGTCCTTGCCGTGCCGTTCAAATTCACTCGACAGAGGGGGGGGGGGGGGGGGGGGGGGCGGAGCCTTGATGGGGTTCACCTTTCGTCCTGCTCTGTACGATGGGTAATGACAGTTCAAGGCGAGGGCTCTTCCATGAGTTTTTGCACGTAGGCTGGAATTGATACTTGACGCTTGAAGATGGTAGTTTTACTCTCTTTGACATCTCACCATTTGTACAGGGCCCTTTTATGGGAGACGCAATTGGTCTCTTCGCTTGCTTCGGCCGCTTTAATCGAAACTTCTTCCTGCCATCCTTTGTGCTTGCCTGTGCCCTGTCGCCGTTCTCATTTAATTGTAGAGCTTCCAGATAGACTCTGGAAAGTTAAGGCTGTAGTGGGCACGTGTAAACAAATAGCTTGCACACCTCGCTTGCGTGCTTTCATAACCGAAGTGTGTCGACTTTGATTGAAACTGAATGACCGTGTTGTGGAAGCATTCTGTTGTGTATGTCTGCGCTGAGGTTGACAGCTGAGAAATATTCTTCAGCAGCGGCTTCGACAGCATAATGCTCTTAAGTTTCTTTTGTGCCTGAAGCCCTGGATGAAGTCGGACAGTTGTGTTACAGACTGTGTGGTTTGAATTCTGCTATTACAGCAATAATACTAAGATCCATAAGAAAACAATAAAAGGTAGTCGTTTGTTGCAACTAAATTAAAAATATATGATATCCAGAGGGTAATAAAAGGTTAGAGCTGATGAGAACAGACCGAATTGGTAAGAAGAATAGAGTGCCACCAGGGTTTTTCCACACGGTGGGTGACAGTAGTTTTGCAACCCACCAGTCCGCTTACTGCCCATGTTTCTAATGTTCTGGCCACCCATTTCCACGGTTAAACAAAATGATTACGATTTTAATTATACGATGCCTAATGCACCAAATCGTCGGACTTGGTCGGCTCGCGTACCCGAACGTGTAGGTACAGTTTCCGGCGATCCGTAAAAATACCATGCGGCTGCCAAGGACGCAGAATGCTGAAGCACCTGTCGGCTCACTCCCCTCTACCCCTGGTCGTAGTTCAATGCCTACCTCTCCAAACTTTCTGGGAAGAACTCTGGCTGCAACACAGACTAACTAATATATACGGCCAGTGAAACTTCCCACATTCACAACCAGACACATTGAATTCAAGAACCAGTACATCAACTAGTTATGGATTATTACAGAATAATTCAACCTGAGGCCAGTTCAGAGGTTTCGGCATGCGAGAGGGAAGTGCAGTTCCAATGGCCTGTCTCCTTTTTGTATACACCAACTCGACTAGCTTGCATCACATCACGGCGGTTGCGTTTTGGGTGCACTTCCGGTCTGCCGTTGAGGACGGAAGCAACTAGACGAGACGGGTATCGCTATGGCGTTTGTGTATAAGGGAGTGGAAACCACCCCCTGCCAAAATGCCGCACAATTTTGTGCGTTGCAGCTGCAATGAAAAAGCTAAGAAAGGTATCAGGATTATATTTAAGCATTTACAATCCTTCCGATCTGACAGAGCGCATAGATAGACGTTGCGAAGAAGAAACCTGGCGCCGTTACACTACGACCAGCTGTGCGGAAAGCACTTCGTTGAGCTCATGGATACCTGTTCACGAGTCTTATTTCTGATACTCTATCATGATCGCCAGAGTGCAGTCAACGCACTCTGACAATATTCAGGTCATCCACATGTTCAAATACCATATTATTTTGCATAGAGCCCACATCGAAATTTATATAGAATCAAATGTCAAATGGGGTGCGGGTTATAAGCGAATTTCGGCTGGCCGTGCCACTTTATAGCTCCCCGCATAAAGTCGTAGGGATAGGTTTCCCAGAGTCCTTCTTCCCCGGTCTCTCCTCGGGATTTTATCTCCCCACCTTATTTTTTTTTCTAGTAGCCACCTTTGCATTGTGTTCGCGAACTGAGCAGCTGAGCAGCTGATCCGAGCCGTCCATTCGAAGGCAACGCGCAAAGTGTCGTTGCCGTCGAACGCGAGTTGCTGTTGACGGCAACGATTTTCGCAGTTTGCAATCTTTACGGCAAAAGATCCTACTGTCGTCTGATTCATTGCCGAAGAAATCCGAAACTGACTGGCAGAACAGAACTACGACTGCGAGTCGTGCGTGTGAGAATGGAGGAAGAACGGCCTGCAGACTGCAAGCCACGGCTGAAGATCCGCAGCCCGAAGAGTGGTGCATAACCCGAGTTTTAAAAAGCGCTGAGAAAGTTCACCGAGGAGAGAAGAGGTCGCGGTCACGTGGTATCGTTAAAGGTCCGGTGTGACCACGAACTTCCCAGACGAGATGTTGCGGAACAGTTTCGAAAAGTGCTGCATCAGCCATCACCTTGACGAGAAGGATTACGACGCTGCCTGTGAGAATGAAGGCACCTCAAATAGCTGCAGTGACTGTAGCGACGAGCGTATTCAGAAAAAGGGTAAAGTTTCTAGCGAGACCTCGAAATAACTTTACATGGTTAGTGTAATTATTACGAAAGGCTTTCCTTTTGTTGTTGTTGTTTTTTTCCTTCTGAGAGTGGTACGTTGGTGGTCTAGGTTATATGCAGAGGCGGGTAATATGCGCGAAAATACGTAACAACGGCCCGAAAACCGTACGACCAATCCACGGACTGTCGGCACATCTGGACATTTCCGCAGCTTCGTGGCGCGAAGGGAGCCCGAAGTGGACCGAAGGGGCATGTTGGAAGGTGTGAAGAGGCACATGCAAGGAGGAGAAAAAGGAAACGCTCCAAAGCGTGGTGGCAGACGACAAACGGGACGTTCGCCGTTGTCCCGCTTCAGCACTACTATCATTTACTCAACGTTTTACGAATTAGTGAGCCTTGTCCATTATACTTGGACTTTTGGAGTAATCAAACATTGCTGGCAAGTCATTGTTTTAACAATATCCACGCCAAAAAGAGCATGAGAGTTTAAACTGACACCAAAAACAACGCATCCGAATGATTTGTTGGTGTGTGAGGCTGCACTTTCTGCCCATATCCCACTGCGCAATGTGTTGCACCGCTAGAGGCCGCGTCTGTTTTGTTGTAAACATGAGTTGATGTATAGTTCACAGAATCAGTTGATATGAAATACCACCACGCTAACACTGTTAATGTGATGTGGTCTACTTGTGTTCACGAAGCTACTTTTTCTTCCCCAGGTCTCCGCGCTGGCACCTGGGATAAGTAGGGCTGGCATGTTTGTAGAAGCCAGCCACGCGTCCCACCAGAAAAGTCAAATTTAGGAATAGCTCTCTTAGTGCTCCATCGCTCGATTGCACGCACCAATAAGGGTGATTGAAAGTTTCCTGCACCCCGTCTTGGAGTCACACAAGGGTCTTCAGTTTTCCAGCTGAGACCAAGCGTTTTTCCTGCCTGAAAAATAAATAATATATTCTGCTATGCACCAAGCTTATGGATTGCCAAAAACCACATCTTGACAAAATAGAGTCCATATATATGAACACCAAGAAGAAGAAAAAACAATTATTCCCCATTTCCGTAAGTGTGCAAAAAACATCTGGCTATATCTCACTATGGGGGACTTTCCAGCATTAGATAGGAAATACTCTGCTATAGGAATGGAGGACGCGCCCTTTTTCATAATCTGCCGGATTTTAAATTGCACCGATATGCTTTTATCTAAGGCTGTAAGTGAGCTGGTGTAAATTCAACTTTAGAAGAACACCGAGACTGAGCTTTAGAAGGCAACAGATGCAAGAGGAGGAAAAGCAGCCTCTCTTGTTTCTCCTCTCGTCTGTGTCGTCTTTTCGGTAACGTAAATCTTGGGATATCGTATGGGCGTAGATTTTGCAAGTTTCACATCACCCAACTAGAAAACGATCTGAAAAACAAATTATCCCGTGAATAAATAACCTTATATCAACGAATACATAGCATACCATTCCGGATTGCGAAAATGTGTGCCTGCGAATTACGTCTCAAAGACGAACCTTGAGATTCTTGTGAAATATGGAGCTCACGTAAAATTAATCGTTCCAGCATTTTTAAACAATATCAGCGGATTTTTTCTGAAGCTCGATTACTTCCTGGAAAATCAATTGATACGTCGTCATTTGTATTGATATCATGAACTCTATAACCTGCAGGTTTAAAACTTACATTTACAAGAACATTTATTTTTCAGAATTTATTTTGCTCGCGAGCAGTATTTGCAAGAATACAGCATCCATCACACAACTCGGAGCAAATTATATGAATGCAAGAACACTTTACGACCTGTTATCGCTGTTGGCAACGCAATAATGCTCTCCCAGTATTTAATTTAGACTATGTTTCAGCTTAGGTTGTACCGCAGAGAAGACTAGAAGAGCAGGCTCATAGCGTTGGCAGCTGCTCCTGCTGCACGAGACCTCGTGCCGCCGAGCCGACGCCATACAGTAAGGAGCTTGCTCTTGTAGCCTTTCCTGTAGTACAACATAAGCTGAAACATAGTACAGTGAGAAGGGGGGAGGGGTTCTAATTGAATATTTCTTGTTCCCGCACAACCTGGAAACCTGATCATTTATGTTTTACCTTTTCAACATGCCAGCAATCAACCATTTGCCCAATCTTGGGGTACAACTTGGCAAGAAACGAGTTGATCATGAAGTGGCAATCAGTGATGATTCCTCCTACAGTCAATTCATTGACTTCAAAAATCACTAAACATCCTCAGGCCCTCGAGCTCTATCGCCCAGCTGCAAATTGCTTCGTTAGACTGAAGTGACAAATAGAACATTGTATTATCACACCGAACGTAAAGAAGCCGGAACGAAGTCAACTAGAGCTGTTGAATGGGACAACGCATGTCTGCAACATGTTGCCTTCGCCATTCACTTTTATTTAAGTACAAAAAGTTTTTTTTTTTTTTTTTTTTTTTTTATGGGAACAGAAGCATCGGAACATTTATGGCAGGTCAGTTTAGCTGCACTGTTTCATATGAATGACCGTGTTCGTTGACACGTCAATAACGGTGTATGTCTCATATTTCGCCAAGTGCCCGGGGGAGTCCGACCGCCCATCACCAGTGCAGACCAGTTATCGTTCATTTGCTTGCTTGCTCGAAGAGCTCGTTTTGTTCCTTGGTCCAAACCTGGAAGTTCATTTGCAAAGATTTTTGTAAGCAAATATAAATCCTCGACATGCTTTTCATTTAACCTTTAAGTACACTGCAAGCATCTTTCGTTTATGTGAACGGCCATGGAAGTTCTGCGTTGAAGTCTGAATCTCAGACAATGCTATCACAGCTTTCACTAATCGTAATTGCTGTTTTTTTTTTTTTTTGTCTTTTTTTTTCAAAATGAGGGAATGGAATGCTCCGAGTCATAGGTATAAATATTGAAGGCATATATGTACTATAAGGTGGCTTCGCCAAAACACTTTTTGTACTTTCTATGCACGGCGAGCTGATGAATAGTTTTTGTCATTTTCCATATTGAAACTCAAGGAACATAGTTGTGGACTTATTTAGGTCGAATAGACCCCTGCCTGATCAGCTCTTGTTCCCCTCGTAGCATCCAACAAGGACAGTTTGGCTGCCGAAGAGCCGCCTGCTTAAGAGCGGGCTCGCCTTAACCTGGAAGAGACGCCACTTCGTATCAAAATATAGTACCGGCCGATTAACCCTTACGATGGAACTAAGGAACCTTTATTTTAAGGAACCTTTATTATTTACTTATTCCCACAAAAAAAAAATCTGCCTTTTACGCTGGCCACTTCTCCAATAAGTGAAGGAGAATAAGAACTAACTGAAAACGCTGCCTCCATGTTGAGAAAGACATAGTGCGATGGTTCACCTACATGGAATGCCGCGAGTCTTCGAGCGTCAAGAATGTGCCGTGAACCCTGTTTATCCTTGTTTCGATCACACAGTTCCTACCTCTCCCGCTCCCCCCCCCCCCCCCCAGGAGCGCGCTAAATATAGGTGCAGATGATACCTCTCAACTCCACTACCTACTATATTTTTCGGCATATAAGTTGCGTTCCTTTCCTGGAATTTTTACGCAAGGACAAATCGCAAGGGGAAATCAAGGCGGCAGCAGACACCGGCCCACCTACGACAAACTTTTTCTTAGCAATGCGCTTTACAAATATGATCCCACCAACAGACAGGCCGTGCCTTGTCAAAATCATCACTCTTCAAACGTAACCAATCTGCAGCCTTTTCAAATCGAGTCCAGTTGAGAAGGTTGGTCAGCTGTACCTTTTTGTCGCAAACTTTCGCACTTTAATATCAAAGCAGGATGGCTTGCTCTCTTTTATTGATACATGTTCCGCTGATTGGTATTTTGGGAACTGAGTCATGGCTCAGCTCAGACATTGCAAATTCAAAGTTTACATTTAGACCTGTTTTCAGTCAATTGAAAGGACTGGTCTTACTCCAGGTGAGGTATGTTTATGATCGCCGTAAGAAAGATCATCCAATTGTCGTTTATTCCAACTTATACAACACTTGAGATTATGTGGGTTACGATGAGAATAGGCTTTGAAAGGTGCTTACTCGGAGTGTGCTACAGAACCACCGGACCCCTGGCCAGAGTTTATTGACCACTTAAGAGAAATTGTAGACGATTTACTCTTAAAGTTCCATAGCACTCCTATAGTCATAGCACGGAATTTTAACTGTCCTGGTATAAGCTGTACAGCAAATCAAGTTTCTAATTACTGTACAAGCGAGAGGGAATGACTAAAGTTCTTGAGGTGGCGAGTTATTTCCAACTAGAGCAGATTGTCGCAACCCCTGCACGTGGAGATGCTGTGTTGGATTTAATTTTTACAACGAAACCTGAGCACTCGTCGGTTAATGTTATTGCCAGAATGAGTGATCACAGTGTTGTACATTTGTCATGTTTCTCCGAGGGGACGAGTGCAGGTCGAAAGACGAAGCGACACATTAGTAGACGAACGAAAATCAAAATATTCACAAGCACAAAAAAAAAAAAAAACAGAACAGGAACAAAATTATAAGCGGAAGCGAAGGAAAAAGATAGAGTGATTAAATAGCTACAGTCACTACAGTCAGTCTCGGTCGTCTTTAAGTGGGAGTTCAGAACACTCACAGTCTCGAGCGTGAGCGTGCTTGGGCCGGAACCAGGCCTTGTTCTTCGATGTTACAAATATGGGTCCAAGCTTGCTAGGAGCTCTGGGCCACCCAGCACCGGTTCGATGGTGTCGCTTGACCAACCAGGTACGTGGCCTGGGTTGACAACAATGTTGCGAGGCCACTCCTTCGTGTCCGTCTTCGAGCTCGAAATCCAATGCTCCGCGCTTCTGTTACAAGCAGAAAGCACGACGTCGCTCCGGCTCGATGGCGGCGAGAAGACCTGGAGCGGAGCCAGGGTTCACCAGGAGCGAAGCCTGGTCTTCCGGGAACGTCGACGGGTCAACTGCCGCCCTTCAGGCTCAGTTGTCGAATGTCATCTTCTCTCGCGAGCTTAACCTTTTCCTTTTTACTCGAGCTTTTCCCTTTCTTCATCTTCCACTTCAACCGTCACTTCAAAAACGTGACACGCCCCCCTTCTTCAAGAGCCTCACTTCCTGAGGCGAAGAGACGCCAAAGATAGATAGATAGAAACTTTATTCAAAAAATGATGGTGGGGATGATTCAGCCGCCTCAGTCCAGGCAGCCGCTGAGGGCCCTGTTGATGTGGGCCGCCAGTTCCCGTTGTTGTTCGAGGCTGACCGCAAGAGCCAGCCACTCCCGGGTGTAAGTGTGTGGTTGTGCCGGGTTATGGGGGCAGTCCCACAGTAAGTGGTCCTGGTCGGAAGGGGTGAGACAGCGGGAACAAAGAGGGAGAGGGTCACCTAAGGAGCGGCGAAATAGGTGGAGTCGAGCGGGTGTGAGAAGTGTGTATGTTTGTGCCTGCCGAATGAGTGTTTGCTCACGACGAGTGAGCTGGGTGTGGGGCGGAGGAAAGGTACAACGAGAGGCGAGAAGGTCGGCTAGGGTGGGGAGGGGAGGAGGAGGAACAGGGGCTGTGTCACAAGCGTCAGCAGGGGCCCGGAGGAGCGTTTCGCGGGCAAGCTGATGAGCGCGTTCATTCCCGGCAACGCCAGCGTGACCAGGTATCCAGTGGATATGAAGAGGTCCTCTAACATTGTTGAGGAGAGGAAGTGCAGAAGGGAATGCGAGGCCCTGAGCGAGGTGGGAGCAGGCCGACTTTGAGTCCGTGTAGATGTGGGTGGTACGGCCAGGGGAAGAGTTGTTGGCAGCAGCAAGTGCAATGGCGAGAAGTTCTGCTTCGACCGGGGAAGCGCAGCGCTGCGTTTCCGAGTGTTCAGTGCCGCGTGAAGTGATGTACGCGAATGCACCAAGGGTGTCTTTTAAGGCTGCATCGGTGAATACGTGATGAGATTCGGGATCTCGGGAGATTTTCCTCGTGTAGTATGCCGCACGGAGAAGACGGCGAGTGGGATTTCGATCCCTGTCCATGTGGCGGGGAATCGGGGCCACGGTAATATGTTGGAGAATCGTGTTGTCTAGGGGAGTGGGTTGAGGTCCGGTTGGATGGGGTGTATAGCCGAGTTCGTGCAGGATGAGGCGACCTGTTGGAGTTAGCGAGAGTCGTTCACGCTGATGTATGCGATGCATGTCAATAATGTCGGAGACCGTAGGTAGTACGCCCAGTTGAACCAGTCGAGTGGTGCTAGTGGTTAGGGGGAGCCCGAGGGCGATCTTAGTCGCCTTACGAATAAGAGCGTCGAGCTTGCGTTCTGAAGTACGTGTGAGGGATACGTAGGGAGCTTGATACTGAATGCGGGAAATTATGAGGGCATCGCGAAGTCTAAGGAGGTCTTGTTCTTTGAGCCCCCTGGTGCGTGTGGTAACACGGCGCATCATGTTGAGGATGGGTGCAGCCTGGCGTAAGATGTTCTGTACGGCAGTAGTGCCTCCCCCATCGGATTGTATATGAAGGCCCAAGACTTTGAGGGACTTTTGTGGGCGTATGATGTGGGTGTCATGCTGGAGGGTCACTTGAGGGGGATGCCAGTGGCGAGAGTGGATGAGGAGCAGGGAAGTTTTCTCGACCGAGCAAGCGAGACCAATAGTGCGGGCTGCGTGATGAACAGCTTCGAGGGCGGCTTGAAGAGAATCCTGGATGTGACCAGGACTGCCTCGATTGATCCAGATAGTGACGTCGTCAGCGTATAGAGAGTACCGAATGTCAGGGAGGGGTTGGAGGGCGCGGTGGATACGGCGCATAGCGAGATTGAATAATGTTGGAGACAGGACCGCTCCCTGAGGGATGCCTCTCTGTGGGTGAGGGACCGCGTCGAGCTTGTGTTCGCCGATTTGAATTGAGAGCGTACGCGATCGAAGAAAGTTCCGGACATAATTATACATATGCGAGCCACATTGTGTGTCGGCGAGTTCTGAGAGCATAGCGTCATGGTCCACGTAGTCGAACGCCTTCGTGAGGTCTATAGCGAGGATGGCTCTTAGCTGGGCTGTGCTAGGTGACTGCAAGATTTCTTCGTGGATGCGTAGCAGTGTATCTTGGGTGGAAAGATGTGAGCGATAGCCAATCATACAGTGAGGAAGTGCTTGGGTATCTTCAAGATGTTGTTGGAGGCGACGGAGGACCATGCGCTCCATAACCTTGCCTACGTGGGAGGTGAGCGTGATGGGCCGAAGATTCTGGAGTTCCACCGGCTTACCAGGCTTGGGAATGAAGATCATGTGGCCCTTTTTCCACAGATCACAGAGCGGCAGTTTGCCTGTCCACACAAGGTTGATGGAATGCAAGAGATGATCTTGATCAGCGTCTGAAAGATTCCGGAGAAGGGCGGTGGTGACCAAGTCGGGCCCTGTAGCTTTGGAGCCTTTACACTGACGGAGCGCTGCGCGTAGCTCTGCGTAGGTAAATTCTTCATCGAGCCCAGTATGAGGAGAGCCTTCATAGTTAGGATACCGCGGTTGGCATGCAGGAGCGACATAAAGTCCCTTTATGGCAGCCAGAAGTGTATCCGGGTCCGTGTGCTGGTTAGTGAGGCGGTTTATCTTGTGTGTGGTCATGGTCTTGGTAGAATCCGGATTTATGAGGGCTTTCAGAATGCGCCATGTCTTGGCAGTATTCAGGGTGTTCTGAAGTTCGTCGCAAGAGGCATTCCAATGTTCGCTACTGAGCTGATCCGAGTATTGCTGGATGTGCTCATTTAGGCGATCGATGCGGGCACGGAGCTTGCGGTTCGTTTTGCAGCGCTTCCACCGCTTCAGAAGAGAAGCACGTGCTTCCCAACTGTGCGCGAGGTGGGTGTCGATGTGAGGTTTAATTTCATTGGTGGCAAGGATCTTGGTGCGTTGATCAAGCGCGTGTGTAAGTTGCTGTGTCCATGTAGGTATATCTGTGAAAGGGGGGTCGCTACGGTCTTGCCGATAATTATGCCAATCGATTATGCGGATGGGTTTCCATCTGATGCGTCTCGGAGTTTCAGATACCGTAAGGTGGAGGATGGCGTGGTCACTGCCCATATACTCTTGCGTATGTTCCCACTGCAGATGAAGAGATGGTGTAGAAAAGGTGAGATCTGGGTTGGTATTGCGCTCTACAGAGTTACCCATTCGGGTATGTTCATGTATGTCATTGTGCAGTGTGTAGCCGGCTTCTTGTAGTGCACAGTGCACCCTACGGCCTTTCTTGTCTACACGAGTGTAGCCCCAGGCGGGATGTGGGGCATTAAAGTCACCTGCTAGAATATGGTGAAAGCGGCGTTTAGCCCGGCAGGGATGCAGAAGCTCGTTAAGTTCCGGGAGGGTATTCCGGGGAGGACTGTAAACATTACTGATATGCAGAGAGCCGCGCTTAAGGGGAATCGATACAGTGAGACTATTGGCAGTATCGTGTTCGTGAGTAGCCGTGAGGGTTGAGCGAACGAGCGTGGCAAGGCAGGGAGTTTGTTGAAACGTGACATAGCCAGAGAGAGTAGGATTTAGCCCTGTCTCTTGAAGGAGAAGGATGTCAGGTAGCTGAGGTTGCGATTGGAGCCACAGGAAGAAGGAATTACGCTTGCTCTTGAAACCGCGACAGTTCCACTGAAAAATGTGTATGCACTCTTCCATGATTATACAGGGGGGGATTCAGGGGGAAGAGGGTGAGTCGAGGGGATTTGCGATAAAAGTGTCGCAAAGAGGGATTTAAAGTGCTCAGTCTGCTCTTGAAAGCGGCGATCAAGCTCAGCAGAGAAATGTGCAAGAAGGTCAGTGTTTTCTTGATGTTTCTGCTGGACAATGGCTTGCTGCTCGTGGAGGAGGGAGAGCTGATGCGTAATTTGCTGCTGGAGGTGCGATATGGCGGCATCAAATTTCCGTGCGTATTCTTCGAGGCGATTGGAAAGATCAACATATTGGTCCGCATTCGAAAGGGTGTGAGCGGGGGAAGGGGAGGTCTCCTGGTCGGAGAGACGACTACGTTTGACACCTGGAGAAGGAGAAGGGTGGGGAAGGCTTGTGTTGGCTGGGCTGGGGAGGGGTGAGGGAGGGGGTGGGGTGCGAAGCGGGACTGAAGGTTGGTTGGAGAGGATGTCCCGATAAGTGAGTGAAGGTGATCTGCGTGCGTGTTCAGGCGTGTGTGGGAGTGGCTGGCTCACCTGGTGGGATGGTAGGCGAGAAGGGGTCTGATGGGCGGTAGGGCTGTGACCCCGGGTACCAGCAGGACTGCGCCCACTGGAGGTGTGGGTCCGGCGTGGAGAAGAGCTGGTGCGGCGGCGAGAAGGGGTGGTGAACCGGGTGCGACTGCGGCTGCGGCGAGAAGGGGTGGTGAACCGGGTGCGACTGCGGCTGCGGCTGCGTGCCCCGGATGGCGCCTTGGGAGGAGCTGTGGCGGACGCTGCCGCTGCCACACCTTCAGCTTTGAGGGCGGCCTTGCGCTGAGCGATGCGCTTGTTGTAAGCCAGCTGGCGAACGGCTGCGTCGGCAGCCTGCTTGTCTTTACATGCTGCGTCGTCAGCACGATGCGGGCCACCGCAGCGGAGACAGACCGGGTCCGCCGAGCAGGTGTGGCTGTCGTCGTCAGGTTTCAGCTGACCACATGTCGGACAGCGGGCATTGTAGGTGCAGACGTCAATCCGATGACCAATCTGCTGACAGCGGTGGCAATATTGGGCCTTGGGGCGATGGGGGCGGCAGCGGAATATGCCACCGGCATAGCAGATTTCATGCGGGATGTGTGTGCCGTGAAAGGTGATGAGAGCCGTGGTCGTCCGGCCCATCAGGCGTGCGGCGAGAATTTTAAATTCGGGGCGAAGCGTCGACATATGGCGCATGAGATATTCAGGGCTTGTCCCAGCGGGAATATTGTGAATAACTCCTTTGCAGGTATTGGACGGAGTGGCAGGGTAGATGGTGACGCCACAGCGACGGTCTTCGAGATCGACGCTGGTTATTTCCTGTAGGGGCTGGGTTACGTGGGAGTCAAGGCAGAGCAGAAAAGCGAGGTTCTTGGATTTGTCCACGCGCACCATGAACTTGCTGGCATCGGCAGGAGCAAGGGCGGCCTGGGTGCGGAGCGCGGTGTGGATCTGGCAGGGATCATGTTTGGTGAGGTTAAGGTGGTCGCTGGGGCGTAAAACAAGCGTGGCTTGTACCTGGGAGACAGCATGGTGCCAGCCGTCTTGACCTTGAACAAATTTGGGAGCCATGTCGAAGGAAGCGACGGGCCGGAAGGCCTTGCGGCCGGTCGGAGGGCGCGCCGGTGGAGGCGTATCCGCGCGATGCCTAAGTAGGCTTAGCGAGGCGCGCCTCGGTTGGATTCGGAAGCAGGCTGAGAAAAGTTCGAAAAACGGCCGGCAGCTCACCGAAAATTTTTCAGGGCATACCGGAGATGTTGTCGGAGCACGACACAAAATTGGGTAGGATTGGAAAAGTTCTGACTGGGTTAAACTCGCCGAAAAGGCCGGAGCCGATGCGGTGCCCGTCCGATCACTTCGGCGATGCGAGCGCCTCCTCAAGAGACGCCAAAGTTCTGATGAGATGTGCGTCACGTCGTTGACGTGGCTTGTCTTCCTCACAACGCTCACCACACACACACGCATAAAAACATCAACGTAAACATAAAAACAAATGAGACCTTGATATTGGCACCAGTCTTACACTTTTCATAACACTCGTTCCGGCTAAGCAGTTTATCCTTTGAAAGTTTCCGTCAGACGTCTGCTTGAAACGTTTCTGTAACATTTCTTTAACTTTGTTCTAAATGGATTCAAAGCTCAATGGTAAATTATATAGGCTAGTCACTACTCCTCACACGTGACTCATAAAGTCAGCACCCACGTTGTCTTTACCATTAATATATTCTACATTAAAACTTTCAAGTTGTAGCGTCATATTCCATTTCATCACTCGACTGTTGGTGTGCTTGGCTTTGTTCAAATGCTCTAACGGCTGATGGTCGGTCTGTAATTTGAAAGCTCTCCCGTACAAAAATAACTTGAATCCTTGCAATGAGTTTACGATCCGGTGATATCTTCCCTAGTTGAAGAACTGTTCAAAGGAAACATAAATTTCTACTGTAACCGATTACTAGACGCTTAGTCGAAGAAGACAAAAAAACGAAAAATCACAAACTTGATTCCAAATAACTGGCCTGAAAGTAGCGAAGCCTCATCACGCAAGTTCGAAAACCCGAAGTTTGTTTAGTGTTCGAATACCACGTAGGGCGCACTTACCAAGTGAAAGTTTAAAAAGAAAACTTTTGAAACCGCCATGACAAAAGTGCGAAATCGAAAGACGAAAAACAAACAAAAACGAAGCAGCTTATGACTCGCAGCAAACGTTACAGACATGCCGTGTACAGAGTTCTGTCAAAATTGTAGTATTGAAGTGGCTTTCTTGAAGTAAAGTAGCTAACCACCCAACCTGGACTTTCGAGGTGACCAGCTCGGTGTAGGACCTAACCCTGTTTTGGCGTCACACTCAATCTGTGCTAGGCTGGCCTCAGCTGGGTCGGACTCAACCTCTGAGCATTTAGTGCTCTCGGTTTGTTTTTACATCCGAACTTGCTTCCGCATCTTCTGGCCCACGCGTCTCTGACTCCTGCTTATCTGGCGTGCGTCCTGTCTCAGCCCAGTGATTCCTGTTCGGCGACGAAGCTTACGCACCTTGAAGCGCTCTCTCCGCCCTCCTCTGATCTGCGCTACGTAAGAACTTGACTCTGTGGTGATCTCGCAGGAAGAACGCTGTGTTTCGTTTGACGAGATTAAGTCAGACATTTCTTTATTTCGTACTTCTCGCCGCCATCTCGTTGTCGGGATTCCGAAGCGTCACTGGCTAGAGGCCCCAGCAACAATTCATTGGTTAAATCCTCTACGCTCGGCATCTCATTCTTCACCATTTCTGTGGTGCAGCTTAAACTACCTTAAGGTTTCCATGCCTCCCCGAATAATCTCATTTCCCCGTCAGGCGCCTCTGTGTCTGCACTCAGGGTACGGGTGAGCGTTACCGAGTCACCCTCAAGTTTCTCATCCGCGTATCGCTCTTCAACTGATGCGCACGTCGCATCTTGAGCTGAAGTCACAATAGCATCCAAAAGCCCGATCATCTCTTTCAGGCTACGAGATTCTGCCTGAAGACGCGACCGTCTTGCGGCCGTCTCTCTTTTACATTTCTGCATTTCTAAAGAATCTCCGTCACCTCCATTCTCCGTCTCTTGCCATAGCATTTCCCATTTTTCACATTCCAGCTACCACTTTTGCTATACAAACGAAAGGTGACCTTCTGGCCACTTCTTAAGTGACACCTCGTCCATTTCCAAGGACTCCCCGAGTTTCGTTACATCACTGAGTGTGTCATCTTCTCTCATCCATGCTCTTTCGCCATCTGCAGATTTCTTCAACTCTGGCCCATCATAGCCCAGTTCCTTTCCGACAGGCGTTAATCTTTCTACCTCCATGACCCTGGATGCCTTTCGCCTTCGGACGCTCCTCTACCTCCAAGAAAAACAAGACGTCAGAAATGGGCCACGTATCCTGGCAGGCTTGCCAATTGTCACGTTTCTCCGAGGGGACGAGGCCAGGTCGAAAGTCGAAGCGACACATAAGTAGACGAACGAAAATTAATTTACTCACAAGCACAAAAAAAAAACAGAACAGGAACAAAATTATAAGCAGAAGCGAAAGAAAAAAAATACAGTGATTAAATAGCTGCAGTCACTACAGTCAGTCTCGGTCGTCTTAAAGTGGGAGCTGAGAACACTCACAGTCTCGAGCGTGAACGTGGTTGGGTCGGAACGAGGCCTTGTTTTTCGATGTTACGGGTGTGGGTCCAAGCTTGCTAGGAGCTCTGGGCCACCCAGCACCGGTTCGATGGTGCCGCTTGACCAACCAGGTACGCGGTCTGGGTTGACAAGAATGTTGCGAGGCCACTCCTTCGCGTCCGTCTGCGAGCTCGAAATCCTATGCTCCGGGCTTCTGTTGCGAGCAGCAAGCACGACGTCGCTCCGGCTCGATGGCGGCGAGAAGACCTGGAGCGGAGCCAGGGTTCACCAGGAGCGAAGCCTGGTCTGCCGGGAACGTCGACGGGTGAAGTGCCACCCTTCAGTCGTCGAATGTCGTCTTCTCTCGCGAACTTAACCTTTTCCTTTGTGCTCAAGCTTTTCCACTTCTTCATCTTCCACTTCAACCGTCACTTGAGGAAAGTGACAACATTGTACCTACTCTTTGTACGTTGCAAGAGTTGATATTTTAGATAAACAAATGTCTGATTATAAGAGAGCAGATGAGGAACCTTTGATGCCCAGATTGTTTATGTTTTCTAGCTCTTTCTTGAGTCGTTTTGATGAGCGTTCCGTAAATAAAATCTGGATGTTGTTTCGCAACAAACTGATAGAGTTTCAGGCTGCTTGCATTTATGTTTTAAAAATTGCACCTTGTCTACGTTTTCCGTGGCTTACATCTAAACTTAAACGAAGTGTCCGGAAAAAAAAGTGTTCATAAAAGGCAGCGAAGAGCTCTGCCTTGGACTACGATTTGACCTCCTATCACTCGTAGGCCTTATGCTGCAAGAAATCGATAAATAAAGGCGAAGCAAGGCTTCTTTGACGTTGATGTCTCGAAAATGATATGGTCAGACCCGGAGAAATATTGGAGGGTTGTAAACCCAGACCCTGCAAGTGTGCTGCCGTGCTTGGGTTCTGGTGACACCTCACTTGGTGAATCTCAGTTGGCAGACCAGTTCAGCGAGTTTTTCAGCAGTGTTTTCACTGATAAGTTTTTTTTTTGTTTTCCTTTTACATTTGACTATATTACACATGTCACTTGAAAGCAATATGAAAAATATTTTAATTTTACGTATGGGCAATCTGCCAGTGGCCGGTTGCCCACTAACTCTAGTCCTGGCCCGAATGGCATATCCACAAAGTAATTAAAGGTAACCAAATCAATTTCAGGACATCTTCTGGGAATGCTGTTTCAACAATCCCTCTCCATCGGTGAATCACCAGACGTTTAGAAATATGCCTATGTTGTTCCTATATTTAAAGGGGTCCTGGAAAGACTGTCTTACTGGGTTTTAATCTGCACGGAACCTGAGCGCACTGAACGTAGTAACTTAATGAAACTTTTCTTTTCTCAAATTTCGCTTTATTTTAAAAGTTATAGGCAAATTATGTTTACAAAAACAAGCAAAAAATAACCCTCCCTCATGACGTCCTTGGTTGCTTGAGTGGCCGTGAACTAGAGGAGAGGTGGTGAGCTCAGCGAGCGTTCACGGCTGCCGCGGTCTGTGTCGACGGCTCGAGAGGGCGCCACTAAAGCATATTCTAGATAGGCTGTATGGAGCAGGCGGCCAGGGCGGCTCGCATTGCATTTGCTGCGCGATTAAACGCTAAATCGGCATGACACTTCATTGGCCACAAATGAGAGCAAACACGAGGTAAATATCAGTTCAGAACGGAAGCCGCTTCGCGCTGCCATACCGCTAAACGGCCAAACCGCAAGCCAGACCAGCTGCCGAAGGCCTTCGGAACGCTCTTAACCGGTCGAATCCTCGAAACCGTATACGAACGCAGCACCGCCGCGTACATTCGGGACCTTTCTACGCTAGCCGCTCGTCGGTGCCTGTTTCCACTGCTCCTTTCTAGTATGCGCCGCCTTTTCCATTGTCCACGGGTCATTTTTTGTTTCCGTACATTATAAACTGCATTTGTTTCTTTTCTGATCTCAAATGCTGAACAAAAACTGCTTTCATACATAACTGAAACGGTTCGCGCCACTTATATTTTCTATCTCAATAAAAAAGAAGCTTTTAGCGGCTCTGACCAATAGTAAGGACAGGACCAAAGGCGTTACATATTGCGCGCTTTCGGCACCGCGGGTCGCGCTCGTAGGTAGGTGGAGGAGGTTCCCACGTCGTCCGGTTAAAATATGACGCACTGATATTTAGTTATTCTCTCCGTGCCCGCTGGCTTGCCCAAACCCCAAAAGACGGGGAAACCGCGAAAAAGGTAGAATCTTAAATATGATTGCTGTGCTTTTTATATGTACATCAGTCACCTTCACTCTAACATGGAATCTTGCTCTGGACTATTCGCGGATGATTGCGTCACCAAGCATCCTGTTATGGACCCTCACAATAGTACAGTTTTACAAGATGACTTAGACACAGTTTTAAAACTGTTGTGACACGTGGCTGATGGAAATAAATACACTTGAAACAAAATCTATGACCTTTTCCTCGAAATGATATCTCGCCCCTCACACGTACTATCGGGGAAAAATGAAATGCGAACAGAGGAGCGCGTGGCTCGCGGTACAGGCTGCGCCGCCTGGAAGTAAACCTAGGGGCGAGGGTGCGTGGCCTACTTCGATGTGTTCACGCCCCTCGATTGGCGCTCCCCCAGCTTCGGCAGTGCGCCTCTCAGTGCGCTGAAAGCCGTCACCGCTATCTTTGCCTGCTCGGCGAGTGCGGCGAGCTTCTTTGCACCGCACGCGCTGAGCCAGCAAAGAAAGCGGTGATAGCTTGCAGCGCACCAAGAGGCGAACTGCTGAAGCTTGGGGAGCACAGAGGGAGGGGCGTGAACACGTCGGAGTAGGCCACGCACCCTCGCTTCTAGGCTCACTTCTAGGCGGCGCAGCCTGTACCGCGAGCCACGCGCTCCTCTGTTCGCATTTCATTTTTCCCCGATAGTACATTGGTAGTGACGCCCTTGAAAATGTCTCATCCTTTAAATATTTTGGCGTTCATATATCATCGAAATTAAGGTAGACTTAAGGTATAACCTTCACATTGAACACATTTCTAGCGTCGCGACCACTTGGCTTTACCAAACGAACACTATTCCAAGCCAGCTTAGATAGAGAACTTCTTGCCTACACTGCCCTTGTCAGATCTCAACTTGAGTACGCATCAATCATATGGCACTTTCATCCAACATATCTGGCGGGTATGATTGAATCTATTCAAAATAAAGCTGCAAGATTCATAGCTAGCGACTGGTCCAGATTCAAAAGTGTAACCAGTTTAAAACTTCGGCTTAACTTGTCACCTCTTCATACAAGAAGGCACCTCGCACACTTATCATTTATATAAACTTTATTACAGCCCTATCGAGAAAAACCAGTGTAACTATTCACTATCTTGATTACGAAACCGGAAATTTGTTTCTTAAAACCCTTAATCCAGATTGGAGACAAAGGAATAACTTCTGGAAACCTAAAATCCAGATAAAGTCCAGAGAGAATCCAGATAGATTTCCGGCTCCATAATCCGGATAGCGAAAAGTCATACTGAATTTTTCGGTAGGGAGTCCCTCGCCGTTTAGGAACTCTTTCGTATTACCGGCTCACCATTAATCGTCCCGCTTAAATCACCTTTTTAAAATTAACCCCATTTTTGCAAAAACCAACATGTCTAAAAACCCTAAACTACTTCTCGCTATATAGAACTGCAACAGCCTCCCCTGAGAAATGGCCTTAATCAGTGACCATCAGTCTTTTGTCTCCGCTCTAATCATGTTAAACCTTGAATAGTCTTGTCTCCCTGCAATATTTGTGGTTGTCAGTGTCTTCTTTCTGATGCAACGTTGTGCGCTATACTTTGGATATCTTATGCTTGGAGGCCGAAATTGCTCCAAATGCTTTGCACCTTCAATTTATGCTGTGTGCCTTTTTTTGTATTTGTCTTTTTTTTTTTGTTGCCACTGATTCCATTGTACCAATCTTTGAGTGAGGTTTCCCTTATGTAATGCCGGAAAGTGCCTTTAGTGTTAGAATAAATAAATAAATAAATGAATGATATCGCAGTGTTTATTTTCCTTCTATATTGGCACGCGTTCAGCACCATGTAATTTCAGCATAAGATTCCATTTTAACTTCACGCGGATTTCCTTGTACCACATCGTACTATGATATGCTAAAAGAAAATCCGCTGCCCGATCATAACGATTTCAAAACACTGGAGTTCCTGGCATCGCTCTGTTAAAAATAGATACAGAAAAAACAGGAACTCCAGATTTCTGCACTACGGCACGCGTGGCACGAGAACGATCGGATAGCTTAGGGGATACCTTCCTAACGTGAGTTCTTGCGCTTATGACTCATGAAAAACAGCAACTAAAAATGTGGTTAAATTAAATATCTAATTGTGCAATTGTTACAACGGTATTTGAGGAAAAAAATTTATTCAAATATTGAGTTAACAAATAAGAGTGAACATTGGGATTTGTTAACTTTTTACACCAAATTATAAATTACATTTTCTAAACAACTTTTCGTTACACGTTCCCATCGCTACAATATAAAAGGCTCTACATCACTACAAACACACTTTTGTAGCACTGTTGGTATTGCTAGCATTTCTGCTGTCATCTCGGCTTTTATATTTGTGTATGGAGAAAAAAAAACTGACAACATTTGATCCGCAAAACAAGAAAAATTACGGTTTTGCTCCCAGTAAAAATCCAAAAAGGAAAAATTGAGTCCCTCATACCAAACAAAGACGGTTTATCGAAGATAGCGCGACAACACTGCCACGGGGACCCTTAGCAGAATGACGGCGCAAAACTGCGAGCAGCATTGACACGTCCCGTAGCCGCCGAGAAGTCCAGACGCTAAGGAGGAATGCCGGTGTCGTGCGCAAACGTTTGTGGTCGCGAACGGACGTGCATCACCGCACTGGTGGTTGAGCTGCTCCCTTCTTAAAGATGGCACCCGTGGAACCGCAGCCTTAAGCAGCCAGTGACCGTAAAAAGTGGCATGATGTCACAATATATATTGCGTGTCTCGATCGCCTTTCTGTCTCGATCGCGGTCGCGTTTTGTCTCGATGGCAGTCGCATCTTACGTTTGCGTCTCACGCTCTCACCATGCTACCCCAGTCAAATTATGTTCTACAGTAAAATAGTCATATGCCAATTCATAAAAGACTCAACTTCTCAAAAAAAAAAAAACAAAAAAAAACAGTGTCTCGTCCAAGAAAGAACGTTTTCAGATGTTTCTTTTTAACCGCACCAATAAATTATGCATTGCAGAACGCTCATTTTCCGGTCAAATGTAGCGCTGGCCAGAGCCTTCTATATGCTGACAAAGCCTGCACACATCACCTACATCGTCGCGAGAAACGGCCGCCTAAATGAAAATGGTGGATAGGCAGACAACAAATGAAAGGCGAGCCACGTGACTGGCACCCCGTTGCGGCAAGACGCCGAAACACACCTCTCCCGAGCGAACAAGTGTGTTTCGGGTCCTCGCCGCTGCCAAAGCTATGCGCTGACGTCCAGGTTCCTCGAGAAATGTCTCTGATGCTCTGTGCTACCAGATCCTCGCGCTCCAAATCTGCGACCGGGCACTCTATGGCTCCGTCGTCGAACTGCCATGCTCTGTGAGCAGAGGCGTACCAACTTGTTTTTGAGTGGGCAGGCAAACCAGACCGCCCCTTCTCCCACCCAGGTCCGGGGGGCGGTGCCCTTGGTACCCCTTGGGCGCCGCCGGCCAATGTTTTTCCTGACCAGTGGCGGCTTTTTTAGGCGGGCGGCGAAATACATGGCTGGCCCCCTCACTCTGAGAACTGGGGGAAAGCGCCCCTTTTGCCCCCCCCCCCCCCCCCCCCCCCCCGGTTGGTACGCCAATGTCTGTGAGAGTATAGAGGAAGTTATGCGCTAGCGCTTTAAACCAGATGCCAAAGTTTTAGAACTAAGCGTTATCTCGATTAAAAGTTATACGTGATTTTCTGAAAATTTCAATGGGAAAATGGGGCCCGTTCTTGCCAGTTACCTGCAACTGGCGCCACTAAGCTCAATGTATTCGAGAGCTTTGTCGGTCGCCGTTTTCATATTAAACATTTCAGAGAACTGCTTATAGCTTTTAAATAATATAGTGGTTAGTCTTGAAAATTTCGCTTTGGTTCGGAACACTAGCGTCACATTTTGGGCTGGAGGAAGAGCGCTTGGCGATGTGTAGTTTAAATGTTCAATGAAAAATATATTGAATTTTTTTTTTGTCAGACATGTTTTACAATGGTCAGATTAACTGTGATGTCAAATCGTAATCTCTTTGCCTAGCGGAAACTCGTATTTGTATGAGAAAAAATTCTATGGTCAAATAAACGTATATAGTGAATACTATCATATAAAAACCATGCAAGCATATATAAAATGTTATAAGAAACTTATAAGAAGTTTCTCATAACTTCTTATATATTATATCATTCTCGTATGGCCTTATAAGGTTTTTTTATATATTTGTATACGATGTCATCTGAGCATATGTGTCGGAACCGAAACATTTTATATGCGTATAAGATTATTCACTAAGGTTATCACCAGGAGAAAAAAACAGGCAGGAAAGAAAGGCGCGAGCCATCAACGTCTCGTAGCGGAAATAACAAGAATGAAAAACAGGAGATAATGAGCGAATCTGACGTTGGCAATATATATTTGATAGCTCCCAAAAATATGGCGACCAACACAGCATACACGCACCCCCCCCCCCCTCATCCGCAAAAAAAAAGCACATAAAAATAATAATAAACAACATTACGACCTGTTGAATCCCGAAACCTTGTCCAAATCAAATGCCGGTGAAACAATAGAAAAACGTTATGAAAGCAAAACGTACGTCCAATAACAGTCTGAAAACACTGGCCTGTTTAAAGAAAAAATGATCTACGAGGCATGTAACCCCCCCCCCCTCCCTCCCCCCCCCCCCCCCAAAAAAAAGAGAAAAAAAAGAAGAAAGATAGATAAACGCGGACAAAAAATATGACTATACCATACGAAAGGGAAACAAAAAGCAAATCTGTAATAGGTGGCGCCGACTTTCCAACCACTTAAACTTAATGCTGGTCATATCCCGGTCCATTATTTTTTCCTTGTAGTGGTTGGAAGGGCTCAATTGCGCACGCCCTTTCAGGGGCACTTTTCTTTAAAAAATGGCGCCCCGTTTTTCCGCTGGAGTTGCGAGACTCGGGTCAACCTTTACCATTGGCTTTGAGCTGGGTCATTTTTTTCTTAAAGGGCATGTTGCCCGGTTTAGAAGTGAAACGTTATAAAGTGCCGTTATGTTGTAATAAACGATGCAATTAACCAAACTGGTGGATATCCTTAATCCAAAACTCAAACACTTCCAATCTCCAAAACCCGTATAAACAATGTGCACTTCATTCCACAGTAAAAACGGGAAATAAACAAACCGAGACCTGTAGGAGGCTGTGTGCTTTAAGAGCAAAGAAGAAATCTTTTTTAGAAGAAAAATCTCACATCTCGCTTGAATTTCAACTATCTGGATTTAAAGGCGCCTTATTTACTATTGCTAACTAAAATAATACTGATAATCTGCCGACACCAATACCAATCAATTATTGATAATTAAACAAAATCACATTGTTCTGGCATGCATCTACATTAGAATTAAAATCCACAATGGCAGATAGCTTTTTCTTAGTTGACCCGTTTAAAAGAATACCGAAAGAGATGGGCGATTGACGACAGGTATGAAGCCGTGAAATAGTGGACAGGCGAAGCATGTATAGATAATAATCATGGCAAGGCTACACCACAATTCTAACTTACAAGCGTGCTCTACGCTTGAAACAAACCAATCATCTCTCCGGATTCACTGTGCCATGATATTTCAAAAGTTCACTGCTGTGCATACGTCATCTTAAGGATTTAAATATTTTAAAATTACCGACATTAGAAGCCTATGCTCACTCAGTTTCCTTGTAGTATCGCTCAGTCACACCTCGTTTGTTGTTTCCTTAAAATAAGAAATTCCTATGCGTATTGCCTTTGCAGCGGTAAAATGAATATGCAGATCGAAAATAAAGTGGCAAACCAGGTAACATGCCTAACGTGATTAGTTCATAACGTTTGTTCACAAAGCTCCTTTGCTTTGCAAAGCTGGGGTTTCCCATAGCTAGGGTGCGGCTTTTTTCGGAGTTAAAGTTTTGAGTAAAATTGAACAATGTTCACCGAAGCTTGTTATTTTTTGAAAGTTTAGTTTTTTTTTTTTTTTGCGAAAGGAAGATTAGTTGTTTTTTATCTAGGTTAAAATTAAGCACATACCTTAAGTATAATGTAATTCTAGTGTATAATGTAAGAATAGCTTAATTAAGTACATTTTTAGACATAACACGTATTCCACGATAGTGTAGAATTGGACAGAAAGAAGCGCATTCAGTTATTCAGGTACGGCCCTATCCAGAGGAGCCAGAACCCACATTTGAGAATGCTGGAAAAGCACGAATCGGAGGGGCTCTCTAGGTACTGAAGTTCACTCCGCGATTTCTATATTCAGTTTACCCCTGAGTTCATTCGCATAGGCGTACCCTACGAAAAGAAAGTTCAAATATGTTGTAAAAAATATTAATGACTAAGAAGTAACCGAGAGGCTCTTTCAAATCCCTTTAGAAGAAGCAATGACAGCGAGCTTGCCGAAAGCATACAAGAAAGTGACATGCTTGGGTTTCATTTTTTTTGTAGGTTTTCGTAACAATTCGGTTCTCACCTCGCATTATCAAAGCACTGAAGAACACTGCGTAAGCAGGTTGCAGCGCACTGAATGATTTGCTCATGATGATGCCAACAAGACTATATGAAGGCTCTCGGTAGAATGGAGAATAAAAATTAAGTTGGTTAATATTTTGATTTATGCCATCATTAAAGTCGTGAATCAAATCAGAACAATCTTACCATGACGATTGAAACCAAACTTTTTAACAAATGCAATTCCGAAAATATATCGTATTTCTCTAGCTATGGTACGCAATCGGCACAAAGACTGCACGGGCAAATTCTGGGACAAAAATAATTGTTCGCTTAGATAGCTTGCACCCGGTGCATAGTCAGCAATTCTTGCATAGTCCGAACGCAAACATCATCATGCACAGCAAACATTGACAAATGTCTGCCGCATTAGCTCACAAGGAAGCTCGAATCATACATAAATCAACCACTATTATACTTCGTTATTCACAAAACTTTTCACGTCTAGTCACACTGAACGAACTAGAAAAAAAAAACAGATCCTTGTACAGTCCACAACTCTACATAATACGCATCGTGAATAATTTCAATATTTTAAATGTATAGTCCGCCGACTACAGTCCGGAAAAGATTGTATTTTTGTTTACCATTATTTCATCAGGTTATGCTTTCCTTCTACGTGCATTAGTCTGTATTTAGATCAAGCCATCATCCAGGAATAACTATTTCTATCAGTTTGAAAATGAGCAACAATCAGTGCTCGTTTGAGCAATTGGAGCACTGGGGTTACTCCCTACCTCCCACTTGAATCGTCAGTTACATAAAGCAAATGAGAATGCGAAAAAAAAGGAACGAAAATAAGACAAGTAATGTCCTATTGCAAGCCAATCAGAACGTGACAAATACAAGCAAATAGAGCCTTTTTTCTACTAAAAAAGTTCGCGTCTTTTGCTCTACTTTGGCAGGTTTACATCTACTAAATACGCAAATTAAACTACATCAAAATTACAGTAATTCTTTCTTCCATAATATCATCGGTGATTGTACGCATTAGTCAATTATTCTGCATTGCTTTAAAAAATGCGTTTCGTAATAAAAAATAATCGATTTTAGCTATAGTGATTTGAATCAAAATAATCATATTTAAAATAAATAAGCTTCTGTTAAATCAAGGAAACAATACGTATTAAATTTTGTCAAACCATCATAATTCTTTACCACCACGATAATCAAGGGTAGACAAGCGCAGCCATGCTCCTTCTGTCCGGAAGGTGCGTAGAACGATGTATTGTCACCAAATGATACCCAGTTTTTGTAACACTCGAAAAAGCGCCCGATTTGTACGTTTTGCACAAACTGGAGTTGGTGAAACTTCTGCCGCGGCGCCGAGGTCAAACGTCCGCCCCTTGATCGCGGGTGGCGACATTCATGATGAAACTGTGAAGAGAAAACGTGCTAAAAGTAGAAACGTATATACATTTATTCCCTAACGCCTGTCAACTACACATGCCCCCCAACCGGCGCTCAAAGCATCCTTCGCGGAACTTCCCCCGTACCCCACGCCACATGGCCCCACCTCCGTACCGAAGGGGAAGCACACTCATTCCGTCAGCGCGGGGACCGCTTGCGCTTTGGCTGCCACCCGTATGCTGTCGCCTTCCTCATGGGTGAGGTGTTTTTTTTTTCTGGACCGCCGATGGGCAGCTACGAATAAATGAGCATCGAAATAAAAAGGGACACATTGATCGTTTCTGACGCCTCTCAAAAGTATCGCTTCTGTTCAAACATGCGACCCCCCCCCCCCTCCCCCCCACACACACACACACGATGGCGGCACAAGTGTCGCGTTAAATGTTGGAATCATAGAAATGATACTAACTTTGTTTCGGTGCGGTCAAAGACTGCACGTCGTTTTCACTTTCACGAGTTTTAGTAGATCGTTCTGATGACTCGGATAACGATACCCAATGCTCAGCCGACGCCTTTGCGCAGGCATCATATCGTTATCGGGTATCGTTATCGGAAATATCGCAACGATCTACTAAATATTTCCATTAAGTCCGACTTTAGACAACGATACAATCCGATGGACCCAACCAAGCAGCACAAAACGCGCAACGTCACGGCTCTTGTCGTTTTGTACGTTTGCTGTCGTCGATTACTTCTGCGTTTGGTTGTATTAGAAGGCGATAACAGACGCAGATTAAAATGGCAACTTTCGACTTGACCGGCATTGAGCTTCTCAAGCGCACCGATGTCGCCAGCGTATGTAGTTCTAAACTTCCGCATACCGCGGTTTCGGTTCCTCTACCATTGCCCTGTAGCCCTGACCTTCTGAGACTCGACTTTAAAATGTGGTCTGATAGTATTTTTAAATCTGTATAAACCGATTACTACGTCAGTAATAAACATTTCTTGTGGCGTGCTTTTCTTTATCGTCTTGGAATAGCATCGTCTTTGTGGGGAACACATTTTGCTATTTGAATACCAAGAAAGAAGAAGGGACTTCCCTACTGCTTTTCGTGTATTTTAAACAAACGCTGGCGCTAGCCAAGATGCATCTCACTGGTGCACACTGTTCCACTGTCGTTTTTAAATTTTTCGGACTTACGCCCTTTATAACTCAGAGGAAAGTGTTTACATGACACCTTGATGTCAATTGAGAGTATGACACAAAGTGACACTGACGTCACAAGGCACAATAACGCCACGTGGCACTAAATTCTCGCGAATATAACGAAGCAACCTCCCGTCAAATTTATCGGCGAAAATTCTTTTCTAAATATAGCCGGAAAGTTACGACGTCACGTGTCGTAAGATTATATGGCGATGCCATGTCACAATGTAACGACAGTTAGAAATCTCGATAAATTAAGCGAATAGACTTTCCGAACAAAATTTAGATAGAGAACCGTGACGTCATGTGACATGACGACTTGTAAAACTGACGTCACAAGGTAACGACAGTATGGTTTTCCGCTAAATTTAGCGGAGAAATGTATCCGCTATATCTGGCGGGAAAATCGTAAAGGAATGATCTAACTTATGTCAAGTGAATATTTGACGTCAGAATGCAATAGTTTCGCTTTGTCCAGATAAATACAGCGAAAAATATGACGGCCAAAATTTTGAGGGGAATTTCCCTCGCCAAATGTGACACGCTATGACGTACTTACACGAGATCCGCTGCAAAGCCTCACCAATGACGACTTTCGCTATAAATGAAGCTTAGCCTCATGATTAGAGCTCGGTTTCAGTGTCATGATATGTCTCTTATTTCTGACATTATAGTATAGTAGTTCGCTCCTAAGAATCGCTTCAACTTGAACATGACCAATAAACACGGTAATACAAAACACTGCTCATGCTGACCGTATGGGTTTCTAAACATGTTTAATGTAAGAGCCAAAAAAAACAATTTTTACACAAAAAAAAAAAAACTAAAAAGAAAAGGAAATGTTATGTTCGAGAAAATACTTGGGAAATATCACCTTGCGGCACCTCCCCCCTACCGCGTCCCCAGCAGCTTCTGCTTTACTATATCTTGCATTTTTCTCAAGCAATTGGTCTGACAAGTTCCTCAAGGATTGCTTTTTACATGTCGTCAAAATAGAGCTATATCATCGCAGCACACTGCAGAGATGCCTAACGTGTATTTTTCATGTTTTGTTTCAAAACCCTGAAATTGGTTTGATATAAAGACGGTTACATCTAATGGAAAATGTTTTCCAACTAGCTGCGCAAGGATAAATTGGTTTTATGTGTGTAACCTTTGTAGCAACCATTTACTACATTGCAAATATGAGTTCATCGTGTATAACAAAGACGAAAGGGAATGAAGGAAAAATGAAATAGAACTATTGTATACCAAAAAAAAAAAAAACAAGAACGGGAGCCTGGGGCAAAAACGAATCGATGTAAATGAATAAAGGAGTAGCTACAAATAAGTGCCACGTATGTGAGGAACTAAGAAGTTATTAAAGTTTCTACGAGCTCAAGAATGCTGTTTCCGACTTGGAATAGCGAATTTCCTGAGATATAAGAAAAGAGAGAAAGAGAGAGAAAGAGAGAGAGAGAGCAACGCTGTTTACTTCACATTTAATCCGAGCAAATACGAAATTCTACTCAGAAGTGCGATTCCTCTCGTTCGGAGCTTTACATAACTATGCATTTCACGCCAGAGTTCTCGCATTCGTTCTTACGAAAATGGCTGCGCGAAGAGAAATGCATAAAAATAATTAAATATCGAAAAATGGCCGCACCATTTAGAAGTGCGGCGATAATCAAATAAAATGCGGTAAAGGAGACATAGTGCACGTGAGTTATTTTAGATGGTATTGCTTTTTCTCCTTTCAGGGGCTGAGAATTACTTCCCAGGGAGTTTTATTGCCACGTTTTGAGGGAAACTAAATAACGGTGGGAAAGTATGCTTTTAAAGAGGCTGGTTTTCTATAGAACACGCGAATTTTTCAGGCTCATGACTAAGATCCCGCAATGCTGCGTTTTTTGTTTTTTTTTAATTTTCATAAAAGCGAGGTTTCCTCTGTTGATAAATGGCAAAATAGACGCATCTATTAGTTTCTTTGAAATGAAAATAAAAACCGTTACTCAAATAAAAAAAAAACACTACAATTGCATTTTTTTTTCTTTTATCTGCCATCAATAACAAAAAACATGGCCAATCGTTTTATGCAAAGTAAAAAAAGCTATCTTGGGTTTTTCAAGAAAAGCAGAAGTAGTAGTTCTTTGTTTGCACACAAAAATGATATTATTTTGTTATTAGCGCTAAGTAAAAATATATAATTTCATCAAACAAAAGTGGCATTAATGGTCACTACTTCACTGAGCAGAATGAGATTCCCCTGTAAAGAACACACAAAAGCATCGCCATGTTGTGTCAAAACTCAAAAAAGTCAAATTGGACGTTTTGTGTTGATACAGCGTACGGTCGGTCTGCCAGGATGGGGCAACACTGGTTTACACTGTAGATGAGCGATTTTGCAAGTGCAGAACGACTACTAACGTGGGGTCCTTAACGTGCTCACGCAGCAGTGATACACGACCGCACGCCGGTGCGATGCTCATCCAGATCGAAACGGGAAGGGGTGGGGCGCGAACCCATGATTTCTGGGTTCTGCAACGCGAGCTTTCACTCCACGCGCGTCGAGCTGGGTGTGCACTTTAGCCCACTCGGCCATTTTTTTTCCATCCTCTTATAAAACAGATTGTCAATCCACGGCTCGCGAGCTTTGTTTTCTTTAGTTTCTTAAAATATTTAAGGGGAACGCCTCATCATATAATTGCCTACCTTTCACCATAAACTCACTGTAAGCTTTGTTGGAATTTTCTTCAAGATACACCGCACTCCAGTCTTTAATGTCAACTAAGTCCTCGATCTTTTAAAGTGTTTCTTCATTTATTCTGCAATATTTAAATGATTCTTGCTCTGTTACTTTTCAGTTGTTGGGAATAGAGGGAACGCAAAAAATGAAAAAAAAAAATGGTCGCTAATAATTTGTGTTAATATTCCGGCCATGGCATCACTTGTACTTAAATATATTACACATATATGTATTGATGTGGAACTTTCTGAGGTGACCCTAGTTGGCAGCGTCGTAAAATTGCTACAGCCGTAGCACATGGTGGTTTCATTAAACTCTGTCGCATGTAATGTGTCTGAATTGCATTCTTATTGATATCACCAATTGAAAAATATGGGAGTGGGAGCAACTAATGCCTTTGCAAGATGTACCGTGAGGCATATAACATTTTCGTTTATCATCGTGAAAGCATCCGCTACTGAATAAGAGTAGCTGTTTTTAACATATGGAAGGATTCCCCCGCTTCTCTTATCGTCCTTCGTTAAGTTGGCACAGCTGTAGTTATCAAAATGTGGCGGTTGATCGTTTTTGCTCAACCATATTTCCGTAAAGATAATGACGTCAAAACATAGGGAAAGCGAATAAAAAATATATCAAGACCGTCGGTTTTGCCATTAATTCTTCTTGCGTTTATGTGAATAGCTAAGAACGTTGATGAAAATCGCCTTCAGCTTCATTATAATATTCACTCGTAAAGTACTCAAATGGCTCCTTTTCCTGCATTTTAAAGGAGTGGCTATAAAAGATCAAATCTCATCAGTTTTCCTCCTGCACCATTTTTGCTACGTCTGCTTGGGTAGCAATCCTCAAGATTTCCGAGCCGTCGATCTTGTGTGCATGAACCTTCCCGCCTCTGGTCCAGACATACTCTCAACCTACAACCTTTTTTTTTTTTTTTTTTTTTTTTTAGTTAGCGGCGCCCATCAGCTTCTTGTTTTGTTCCGTTAAATGTTCGTTTATATAAACAGCGTTAGCCGGACCCCTGAAGTTCACTGCTTCAGTTATCCTCCGATCTTATTTTGCTTTCATGAGAAGTGCAATTATTTGGGATTGTTGCAGAAAGCGCACAATTATACTTTTTTTTTGTTGGCGTTAGCGTAAGCACCATGTGGCACATACCATTGTATTTGTCGTCCAATGTTTCACCCAATACTTCACCCATCTTTTTTTACAATGTTGTTTGCCTCGGTTTGTGGCGGGATTTCCCTGATTTCTACGTTTTTCAGTCTTAATTCCTTTAATTTCTACATTAGCTAGTTTCACGCGTAAATCATGGTTTTCTCGTTCTAGCTCATAGTTATATTGTGTCAGTTGTTGTATTTCCTTTTGTAATAATTTTAGGTTATTGAAAATTAACTTTACCTCGTGGCAAGTATCACTATTGAATTTGACACTATATCTTAGTAATTGGAGATCAGCTTCGTATCAGGCGCCGGATATTATCGATTACCTTCGCAAAATGTTACTTTTATTTCGCCATGAATAAAAATAAAAATTAGACCAGGCAGCACAGTACACGGCACAATACTGACAGGAACGTCGGCTGTGTCCGGCAGCAGTCAAAAAATAAGAAGCGTAGAAAAAGGTTTTCTTGCGCTAGGCTCTCACCTGCGTAGTCAATGTTTGTTTGTTAGATGCTTGTTGGGAAAGCACCGCTCCCGAACTGCAGACGGTCCAGGATGGTTGTCACTTCTTATAGGTCACTTCTTATAGCTTCTTAGGTCCAGATGGCTGCTGGAGGGCGCTGCAATCTTCGGCACGTGCCATTAACCCAGTGACGGTGTGCAGCTCCTCCTCCCCGGTGACAAGTCAAGTTGTAGGCTTGGGCACTTTCTGCGTTGTCAAAGCTTGTTTGGTAGATGCTTGTTGGCAAAGCACCGCTACGAAAAGAGAATTGAGGGAGAAATTAAGTGATTGCTGGTTTCCACTGAAGTGAGGTGCGGAGGAGTGTAAGTACGTAGAAATCTGCAACGCTTTTTCGGCCGTTTAGCTTAAAGAGTAGCCAAGCTGTCCCAGATATATGGAGTGTCTTTCCAACAGTCCCTGAAGTCGGCAATTTGGGGGATTCAGAGTGATATTCTTAAAACCCTCTTGGTATCTCCACTCCGCAATGACGGTTTCGTCAGCTCCTGTGCCGATCTTAAAGACCAAGCTTTTAGATCACACTAATAAAGAGACCTTTCATACGCAGTAAACCGGGAAGGGGAGGGTGTGCGTTACAGACTTTACTAGTGCTGCAATCGTACTTTGCATGTACCTACAGCTCACGAAAGGTTACATTAAAGAGCTCGTGCATTTCGCTTCCTAGGCATTCTATCCGACATGGTTCTAGAAGTGGGATCTGCTGGCAATAGCTCTCCTCCTGAAAAAAAGTCAGCCCACTGTAACGGCTCCGGCCTGGAACTTCAACGTGGTCTGAACAGGGTACTACCGACCGACACGACACCTGCACAACAAGGTCAACCGCCCCAAACTAACACCTGCGAACATGATTTCATTCCAAATCACGCCACTTGACCCATTCTCATTTTCGCCGCCATCAGAATGGTCCAGTGGAAGGAACGTTTCCTGCATTACCGCGCTGCTTCCGGACTTTTGGGAGCATGCAAAAGAGAGTCGACACGTTGGTGCACCTCACGAGCCCTCAAGCAAAAAACATAGTCAGCACTTTCAAGTTCACACCAGATAAGCAGAAAAATCGCAATGCCATTGTCCAGAGCTAAGAAAGCTACTTAATCCTCGACGGAACATAATCTTCGACCGGGCGAGATTGAATACCATAGTTCAGCTTGACAGTGAGTTTATCGAAGATTTTGCGACAGCTCTCCACGTAGTAGCGGACACGTGCAACTTTGGTTCACATCACCAAGAGCTTATCCGAGAAAAGCATGTCGTAGGCATCAAGGATAACAAGGTGTCGAAAACCCTCCAGCTTGATTCCAGCTTAGGTAGCCTGTCACAACGAAACGGTTCAGCAGCAGAAGACAGAACTTCGTGTTGGCAAGCCCTAGGAAACGGAAGCCGTTGAACAAGGGACCAGAAACAAGCCTCCTAAACACAATACGTGTTCCAAGTCACCGCCTAAGACACAATCTTGTCTACAAATGGCAGTAGTAATAAAAAGAAAGCACGTCTCTGTGGTTGGTGCGGTAAAGAGCATCACTTAAAACTTTATGCCCAGCCGAAACTGCCATCTGCCAGAAGTTTGGAAAAAGTGGTTATTATTCGACTCTTTCCCGTTTGATGCAAGTGCTACCGACCACTGAGCAAGAGCCAGAACTCATCGGCTTATTGCTCTACCCTTCGTCCCCAGCGTGGGACGCCTTTCCCTTGGTTTAATCTAGAAGCTTGGTTTTTATGATCGACACAGGAGCTGACGAGACCGTATTCCGGAGCGGCAATAGTAAGAGATTTTCGAGAATGTCACTCTAAAACCCACAAATCGCCGAATTCAGGGACCTGATATACAGAACATACAGATTTCTGGAATAGCCTCGCTACATCTTAAGTTTAACCCACTGCACTTCTGCACCTCTCGGATAATGAGCAATCGCTCACTTTGGTCTATTCAACTCACTCAATAGTCTATCGGCGTTGACAGCCAAGAAAGGCTTTCACGAGGTCGTTCATGGTCTAGGTAATTTTCAACGAAAATGCGCCATCTTTCTGCGACCGAAAGCCACATCGTACTCGCTCACAGTTGCCTTCACGTAACACAAATCGAGTGCGCCAATTTCAGTTATAACTAGCCACAAGAAGAAAGGCACTTGGCAGTTAGTTATCTTCTGTAGGGTGTTGTCTTCTTGACAGGTCAACATGCGTTACTAAATAGAATAATTATATACATTTTCTTTATTTTTTAATGTCCTATAGATTGGTTTTATATACATATATATGTATATAAGGTTAGAGTTGAACAAATTTATTTCTTCATTATTCTCTTTTTTTTTTTTTTATCCTGCAGCCGCTTTGGTGCTATTGCAAGGGTGGAGGCTCTGAGACAAGAGCAATCATATAAAGTTAAAACAGACAAAGAACATAAAACGACATAAACATCAACATCGACCGCTGTCACTGGCTCACAGAAATTCATCAGGTGATAGTAATCGAATATTTTCAGGCAATTAATTCCAAATTCTAACTTCTCGGGTAAAGAAGATGTGTTTGAACATACCGGTACACGCATAAAACGTTCAAATATTTACGTCGTCATGGTTTCTTGTAGATGATGCATTGGAAATCTTTTAATATGAACTTAATGAGGTAAAACCTGAGGAGTTAATTAATACGTATTTTAACCTTACACATTCGACACGGCGATGCGAAGAAAGGGAACTCAGGCCTAATGGGGTAAGGTTGGAGGTGGGTGAGAAATCTCTGGCATGCGTGTAAAATTAAACGTACTGCCTTCTTCGGAATTAACTCGAGTTTGTTGATATCTGATTGTTTATCTGTATTCCAAATAACCAAACCGTACTCGGTAATAGGGCGGATTAGTGTTTTATATGCCAGAAGTTTAATATCTCGCGGGGCAAACACGTAAAGTGCCCGGTTTCCGGTGACGGCGAAGCCGCTCAAGCCGGAAACTGGCTTGAGTGGTCGAAGCCGCTCAAGCTCGTTTCCGGCTTGAGCGGCTTCGCCGTCACCGTCGCAGTCGCCGTCGGCGCAACCGCGTGTTGAATTAGTGGAAACATCCCATAATGCAACGCGCCGGTCTCACTCGTGACCCGCGCGTTGCATTGTAGGACGTTTCTATAATGGAAGTCACACGTGACGTCAAGAGTGACGTGATGAGGGTCATGAGTGACGTCACGAGGATCCCGCGCGTAGCATTATGGGAAACGTCCCATGAAGCAGCGGGCGGGTCTCATTTGCATCGTTGGACGTTTGACATACTGACATCAGACGTGACATCACGCCTGACGTCACGGTTACTCGTGAAGGTCACGACAATGGTCACAACCTTTACTTCATAAGGCCTTCACTTGTGACGTCACGAGGGGTAACGACTCACGTCACGAGGGGGCATGCAGGGAGCGGAAGGACGAGGAGGAGGAGTGGAGGAGAATGAGAGGAGGAGGGAGGGATGAAGGAGGGGGAGAGGAAGAAGGGAGGGTGAGGAGGAGAGGGGGACGAGGAGACCAGGAAGAGAGGAGGAGAAGAGGGCACGGAGGAGGAGGAGGGAAAGGGAGTTGAAAACATCTTTCATCTTTAGAGCGCAACTCGCCGGCGCCCGTTTCCGGCTTGAGCTGCGTCGCCGTCGGCGTAATTGCGCATTGCATTATGGGAAACGTCCCACAATGCAACGGGTGGGTCTGACTCGTGACCCGCGCGTTCCATTATGGGACCTGCGCGTTCTATTATTGGACCTGCGCGTTGCATCGTGGCGGCGAAGCTCGCTTTCGATAAGTTGTGCATTTTTATTGCGGCCCTGCGCTTACGTAAAAATTTCCACATGTTCTCAATGGCAAGTCCCACGGCAACTCTCACGGCTTACACAGCGTTTTAAAAAGCTTCTCCGCCGAATGGGTACGAACGAGTAAAAAACGTGGCTTCAACGCTGCCACCAGCCTCCGCAACGCTCCAAAAAACGCGATTTTTCGATATGCAAGATGGCCAACCGGTGGCTTCACTCTCGCGCTGCAGCTGCAGCGACCAAGCAGGGCAGAGCCGTATATGTAAAGAGTTTGGCCATTCGTTGGTAAGTATAGGCGACAAATTAGGAGGCGCCAGTTGCCGATAGCGGGCTAGGCGTGTTCCAGGGAGTCTCCACAAATTCGAATGTGGCCAACCAGAAGCCGGAGATAATACCCTGGTGGTGGTCGCGAGAAACAAACCTGATAAGTGCATCGCAGTAACTCTCGGTGACTGAAAATATTGTGCACGTGATGTTTCAATTACGGTCATCCAAAATCACGACGGAAGAGTGTGACTAGCAAAACGATCGACATAATCCGTACGCCAAGCGCCGAGGGCCGGGAATCTGCCGTCCGAGCGGTCACACTCTATCCGAGCAAAACAAAGTTGAGCGGCGCGTTCGTTTCTTACATAGTTCTGCATGATCATAACCGAAACATCACGTGTACTCTATTTTCAACCATAAAACGTTACTACACTTCACTTTTACGCGCTTATTAAAGCCATAAACCAACATATACCTTGGATCAAAACAGTTTCTCGCTACCACCGCTAGGGGATTCTCTTTGGCTTTTGGCTGTCCAAGGGAGCATGTCTAGGACACTTCCTGCGTCTGGTGTACGCCCTGGCTCTGCCCGTGCCTCCCATTGACCAAACTCTCTGTATTTAAACACGGCTCTGAAGCGGGGATGCACGATCGAGCCCTTTCCCCAGGCAGATGCCGAGCGCTCCGCGCTAGCGGTCGGCCTCCGTGAGCGATGGGTCACGTGATCCGCCCCAGTTGCACGCGCTGCCACCGCTTTCATAGCGTTTGGCCTCGCTTTTTAACAGTTTCGGTTCCAATTTCTATGTTGCTGAAAGCATGAAGGAACTTCATGCTTTGACAAACTTTTGGAGTGTTTACTACTTGATTAAGGGTGACGCCGACGTTAAGACACTATTTATTTTTCTTGCATTTATATAAACCCGATGAAGACAACTATAAGTACTTTTGTACGAGCCGTAGGATGCAATTAAGCAATACCAAACACCTACGCCGTAAAGCGACCGCAATCTCCAAAGAGAGTTATATGTACTTATTCGCAGCATTACTTTGACTAGAAAGGGCCTTTGCAGCAGTATATGTTAATTCTCATTTTTAAAATACCGTCAACATTTGGTGGTAAATCCATAAATATGCGAACATTAGCTATGTGGAGATCCCATACCCTTTTGAAAAAAAGTAGAATAATTTGAAAGAAATTAATCACTAATTTTATATCGTGCACACTATGGAGCATACTGTAACTCAAACATAAATATTTGGCAATTTTTTAGACGTTTAATCAGTCTTCGCAATTCAAAAATAAACGAGTGGTCCTCGTTTTCAAATAGGGATCCATGAAATGAGAGCCCTCATTGGGAGCCGAAATTAGACTCCGTTGCTGCATATTGAACTCGTGTTTCCTAATGACTATACTGATCCCCCACTAAGGCGGGCTCCGACGCCAGACTCTATGGCTTCGCGGGCTCACATGGCCATCTCCCGTGACCCAGAGTTGAAACCTCCCTTTCTTCCTTACTTCCTCTCACTATCACCCTCTTTTTCTTTTTCTTTCACTAAGCAAAGGAATCTTCGGCAAAATGAAGAAAATAATGTATTCTTTTTCCTGTAGAATTCCGTGTTGTTTCAAGCGGTATTCTTCATGGCAAGTTCTCGAGGAATTCCAAGAAATGTTCGCGTCCATGGAGAAGAGCTCTCGGGGCCGGAGGAGGTGTGCATTCTCCCCGATTATTTACCCCGCCTTTTTGTTACGAATGAAGCCGTGTGCGCTCCTCCTGTTCGCCTTCCCTTTTGTCCTTGTTGGCGCTTTTAATTTTATAACCCATGAACCAACTCGCCTGCTTTGCCACTTTAGTCCTCTCGTATGGTTCCTGTCTTTTCCTTCACAATCAAGATTAGAAACGTTAGTGTACGGCGTAAACATAAAAAACGAAGATATTTTTTTTGCCAGTGCCTTCGCGGAAAGCAATTTTGATGCATAGACGCGATGACGCCAATTTTTATTGCGAGACTCCAAGATTTTCGATGCTTGTCTCTTTATGTGTTTATATAACTGTATAGCATATATAACTGTGAACTATTTAGAATGCGAAAAGCACAAAGGTCAAAGGGCACCGCTCTGTACAATGGCATAGCGGTGACCACTGTTTATTCTACACAGGTTGTTTCTCGAAACGCGGAAGATATTGTGTTTTGTAAAAAGTACTATGCGTCGTGCAGAACAAAGGGTTCATATCAAAGGGCCAATTGGGGAAGATTAATTACGTTTGGTGTAATGACTTCAATATTGACTTTTTAATAATAAACTTTTATATTTTCAGCTATGATTTGAATTCGAAAATTTCTGGGAATTATCAAAAATCACTAAATTACCTCAACTTAGAACGATGACGTAGAGCATTCTACGGCGTTAAAAAAAACGCTCAATTTGGACGTGTCTTAACAGTTCGGTGGCCTATCGTAGCGGATCTGTGCGCGAGCGGTTATAGCCCTCGTCGTCAAAAAGTGAATCTACCACCTCGCCTTCCTTCTACAAAGAGGGAAGGGGGGGGGGGGGGGGGGCGCTTTAAGGCAGAAAGCGCGCTTCTGCATGATTAAGCTTAGATTTTTTTTTTATCATGCGAAGAAGACGTAGGGCAGATCGTTAACGACGGGGGAGGAGGAAGGGGGTTCACAGATGCGTCCTGATAGGAAGCCATAACCTCGAAAAGCGTCAATAATTGAGTGGCTTTTCAGAACGCCGTAAAACACAGTGTTTTACGGCGTTCCAAAAAGGCACTCAATTAAGCACGCGTCTTGCAAAATAAGGTCATTTAGTGGTTTCCGACGCTTACAAGAATGTTTCTAATTGAAAGCATACCTTTACGCTTACCAATTTAAATGTAATAACTAAAAAAATATCAACCAACTAATTACACCGATCTTTATTCTTTTTACCAGTAGTCCCTTAGGCAAACACCAACACGACATTAAAGAAATGCTTAGTGCGATGTTAAATATACAAAGAGACGATTTGCCCCACTTTAAGAAAAAAACACCTTGTGTAACTGATACGCCGAAAGTGAGCATTCCATTCGTATATTTATGATCGAAAAATGTTAAGGCTAATAGTCCTAATATTTTTGCAGCGAGTAACACAACCAGCCTGTAAATTGACCCCAATGAAAACCAAAAAAAGTAACACATCAAAACTAAAATAATTTTTGTTTATTAAGTAATTATGGCTCATTGAAAGAGAGTTCCCCCCCCCCCCCTTTATGCTGACTATAACAAAACAAAATGTAGGAATCAAAATAAAATACAATGAAAACAAAAAAAAGCCACACAAGTTTTTTTTTTTTATTGAAGTAATTATTCGCGCAATTAAAAGAAGACGACAATAGAGAAACGAAGAATTTTAGTTTGATAGCTACACGGCGAGAGTTTCAAAGATTTATAGCCCAGCATTCGGCCTCGGCTTGTCGCGGCACAAGAAGGCGTGGTAGGAAACTTCAAGCGTTGACAGAGATTGAGGGGATCCTGTTCCCTTAAATCACTACAAAGTCGAAAACGAAAATAAATTTCTTGTCACGATCTTTGTCGGTGGGCGTGCACCAAGACGTCGCTTCTGCCTCCGCTATTTACGAGCTAATGGCGCGGTGATTTCTTTTAAACACGGCGATCATCGCGTGATATATTTCTTCCTGGGCTCTGGGCGTCCACGTGATCGATATCTACAACGCGATGGCTGCGCCAAAAGAGGTTGTGATAAATGTAAACAAAACTGGTTCTGATAAGCATCCTGCGTTGCCCAGGAGGCGCTGCGAAAAATGTCTCGTCAGGACTTGTTTTAGGTAGTAGAAACCTGAGCAACTCAAACTGCCACACACATATAAGCGTGCCTGCTCTAACGCGAAACATGATAACGAAAAAAAAAAAAAAAAAGAGCGAAAAATGATAACGCCGTTGAAGCACAGGCCAAAGCTTGGACGATAAGAGCGTGAACCGAGAAACGCCGTATCACGCGTCTCAAAGAAACATAAAGCGGAAGAAAAAACAAAAACGTCGGGACGCCAGATGTTCTAACGTCACCACTCACCACTTAGAGATACGAAACGCGTACCCTAGCGGTGGTGGCATGAATCCGGAACTTTGGATTGTCTTGCGGCGTCTAATGTAGCCGATTTCGGACGCCCAAAGGTGTTTTTCCGCTCTTCTGCTCTACACAGAAGGAAAAATATTGCGGTGAACGCGCCACAATAGTGGGAGTCCCAACCAGGTGAGCTTGTACTCCCCAAAACGAGGGAGCCACATTTGTTTAAAGCTTGAAGGCAGGAGGCCTATATACAAAGTCTTTACACTAAAGTTTGTCCAAACCTCCGATTACTCGGCATAACAATAAATACTCTAAGTTTCCATATATTGCATCTTAAGCGGGAAGCAAAGTGTGTGGAATCTTTGTACCGAGTACAAAACAAAACATTGCCCATTTTAGTAATACAAGCAATACGGCGAGCAAGTGTTCTTATCTATGTCTTGGGCGGAGGGTCCGCAAAAAAAGGCACACAATAAAAAAAAAGGCACAAAAAAAAATCCTAACGAGTGTGTAGAAAACGCGCTGTTGCAGCGAAACTCGCGCCAAAGTTGTTTAAAGTTGTGAGTAAACAAACGCACGTGGGTGCATTTGTCGGCAAAACAAACGCCCGAGGTGTGCGAGAAGCAGACAAACTTGCACGCCGTATAGTATATAATTATGACTTTGCAATTAGATCACCAAGGCCGACGAAGTAGGCTGTGCACAAAAAGATTTTACGAGACGTTTGCGAGTGCACCTGCCAGCTCGCCACACGGAACGTTAACTGAAAACTACACACAGCAACACACCCCCCCAGACACACCCACACACACATAAACAAACACGCGCACACCCGCATACAAACACGCGCACGCAGACGCATAAAAACAAATATTGCTAGAAGAGAAACCTTATTCCAAGGGTTGATGTACAGGGTGTCACAAAAGAAAATTTACACGGTCTTTTTTACCGCAAACATAAACTAGGCATCGCCGAAGGCTCATTCTCCGCCCAAAGGTAGCGCTAGAGGTCACAACCAGATGCCAAGGTTTCAGCCCGATCCGATAACTTAATCAAAAGTTATAAGTGATTTTCTGAAAATTTCAATGGGAAAATGGCGGCGGACGGAGTTTTCAAACACATGGGGCTCTATGGCACCAGAAACCGAAAACGGGCGAAAATGGGCTCCATTTTCCCATTGAAATTTTCAGAAAATCCCTTATAACTTTTGATTCAGATATCGGATCGGGCTGAAATTTTGGCATCTGGTTGTGACCTCTAGCTCTACCTTTGGGCGGAGAATGAGCGTTCGGCGATGCCTAGTTTATTTTCGTGGTAAAAAAGACCGTGTAAATTTTCTTTTGTTACACCCTGTACTTATACCTGACGCTCTTGAAGTCGTTAAAACACCGGCCAAAATCAACATTGGAGAAAGAGCCGGATAACATTCCCTGTTCTCCAGTTCACTTTAAGTTGGACTGGAGGCGACGCTACGAGTCAATCGAGCCACTCAAGCAGCTACAAAAGTGCACCGTCACGGCACTCACTGTATAACTGGGTTTGCTATCTCCGATCGAAACGGACAGGGGTGGGGCTCGAGCCCAGGATCCCTGGGTTCTGCAGCGTCGCTCCACGCGCGTCGAGCTGGGTGTGCGCTTTAGCCCACTCGGCCACCGATCCCCTTTTTCTTTCTCTCTCTAACCGCTCAACCGCACTGGAAGCGTTCGCAGCCGCTTTGCGAACGCGGTTGTATAAAGATCCAGTACAATTGCACGCGCACTCTTTCTTTCTCAAACACGCAGAGTAAAATGTCCAGGATCGCGGCGCATTCTCTGCGAGAAGTTGGATGAGTCAATGAGAGCGAATTCACGAAGACGATGAGCGCGATGACGATCCACTTTTGGGGTTCCTTGACTGGTTTCATCGCATCGTAGAGTTAGCTGCGATTGTACTTAAAGGGGCAGTCAAGCGGTTTTTGGAGAAGCTACTTTTTGGTGCGATGGCGTTAAGGAAGTGTCAGTGAATGAGTATCTTCAGTTTTAGAAGTCAGAACCGCCTATTAATCACGCAGGAATAAAATACGTGCGGACTCTTTTCTGTACTTGCGAGGGCCAATGAAATTATCGTACGTTTGAAAATTTTGGCGGTCTTTGTAAAGTTTCGCTAAACAAACAATTTTCAGTTCATTTAAATATGTTGTACATGATAATTTCACAAGACGTAAAATATTTCTAGTTTAGAATACGCGATACTGCAATTATCGTTTCACAAACAAGGGACTACGTTTTCGTTTTGCCTTCCTCCGCGTGGGGTGAATTTCCCGTTCCCTCGGGATGCGCGGAAGCGCGCGTATCATTAACTCTTTCCCTCCGGGTTTTCGGGAAGTGCGTTTATGTCCGCCCGTCCTCCCGAGGCGAAATTCAACGTCGCGATATCGTTTGACATCACGTACCAGAGGTTACGCTGCGATGCCAAACGTTTGTTTGGTTACGACTTGCCCCAACCGCAAATCGAAGAACGCCCGAAAAGACCTGCGTTTCGTCGTCCTGCCGAAAGATGAACCTCGGAGAAGCACGTGGTTACGTCGCGCCGGCCGCCAAGACGACACCCAGAACTTGCCTATGACGCCCCGTTTTTGTCACGACCACTTCGACCAAAGTGAGTTCTTCTGCGCGGAGGACACGGGTCGTTCACAGCTTCGATGGAACGCGATGCCGACGCTTCTGCTTCCAGTCGAGGACGTGATCGAGGCATCTCCGCTGAAGCGCCAGAAAGTCGTGGTAAGTTAGTTTTCTTTTTTTCGCGGCATAGCTTTTGTGGGGAGTTCCGAAAATCTTAGAAGCCACGTGTTCGGAACAAGTTGCAAGACGAATTGCGCGTGCACGCGAAGCTTATGAGCAGGAGCTGTCCACGTAAAGGGATTTCTTTGGACAGTGACCGAACACGGACGTACCGATACCCACAAAAAGTGCAATCGATACGTAATGTATAATAATAGATAATCCCAGTGCCAGTAGTGTCGTCAAGATCAGTTATTTCCTGTTTTATGGAGGGTTAATCTCAATATTTCGGACCCCGGAAGGTCGCAGCCTAATTTTGTTTTCACAAGCAACAGCAATGCCGTTACTGTGCACACTGTGATCCGTCGGCACCAGATGAAATAGAACAGGAGCGCGTGAGCGTCTTTTCAGGGTGGTCTTTGGCGAAATAAGGGTGGGTGGAATATATACGGAGTGCAAGTGCGTCTACTGTTCGCGTATCTCATGCGTTCGTTTACAACCGACATGTGCCCACGTGCTCTTGTTTGCCATCTGAGATCAACCAGTGGCAGCGCGTACCTGGCTGCTTCGTAAACGTGTGTTTCTTGCGTATTCTCTAAATTGCGCGTTGATTGGCACGTTGTTTATGCGTATTTATGTTTTCCCGGAAGCTCGTACAAACTCTCTCCTACGCGAAAGGCGCATTTTGGTTCACTTGCACGCCGTATTATGCGCTTCTTTGTTTCTATTCTTTTAGTCCCGATAGTACATGTTGCGCGTTGAAAAATAGAAGGAAATGATTGGGTTACAAAGATGAGGGAAATGCAAGACTATTTTTAATTCAGAAAATTGCCCTCCCCCCCCTTACTTTTACTGCTTGCCAAGCTTGTACCATTGCAAACTGTTACGAGTAATGAAAATCATGTATGCATAACATATCCCAAGAACTAGGCAGATGATGCATAATACCACTGTGTCACCATGAGATTCAATAAATAAATACTCATCTATTCTTCAAACAACAATTCCGCAGGGCAACGACACTGGTGCCACCAGTCGGGTACTAGTACCTTCTAGTAGTCCTGAGCATCAGGACAATGGTGCTGTGGAGCCTGCCAAAACAGGTCAAGGTGCTCGTAAGTACTTTCGGAAATCAGCGTGCATATAGAGGTTACAAGTCTGTAATTTCTAATTGTAGCAGCGACAAACACCCTTGCTGTGGTAGCAGCTGCACCACCAGTAGCTGCACCACCAGCAGCTGTACCACCAGCGACAGCCATTGCCATGGAGGAGGCAGTTACACCACCAGTAGCTGCACTACCAGCAGCAGCACCACTAGCGACAGCCATTGCTGTGGAGGAGGCGGTTCCACTAAGTCCGCTAAGCCCTGGAGCCACCAGCATCTCATCGGGATCCGATCTGACATACTCCCCAACTTGTGACGAAGATTTTGAGAGGTAAGCTGTTCTTGTTTACATTCCGTTTCGTTTCTAAATATTTTCTTGATTCTGCTGCAGCGATCAATACACACCAGGCCCACCAGAGGGGGAGCGACAGTTCCTCGTGTTTGAGAGCTGCCTGAGGGAGCTGTTCAGCACCTGCCAGGAGTGTTCAAGGCCCTGCAACACCACAATCACCCCCCTGGGCACACTGATCAAGGTGAAAAGCATCTGCCCCCTGAATCACGAGCGGATATGGGACAGTCAGCCTCTCATGAACGGGAGGGCAGCTGGAAACATCCTGCTGTCCAGCCACCTGCTGTTCTCTGGATCAAATGTCACAAGCACCTTGAGGATGCTGCGCCACATGAACGTGGAGGTCTTCAGCGATCAGACCTTCTACACGTATCAGAAGAGCCTCCTGTTCCCTGCAATCGACGAAGTGAGCAATATTTCAAAGGGTCTTAGTTGCTTTCTGTTTTTTTTTTCTTAGTGGTGCTTAAATAGGTAGATCTGAAGGCAGAGAATGGTGAAGTCTTAGTTGAAAAATTACTAATGCACTTTAGTCTTTGTAAACAAATACTGCAACACAGCCAGGGTTGACTACTAAATATTTATTTACTTGTGTATTTAGGAGGTACTGAAATTACAAATAAGCAAGTTTTATTTTATTGTGCACACATAACCGTAACTTTGTAAGGTTCACCTGGTTTGAACAGCAACAATCATTTACATTAACAGGTCTACCTGCAAAAACAACAGGATCTGGTCAGACAGCTGGAGGACCAGGATGTTGACATCACCAGCGATGGCAGATTCGACTCTCCTGGGTTCTCTGCCAAGTTCCTGACCTACACTGCACATGTTCAGCAGATCAACAAGATCCTCCACTCCATCCACGTCCAGCTAGGAGAGGTAAGAAACCTGATCTGAGCGAAAATATAAACACTGCTTTGCTGGTCGCATAACACGATTAAAATATGCCACACCTCTGCTTGTAGTCGGAGCGAGCCATGGCAAGTGTCAACATGGAGAAGGAGGGCCAAATCAAGCTGCTGGAATTCTTCAAGGAGAAACGTACGTGCACTCAGTCAAGGCTCAGCAGCTACGCAGCAAATTCCGCAACCTGAGCTCACATTTAGTTTTATTATTGCAACTTTCTGGAATTATATGGTGCAGGTATCCATGTAAAATCCTTGGGCACTGACCGCCACCCTGCCATACGAAAACACATGGAGGTGCACGAACCTGGGACCGCCCACTACTTCGACATTTGGCACATCTCCAAAAGTAAGCAATTTTGACAAGTATTGCATTTAACCTACATTTTCAGGGAAATATGCTGCAGGTTGATCTGAGTTATCTCGTCAAATCTTAGGTGTGAAGAAAAAGCTGAACGCAGCACGAAAACGAGCTGGATGTCAACCGCTAGAAGAGTGGACGCAGGCGACCACCAACCACATGTACTGGTCTGCCATGGCTGCGGGAGGCAACAGGGAGCTGCTCGTTGAGATCTGGCTGAGCATGCAGACCCACGTCATCGACAAGCACACTGGTCACGGGGGCAGCTACACGCGGTGTGTGCACAACGAAATTCTCGAAGCCACAAAAATGTGGATGGATCCCAGTAAGTTATTGCCTTCATAGCCTAGTTTGCTTTTCCTAAACCACATTCTTTCTTCAGACTCCCCGGCCTACAGTCACTACAAGCAGATCACTGGGAACAAGCGCCTCCTGAAGGACCTGGCCCAGATGTCCCACCACGGCCAGACATTCGCCCTGGAATCCTTCCACAGCGTCCTCATTGACTTCGCTCCCAAGTCCCGGGCATTCACTCCAGAAGGCATGCGTGCAATGTAATATTATGATTAAGCTGCATTAATGCTTAATCAGTTTGCATATAATCGTTTATCACCTGAACCTACTACGACCTGACTTAGTCCTTTTCCCCAACGACTAGATATTGGTCTCTCAAAGTACAAAAGAAACGGTCGAATGACAATTATTATTGCAAACATCATCCCTAATAAAACACCATTTCACTGCAGGACTCGAGTGGCAATCTTGCATTTCAATGAGAACGCTGATCGCTGCCAAGCTGAGACGCAAGAGGGCAAGCCACGCTGGGCGGTGAAAACATCCAAAGCACGCAAGGGCCACCACACAGCTTGTCCCGTCAACACAGCACCACCTACAGTAAGTGTGGCATTCATTTTATGGTCGTTGACTTGCTCGGTCATTTGATAAAGTGATAAAAAAGAACCTTCAATTCCAGGCTACGTTCACAAGCTCGTAGAGGAGGTGATCGCAATCAATAGTCGATGGCGGTGTCTTGCTACTGCGGCGAAGGCCAGCACAAACATCTTTCCGGCGCCCATGACTGCGGCCTTTGCCAGGCCTTCAAAGGAGGAGTTAGTGGAAGCACGGAGGTCGCGCTTCGGCCGTACTCTGCAGTAAGGGCACTCTCTAAACTCATGTTTCATTTCCGCAGCCTGAACGAAGTATACCTGCCAGTTAAAATGAGCGTCCTAGTACATCAATGACTCTACTTTCACAGGACTCCCTGAACATCGCCATGCCCTCCATGCAGCCTGCCATCTCATTCTCAAAGCCAGTGGTAAGTGTGGCTGCAACGAAGCGATAACCGCTTTATAAATACGCAACCTTTTCTCTACAGAAATGCCCCGGACAGTACAAAGTCCACTCATTCGTCCCGCAGTCTCGTCATAAAAGCCAGCAGTAAGTGTGGCCGCTGCACGATGCTAGCAATTCTGTAACTACCCAACCTTTTCTCTACAGAAATGCCCCAGGCAGTACAAAGTCCACTCAATCGTCCCGCAGTCTCGTCATAAAAGCCAGCAGTAAGTGTGGCCGCTGCACGATGCTAGCAGTTCTGTAACTACCCAAACTTTTCTCTACAGAAATGCCCCAGGCAGTGCAAAGTCCACTCATTCGTCCCGCAGTCTCGTCATAAAAGCCAGCAGTAAGTGTGGCCGCTGCACGATGCTAGCAGTTCTGTAACTACGCAACCTTTTCTCTACAGAAATGCGCCAGGCAGTACAAAGTCCACTCATTCTTCCCGCAGTCTCGTCATAAAAGCCAGCAGTAAGTGCGGCCGCTGCACGATGCTAACAGTTCTGTAACTACGCAACCTTTTCTCTACAAAAATGCCCCAGGCAGTACAAAGTCCACTCATTCGTCCCGCAGTCTCGTCATAAAAGCCAGCAGTAAGTGTGGCCGCTGCACGATGCTAGCAGTTCTGTAACTACGCAACCTTTTCTCTACAGAAATGCCCCAGGCAGTACAAAGTCCACTCATTCGTCCCGCAGTCTCGTCATAAAAGCCAGCAGTAAGTGTGGCCGCTGCACGATGCTAGCAGTTCTGTAACTACGCAACCTTTTCTCTACAGAAATGCCCCAGGCAGGACAAAGTCCACTCATTCGTCCCGCAGTCTCGTCATAAAAGCCAGCAGTAAGTGTGGCCGCTGCACGATGCTAGCAGTTCTGTAACTACGCAACCTTTTCTTTACAGAAATGCCCCAGGCAGTACAAAGTCCACTCAATCGTCCCGCAGTCTCGTCATGAAAGCCAGCAGTAAGTGTGGCCGCTGCACGATGCTAGCCGTCCTGTAACCACGCCACTTTTTCTCTACAAAAATGCCCCGGGCAGTAAGTTTGGCTGCAGCAAAGGGTGAACCAGCTTATAAAGAAGCAAATTTGTTTTACAACACTTGCACCAGGTGAGCACTACCAGGAAAGAATGGCCAATCCTGAAACCAGAGACCTGCACTAAGGATATGTGTTGCTTTGCAACCATTTTTAAGTAGAATTGAGACCTATTCCAACAGTTGTGTTTGGATTTCAGGACCACGAGAGATGCAAGCTTTGACGACTGATATCACCTGCCAGTGTGGATGTTAGAGGACAAGGAGCACCAGCGAGCAAAGAAAAATATATCAGGAGGCCTCCATTTTTCAATATTTGTTAGCAAGGAGTGAGGCGTAACATTTATTTGAGAAAGTCTGGTCAGTATATTGTCTTCGGTGCAGCTACATTAGGGAAGTCAAGATAATCAGGACCCTATACTTACCAGTGGGCTACCATCTCACGCACTGTTCATAATGTGACCTCGACCGGAGTGTGACATTGACAACCAAGTAGAAGGACAGGGTCTGTCATTGCATGCCAGGCATTTTCAACAGTGTCAAAGGAAAAATAGTAGGTTTACTGAAAGTGTAATGTATATTCAGTTGAAGCATACTAATGAACGTGTTCATGGCACGTTTCTTTTTTATAATTGAAGCATCTAATACCCTGGCGTTGATTTTCCATTTCATGTGCTGGCAAGCTGACAGGTTGAAGAGGAGTTACCAAGATTACAGCACTGCTCGCCTGCGACTTTTTTAATAAATGGGGTTTTCAGCCAGGAGGTAGACTGGCAATGCTGAGTAAAGTTGTGCATAACTCGGATCACTCAGAGTTATTTTTAATGATATCCAAGCAGTACTGCCAGTCTACACCACGGTTTTCCCCCATCTGAATCATTCTCTTGTTTCACCTTTGTGCGATATCTCTCCTGTGTAGACCGGGAGGTGCACTGCACTCCAGATAGTTATAAATAAATGTTTAGAATAACTTTTCTGTTTCACATGACTCATCAAGAGAAGGTGGAAGCAGATAGAATGTATCCTAAAAATTACCTGTAGGATCCGGTGCATCGGGCATAAAAAATGTATAGAGGGCATTTTCTGCCAATAAAGGAATGGTGAAATCATATTAAAAAAATTGCTTCATGATTGTGCCCTGCAAATAAGCAAGTAAGTCTCGATGTACACGGTTGTCCACTGTTGGGGTGCACACGGCACTGCGTGGCTGATGCTCGGTGGAGCGCCGCAGTTGGCTGCCTTGTGAATTGGGGCCGATTAAAGATAGCCATTGTCCAAGCCTTTGCTGCGTCGTCTGCTACATAAGCAACCGACGCGGCAATTACTTCGCTATGTGGCAAAGTAATTTTTTCTCGTGCGGGACACTTGCTGTGTGCCGGCTGGTTTACCTTTCTCAGAGGAACAAGTTGTGCAGAGCACTTGCAGATCAAAGTTTCTGAGCATCATGTGACACCAGGGATGTAAGAACAGTGCTTGCTTCGCCTCAGAACATGGCCGCTGTGCCGACACTGTAGCAGATGACGCGGGGGAGGCTTGGCCCCTGGCTCCCCCTGAGCCTGCGCACTAATTGGCCCTAACTCGCAAGGCGCTCACCTGCGGCGCTTCGCGGAGCGCCGGCCACGCAGAGTGGACGACCCTGTACACCACTCATGTTTGTATACCTCCCCAAAGAGAAACTCGCATGACAAAGACATGGTTAATGTGTCCAAAAAAGCAATCGCATTTTATTACCTTCACAACATACATGACGGATTCACATATCTTTAGTGCCTTTCAAAGATCACATGGCACTATTGACACTTTGTCAATCAACGAAGGAATCAATACTTCAACATTTCTAACATCGCCGACAATCTGTGCTATTCCATGAAGCAGAGCTGTAAAAATGCTAACGCTACAACAGTAATCACAACAAGAAAACTCGTAATATGCAGCAAAGCTATCCAAGGGTGCAGTAATGACCCAGGGCTCACCTCAACCATCAGAATCTCCCTTTTCCCAGACACTGGCAACGCCACACAAAGGCAGGCATGGGTGGGTACTAACCCACGGATTCCTCTTTGTCTGGCCCCTATCCTCTGGCCTGTCCGGCATGGGTGACCCTGGCCGGCATAGCCCAAGAGGGTCATTGGGGCACACAAACCCCTCCACCACAGTAAGGTGGGAATCCGCTTGAGGAGGGGAGGGGGGGGGGGGTGCAGGCAAGTGAAAAAATATCTGCAATGTTGTTATAACTTTTCGTACATTGTTTTTACTGACTTCTGTCTTCGTTAATTTTATTGTTATGCTGTTGTGGTCCTGCTATGAAAGTTTGATAATAATTCTTCCTTGGTTTTCCTTTTGTTGCGAATAGATCACAGCCCTTCCCTTGGAAGTTTGCACCAAAGAGGAAAAACGAGCAGGGTTCCGGTTTATGTGGTCGGAAGGTGTGGACGCTCAATTCATAGACACTCCGTTGAGCGAGACACTGGTTCCCTGCTCGCTTTTCCTCTTTGGTGCAAACTTCCAAGGGAGGGGCCATGATCTCAAAGAGAAAACAAATGAATTATGGTCAAACTTTCATAGCAGAACCACAACGGCATAACAATAAAATAAACGAAGACAGAAGTCAGTAAAAACAATGTACGAAACGTTATAGCCACATTGCAGATACGTTTTGACTTACCCTCATATGTTTGAGCCCCCAGAGTGGCTTTCAGTGACTGTGCCGAAAGCCAGAATACGAAGTGTCGGGAAACCGGCCCCTGATGGCCTTCACCACACAGGATGGCAGTGGTCGCCTGTTGTGCTGGCCAAGGCGCCGCCACAGCCACATGAAGCACTGCCGGTAGGCGGCGTAGCGGTTGCGCCTGAAAGAATAACCACAATAATTTTCTGTAAGACGCAATATCACAACCTTTTAAAATTGCAGATTCTGGGCTCTACCACCAGAAACAAAAAAAAGTGCTGCAACGGGCCCTCATGCCTGGGCAGCAACCGATCTAAAATAACCCGAAGAGCAGAGAAAGTTCTAGATTGTGTCCATTATTCTTCCCACAAATTCAATTGACAGGTGTGAACATTATATTAGGTTTATAATTGAATCGCAGTAGTGTATACTCCATGTGCAAGAAAGTAGCAGCGGTTATGGGGCACAAGTGCAACCATTTTGCGTTGTAGTTCTGCATCGTGTAGTAATGGGCCATAAATCACCACAAAGAACTGTTAGAAAAAGTCAATTCCAACAGACCAGATGACCAAAGCCTAACATGCACAACAATATGCATGTCACAAACCCTAAAATATCCGGCAGCACTGTTCATGCTGACTCGATCGAACTACTGCATCTCTTTGTGGCAAAGAGATGCAGTAGTTCACGCCAAAGAGTCGGGGCATTGCTTTTATCATAATTGCTTGCACGCTATCAATAACGTTTGGATAATTCAGAGAGGGACTTCAATGAAGCTGAGGGAAATTAGCTTTTTTGTTGTTTTTTATCTAGTGTTCAAAGTCTCGACGCACCATTTCGTCTGGAAGCTGCACCTGCCGGAGTGGAATCAAGGGGCAATGATCAAGGGGCACATTCCGCCGTGATCAGCTTTTTTAACGACACAATTGCAAGCCCGTCGCTGCTACCGAGGAGAAAATGGCCATATCAAAACTTCAAAGGCATCCCACGGGGGTCTCGAGTGGCGCAGCAGTCAGAGGCGAAACTTGAGCGCACTACTCCAATGGGTGTGAACGCTGCGTTCAGTAGTGTACCCTGAACGTAGCGTTTATCCATGTTGTGCCAACGTTTGTTGCAAAAGTTACGCCCGTTAGGTCCATAATGTGAACGTAATATTAGTGATAGGACGAATCACCGGAGATTTGGATTCGGACAGATTCATCAGATTCGTCGCTGGTTGCAGACGGCAGTGTGAAAATAGTCGTAAACTTCGCGAATGTGGACAGTTGTGCTTTTCTTAGGTACTGTTACTGCATATAACCAGATTTCGTCTTGCTTATTTCAACATATGGTATGTACTAAACTGTCGTTCTAAACCCTGGCAGGCGCCAAGGTCCAGCTGAGCTGATCGGTGTGGTTGACGTGGGCCTAACCAATGCACGGTTTCGCGGTGATCGGTAAAATGTAGCAAAATGAGGTGTATTATACATAATGTGACGCAACGTACAAGAAATATATATTCAGGCAAGGAAATGATTTGTCTCCTTCTCTAGAGCTGCGTATGTCTGCACCTATAAGGCGCGAAAACTAGATGAATGTTGCTCGTCACAACTTCGACCGCGTACCGGCACCGGTGGCGAAGAAAAACGTTGCACTGTCGTTTCTCCGTTCTCGTCAGCAAGTTTTTTTATCCGTGAACTTTATTTGACGAATAAAAAACACAACACAGGGGTGTCCAACACAACTTCATTGTTTCCAACCAAACACTAACTAAATCGGATAGCATTAACCAGGAGTTTCACATTGTTTCCCGTGTTTTGATAGCAATAGGCGGTATTCACTGAGCCTGCAGGTTCAATTTTGCCAGGGAGCGCCACCGTCGATTCGCCATCTTCGAGGTCGCGGTTTGACTGGCTTGGCTACGCGGTCGTACAATTTTATATCGTTGAAGGAGCTTTCGTTGAACAAGAAAGAAAGAGGTTTATCTCGGGGGCGGGCCGTTTTAGTTTTCTTGTTGCCGCCGAGTACCGCGTGTGTAAAGGCTGAACCGCATGTAAGCGAGCAATGAGACGAGACGAGCGACAGCCACGACTGAAACGACGACGACCCGCTTCGCTGTCGCTCGGTCACTTGCGCGACGAGACAAGCCGCGTGAAAACGACGGGAGCAAGCGACCAAGGCGATCACCGACGTTTTCTAGAAATCTAAAAACCGAGCGACAACCGACCGTGAGAAATCTCCGTCACTCGTCGCCGCTCGCTAAATCGCTTATATGCGGTTCACGCCTCACTGTCGCTCGTCGCGTAGCTGTGTTTTTGGATTTTTAGAAAACTTAGTGCTCATCGCCTTGGTCGTTTGCTCCCGTCGCTTTCATGCGGTTTGCCTCGCGGCAGCGAAGCGGGTCACCGTCGCTTGTCTCGCCGCTCGCCAAATCGCTTACATGCGGTTTTTAAATCGCTAGCGCTAATGAAAAATGCGCCGCATATTTCATAAGCTGCGCACTCTGTGAGCCGCACGGTATGTCTTTGCACAGGAACGAACACCGAAGGCAGGACGTATGTACGACACAGAGGCGATGGAGCAACGCGGTTACACGGCCGTAGTGCAGCAAATCCGCTAGAGAAAAACAATAAAGAAACTAGCAAAACAAAACAGAGTAATCACACCGTGCTACAAAATCACCAAAATAGAAAAATCAGTTCTTGCAAGAGCTACCGCCGTGGGCACGGCGCGCGACACGGAGCGCTTCATGGAGCCGAGGGGGCAACGCGGCCGCGGTGCCGATAGCGACAAAAACGAACTAAAACACACAAAAAATATTGCTACGGCGCTTCAAAAGCACCAAAGTATAAGAATAACCCCTAGTTTCGGTTAAAAAAGCTCTTTAAAGTTGTAAAATGCTGCTAAACCACGCTCAAAAGGTCCGGCCATACGACACCCGCGATAGAAAGAGACCTCGAAGATGGCGACCGTGGTGGGCGATGCCAGCGAACCTAGCGAGTGACGTCAAGTGAATGTCACCTATACCTCAGTGGAAACTCGTTGGAGATAATCGAATCGAACATACTCACTTGTGTGGTTGTGTGCCACTATGACAGTAATTATGGGCACGAAATGGGTCTGTACCGAAGAGCACGTACGGCATCAATCTCTTACAGCGATGAAAAAATGCGCTTGCATTTTTATGTGTGTGCACCAAGCATGCGTATTGGGTCGTAATTTGGAACTGAAACCAATTTTCCCGTGATGTCTGGCTACCGTTCTTGACAAACATCCAAAATAATCTAAACAAAGCGGAACATTTTATTTATTACTGTGATATTATATTACAATATATTTAGTGCACTTTGTAGAACTCAGTGAGTATAATATCACGAAAAGTTGAAACACTCATCAACGTGATTTGACAACCATGGCAACGCTCCGAATGTTTCCAAACTTTTCCGAATCGCTTGAGATTCGGCTACTTTTCCGAATCTTTCCGAACCTTCAGATTCGAATAAAGATCCGTCCCATCACTAGTGATAAGCTAAACTGGAGCTAACCAGATCTCACGAACTTGTTCTGAAGCAAGAGATACTGATGCAGCAATCGAGGTTTTGAACATTTTACTTTCTGATGACCCACAACTTCACAATGAAACACGGCACGAAACGCAAGTAAAACATGCGATGCAACCACTAATGTGACTTCACATTTGAAAAGTAACGTGCGTAACGCTCACTGAAACAGATAGTAAAGTAGCTGTCTAACGTTTTACTGCTGGCGCCGGTTTGCAAGTTAGCCGAACAGCAAATTACGGCGTTGAACTCACTCGTGCGCGGTTGTGCCCATTCCGTCCTGGCGGTAGTGGCGCATCATGAGGTAGGCGACCTCGAGCACCCCCGGATTCAAGCACACCGTCTCGAAATCCGGGTTGCTTGTTAGGCAGCCAGGTTGCCTCGACGCGGCGGCGGGGTACTCGCGGCAGCAGACGCACTCGTCAGCTGTCGGCATCTGCGCGCAACATCCGCACTGGCACCTTTGAGAAAGAAGATAAGAAGAGAACAAGCGTAAATGACACATACAGCGGTAAAATAAACAGCGTATCACCCACCAGTCGGTGTTGCCGATCCGCCCCGTCTCGTCAAAGGCGCCGTCTTCGTCCTCGGACATGGCCGCCTGCTCGTCCTCAGAGCCCGAACACGACTCCGATGCGCTGCTGTCGTATACATCACACGTCGGAGTAGCGTCGTAGGAAATCATCCCCAGGTCGGCTGTCCGCCGAAGAATGTCAAGCTCCAACGGCGTCAGGTCCTCGAGCGTACAGAACTCCGCCATGATCGAAGCTCGAATGACAAAGAAGTTCGGCCGGTGCGGCTACCTCGGGATCGCTGCGCGACGGAACGTTGTTCAACGCCATTGGCCCGAGATCGTTTTGATATGCGTGCGATGACCAATGAGAGTGGTTTCGTTTTCGGGTGGATCCGAGGTTTGGCGGTCTTCATTTACATTTTTGTTAAAGAAATAATCACCGTATGACTATATTTTTTGGTTTTTAGGGATACTTAGGGTGTCTTAATTCAGTTGTCATCATCAAAACACGAACTCAAAAACCGCTTGACCGCCCCTTTAAATAGAAATGAAATATAGTAGCGTAACTGGTATTCGATTTTTATAACCTACGCGCTGCAAAGTGAAAGTCAAACTGGATGTTTTAGTGAGTTATACAGCCTAAGGCCGGTCTGCCAGTAGCGGCGACACTGGTTTACACTGTAGCTAACCAATTTAGCCAGTGCAGTACAACCGCTAGCCTGGGGTCTTTAACGTGCACCACGCAGTAGTGATAACACGACCGCACGCCGGTACGATGCTCATCCAGGTCGAAATGGACAGGGGTGGGGCTCGAGCCCAGGATCCCTGGGTTCTGCAGCGTCGCTCCACGCGCGTCGAGCTGGGTGTGCGCTTTAGCCCACTCGGCCACCGATCCCCTTTTTCTTTCTCACTCTAACCGCTCAACCGCACTGGAAGCGTTCGCAGCCGCTTTGCGAACGCGGTTGTATAAAGATCCAGTACAATTGCACGCGCACTCGATGACATCAAGTGCGCGTGCAATTGTACTGAATCTTTATACGACCGCGCTTGCAACCGATTTGCGAAGGCGAATCCGCTTCCAGTGTGAATGAGCGGTAAAGAAAAGTTTGCGAGTTCGCTTTGCTGCAGAACACGAGAAAGCGATTTACGGCGAGCAATAGAAGCAACCTGGCGAATAATACAGTACACTTACGACTGTTTACGCGTAGGAAAGCGAAAGCATTATAGTCCCGCGCGGTCAACGCAGAGTTCACCGTGCGAAGCGTACAATAAGCACAGATGAAGTCCGGCGGTGACAACACGCTCCCCCACTGAGCAGACGCGGTGCCAACTCCGGCTTCAAAGCTTTCGTGACAGAGCATCTGCGTCACCGTACTTTTTTATGTTTTATTTCTGAAAAGCGTCCGTTTTGACCTTGAGCAGCGGCTCTCCCACCGGCTTCAGGGTTTCTGTGACGAAGCATCTGGGTTGCTGTGCTTATACGTTCCTTAACGGGAAAAGGCGGTGTTGTTGTGCCCGAAAGATGGCCATAAAAGTACGTCAGCGAGCACGCGCCACTCAAGGTCAAAGCGGACGCGCCTCAGAAATAAAACGAAAGAAAAGCACCACGAAGCCGCCTTTTCCCTTAATGCGACATATAAGGCTTTCGCTTCAATAAATACGCTCAGAATATGATTCCCCGCAGGGGGCACCTGTGAAAGCAGGTGTTTGGAGAGTGGCGTCTCCACGGACCCCGAGCCATGCGATTCGCCCGCCCACGTCTGACTGTGCGTGGCTTTTCCGTGTCTGGGGAAAAGGGCATCCTGGTGGTTGAGCCAAGCCCGGGGTAGGTTTGGACCCTTCGGGGCCCCCCGGGCGAGGCAATACACCACTTCGGCCCCCGCTTCTCATAGACGGGTGTCCTGGTAAGGCCCGGCCAGGATGATTCAGTCTAGTCGCCACTTCTACTATCCCCTCTCTACTTCCACCCTTGTCTGCTCCTCCTTTTCACTCTTCTCATTCCTCTTCTTTCCTTTTTCAACTCCTTTGGCGGCAAGGGCTAACCTTGGGTGGCGAAATACCTCTTGTCCAAAACCACACTTGGTTATAGAGACTGGGCAGCACTAATAGAGTAACGTCTTCAGCCAAGCCCATCTTGTTATGAAGCGTTACCTATTCCCTTGTTGGGCTCGGTGGTGGGCGGTGCACCACAGTTTCCGAACACCATTCCCCTCTTATGGGTTCCAAGCTGAAACAACCTGATCGGCCTCCGAAAAGAGGCCGGACCGAAGCACTTTCAACATTTCTAAAACAAGACAACTCAGAAGACCACTTTACAAGATTTTTCGTCTTACACTCCGACGACACTTCTAAGCCACTGTCAAAACTATCTCCATCCTTGTTGCCAAAACTCTTCAAAACACGCTCGGGGCAAAATATGAAGCAAAGAAGCTTTTTTCCGGTGACCTTCTTGTCGAGATTCATGAAAGATATCAGGCAACTGCTTTGCTTAATCTGAAAATGATACATGACCTCAAAGTCACTGCGTCTGCACACCGTACGTTGAACACTATTCGCGGTGTGATATCAGAGGATGATCTTATAACCAGTTCTGAAGAGGAAATCGTGGAGGGTCTAAGCACTCAAGGTGTCGTGGCCGCAAAACGAATTAAAATTCGTAAGGATGGTGAGGAACGACCCACCAAACACGTGATACTAACATTCGAGAAAAACTCGCTGCCCCCTACTGTAAAGGCGGGTTACATCAACTGCAAAGTGCGGCCATATGTCCCGAACCCGCTGCGCTGCTTTCGCTGCCAGCGGTACGGTCATGGTTCACGAGCGTGCCGTGGTCGTGAGACCTGTGCCAGGTGCAGCGGAACTGACCATACCGCTGATGACTGCAACCTTGACTATAAATGTGCAAACTGCAACGCCGACCATCCTGCCTACTCTCGATCATGTAACCACTTTAAAAAGGAAAAAGAAATACTTGCTCTCAAGGTGAAAGAAAACATCTCCTACCAGGATGCAAAGCGCCGCCTCTCTGCTTTCCAGAGAGGCTCTTTTGCCGAGGCGGTGTCCAGTAGAGGACCTGCACCGTCTAAGGTATCGGTGGCGACCCAGGTGTCTTTTTCAGACCACGGGAAGCCACTGCAGTCCTCTACGCCCAGGCTGAAGCTTGCGCTTCCTGGGCATCCTATCTCAGCAGCGAAAGCAGCAGATCCAACTAGTCGCACCAAGGACATAGGTGCCGCAGCTGCAACGGAGGTCACGCCTTCGTCCCTGCCTCCTGGTCCCTCCCCTCAGACAACGGAACGAGTGTCTCGCTCCTCCTCCCCGGGGAGAACTTCCCCGTCTAGGAGGCAGCACGTGCCACGTGCAACCGACGATACCGGCGGGACTGCGAGCCGACCTAGCACGTCGACTGCTGCCCCATCAGGTCAATGCAGGGGCCGTGGGTTGCCCTTACGATCCGTAGACAGCTCCAAGGCCTCCGGTAGGCCTGCCAAGAAGTCCCTAGAAGCAGAAAAAACTGTAGAGGCAGGCGACCTTTCTGCCCCAGAGCCAGAACCAGAGGATATGGAGTGGCAGACCCAGAAACCAAAACATAAAGGGAAAACACCAGTTTTCCCTCCTAAATGAAGCATCACGTACATCACCCCTTTTTCCATCGTTCCTCTGATAGTTAAATTTCTATAAAGAATGACGGCGATCATTCAGTGGAATTGCCGAGGTCTACTGAGGAACTTTGATGATATCGAGTTCCTCCTGGAGCGACACCGCCCACATGCTTTATGTTTACAAGAAACGCATCTCAGTTCAAAGCATTCTAACTTTCTTAGACGCTACCATATTTTTAGAAAAGACCGAGAGGATGCGTGTATTTCTGCAGGAGGAGTTGCAGTGGTTGTCCCAAGGCACCTTCCCTGTTCCGAAATCGCTCTTAATACTGCGCTAGAGGCAGTAGCGGTGCGTCTCCTCCTTCACAAAGTAGTGACTGTTTGTTCTTTGTACATTCCTCCTTCTTTTACATTTTCGACAAATGATTTTAATGATCTTTTAGTCCAACTTCCGGAGCCCTTTCTTTTACTTGGAGATTTTAATGCCCACAACTCTCTATGGGGTAGCGACCACGTTGACGCCCGTGGTCGAATGATAGAATCAATTTTAACGTCTCACTCACTTTGCCTTTTTAACACGGGAGAACCAACCTATTTTAGCCCATCCTCATTATCATCCTCATGTATTGATCTTTCCATCGGTAGCGCTTCCATTTTTACTTCTTTTACGTGGGTCGCAGATACTAACCCACATGGAAGCGATCACATTCCAATTTTCTTGAAAAACAACTTTTCCCCCAAGTCCGTGCCGATGCGGACTGCCCGTTGGAAGTTCGAGAAAGCAGATTGGTCTGTATTTACCGAGTCAACGCAGCTTGCCTCTACATCATTTGATAAAATCTCGGTGGACCAAGTTACAGAACTGTTAAGTGAGTCTATTCTTTATGCAGCATCTCTTGCTATTCCTATGACTTCTACGCATCTCCCTCGGAGACCCAAGCCGTGGTGGAATGAAGAGTGCACTGAATCGAGAAAAAAACAAAACAAAGCGTGGGGTATTTTTCGACGTTACCCGACGCAGAGTAATCTCCTCGCGTTTAAACAAATAAAAGCTCGGGCAAGATACATTCGTCGCCAGTCTAAGCGAGACAATTTCCAGGGGTATGCCTCTTCAATTAATAGCACTGCAACACTAAAAGAAGTCTGAGATAAAGTTCATCGGATCGAGGGGCGATACCATGCTTTCGCAGTCCCACTTCTTTCCCACAATGGGATCTGTCCAGAGAGCCTAGAGGGTCAGGCCAATATTCTTGGTCAGCATTTCGCTCATGTATCAAGTTCAAAAAACTCTTCCTCTGCATTTCTTCGATACAAAGAGCAAGCGGAAGTGCATGCCGTGAAGACCTCAGGTGGTGTTCGCGAGGCTTACAATCAACCCCTCACACAGCACGAGCTCGAAATGGTCCTTCGCTCAACTAAGCCTTCAGCTCCTGGACCTGATGGTATCCACTACCGGATGCTTACTCACCTTCATCCTTCTACGCTACTCTTTATTTTGTACCTCTTCAATCGCGTCTGGCAAGAGGGTAGATTCCCACTGGCATGGAAGGTAGCCACAGTCATACCACTTCTGAAACCCGGGAAGGACGCTTCGTCCGCATCTAGCTACCGCCCAATTGCCCTCACCAGTTGCCTAAGCAAGAGATTTGAACGCATCATTAATAAAAGGCTCATGTACTTCTTAGAAAAACAAAACATTTTAGATAAAAATCAGTGTGGTTTCCGTTCCTGCCATTCCACTGTTGACCACTTGGTGCGTCTTGAAACCACAATTCGTGAGGCTTTTGTTAATAAACAACACTGCGTATCAGTGTTTTTCGACTTGGAGAAGGCATACGACACAGCATGGCGCTATGGAATCCTTCGTGACTTGTATGAAGTAGGGGTACGTGGCAGGTTGCTTGCTATCATAAAGAGCTATTTATCTGAGCGAACCTTTTTTGTGAAGTTGGGCACTGCTCTCTCCAGAGAATTTTTTCAGGAGGCTGGAGTTCCGCAAGGCGGTGTCTTGAGTGTTACTCTCTTTATAGTCAAGATGAACTCAATAGCCCGGTCTATACCTCCATGTGTGCAATATTCTCTTTATGTGGACGATCCCCAGATATCCGTTTCATCATGCAATCTTTCCATTTGTGAACGTAGACTCCAAGTTGCAGTTAACCCTCTTGAAGTGGGCAGACGAAAATGGTTTTAGGTTTTCTCCTGATAAGACTGTGTGTGTCTGCTACTCTCGGAGAAGGGGAATCTCCGTAGAGCCTTCCTTACGAATGCACCAGACTCCCATCCCGGTAAAGAAGGAGCATAAGTTTCTGGGTCTTATTTTCGACCGTCAACTGTTCTTCATATCTCACATAAAGAATCTGAAGATAAAATGTCAGAAATCACTGAACCTCCTCAAAGTTCTGTCCCACAAGACATGGGGCTCTGATCGTCTATGTCTTTTACAAATTTATCGCTCTGTGATTCGCTCACGTCTGGACTACGGTAGCTTTATATACGGATCTGCTAGGCAATCAGCTCTTAAGGCACTAGACCCCATCCATCATCAGGGACTTCGTTTAGCACTTGGAGCCTTCAGAACGTCGCCTGTGCTCAGTCTCTATGCTGAAGGAAATGAGATGTCCCTTGACAGACGGCGTTTCTCCCTAGGGTTTATGTATTCGTTAAGGATACGTTCAGTCGCTCAGCATCCAGCCCGGGAGGTTGTGGAGAGCACTAGATACCAGAAGACATTCGAAAACAAGCCTAGCATTATCCCTCCATTCGTGATGAGAAACAGGAATTTGGCAGAATCTATTGGGATAGACAGTAAGCTCCCAGTTGATACAGTTGCAAGGACGGTGGCTCCATGGGATTTTAACTGCGTACGTTGTGATTTTTCATTAACAAAGTTCAATAAGAAGGATACCCCAACTGAGGTCATGCGACAAGAATTATTCGAACTCCACAAGGAACACGATTCTCATTCCCACTACTACACAGACGGCACAAAAACTGAATCCTTTGTTGGCTGTGCCATGATTGGTCCTTCAGTAAGAAGTGTTCGTAGGCTTAATTCGTCCGCTACTGTTTTCACTGCTGAACTGCATGGCCTTCTGCTTGCAGTAGATCACATCATCCAAACAAGTAACTCTCAGTCAGTTGTATATACAGATTCGCTGAGTGCTTTACGGGCTCTGACATCGCTTGAAACCCCAAAGAATGCCCTCGTTGTTTTATTACAAAACAAAATAATAATGGCAACCAGGAAAGGATGTAATGTTCTATTCTGCTGGGTACCGAGCCATGTTGGAATCCCAGGGAACGAAGAGGTATATCGTGCTGCGGGCACGTCTGGCTCCCGTGCTGTAGACATTAGGAGCATCCCGTACAGAGATTACTGTTCCCTAATTAAATACCATGTTAAATCCCAATGGCAAGCAGAATGGAGCCTACAGGTGTCAAACAAACTGCACATGATTAAGCCTTTTCTTAGTGAGTGGCAGAGTGCTAGGCACAGAAACAGGTTTTATGAGGTAGTCCTTTGTCGACTACGCATAGAACACACGCGGCTCACGCACGGACACCTCTTACGTGGGGAGGACCCTCCTGGATGTGAACATTGCCAGGAACCGCTGAGTGTCTCACATATCCTTCTAGAATGTCCTGCGTATGAAGAAAAACGCCTCCACTACTTTTTCCAACTGTACAAAGAGCATGTTCCTTTACACCTATGTGTGTTACTTGGAAATGAGCCACTACTCCCACCCACCCAGGTTTTTAAGTTTTTAAAAAGCGTTGATCTTTTACACAAATTGTAGCATTATTTATAATGTATGGTCCTACTCTTATTTTATACATTTTGCAAATTACCAGCTACTAAAGCTCTTTCTTCTCCAAAATCCTCTTCTGCAATAGTATCATATCTTGGCGCATCATAGCCTTAGCTGCTTTTGCGCCACAAAACCCCAATCTACTACTACTACTAGAATATGATTAGACAACTAAAGTCCGATGCCTCCAGGAACAGTAAGCACGCGTTGTGCTCGCGCATTTTCCCCGCATACCTCGGAGTTATAAAACTTGATCGTATTTAAGCTTTGTCACTCGCCTGGATCGTTGAATTGTTCGACTTGATTGGCTGCCTCTGTGTTATGAAACAGATCATCGTTTTTTTGTTGTGTTTTTTTTTTTTTTCGGGGGGGGGGGGGGGTGGGGGGCGAGGGGTCCGCGCTATAGCTGTTATTAAAACAATGTAAGAAATACAAGTGGAATTGGCTATCTCAACTCTCCAACAGAACGAGCAGCCACGTGATCTGGTGCTGATTTATATGCCGGCAAATTCATCATAGTCACGTCCTCGAGTTGGCAGTGTAAACGCACGGGCTCGTCCTCAGTAAATCGTTAGAGATCGGTCATTCCCCTCACCGCTGCAAGTAGATGCGAAAGCCAGCCGCTTATATCACGCCGAGTGACTGGTTGTGGTAGAGAGAACGTCTACATGGTGTGCCATGTTGGCCCACTCCTTGAGCACCTCGAGCGTTTGTTTACCCCCAACCTCAGCCAATGACGGCGTGAGCTTTACTTCTTTGTCATCGCTGGCTCTGTACACGTTATCCGTGTTGCCTTTTCATTCGCGGGTCCTTGCTTGCGTTCCGATGCGCCAAAAAGACGCATTTTAGAACACTTGCTCGTCGTATAGTCACTCAAAGCTTAAGAAATGCAAGGGCGTAGTAAGTCATCTTCATGCTCGTGGCTTTGTGATTGGTTCTTCCGCGTTCTTGTGGCACAATGACGCACCCTCATTGTCTGCAGAGGGATAATAAGATGCTCGGAACTCGACATTCCCTGCGTTCCGTGGGCCGTCAATGACCACAGTGTACATGCAGAGGTCCTGTCTCCTCCGTGAGACGACTTTGATTATCGCTGTCATAAAAAACGTAACATTTAGACTCATCATTCTTTCACGACATCTCTAAAGGTCAAACTCTAAATTTCGTTTCACATATTTTAGGCGTGGGAGGCAATTTGATGCGTGAAAAAGGCACGTCTGTCGTTAGAGCAAAGCGCCGTGCCAACTCCGTAGTGGAAACTAAAAGAAAATTCGCAACATATACATTTGCAAAGTGATCAAAAACACTACCAGACATATTTTTTTTTCCAAGTTTGCAAGATGTTCTTAAACTTAAATATTGAAAACGTGTAATATTGTAGACCTTGGAACACACACACGATTATTGTTTTTGGATCGAACGTGAATAATGTTTCCTTGTATATGTTCTTGTGTGGTCAAATAAAATCATGCTAAAGTTTTAGTTTAAATATCCATCCGTAGGTTTGATACATTGTTAAGCGGTGCTCCTTTTTATCATAACACATTCAGACGCTTAACATCTGAAACGAGATAGGTAAGTTAGTTTGGATTTTGTTTTGCATTCTACAATTTTGTCTGCCCGTTGACACTTGCCTACGAGAAACTTAACAATAAAAAAGTTATTTTCTTAGGGGATTAAAACTACTATTGAGAAATTCCTGCTACACTAAGAGGTCTAGACCTCTGAAGTTGCTTCTTTTATGACTGACGACAGAAATCACATGAACTTCAAAACTTCAAAACTTTTTTTACAAGCCGGCTAAAAATCCTAAGCAACTGCAGATATTGATATATTGAAAATATGTTAAGATTAACTCTCAATATACCTTTTGTTATTTATATCAGATGTTTATCATTTATTGTGTGCTTTCTCCTTATTAAATTTTAATACAACAAAGGGAATCTTAATGGTTTGCTATTGGAAAGAACGAAGAGACAGCAATGGATTAGTTAAATAATCATAAATTTATCTTTCCTAGTTCATTGAAAGAACGTTGTAAAAAAGGTAGGAAAAGCATGTTTATTCATATTTTTCTTTCGATCCTGTCGTTCTTAACAAAACGAAGCAAATTTGCTACCGAGTGCAGCTCAAATCCGCTAAAATCGGATGCGCTTAAAAAAAATTTTAAGCAAGCTTTTTAGTTTATGAAATTGTTGTCTTAATAAGCACTTTCTCAGTGTTTCTCATTTTCGCCAAGGCTTTGCAGCAATATATCTAGGCACAACACATAAACAGCCGGAATTCTATCAAAAAATAAAACGTTCTAGGCTGTCTGAACGTGAGACATTGCCTTTATTTATTCTTGACGCTGGACCGGATATGACTACTGTTTGGCTAGCGTGCCAGGAAAAATGTTTGCGTTTTTTCATGAAGGGTTGGAAAACAACTTAGACTGCTCAATTCCAAAGCGGAACGTTTAAAGTTCACCGGAAGTGTAAACATGCTGGCTAGATCGCTTTGCCTCCACTTCCCCTTCCGCTCCGCAATTGCACACTTCCGTTTCAACCGCGGAAAAGGAACGGGAAGCCCGCCCAGTTGACTTGAGATATACATAATAAAAGATAGGTATGATTTTGTGTTTTGACTTTGACTCGGGAGACAAGTGACAACGACGCTTGACTTGAAATTGACGGAATATTTATTTGTGTCCCACAAATAAATATTCCGTCAATTTAAAAAAATTCCATTTTTTCAATGCACTGTGAAAAGCAGCAATGTATGTTGCACAACGAGCAACGAATCTGTTTGTAATCTAGACGAGTGCATGACTAAGGGTGTCGCTGTGGACATAATGAGCAGGCTATTGAGGTTATGAAGTTTTGAGCGGTTTAGCAGAATTAAGTTACAAAAATCGCATCCTGTCAAGTATTGACGGCTTGACTACCTTTATGCCAGCCACTCTTAACGATAACATTGAATGTTATCGTTAAGAGTCCCTAAATCAATGTCCCTAACATTGAGTTAGGGATAAATTAGCTGGCAGTTTTAGAGCGCAGCTCTTAGGTGCCCGTTTCCGGCTTGAGCGGCGTCGGCGTCGCCGTCGCCGTCGGCGTGACCGCGCGGTGCATTATGGGTAAATTTTTCCGAAGGGACCCGAGGACTCCCGAAGGAACCCGAGGTCGTCCCGAAGGAACCCGAGGTCCTTCGGGAGGGCCTCGGGTCCCTTCGGGAGGACTTCGGGTTTCTTCGGTAGGACCTCGGGAGGACCTCGGGTTCCTTCGGGAGGACCTCGGGTTCCTTCGGGAGGACCTCGGGTTCCTTCGGGAGCTGCATGCAACAGGTTGCATGAAACCTGTTGCATGCAAATGGCATACAACGAGTTGTATGTAACCTGTTGCATGCAGTCCAGGTTGCATGCAACCTGATGACGTCATCCGCATCGTCATCGTCATCATCACTGATGACGTCATCAGTGACGTCACTGATGACGTCATTGGCATCCGCATCGTCATCGTCATCACTTATGACGCGTCATCAAATCGTCATCGTCAAGGTCACGTGACCCCCAAGGTCACGTGACCTTAGGGGGTCATGTGACCCCTAAGGTCACGTGACCCCTGAGGTCACATGACCCCTAAGGTCACGTGACCCCACTGAGGTCACGTGAACCCCCTGGAGTCACGTGACCCCCTGAGGTCACGTGGCCGCCTGAGGTCACGTGACCCCCTCCCCCGAGGTCACGTGACCCCCTTGACGTCACCCGACCTCCCATGAGGTCACGTAACCTTAACGAGTCACCTGTCCCTCAGTACGCTTCCATCCTTCTCCTTAAGAGCTGCGCTCCAACCGGCGTTACAGGGACTTGTAAACGGCTTTCATTTTTTTTAACTGCCCTTTCTTATCATTGGACGGGTCATCTAAAATATCTGGTAGTAACTCCGAGCGTTTGTGCGTGACAAGCGAAAAGAGCCTTATTAATAATTGAGGTTGTCTGAATATTTATACAGCGTGTAAATGGTCAGCCATTTCAAAGTTGCGACGAGTCACTCTCTGTAGATGACCAATTAAGCCAGTGCAGTGCAACCGCTAGCCTGGTGTCTTTAACGTGAATCACGCAGTAGCGACACCCGACCGCACGCCGGTGCGATGGTCATCCAGATCAAAACGGGCAGGGGTGGGGATTGAACCCAGGATCCCTGGGTTCTGCAGCGCGAGCTTTCGCTTCTCGTGAACCGAGCTGGTTTGCGCTAGCCTACTCGGCCACCAGTCCCCCCTTAAAGAGGCTTATAATCTAAACACAAAAAGTCTGTTGCTCCTCTCAGGGCGTATAGTTCATGGGACATATGTTGCAATGAATTTAACCTGAAGGAAGAATAAAGGCAAGCGTTTTGGGCATCTGGGTTACTAGTCGAAACTGTGGCGTAAATTCGTTGTCACCGCATTACAGTTAGCCAGCAGTTTTGAAACGACAAGTCAATGGATGCAGCGAGGGGCATTACCTTCCCGCGATTCATTTCACTAATTGAAATCTGAATGTATCATATGTAGTATAAAAACGTTTAAAGATGTGCCTGTTTATAATGCAATTAATGCAAAGGTGCAAGTGAGCTGGACAAAAATAACAATATTAAAACCCTGGACAAGGGGACCAAAAAAGACAAAGGACAAACACAAATCTTCAAACGCAGCAAGGTGATTGGTGGGCGACCAAAAAATTCGCCTGGTCCTGGTATCAAACCAGGGGCTTCCATATTTCAAGTGGAGCGCTCTACAAACTGAGCTAACATGGAGTTAGATATCGGTAGAGCAACAGGATGTTATCAGCTGCCACCGGTCTAGCACCGTTGGTGCTAGACAGGTGGCAGCTGATAGGGGGTGAGGGCTAGACACCTCTAGCTCTCATCCTCTATCTGAAAACAATTTTCGACTTAACAAACACTTTGTACATACCCATACTTCTAGCAAAACAAAATCACCACGGGTTCAAGCAAAAATGTATTTGCAGTTCAATATGCAACAGCGCTTTACAAAAAAAAAACAAAAAAACTGTAGGTCAATATTAGTCTTTCACTGACATACTCCCCTCTTCTCAGTCATGTGCCAACTAATGTTCCGTTCTGATGAAACGTTGCGAATATAGTTTTGAGCAAGCTCTTACTAAGAACCTCAATCATGCCGGGAAACCACATTGAACAAATCAATTAAACTATATATATATATATATATATATGTATATGTTTGTATATATTGCTTGCTTTACTCCAGTTATTCTGTTTTGTTTTGCGATCATTTCTTTTACTGCAATTGTTTCTTTTGCTACTTCTGCGACGCTCTTGAAAGTTTCTTGATTTTTGTTCGGCGGCATGTGTGGGGTTGTTACACTCACGGAACAACCCCCAAATTAACATATCAAATGACAAGATAAAACATCTGTGTATGATGTCAGTTAACTTTATTTGCTCGTAAGTTAAGATCAAATAATCATTATTAGATAACCAGCCTAGAATTGAGAAAAAAATTAATTTGCTTCAAGCAAAGGCCTTTCATTACGATTAAAAGCTAGTCTGAAAAAGGTACCGATTAAAAAGTGTTTGAAGTTGCGAGTAGAACGTTTTCGAATAAACAATTCTTACACACGTACTACTAAGCAAAAATGAAACCGTAAATGTGCCGACTCGTTCAACTTCTATTTAGCTTCACTCCCACAGTCGTTTGGTCCCACGTTAATGAGAAGCTTAAATTGCCTCGTTAACCCCCGGGCGAATTGCAAGCCTTACAACGACTGGGAAATTGCCAGTTCCAGTCATTTACGCTCAGATAATTGCAATAGAGTCCAAGTGCAATGAAAGTTTCATTACAACCTAGTCTTTCCAAGGCAGATTCGTACAGTATAGGTGGCCTTCATTGAACGTCATATTGCCACACGCATCGCCGAGCGAGCGCGTGCGTGGCCGAATGGTTACAGCGCTTGACTGTCCAACGGAATGCCCTTTAATTTATTGTTTCAACTTGTCGTTCTCGTAAGTTCGAGGACTTTCTTTTCTGATCAAGTTAGAAATGTTCTACGGGCCAAACGTTCTACGCGGAATGTTCCAAAACCCACGAGGGTATTAAGGGACTCCGCATGGCGAGCGGGGTCGGTCTCGCCCCAGCGTTCGATCCTGCTGTTACGCCGCCGTCCGACGCCCGCGATCTTCTATTGTAAGTCTTCTGTTTCCTTTTGTTTTGCGCACAATTTCGCGTCATCAAAATTTAGTTTGGTTTATTTTTCTCTGCCTCATCAATTGTCATTCGTTACAATAATTAGATGTGTTCTTTTGTGGCGTCCAACATATAAGAAGAGCAATCCACGGTAGAGTCAAGGTGACAGCGTGTACGGAACGGCGTTCCAAGCAACGGCGTTCCTGCAAAGCGTTCCTTTTAGGAGGAACGGAGGAACGCCGCCGTTTCATTTTACCTTAGTGTAACTGGAATGGGAACTTGTTACATTTTTACGGGAACGGAAAAAAGAACTGCGATTCTAGTTTTTCCTTTTTTTTTAGTGGCGTAATTTTGTTCTTATTTCTTAACGGAGATCTCTGAAAATAATGATAACAACACAGTCACGAAGAGTAGTTTTTCGATAATCTCTTGCTTATTCTAGGGTTATATTTTGAGGTCCTCGCTGTGTAGCAGTCGGGTTGGAGGCGAGCTGGTGTATAATGATCGTGTTTTCAATGCCCGAGATTGCGGTCCAACAAAAAAAAATCTTTTTTGGTCGAAGGAAAAGACGTAGAAAGAGGGACGTCTCAAACTCACGTACCCTCTTTACTACCACGAATAATCATACACCCAAAACCCAAGGCCGACCATAGCCATCCCTGAACATCCACGAAGAGGCCCACAGTTACAACGAAAGGACTGGTTCCAAGACAGCCAACGCAGCCGTCTTTTCCGAACATTGGTTGTTTTAAAAAAAATTAAGATTTATTTTCACTACCTTCTTCACCAAGCATAACAACGAATCCGACCTTCACGAAAGACGAGTAGATTTTCAAGATGACCTTCCCAAATCCCCACCCTCTTCTCCACTTCCCGTCTACCGGAAAAGGTGGCAATAAGACAGGTAGGAAATGGGGATCTGTTTGCGGTAAACCGGTAAGCGTGTGGTTTAGTCAATGGTGCATGATCTAGGATAAAACTCGTGCCCTGTAGACGTGGCGAGGACGTACATTCTTGAGAGGGTATTATCGGACCTCCTCTTATCTTCTGAGGTAACTGACAGAATCAGTGCCGTCTGAAGTGCCCACCACAAACATGTTTATATTTAAACGCTTGAGATTTTAAACATGAACATATCAAAACGGAGTCTTTCTTTCGCTTGTTTTCTTCTTCAGGGGTCCTTGCATTAAGACATTCAAAATCGGTTGTTGACATTTGATGGGATATATATCAAAACCTTTGCTTGATTTAACTAAATATGCGAATAAGTAATACACAAACTTAAGGTATATGTAACGATCCGTTGCATTCTTTAAGTGTAACGGGAACGAGTTTTTTTTTATATATTACGGGCATAATATGTAATAGTAGCGCGTCCCAAAGATCAAAAGGGACAAGTAACGGGCTATCTTTCCTCATTTTTGAGTGACGTGTACAACATTGCACAGCGATAGCTGCGACGTCACGACGGAGTCGTTGGCCGTCGTCGTCTCGTTCACGCACCGTAAGGTACCTGTTTACAACTGACCGTATTGGTCCGAACGCTTTCGCTGTTGTTTTTGTTTTGGAGCTCGTGAAATCATGTCTTTCGTCAAGATTTCTTGACATTGATAGTGGTACGGCACCATTTTGTTAAAAACTACCTCTTTGTATTTATTTTCAGAGAGCGCGCGAGTCGGCATCGTGATCGTGTTCAACAAGGAATGGCAACACCCTAAACAAAAGGACATCGAGGCAATCTAGTCAAAGGTATGGTGGAGAGTAGTGGTAACGCCCCCGCTTAACACCCAGCGGACCCAGGATCTGGTACGCCGAGCGGTGGGCGGTGGGCGGTGGGCGATCTTTTTCGAGGTTTCGGCAACATCGACGACGGACACCCTACGACCCACTGCGACAACTGAAACATCAAGAGATACAACTACTCTAGAGGAAGTCATTTGCAGTAGTAAGAAGATCCCAGAATAAAGTCAGTTCTTCGGCTGGCATAAATTAATTACGAATGTTAAGGAAGCCGAAACACCACGTGAATGTTATACTGGCGGTGGAGAAATAATGTACATGTTGTAGTCTGATAGAAATATCTAGGAACTAAACAATATCTCCTATGAGCTGACGTCTACATAAGCAAAATATTTGTCAAACTTGAAAATGGCATTGTGGGTTTTAGGCATTTAATTTTGATGCAGGAGCAGCCAATTTTTATATTTCGTAAAAATATTAGATGTCCCTGCGTGTTTTCTTGTGAAAGACAAACATTTTGCCTGGTGCATCTTGCCTTGGCAAAATGTAAGGTTGTACAGAGGTACCGATCTGAAAGAAAGACACGCACACAGTGAGTGAACAAAAAGCAAAAAGGTAAGGTCTATATCAAACAGTGAAGATAAGAAAATATTTTGGAAACTACGATGTGCGTCTTCTTTTTTTATTTCACGACAAAGACTAATACCAATGCAGCACAAAAAGCGGGAGCCTAAGAAGCATCCATAAGGAAAGCCTCACAAAGGAAATAAGAAAGCTCTTTCGTGGCTGATAGCAAATTCACCGTGACGCCTCTATTGTGGTACAGCGCGGAATTGCAATCTTCCAAAATATATCATGGTATTGAGAGAAAGAACAAAAAAATGCAGGAAGAGCACGAAATCATACCAACAAAAGAGGGCATCAAAAGAGTCAATTTGGGGACTTTAAGGGAGCCATCTGAATTCAGTTCCGCTCTGGCATCTGTTGACGTAGCAGGCAAGAAGTTTTCGTCATGGATGACGTCGATGATTGCGTCCCATCTCGGAAATCGCAATGGCGTTTGGTTTGTTCGCTTTTACGTAACTGCTTTTGTTTTCACATACAGAATTTTTGCCGTGCTAGCTACATCATACCTTTCTAGATGTCGAGTAAATTCAGTCTACATTTAGAACCTCTATAAAATAACAAGAGCGGCAAAAAGATTACGATTATGATTGGCGAGATGCCTTCGAATTTTTTTATTCTAATTTTATTCGTGTTTGGTTTGTGATAGCATCCTTACTACAAGTCATTGTTTTAGCTTCATTCAAAACAAATATTTTATCACCGTAGACTTCTGTTTCGTTTTTGCATTTGGAGCCCTGCTCCTAAGCCTGCAATTCTGAACATTTACCTCTTTCGTTGGTTTGCACAGTTGTAGATGGATAAGACGTCCGCGAGAAAACCGAGTCATGTTTTTCGCACCGAAAACTAAACTAGACATTGCGGACAGCTTAAACTTCATCAGAACGTAGCCCCCTCCGTCCGATCAAGATGCGAAAGCTTTAGCACCAACACTTATCTCGCTCTAAAGTTGAGAGCAATTTTCTGAACTTTTCAATGAAAATTTAGACCCATTTTCGCCCGTTTACGGCTTCTGGCGCGGTAGGGCTTCATGTATTCGAGAGCTCGGTCGGCTGCCATTTTTCCATTAAAATATCTAGAAAATCGTTTCTAACGTTTGATTAGGAAAACAGCTGGTGTTGAAACTTTGGAATCTTGGTCGAACGGCTGGGACCTCGTTCTGACAGAGTTTGAGCTCTCCGCAATGTCCAGTGTATTTTTGAGGTGCGAAAAACGGGGTTCGGTTTTCTCGCGGACGGCCGATAGTTTTATATTTAAAGGTAGTTTTTGGGTGATCAAGACCGGGTGGATCCCCAAAACTGCCAATAAAGTCTGCGAAATCCAGTCGTATTCCTGGTGTACACCGCTTGGCACTGCAAGTGTGAATTTAATATCAGGGGATATGCGCATGGTCATTCAAAAACTATTTTATTAAAATAAATAAATGTACTGTCTATGTTTCTATCCTAGAGGAGCTAACCTCACGACACAATATGTTGCTACATTTTCAATTAACCAAAGCAGAAGCTTCAGCCATGCGATCCAATCTGGAGCTGAAAGCGCTGCCAGTAAGCTTCTGGTTCGGCGCAGCAACGCTATGTGCGAAGTCACGTGACACTACCTCAGCGCTTGCTTGTCTCGATATCCCGTAGGGTTCCCTGCAGTTAATTCTAGGGTGAGACGTAGTATAGTTCTTTTGAAATCAGTTTTTCAGTGGCGAGAAATAAACAAGCATGAAGGAAATTGATGACACCTTAATTGTACACATATTTGTTTTTTTCAGATCTGTACGTATGTGGCGAGTCATATATTTGCGTTAGTTTTCTTTTGCCTTGTTCTCAAATAAACGGATACGTATATTATTTTGCCCTTAATAGAGCTGGAAGACTTCACCGTTTACCCACAGACAATCATAGATGCCAGGTTTACTCATAACCAGGATTGTGCTTGAGTATGGTAGAGTTGAAATGTCGTTGTCGTCTTCTGTTTTGCGCACATATTCTTAATATAACTTTTTATCTTTCTCTATGCCTCTCTCTCTCACTCTCTATCTCCCTCTCTCCCTTCTCACTCTCTCTCTCTCTATATATGTATGGGTGTTTTCATCTCAAATCGTGCAGGCAAAAAGGGTCGAATTTTTAATTTCGATGAAAAAAATATATGTTATGGCGTCGTGTTTAAAAACGCTGTAGCCACAAACCGCAAGTTCGTCAGATTTTTTGTTCTCGACTTACGAATTTTAAAAGAGGCCGTGGCAGAAAGCAGTGTTTTTCACATGCGTCATGGGTCGGATGTTTTGCTCAACCTCCCGCCGTGGATTTTCAGCCCACATTATATTAACTTTTTTCAAGCTCTCTGTGAACGAACAAAAAAGTACCATTTTTGAAATCAATTTTCTAAAAAAAATATTTCTTTTACAAAAATGTTGATATGGGAGTTGTCTACACGAAAAGCAAGTCGAAAAAGTGTGTATTCTGTTTCTATGTTCTATATTTAAGCTTCAATATCGTACAAAAACGTGTTTTTACGACTCGAAATGGACTTGCTAATTGCGCGCCTTCCCAAACGGTAAAATATTTTTTGCTCTTTTTAAATGTTCCCACATAAAAATGAAATACAGTAGTTCCACCCTGTTCTAATTATTGATTATTTAAATTTTATTATAGGCGGCAAGCTACCTTGGAGGAGTTCAAAAGAGAAAGCAACTTGTTAAACAGATCAGCAGGCGTCGTAAATTGTTAATGTGTAAAAATCGGCAGACGCCGTATCCATTCGGGGCCTTTATTGGCCTATATCAACGTCCCGCCCTTTCGGCGGGACGTTGATATAGGCCTTTTGCTAAGACAGGGCTCCTTACCCCATACAGTTTTGTTACTTTTGTAAATAATGAAGCGTTGATCATGGTCACTAATTTGACTTCTTCTAGTTGTCCTTTACCGTCAGGCGTTGCCTTAGGAACGGCAATAATATCTGACACACTTCAAGTAGCCGCTCTTGCCCAGCAAACAGTAGGACACTGGTATCACAACCCATACTTCTCCTACTTCGCCTCAGCTACTTGAAACTATCGATCCTAACCTTCACAAAGACCAAAGAAAAAAGCTCTACGCCATTCTTCACAAATAGAGCGAATGTTTCGATGTTGGTCAATTAGCCCCCTGCTCGACGATTTCCACCGAGTACCGAATCGACGTCGGGAACCAGCAACCGCTGAGGCAGTTGCCGTACCGCCTTGCTTTAGCCAAACGTAATTTGATCGACGATCAAGTAAGTGAGATGCTCCAGAAAGGAGTCGTGCGTCCGTCAAGCAGCTCCTGGCATCTCCTGTCATTTTGGTAAAGAAACAAAAAGGAACTATTCGATTTTGCGTGGATTACCGCCGTTTCAACCTATTAACCAAGAAAGATGTATAGCCGATGCCACGAATCGACGACGCGTTGAATTGGCTCCAGGGGGCCGAATATTTTTTAACAACGGACCTACACTCAGGCTACTGGCCGGTGCGTATGGCTGAAAATGACAAGAAAAATACAGCCTTCTCTACACCCGATGGTCTATTTGAGTTTAACGTAATGCCATTTTGGCTTATGTAATGCACCGGCTACATTTCAAAGGTTGATAGACAACGTGTTTTGTGGTCTCAAAGGAAAGATTTGCCTATGTTACTTATATGATATTGTTATTTTTTCACGAACTTTCGAAGAGCATCTAACTCGCCTTAACACCGTTTTGAAATGCATGCAACACGCAGGACTACCGATAAACACACAAAAATGACACTTAGGGTGTACTTAAATTCTAATCCTCAGTCACGTCCTTTCACCAGAAGGAATCCGACCAGATCCAGATAAAATTCGAGCCGTTCCTGATTTCTCACCACCCCAAAATAATAATAAAAAAAAGAATATATATATATATATTCGGAGTTTCTCAGGTCTCTGCTTCTAATACAGAAGCTTTGTGCGCAGATTTGCAGGCATCGCAGCAACTCTTCACGATCTGAATAATAGGAACAGATCGTTTGCCTGGACCACGGATTGTCAACACTCAATCCAGCTGCTAAAACAACTATTGACGTCGGACCCAATTCTGCGATTTTTCAATGATACCGCACCTCCACAGCTTCACACTGACGCTAGTGGTTTCGGGTTGGGCGCAGTCCTTATTCAAAGAAGAAAATGCTATGACACCTACGTCGTCGCCTACGCCAGCAGAACGCTGACCAAACCTGAATGAAATTACTCTGCGACAGAGAAATAGGGACTCGCCCTCGATTGGGCTATCCCGAAATTTCGTCCGTATTTATACTGACGTCATTTTGACGTAGTGACTGATCATTACGCCCTATGCTGACTATCGTCCTTAAAAGATCCATTCGATCGAGAACACGCCCTGCTTGACGGAGTCGTTCAGAGCGTTCCGACTCAGTCAAGCAGGCATGGACTGTTTTCCTCAGACTTCTTGTTTCGCACAAACACTGCAATATTCTAATAGCGAACCCTGAGAGATACGGGATTTAGATATTCCGGGAGTCGCGGTGATAAGCATCCCCTCCGAAACCTCCTCAAAGATTCCGACAAGGGGACTGCCCCCTCGCGGCCCTGAGCAACTTTATCTGCCTGCGTTTGCGCTGTATTACTATATTCAAACGGCGATCTGGGTTGTATTTTTGCTTAAACATGTTCTCTCTCCCCTCTCTCTCTCTTTTGATGGAGGAGAGAGTGGGTTGTTAGACATATAATCCCCCTTGAAACCGAGATGTTTTATCTGATGAAGAACGGTCCCCGCTCGAAAGGTTGTAATAAACTTTGATGAGGTAGTTTCCCAGCAGAGCACTTATTTTACTTAACATTCCTCCCAGCCCGTTGCTTCAAAGTTACCTCACGCACACACACACATATATATATATAAGATGCACAACCCACAAACAAGAAGCTTATTTTTATGCGAACTAATTGTTTCAAAATTAATCAACCTTTTTTTATTAACTACTGTAATGTTCTCAAGTGCGCGACCACCACTATAAAGTATTCAGCGCTAAAAACCGACGACGTGTTTGTACTTGGAAACTGCGTTGGCAAACTATGCATGTCATCGCTGTAGCCTTTTTGTTCGGTCTTCTAAAGGCGGAGAGTCATTTATTTAAAACTCTGTACTAATTAGGGAAAAATGCTCGCGACAGTTTTTGCATACTTAAGGAAAGTTGGTTCAGACGAAAACGTTTTCATCTGCAGGGTGCTTAATTTTAATTCGAACAGTTGTAGACAAGTGCTGTCTACAACATATATGTGTCACGCTCGGCGGACAATAGAAGATGAATGTTTATCCTCTCATATAATGTCCGTTGAAACTAATAAATACCTGACGAAAACAGAACTCTTCTCTCAACCCTATTATAATATTCCCATGAGATCACAAATTTTGAATACAATTAAAATGTATTGGAAGGAGAGCTCTTATAGAAACATTGTATGAGAAAAAATATATATATATATATATTATGTAATCGGCGGGAAAATATTGTGTTCCCACTAACGCGTTTTTTTACAAAATGCAAGATGGAATTTTTTTATATCGAATAATTTCAGTTATTTTTGCTTCAGATATTTTAAGAGCGTGTCCTGTGTTTTCAGTTATCCAGTTGCGTTAAATGTTCGAGAATCACCACCGATCCGCAGCGAGCTTAAATTACTTTATATCTTAATTAGGTTCTTCTTCCCTATTGTATCACTCCCTATTATACTTATTCAAGCATGAAGCTGGCCATCCGTTAAGCCGGACATACTTTGATTAGTAGTAGCTTGCATTTTTATTCAACAACTTAAAAAAGGCTGCTCTTCAGACCGTTGTTCTCGAGAATTAATGCATATATTATGTGCCAGAAAAGACGGTAAAATTAAACATTCGGTTGAAATTGATACGATAACCTCAGTGAATGAGTACAAGATGGGGACAATTAAGAAGAAAGGAAAACACTGGACGGTATTTTAAAGACATATTGATCTTGCTGGGCCGTTCAGTGTCCGTCCTAATCAACAATTATGTTTCAGAGCAAGTAAAACAAGACGAAAAAACAACGTCAAGGTCGCCACCACTGAATTGCCACTTTGCTCCTTGTCTCAGCATAATACAAAACTTAGAAGTTATGTTAGTTTTAGGAATATCAAGTGATTACTTGTAAGAACGATGAATCTGATGGAAAGTGGGAAGTTCGTGTGCCAGTAAGTGAATGTAGTGACGAGGATAGTGACTTAAGTGGCTACTTCACTCTGCTTCATCTTTACCATGGGTAAACAACAATCTAATGCTCTCTGTTTATCACGCGACTCCGCGTCCTCTGCGTCGCTGTGAAACTACTTTAATCTCTCACGCGGGAATGGAGTTGTCCTGACAGCTGGAATATCGTCCACAGCGCGACATCTTATAATGTGAAACGTAATATTGATGCTTAGAAAGGGCAGAACTCCCGGTCGAACGTCAGATGTTGGCTGTACTTAGGCCCCCTAGGCTTTCAGGTTTTAACAGAGGAACACTCCTAAACATCAATTGCTGGCAAAAATACAAAATTGCCTAAAACCTGAAGAACACCGATAATTGAATATCTTCGCTTCAGCGGCAGCCATGAGATGACTGTCCTTCAGGACAGTGATGTTTACAGTTACCTTGCAGAGGAGTGATATTAGAAGCCGGTCACAAATATCTCTCTTGTACTGATTATGTCAGAAAAGAAGGCACTGTTGGAATCTATGCAGACGATTATTACTGGTTGGGTATACTGGAACAAATGAGACAGTCGCTGTATATTGCGCAGTGACACTCGCGATATTTCGGAAGCTTTATGACTGTCCGCACAGTCCCACACCTTCTTGGACATTTTGGAATATTCCTCTTCAGGGCGAACGTTGAACGCGCGTTTTCAAAACTGCGCGTTGCAAACAGAAATGAGGGCGCAAGCATGAAAAATTGGGGTCCATCAAAGTTCGCGTGCATCTATTGTGACAGTCAACTTTTAAGAATATTTGGCCTATGTAATCAAATGCGTATACAATTATGAAATAAAATATGCATACTTTCCTTTCCGGAATATGTATGCCTATCTATTTGTTTTTCCGATAATCCCTGTTTTTCAAGTCCGCAATAGATAATTGGCGGTTATATAAACCAGGGATTAAAAAACACCTACCCCCCCCCCCCGAAAAAAAAGGGAATTTTTGTCATATCTAATGACCGGAATATTTAGCCCTAGATATACTTCATACATTTTTCCATAATCATATCCTTACTTCAATCTTCGGCCCAGTTTTTCCTTAGGACATATAAAATCCGCTACTCCCTCAATGCGACTTTGGTAGCAGCAAGCAACTGCAAACGTACAAGCCTAGAAAAGGGACATTAATATGATTTGTGTTATTGGCAGGAGCTTGTGTTCATATACGCTGCGGCACATCGGTAGGCGTTGGAATGTTGGAATACCCTAAGGCTGTACCAAACGTGTACTTTGTGCACAAGTAAATTGTCAGACTGACTTGAAGCGTGGCCACAGCGCAAATATAAATAAAACTACACTAAAAGCGCGTGAAAACTATACTTCAGGTATTTGGGTTACATTAAAAGCGTGTTTTAAATGTACTTTTGTATTTCAGGAAAGAAGAAGTGTGTTCTTATGCTTTTTTTTCCAAAGGACCACCGAGCAACTCTGGAATACAATGGCGACCCTTCGACTCCCCTCCCATTCCGGTTGCAGTCGCAAATGAAAATCAATGCCCGACGGGGAATCGTTGGAGATACGCTCCCGGCCTGACTGGGCCTTTAGTACCACGTTGCCCTGAGAATTGCTCTGAGGATATCGACCTGCGTCCGAGCCCGACTTGGAAAGAGCCCAACCCCACGAGAGAAGAGGTTGCGTAGACCCGCCTTTTCGCTCCAACGCCATGTGGTCGACCAGACTGCCTTATTTCAGAGGTCGATGAGGATTCAAACTACACGAAGAACTCCTCGTTGTATGTCGTCCATATTGAAAGCGTTGGATGACAGTCATTTGAAGGGAGAGTGTCAAGCTTAAGAAATTCAGTCAGGAGCTGAAAATATGAGCTTGTTTGTAAAAATAAAATCAGTGTCAAAGAAAAGACAGAAGGAAGCAAGTTATTGACTACTTCTTGGTTTTATTTATTCTTTTTATTTTTTCTAGCAGCAATAAATTTTCACTATAATAGGGCCAGCCTGAGCTCACTGGACGAAAACGTGAAAGTACAGATATAAAAAAGACAGAGATGTCGCTGGCCTTTTTTTCTATCTTTGTACATTCAAGTTTTTTGTTATTATTAAGTTCAAGCTTGCCCTATCATAGTATCACGCACCGGCTAGCTCCACTGAAGTCCATTAAACAATCCCTCATCCAACCGCGTCTGTCTCTAGGAAAGACTATTTCGTCATTCATGTGAGAATGCATTCCGCAACATATTCGCCAAGGTCGCAATATTTGGCAGAAGCTCCGAAGCGTAAATTAATTTCTTGAAACGAGGTCGGAAAACATGTTTCTGTTCTAGCGAGAAGATCATTTTAACAATAATATAATAATAATAATGATAATTTGTTTATTTAATGTGCCCAAAAACAACCTGGCAGTAAATGATATCGTTTTTAACAATGCAGGATGATGAAGGGGCCACTAAACATTTAAAATCCAAGCCGAAAAAAGCAGAAAGTAATATTTTTCTAGTCTGGTTCTAACATTAAAGTTTCATAATGCAATGTCGTAGTTTCTCATAAGAAAGGACATAATTTTAAGCGAAATAGTGTTACGAGAAAAACTAACGTAAAATTTTCATAGGTATAATAAAAATCTTTATAAAAAAGCAGGCTTTTGCACGGTGGTAGCGTTTGTGGTACATGTGGCCTAATTCAAACTGAGAGCCAAATGCTCGTATATGCTTTGATTGTTTCGACTATAGACAAGGTGGTAGAGCACATTGGAAACCCGAAAACAAAAGCAAGGATTACATAATACTTAATATACACCAGCTTGTTGCATCAAAACAAGATCAACCTTGTTTTGATGCAAGACCCTTTCCGGATTTCCAATTCTGAAAATGTGATTTCTTTTCTTAAAGAAAAAGGGAACATCATCGTTTCTGGGTTTTCGATGGACGTTCAAGATATGTACTACTCCATCCCGCATGCACGTCTACTACAAGTTCTTCGGTCAAACATAGAAGATCAAGGCCTCACGTCATTCCAGAATGCGGCAGGGATGCAAGTAGATACCTTCTTAGAACTTTTGGGCTATTACCTATCAGCCACGGTGGTAGCCTACCAAGATCGCCACTATGTGCAGAGAAGCGGCGTATGCATAGGATCCAAAGTGGCCCCACATCTGTGTGAAGTTTTTCTCGGAGCGTGCGGGCGTGCCATCCAAGAAAGTATTAAAGATCCAAGAATCGCGGCGATATTTAGGTATGTCGATGATTTCCTCATTTTATGCACTACAGAAGTTGACGATCATATCGACGGGTGCCTCAACAACATCCTGAGGAGTTTTCAGCACTCATGTATGGGGCTCACTTTCACGCATGAGCTTCCAGAGAGGAAAATCATCAAGTTTCTGGATTTGGTCTTGGAGTTCAGAGCAGAACATGTTTGCTGGAGATACCAAGCCCGTTCAGGGAAAGGGTTTCTCCCCTTCTCGTCGCAGCATTCAAAAACTGTCAAGCAGGCGGTAGCTTTCACAGCCCTGTTTTCTAGCCTGAAGAAATCCTGTGAGCATCAGCTCTCCCGAAGTTTTGAGATGCAAATATCCAGACTCGAAGACGCGGGCTACCCGCGACATGTAATTGCCTCCGTGTGCGAAAGAATTTGCCGCACCATCAAGACGACTTGCGGACGCAACGACCCTTCCACACAGCCAAAGAAGAAAAGAAGACCGTTTGTGGTTGTTCCATATATTCATGGGATTACGCATAGGTTAAAAAAGATGGCCAATCGACATGAGGTACAAGTGCTGTGTTCGGCGCCCAATAAAGCCTATTCGTTGTGCCGCAGGGTTAATCAAGGGCAAACCAGCAACGGCAAGGTTTGTGGCACCAATCACAGGACGGTTTATGCCCAGTGCGACAAGGAGGTTATATACCACATACCCCTGACATGCGGCCGCTGTTACATCGGCCAAACCGGGCGGTGTATAAATGATAGGACCCGGGAACATGCCAATAGCTTGAAGACCTTGACGGCAGCAGGTCACTTAGCCCTACATTGCCGCGACTGCAAGTGCAAGGCGAACCTAGACAAAGTTACCGTCATGGGGCACCATCGAAACCGGTTTGCACGCGAGGTTTTAGAAGCTTTAAACATACAAGAGAAAGGGGACATGTGTGTTAGTTCACCCTCTGTGACCTTAACCAGAGAAGAGAGAACGTTCTTGCGAGGGGAAGTACCGCCCACAAGTAGACAGACGAGGAGGATGCCTTAGTTTAATAATGAGGAAAAAGAGGAAGAAGTGAGGCAAGCTAGGTATGATTGATCCTAGCCTGTCGATGAAGATGAAGTGTTTCATTAAATTTCAGTTGGTAGTCCAGCGGTTGAATGCGTCTCTCTCGTCCTTCTTACATTTGTGTGCTTGGGTTGTTCAGCTGGTGTATATTAAGTATGTGTAACCAACGTGCTCAACTCTTTCCGGGGATTACATAATAATATTAATATTTATATATCGTGTTTTGTGAGGCGTAGTATTTGTTTTTATATTTTCGTCAATCTTCAATACATTTTGAAAGAACTGAGAGGGTAAAAGCTGATAGTAGGCGCGCCTCCGTAGAAAATTACACCGAGTTTGATTTTTTTTTTTTTCACGACTACAGATAACAGCGAGTTCATTTCGAGATCCCCGTAAAACTCCTATTTACATGTTCTGTCATTTATAGTTTGTTTTTAATTGGGCGGTTTTTGTATAGTCGTTATTAGTCACAATGGCACTAACCCGCAACGTTGCACGCAGGCAATTGTTTTTGTGGCTGTATTTCTCAAGTTAGAAACGGACCATATTCTCTGGCAGTTGAGGAAACGCAGTGCGTGGGTTCGTTAGTTCGTGATTCGTTCTTCGTCGTTCCTTTTGGATGATACCACTACCACATTGGCTGAAGACCTACGACAAGATGTACGGGTCTTGCCGTGCCCTTCGGCTCTTAAGCTATCAGAACCTCCAGTTAGCTTATCTAAATTTTTCGAATTGTGCAACTTAGGCATGTATATTATCAATTCGCCGGCGAATACCACCCTAATTCGCGTCCAATTGGCGCTGTGCCGGGAATCGCCCGGATGCAACACTGTCCGGGGCACATCCCGAGTGTTCTGAACTGCAACGCAAGCGCGTAGCTATTACCAGATTGACTGGATACTCATAAATAGGAGTCGCATCTTATTTTGGTCAATACCGATAAAACTGAAAATAACAGCCGACCCGGTCCTCTTAGAATTGAGGAAAACTTGAAAAAAAACACAAATTGGAGCTGCCCTTGAATAAGGAAAAAAAAATGTTTCACGGGACTAAATTTTATGTGCAGTTTTACTTTGTATTAACCCGGAACAGAGCGCGCACTGAACTGTAAGCGAAACTGCTTCCCTCATCAATCCTTTCTTCCTTTTCTCGGAACGAGGACGCGTTGCAAGAAATCGGGTCGAGCATATATATTCCCTGGAGGCTAAGGAATCCCCCACCCGTATGCCGCTTTCTTTAAATGAAGCCCCGATTAACACCGACTTATTATTTGACACCAAAATTTTCACTGCAAAACACTGACCCTGCAAAAAAATACGCCCCCCCCCCCAAAAAAAAAAACAAAAAAAAACACACACACACACGCACGCACACACACACACACACACACACACATACACACACGCACACACACACACACACACACACACACACACACAATAAATTTGAAAACAAATAAAGACCGGAAACATAGACCACTACCCGTAACCGCCATAGGACGATGTGGGCAACTTGTCTGGCTGAAAGTAAAAAGGATAAAAATACTGACCGATTTTATTTTTATTCATTAATTCATAAACGTCTCGCGCCACCAGGAAAGAACAACTAATACGAGCTTTGTACACTATACATGACATTCTCTATTTTAATTTGTAGAACTCCTCTTGTGTAACCCTTTACGAACAGCAGATAGAAAACTAAATACATAAAAATCGTTGGGGGCAACGGACGCGAAAAAAACCCGAAAGCAACTCCAGGACATTTTGGACAACACAGGACACAGCAGTTCAAGTTATCTCTTTCCTCAGCTTTATAGTTCCGGTGACATATATTCCCATTTTCTGTTTACTGACAGAGGGCTCCTGAATTAAAGGAGAAACGCACAAGCCAACTTCCCCCGCCGGTTCACAACGTAAGGTAATTTCCGACTTTTTGCCAAACGAAAAGAATCATCTTTCAAATTAGTGGATTGACATACATCTTTTTTCTTTTTTTTTTATCCATAACTTAGAGTCGTCGTATTTCACTTTAATGTAAACATTTTCGACAGACATCCGTCTGGTTCGGAATGATTTATAAAACTTAATTCGAAACTCTAACCAAGCTTTATTAAAAGCAAAAATCCCGACGTTTCGGAACCAACTCGGTCCCTTGATCACGGTGACTGTTTTGGTCCTGCGGAACTGCCTGCCCACGAACCCGAACACAGTGCTCTCCGGATTTTCCTATTAACCCCGAAACGTAGCTGCTAGGAAGGGTCCCCGTCGACCGGTTTACGTTGCCACGTGTGCATTGAATATACCACGACTCTAACAGAAGGCGCCACCTTCAATTTCTCTCCATTCCGAGGATGGAGCTGTTGTCGAGGTTGATGAAGTGGTTTGTCTTCTCGACGTGTTCAGCCAGCGCGCTTCCCTCCACATTGAACGCGTCGAGAAGATAAACCACTCCATCGACCTCGATAAAAGTTGGTTCCGAAATGTTGGGATCGTTGCTTTTAATAAAGCATGGTTGGAGTTTTAAATTGAAGTTTTATCTTTCGCTTTGTTTTCACGACTGGCGAAGTGAAAACTTTTTTAATTTGACCAAAGGTATGTCTATAATGTAAGCACATCATCGTCCATTTAATAACTTTTTTAAATGATGTTCAACCTATTCGTTTTGTTTGTTTATATACTTTTAGGGACCTCATTACCCTAGAATTAAAAGGCGTGCGCATTTCTCTGCTGACGCAGAAAATAATATTGACCCGAGTTTTTTTTGCTACACAAACGAACTTCGTAAAAGCGAGTAGCAGAATTTATGCGAGGTGATAACCACCTCTACCTCTAAATACCCACTGCCGGATTTGTAAGCGGTGTGATAAAAGCCCCTGGAAATGTTCAAGTGTTTAAGCATTTATTCGACTAAAGCAGAGAAGTCTAGCTGTAATCATTCGCGATAGGACTGACCTCAAAAAAATATTACCACCGTTCAAATATTGTTAGAAATCATATTCAAAAAGGACAACACTGAGCCTACCTATATATCAATCTACAATTATATATCTTGATAAATCTGAGAGACCTCGGAATCTCGTTGGTGGGCTCGCTTGATGGTTTTGTACTCGGTCGAAGTCATACTGTTCTTGGTCGCCTTCATCACTCTCGGTGATTGTAATTCGCTTCTCAGGGTTGGAGCCGAAGGTGGGGCTGGGCTGGACACGCTGACAAGTCCATTGGTAATGGTTGATTTGGTCTTGATACGAACCAAGTGAAATGCCTAGGTTTTGTTACGTGGTTCTGGCACAGCCGAACTTGTGGTACACGCCATCAGATGCTCGTTCCAATCGCACCCGAAGGCGCGATTGATTTCTACGGGGTGTCATCGAATGCTTCGTGCATTCTTTCCATTCCCGCCACTTCCCTTCTTTTTTTCAAAATACTCACAGCATAACACGATACCAAGATTACGTACTTCCTCAATTAAAATTATTCGAACAAATTTCATGAAGCAGGCATATGCTGCGCAATAACTCTTCTCAAGAAATTCTGTCCTCACTGCAGTGACCAGACGCCTGACCTAAAGATGTATATTGCGGAAATATACCGTCAAGCACGAAGCAGTCAAGGAAATGTGCAATTCATTTCCTGGGCAATAGAGTTGGGTCATACGACTTTCAGCCGTTTACAACAAACGTCCAAGCTGAAAAATAGGAGCCAACAGGATCTTGTTTTGCCATGGGCCTGGCAATCTTCCTCGTGGACCTCTTGGGAGGACCTGCCCTGTCGTCGACCTCGTTAATCAACCGATTGCAGCCATCTTCCGCTTACACCCTGTTGTTTTTCTATCGGGCTTAACCTCCCTGTACGTCTCGCGATTACCACCCCCGTTATTGATGCTGCAGAGCATTCCACTGGGAGAAATGGCCACTTTTCAGCAGTAATGCTTGACGCCAACATCGTGGCAGCCCTTGTGAGGCTGCCAAAGTTATAGAACCTTTTTAGCTCAACCTACGTTGTCGGGGACCGACTATTACTTGTGAAAAATACGTAGCTTATTTTAATAACTGATGCGCTTTAAACGACGAAATGAGAGCTAGTTTCTTTTTTTTGTTTTTTTTTCAACAACACCTATGACGTCTTAAAAAGCAATCACCTGTTTTTCTTTTCGCGTTTTTTTTTCTTCTTCTTTCCACGGCTGAAACAGTGTTGAAAGTCGAGAGTACGCTGGGACATGTTCGAGTGCAACATCACAACATCACAGCTTCAAAATAGGGTGTTTCACACTCACAACTATGCCCAAAGTGAAATAAAATTGCCGTGCTGGTGTAATCGCTATAGGCGTTTAGGTTTGCACGAAACACCTACATGAACGTCAACTGCACATGGTCGAAAATACATGCCAAATGGTGCATACGGATTTCCTCGCTTAGGGAAGCTTTGAATATTTCAGAATATGCGTTTGTGTAATATATTGCCACGGATGACGGGGAGTAAGGCGGTTAATACAGTTAAAAACTAAGTGCTTAATAGGGTCAATCTAAGGCAGTTGACAAACTTCTTAGAACTGATGGAGACTTTTCATCGCGCGTTCGCTTGGTGGCGCTCTCCACGCTATCATCCCACGCTGTGGATAGGAGCAACAGGGACCGGCGGAATGTTGGATGCAAATTGCGGGCGGTGAAAGTCCCTTAATTTTTTTCTTTTTTATGCTAAGCGTAACGTTTCTGTACAAGTTTGCTCAAAAGGAACGTTGTTCTAAACCTGGCTTCCCTTTCTGTTGCCTGTGTAGGCTTTGCGGCTGGTGGCTCTAGGAATGCTATCCGCCCGTTCCAACGTATAGCGTTGTCGGTGTAAGCGTAACCGCGCACGTTGCATTACGGGACGTCCCAGTGCACCTACTCAATTTAGCGGGGACACTGAATTTGAGTATTGTTCACATGACATAGTCATTTGACATTATTTTCCCGCTGAAGTTAGTGAGGAAACTGTGACGAGAATTCATCTGACATTTTCCAGCTAAATTTAGCGCGTAAACTGAATTGGTATTTAGGTCACGCGACTTCACGTTTGGCGCCAAACCTAGCAGTGAAACAGAACTTGTGTTTAGGTCATGTGAACTAAGTCATGTGACGCCATTTTTTCCGCAAAATTACAGGGATACTGTGACCTGATTTGAAAATCAGAAGCTACAGCTTCACAAAATCAAATTACGTTTTAGATTAAAACAAACACCACGCGCGCTTTGCAGTATATGGGGCTCCAACCGTATCCTTCTCGTCATCTGTGGTCTGCTACAAAAAAGCAAGAACAGAAATTAAAATATCAATACATATATTTTTCCATGGTATAACGCAAAACTATTATACCTCAAAAGATGCGCTCTAAATTCGGATTGCAGAGAAGCTTAAACTTCTGTAACTTTTTTAAACTACGCTCTTCCGTCGAACAACACCTCCTGTAGGCCTATTGCTAAATTACCAAATCCCCAAGGAGAATGCTTGGAAAGTAACTCAGCGCGTAGACGTGCTGGCGTCTGCCGCAGTAATTGTTCTAATGAAAAAAGCCTAAAACAAACGGTATATTGGACGCGCGTTCGTCAACGCCTTAATTTGGTTATTTTCTTCGAATCTTTTATACGGGCAAGGCGAGAGCGCGCGGAGCGTAGATCTACATTTTCTGCATTCTGGTTGATGTCCGGGTAATTTGGCGATAGATCTATAGCGACACTCTAAAAAAAAAAAAAAGAGGAAAAAGGTAATAAAGGCGCCATTCCCTCCCTTCTACAGACGCGCACCCGAGCGGACCCGGGAAGGAAGGAACGAGACGTTTTTTCCCCTTGTCCAGCCAGACGAGAAGAAAGTTCCGCCCTCCCGGCTTATAGTCTTTCGGTCTCATTTTTCGAGAATGCCTCGCGCGTTGTTTAGAAAAGATTGTCGAGCTGATTGGGCTTCAGTGGCAGCGAAGGTCACCATTAATTCACCCAATCAAACACGCAGCGCACCTTGGTTGCATGGATGTTTTTTGCCAGTAACTTTGTCAAACGAGCAAACGGAGCCGTCAGAAACAGTGAAGTTCCGAAACAGTGCCAGCAGCAGAGTCTCGAACCGAAATTGTTATCGGTTCGCTTCGAGTTTAGGCTCACGGCTTTCGGTTCAGTTCCGATTCAGTTCCGTGGAGCAAAAATAAAGCTTTACACCGGTTCGAACCGGTTCCAACCGGTTCGAACTGGCCTGATCAACAAAACAGATATTTTCCTCGTTGTTTGTTCAAAAGGGACTATTTCCGACGTGAAACGAAAAACAATCCTCTATTTATTTCGTTCGTGCAATCGACTTTTATGTTAAAAAAAAAAAAAAAAAAATAACAAACTGCGTTATTTATTATGACGCAACAGCAAAATTGCATCTAGAGTAACATGCAAAACGTCGTGTTTATACGACTCAACATTAATTTGTTTACCTCATCCACGTATATTTTACCTGAATTCAAAAGTTGTCACGAAGTGTGGTAGGACCCGAAAAAAAAATACCCGTTATAAGTACAAATTTGTGTCGCAGTATTAAAGCTTGAATTTTAGCTATGCCCATGAAATAAGAATATAATTACAGCCCATCAAACATTGACTAGGTACTTCATCGCCATGAATATCGCGAAATTTAGTTTACGAAATACGTTTTAAAATGTATATGATGGCGACGCACCTGATTTAAGAGCAATAATATTTTTCAAATGTCAGGAACGCTTAAGGACAAGCCCGTTCAGTCTACCATTTATACAAACACTGAGCGGCAATCACAACGCTTGTTTCTCTAACCAACGTCGTTTACACTCTGTAACTTGATTCGGGCTAATTATCATGCTAAAAGAGTATTCAAACTTGTTCACTATAATCCATACGCATGTTCGTACTCATATCGAATCAGGGCCAAAATACGTGTGCCCAAGTTAAAATTGTATTCTACAGGATAAACTTGCATAGCCTGATTGTTGAGGTTTCTTCTTGGCAAGATGCCGGTCAATTCAATTCGCAAATAAGCATCGCCCTTGCTAATTTATGATTTTTGTAAACTAAAGTGTTATTTTATGCTCTATTAAGCATGGCAGCTACTTAATACATCTTTCGCTAAATTACCCAAGCAACAAAGAGGGTGTTCTGAGCGTAGGTACACACGTTGCACGTGCTCGCCTACCCCACAAAAAAAAAAGATTGAAGTAAATAACCAAAATAATGCGTCCGTGAAACGCGCGTGCGAAGTGCCATTATTTTTAATATTTGCTTTCGAATAGCGCTGAAGACGCCAGCACGCGCAGCGCGGGTACCTACGTTCCCTCATCCTTTTTGGTGCTTTGGTAATTCGGCAAAAAAGTTATATTGGTCAGGTTTCGACGGTTTGCGTTCGTAAACGTCAGACGTCTGCCACGCGCAGCGCGCTCTTGTGTACTTCGTGTTTTTGTCCAGCCCAAGGATACAAAGAATTGCTGTTCGTCACGTAAAAAAGACAGCAACAGATTTGTGTAATGATTAAGAAGATAAATATGTATGAAAACACGAATCCCGGACAAAAGCTCACCGGACAAAAGCTCACCGGACAGAAGCTCACCGGACAAAAGCTCACCCATTTTTTAACAGACCCGGACAAAAGCTCACCAAGAGAAAATTTCATGTTGGTCTTATAGAAAAACCAAGTTTAGAAAAAAAGGCGATGAGCCTCCTTTTAGCGAATTCGGCCACCGCAATGCGGTGTGTACGGATAAGTCAGGTGAGTTAACATTTTTGTAATGAGCCGCCGCAGACTCCCGCCGCGAAGCGGCGGGAGCGCAGCGGGGGCTTGGGTTAACACGCGCACCAGTGATACACGCGTGAAGTAGAAAAGCTTTTTTTAAATAGCGCCCCCTTTTTGATAAACGACATATCTCTAAACTGAGGCTTTGCTTTCTCTAAACCGGGCTTCAATAAAACGTGCCCGTTCTCTAAAAAATGTTTTGACGAAATGGCATTCGATCAACCGTAGTAAACCCTTGCGTGGGATGAGGTACAATTAAGTTCACCTAAAAATGGTGCAATGTCCATCGCGTCCACATTTTATTTCAGCCCGTGTTTCGCCCGGGTAGCGAAAAAAAAATCAGGTGAGCTTTTGTCCGGGTCTGTGAAAAAGCGGGTGAGCCTTTGTCCGGTGAGCTTTTGTCCGGTGAGCTTTTGTCCGGTTACCGAAAACACAGTTATGAAAATCTGCTTCAAAGCCAAAAATGTGCTTATCGGGCTCTCCCAAATTACTCAGACGCGTGCCTAACGAGGATGAATACGCCAGAAAAGATCTGCAGAAAGTCGTTCAGATAACTTGGGGGAGTATTTCCTTATGATTTACATCTTTAAATTGGCAGGACATATATTTGTGATCTCGAACGTTCCGTCAGTAAGTAAATATGTTATTACATCAATAAATTTGGCTTTAAGAAGTGCACATAACTGCTTGAGACCAACACGGGAGTACATTACACGAAAATACGCCAGCTGTTTAGCCGATCTGCGGGAACGTGATTTTTTGTTTTTTAAATGGACTTTGTTCTCACAAGGTAGACTTGAAGGAACATACAAGAAATGTGCACAAAAAAAACTGATAAACAACATTCTTCAACATAATCTGATGCACGATATTTTAGAACAAAAAGAAATACAAAGAGATGTCATGACATTCCTAATTACAAATAAGTAGCCCGAAGGACACACAAAGATCCTTGTAATCCTAACGTAAATCGAATTTGGGCATTAGCTTTCACGAGCTTGAAACTTCGCGAAACACCGCCTCGGGAGGCTCGTGTCATACTGTAAACGACTAATTTTTCGCGAGGGCCTAATTTTTGTGCGCCAATCGCCTACAATTCGCGAAACACACGTCCCGCGAACAATTCGGCCAATTTGGGAACGCTACGGAAGCTACACCCGATTCGCGAAAATTAGAACCCGCAAATAATTTCAAATTTTCAGCTTTGGCCCGATTCGCGGAAATTTGAGCCCGCGAAAATTAAGTCGTTTACAGTACACACTAAAAAAAGTCTGTGCGTCTACTTTCACGCACAACACTCGGAGAGCCAATCAGCGCAACTTACGGAGACAGCTCAGCGAATGACGATGCCGAAACATATGTTTAAACAAAAATCGCAGTCTTAGTTGTGACATTAAGCAATGCAAAATGTCACGCTTGCATTGCTTAATGTCACAACTCAGACTGCGTTTTTTGGTCTAAACAAATGTTTCCGCATCGTCGTTCGCTCAGCTACCTCCGTAAGTTGCGCTGATTGGTTCTCCGAGTGTTGTGCGTGAAAGCTGACGGATAGATTTTTTTTAGAGTGTATTTAATTTTAAGTGTCCCCGTTTTCGGCCCTCCCTTTACAACTATGTCCTTTATCAGTTATGCACTCTAAATGTTTATTAGGTTGCCGCATATCTCCCCCCCCCCCCTCCCCATCCTGATACTGTTATATACCCATGCTGCACAAATTAACAATTTGAACATCTACTTTTGGTAGTGTTGAAAACATCGCATTTCACCAGAAAATTGAATCATTCAACATCGTTAGTGCGTGACGTCATCGAACTATATCCTGGTAGTCATTGCGGTTTTTTTCTGACTGAGAAGATAAAAGCCGGGGTTAAAAAATGCACTCTGCAGAATTGCCGAGTTCAGTATAAACCATGTGATTTAGAGAAACAAATTGATCTTGCTTGGTGTAGCGTCGTGAGAAATTGCCCGAGCATCTACCACCACAAAAGTGCGCTTTCTAGCAAAACATCTGTTTTGTTTCATTTTTTTTCAAACAATTAGTTTCCTCAATCACCCTTTCTCGTATGTGCCAAAGTTGAAGGGCGGAACAACCTTCACACACAGTATGTATTAAAATCAACCCTTCCCCCCCCCCCCCCCCCCCCCGTCCCACACACACAGTTATTTGTTTTGTTTTTCAGTTAACACTTCGTATTTCTAATTACCACCTCCATCTGGGGGTGTTAAGTAGACCACAAGTTTGTTGTCACTTGTTAGCAGCAATCCACGATTGCTTTTACTTTGAAGCCAAAAACTGAGAAGTTTCAGCGGAATACAGGTGGGGTCGAAGCTTAGGGAAGAACTTGAGAATGACAATCATGTAAGAATTAGAGAGGCTGCCAACGTTCCGGTGTCTCTCTGAGGCCTTTAAGATCTTTCTATTTATGTATCGATTTCGTGCACACTTGTAGTTCTATATAATGGCGGATTAATGAGTTACAATGAGTTACAAGGAGTATTTGCAATGCTTCTTTTCTCAGGGACAACTTTCTGAGGAATTTCAGCAACAACGGAAACGTATTGTGGTGCCTCGATGATTTGTACAACTAAAATAAATCATGCAACCTTTTTTTTCGTTTTTTACTTGCAGGAAACACCGCTATGAACTAATCCGTGGTATTGATAACTTGGAAAGACATCCATTTGTTTTCGTATCCGCGCAATGGCAGACGCAAACAAATTTGAAAAACAAACACCTCTCCTCTCCTTACATCGCAATTGGAACAAGCGGCTAGGTGTTCAGAGGCTAAATATTTACCGCAAGTGCTCATCATAACCATGACCTCGGGTTGGCAAAGAAAAAAACATGGGTTGAGCTCCAGACATTGTTAAAGTTCGGCTATTTTCATCATTGATTTAGCACGAGCCTTTATCCGAATGTTTGGCGATGTTGATTTTCATGAACCCGAGCACTCGACTCGGGTTCACAACAATCGAGTAGTTCACGGTGTCACGCGACTCGCGGTGCGAAGTCGTGATGCCATGTGGCGCAAGCTGTCAAAAACGCTGATAAATATAGTGACGTTCTCAATCTAGGTATACTTCACGCAATGATTCACATCAGGTGACGTCACGGGTTCAGGTGACGTGTCACTACCTGACAACATGTTTTGACACTATGACGTCACATGACACGTGACACATTAATAATAAAGTTTCAATACAAAAGAGCCACGAAAGCCCACAATTTCTCATACAGTGCAATTTTGTTTGTGGCCTATAATAACTACATGGAGATACAGTTGCCACTTTTTTATTGTCAAATATTCATTCTACATGTGATACAAATAACAAAAAAATTACCGTGAACCGTTTTGAACCGGTCGCCGTTATATCTTTTTACAGTTCAATTCCAATTGGGTGGGGTAGGTTTCCGTTCGGTTAAAAATACGATTTGGTTTCGGTTTTCGGTTCGGTTCGGTTCCGTTCAACATTCTTGCCAGCAGTGCCAGTAAAGGCCCGTTCACACTCTTGCGACCGATTAAGACCGACAGCACCAGACCGGCTTTTAAGCCTTTTGCGACTTCTTAGGACCGGATGCGATGCAGAAGAGCTGATCCTAAGATATCGCAAGAGGCTTAAAAACCGGTCTGGTTTCCCTAGGCCTTACTCGGTCGCAAGAGTGAGAACGGGCCTTAATGCTATATGCATTGGACAAATATGGCAGTCTCCGCAAGTTTGCAACTCTGGGAAATTCCGCTGCGTAACGAGTCTCGACAACGACGCTGTGGCGACTTTGCGTCCAAAGCAGGCAGGTTTGCTGCCGCGTGCCTCCGTGGCTGTGCTCCAAAAATTTGCTTGATCCGACTCCGGAGTATAGGTTTCGGACCGTGGCGTTTCAAAACTTACCCAGGCTTACTAGATGACGCCAGAACTCCCATTCCAGAAGCGGCTTGTTGACTCAGGAGTAATTACTCCGGTTACCTTCCTCCTCCGATCGATGAGTAACGTGACTAAAGACGTTACGTTGTCTGCTCGCCGTCTTCGCCTCGCCTGGTCCCTACGCTCACAGCCCTCGAAGCTCATCTGCTTCGTTGGCTTTGGTGGCAGGCGTTCGAAATGGCAGGGAACAAGGTGCCTCCATTTATTTGGTTATTGTGATTCGCTGCTTTCGGCACGCGATTGAAGCGCGCACCACGTCCAGACCGTGAACCTTCTGCGAGAAGGTATACCTGGTGTTCTGATTAGAGTGCGAGCATAAACAGGACCCCGCATACTCGTCTTCGGCGTGGGAGTCAACTCTACTGTTATACTCAAGGCTGCAGATGTTCGAACGCAGTAGATGACGTGTGTGTGATGTTCGAGATATCGCTGTATGAGTGACGCTTTGGTGTTTGTAGCATCCCGTTGCACACTTTTGCCGCCTGTTTTATGGAATCCAGATTTCGGTTCAGCATCCCTTTAAGAAGACCGCTTGAGCGATTACGAGCTACCGATCAACCAGTGCGGGTTATGTTGAAACGCTGTTCAGAACTAAGTTATTATCTTCTAGGACAATGTAACTGTTCTCTGCAATATCTTGAGTGTGGCCAAGGGCAACTGGCCAAACGAGCGGCGCTCCGCCGCAGATAATGGGCTATCACAACGTATGCGCGGGGCTCTTAGAACCGCGGCGCGGGTAATAACAGTCACTAAATGTGTACGTGTCGAACCGGTGTGTTGTGTCATCTCCCGAGATGGACACCAGCAAGGTGAATTCCACATTATGACGTACATCATTATTAAAAAAATTAACAAAAATTTCAAAAGTATAGCACATTTCCGGACGCAAGACCAGAACCAGCTAATAGAGCATATTTGTGCAAATACGTGCCGCTTAATATTTGGCTAAATGAATTTCGCTAAGGGATCAAGACCTTTATACTTTCTTTTTACCATAAAAAATATAAAAGTAACTTCAAAAATAATACACCATTTTTACGGTAGTTAGTAATTTGCTCAATTACTTTCCATTTCATTTTTTTTTTATTAACTTGTACATATCTTGTAATCGGGGTAGTGTTGGTTTCGGGAATGGTTCATTACTCTTCCATAACGTGCACTGCTGACGGAGGATTTGAGACTCAATGAATAGCAAATGTAAGACGTGAAGTGCGCGAACTGTCCGGGTTTTGTTGGTCTTTGTTTAAAATCACAGCGTTGACAAAAATAATACTGAGTGACTGCGTTCGAAACGCCAATTTTCTTACCTGCCTGGGAAGCTGACTATGGCAATACATGCAGTTTGTGAAAAGCTCGCGTTATGTTTTCATTTAGTAGTTCTCTCGACCAAAAATCAATGACTTGTTTAAATTGCTGTGAAGCAGCTAACTGCTCTTCTCTTGATAGCTGCTTGCCGGCACTGGAGGCCGCCAGTAGCATGAGGTATTTGCCGATACGAAAAATATACAACTACTTCCAATTGAATCGCGGCCACATTTTGTATAGAGACCAACAATATTGGTAGCACCCTCATTATGCCCTATTTATTTATATCGATTCGGGGCCACCATAATGTGATGCAGACAAGGGGGAACTTTTCTCCCATTTTTTCAGTAACAAAAGTTCCTTTCTGAAAGAACTTAGGTTACGAGATCGTTCTTCCTTTATGAAGGAATTTGTAGACCATTTTCTTTCTAACAGTGCAGTGCAAAGAAGAGAACTGCTAATCGTACTTTTTGAAAGCCCGGAATCTAGAACGCTCTCGCCGCCTTTTGCCATGCTCTGATGTGACGTGCACGCTAGAGCACTGGACGGGCCCGAATTTCTAGGCCCGGCTCGACGCGGCCTGACAGAACATTCAATTTCTAGGCCCGGCTCGACGCGGCCTGACAGAACATTCAATTTCTAGGCCCGGCTCGACGCGGCCTGACAGAACATTCAATTTCTAGGCCCGGCTCGACGCGGCCTGACAGAACATTCAATTTCTAGGCCCGGCTCGACGCGGCCTGACAGAACATTCAATTTCTAGGCCCGGCTCGACGCGGCCTGACAGAACATTCAATTTCTAGGCCCGGCTCGACGCGGCCTGACAGAACATTCAATTTCTAGGCCCGGCTCGACGCGGCCTGACAGAACATTCAATTTCTAGGCCCGGCTCGACGCGGCCTGACAGAACATTCAATTTCTAGGCCCGGCTCGACGCGGCCTGACAGAACATTCAATTTCTAGGCCCGGCTCGACGCGGCCTGACAGAACATTCAATTTCTAGGCCCGGCTCGACGCGGCCTGACAGAACATTCAATTTCTAGGCCCGGCTCGACGCGGCCTGACAGAACATTCAATTTCTAGGCCCGGCTCGACGCGGCCTGACAGAACATTCAATTTCTAGGCCCGGCTCGACGCGGCCTGACAGAACATTCAATTTCTAGGCCCGGCTCGACGCGGCCTGACAGAACATTCAATTTCTAGGCCCGGCTCGACGCGGCCTGACAGAACATTCAATTTCTAGGCCCGGCTCGACGCGGCCTGACAGAACATTCAATTTCTAGGCCCGGCTCGACGCGGCCTGACAGAACATTCAATTTCTAGGCCCGGCTCGACGCGGCCTGACAGAACATTCAATTTCTAGGCCCGGCTCGACGCGGCCTGACAGAACATTCAATTTCTAGGCCCGGCTCGACGCGGCCTGACAGAACATTCAATTTCTAGGCCCGGCTCGACGCGGCCTGACAGAACATTCAATTTCTAGGCCCGGCTCGACGCGGCCTGACAGAACATTCAATTTCTAGGCCCGGCTCGACGCGGCCTGACAGAACATTCAATTTCTAGGCCCGGCTCGACGCGGCCTGACAGAACATTCAATTTCTAGGCCCGGCTCGACGCGGCCTGACAGAACATTCAATTTCTAGGCCCGGCTCGACGCGGCCTGACAGAACATTCAATTTCTAGGCCCGGCTCGACGCGGCCTGACAGAACATTCAATTTCTAGGCCCGGCTCGACGCGGCCTGACAGAACATTCAATTTCTAGGCCCGGCTCGACGCGGCCTGACAGAACATTCAATTTCTAGGCCCGGCTCGACGCGGCCTGACAGAACATTCAATTTCTAGGCCCGGCTCGACGCGGCCTGACAGAACATTCAATTTCTAGGCCCGGCTCGACGCGGCCTGACAGAACATTCAATTTCTAGGCCCGGCTCGACGCGGCCTGACAGAACATTCAATTTCTAGGCCCGGCTCGACGCGGCCTGACAGAACATTCAATTTCTAGGCCCGGCTCGACGCGGCCTGACAGAACATTCAATTTCTAGGCCCGGCTCGACGCGGCCTGACAGAACATTCAATTTCTAGGCCCGGCTCGACGCGGCCTGACAGAACATTCAATTTCTAGGCCCGGCTCGACGCGGCCTGACAGAACATTCAATTTCTAGGCCCGGCTCGACGCGGCCTGACAGAACATTCAATTTCTAGGCCCGGCTCGACGCGGCCTGACAGAACATTCAATTTCTAGGCCCGGCTCGACGCGGCCTGACAGAACATTCAATTTCTAGGCCCGGCTCGACGCGGCCTGACAGAACATTCAATTTCTAGGCCCGGCTCGACGCGGCCTGACAGAACATTCAATTTCTAGGCCCGGCCCGACGCGACCCGAAACAGACAATGCCCAAACCTGGCCCGGGCTCGGCAGAATTTTAGACGCAAGCTTGAGCCCGGCCCGAGCATGGCAAATTTGTTTAAATATAAACCTGAGCCCGGTCTGGGCCCGACAGATTATATATGTGAGCCCCAAAAAGTTTGCAATCTTTAACCTAAAACTTTCTAAACATTAAACGAGCATATTTGATTTAAATTTTTTTTTTGTAAACTTGGAACTTTTTTCTTTCTTTTTGACACGATAAATCTTTCGACTTACACGATGTATTCTTGTGAATATGGGCAACATATCAGCTTTTTAAGTTATGTTCAGAAAACAAAATGGGGCAATATTTTATTTACCGTCTAGATTTCTTGAAGAAATATTGGACTTTTCGTTGTGCAATTCCTTTCACAGAGAACTTTCCTCTCTACATGCTTTTGTGAAGAAACAATCACAATCACGCTAGTGCGTCTTCAAAAGGATGTATATGCATAAAAATATATATGGCAGTTAGCTTATCTTTACTGAAATAGTAGGGCTCCTCCACAAAGTGCAACGTCAAGCTCGCGTTTTTTCTTCGTTTTTTTTTTGTTTCGTTTGAAAAGCAGAGGAAAAAGTCACTCATGTACGCTGTCACTGGAGTGCCCTCGTTTTCTTGCCAGCACATTCCCATATTCTGATGGAATCCTATGTGTTTCCTTTTATCCACGTGAAAACCCTACAAATGCAAGGCGTCATTTTTTTTTTTTTTTTTTTGAACGGCACCGTCGTAAATGTGTTATTCGTGTTTTTTTATTTTATTTATTGAAAATAAACCAAATACCATGCAAGCCAATACTGGCAACTCCCGCGGAGCGCCGACGAAAAGTGATCGCAGCGCCCCTGGCGAGCTCGGAGTCTCCGCTAGAAGACGAATTCTCCACAATGCATTGGTTTTGCCTATCTTCATGCGAGGTGACCAATGAAAAAAAAAATTATCACGGGTATTCGTTGCTTTGAATGCTAAAAAATGGGTGCAGCCTTATGAGTGAAGGACATTTCCTTCACGTGGAAAATGTGTTAGAGCTTTCTGGGTGCAATATTAGGGCACCCGTAAAAAAAACTTATTGACACAACTTATGTAGGCCAAGCAAAACACGAATGTATCTTGGGGCTGTTTTTTGAAGAACGGCAATGCACAAAAATTTCAGTACATAGCTGAGTTTCAACCTTACTGTTCTTATCAATCAATTTGTTTTGTTGTTGCAATTCAAATTTCTTGTGAATGTCTTGCTTATAACCGTTTTGTCGAATAGACGAGCTGGCTACTGCCGTTAAGATCATCTCCGGATGAAGAAGCAAAAGGCAATTTGTAACCACGTACTTTACTACGATGTCAGTATTCTTTGGAAGAAGTAAATTATACATGCAAATTTAACCCTATTATGCGGTGGGCAAGTTCGTCTGCTTCTTGCGCGGGGGGTATCGGTGACGTCAGAACTCCGAGCCCTGACTGGCTGATCGCGACCCCCCTATCTGAGCGTCGTCTGCTCCTTTGCAACGTCCTCTGCTCGCAACGTCGTCTGCCTTGGGCTTACCTTTCCTGTGGCTTTCGGAAGTGCAGGTCTTTACGAGCGAGCTCGACGTCGCCTTTCAGAGAGGGCGGACGAAATAACTCGAGCGGTACGTTGTTTTTGTCTAACAACTAGCAGACGCGCATTAAGGAGGGAAGTGAATGGACTCACTGGCGAGGTGTCTCGAGGTGCCCAGTGCCGAGGTTTGTTTGCTAAGAACCGAGAGTGAGGGTGGTTAGTGTCCGCAAGTACCCTCCCAAATACTTTTTCCCTCCTGTCGTGTGCGGCGAGACTCCTCACTCTTTAACGGCGTCGGCGGGTTGGCGCGGTTGGCGCAGTGAACGTCGTCTGCTTTACGTCTGCTAGTCAAAGCAATGACTGTTTTGCCTTTCCTGCGTCTGTCGGAAATTCACCGCTTTTTCACCGGCGAGAACACGGCGTTCGAAAAAGATTTGTGTTTGTCCTTTGTCCCTGTTGTTCCCCTTCTCCAGGGATTATTTTCCTCATTCTTGTTCAGCTCGCTTGCACCTTTGCATTTTATTGCATTACAACAATAATTACTTCTTGGTGTCAACGAGTGTACGACATAACTTCTGACTCCCGAGATACGTTCGACGCCGCTCGATCTTGCTCCGATTCTCTTCCATAGATTTGCACAGGTTTTCAAACTTTTGGCACTTGGGTTTACGCCACACATACATACCTCAATACGCTAACTGACAACAGCCCTTTAGTCGAGCGAGAAAGTTGTGACAACAAGCAGCGATCGAGCACCTTTGGGCTATGATGTGCTCACAGTACCTATCGCACAGCCGCATTTGTTTATTTACAGTGACTATATCGGCTGTCATTTGTCTTTAGGTGATTATCTTTGAACAACTTATCAAACGCGATGTACCATTCACGAAACTCGTGCAACTAAATGTTTTAGCATAGCGATGAACATGGTGTTTACTTCTTACCTGAGCGAGCGACCTGCCGTGGCATGCTGCTCTTGGGGCGTTGCAGCCACTGCTGTGGATGGTCCGTCTTGGACAGTTCATTTAGTGCTGCGTAAAGTGCGCTAGCCACCACATGTGGCTGCACTTTGCGGCCCCGCGAGGGCACTCACGGTGACTTTATAAAATGTCACCTTTATCGGAGAGCGTCATCCTTACCGCGTAGCTACAATTCTTAAACAACGCCTGGACATTCGCAACTAGAGTGAAATCCTTCACCTCGAAAGAAAGGACGTATCCTCCAAAGTATTTCCTTTCGCCTTTTTCGAAGGCCGCGTTCTCGGCAATGAAAAAGCGGTGAATCTACGACGGGCGCAGGAAAGGTAAAGCAGACGACGTTCACTGCGCCAACCGCGTCAACCCGCCGACGCCGTTAAGGAGTGAAGAGTCTCGCCGCACACGAAAGGAGGGCAAAAGTATTTGGGCAGGAACTCGCGGACACTAACCGCCCTTACTCTCGGTTCTTAGCAAACAAACCTCGGCGCCTCGGAACGCCTCTCCAGTGAGTCCTTTGACTTCTCTCCTTGATGCGCGTCTGATAGTTGCTAGACAAAGACAACGTACCACTCGAGTTATTTCGTCTGCCCTCTCTAAAAGGCGAAGTCGAGCTCGCTCGTAAAGACCTGAACTTCCCAAAGGTGCAGGAAAGGTAAGACAGACGCAGACGATGTTGCGAGCAGACGACGTTGCAAAGGAGCAGACGACGCTCAGATAGGGGGTCGCAATCAGCCAATCAGGGCTCGGCGTTCTGACGTCACCGCTACCCCCTGCTCAAGAAGCAGACGAACTTGCCCTCCGCATTGAAATTAATAAAAGCGGACTTACAGAAAAAACAGACTTCTCGCGCGTGCAAACGAAAAAAGAGGAGAGCGTTGTAGCGCAAATAAAGGTGATACTGTGTACAAATTTCGATTGTTAGCGCCGGGACGACTAACGTCTTCTGCGTATTTTATAATAGCCGGCACCCGTTGGACCGTTTGCAAATCCTTCTACTTTTAAAATTTTACTCTTTTTTTTTATGTTTAAGGCGACGCTACGCCGGCGTGGTCTCTCTTCCTCCTGGTTTTATGTTGTCATTTTTTTGTTGCTTCTTTTCCCTCTTTTTTTCTAATTGGCGTTGGAACCATCGCGTATCTTGCTTTGCCTTGTTTGGCTAGTCTTTACTCTCTTTCCTTTGCTTCGCGCTTACTACCGCCGGTTCGTTTGCTCGTCTGCTACTACAGTGGCTTAAAGGTGGTAGTGTAACGAACGAAACCGGAGAAGGCGCACAGCGTTGGAAGACATGTATTGTAAAAGCTTGGTCTGCTGGGCAAGTTGGTAGTGGACATTCATATTAAAAATAGCGCAAAAGAGACGGGACAAAAAGCGTTTGTCCTGTGTGCTTCTTCGTCTTTTTGTACCGTCTCTTTTGCGCTATTTTTAATATGAATGTTAGAAGACAGCCGCGGCTGGCGCTGGCGCTTGCAGCATCGTCGTTCCGGTTATGGCTCCGGCTTGGCCGCTTGATCAGCTTGGCTCCGGCCACCTCCGGCCGATTCGCAGCTGTCGACTACACTGTCGTCTGCTAGTTTCACATTTTCTATTCACCTTCAAACACAATTCGTGTCGTTGGGAGTTCACTAGAAACAAATAACTGTTTTTTATGTATTTATATTAGCTAGGAAGCGTGTCGGGGTGCCTCTATCTGCCGGCAGATTGAGGCACCCTAACGGAGCTGAGGATCGAAGGGCCACTTACACCGTCTTCCAAGGAGCGGCCGTTCCCGATGCATAGTGGAGGCTGCGCGGTAACTACGCCACCCCCTTTAAGCCACTGTACTGCTACGCTATGCTCGGACTGAGGACCGTCTGCAACTTCTTTGTTTTGGTTTTCTACTACTGTCATCTTTAATAACCTCCTATTTCAGCCTTCGACTGAGTTTGTAATCCGAAATATTATTATATATTTTTTGACAGTTAAATGTATTAAAACGTGTAAGCTCGTTATACACGTCTATTGGAATCGTATTTGTGTACGCAGACATACTGCTGCGGGTCATCGTCCGTTGTTAAACCGGCCGACTTCAGGCAAAAAAAAAGAAAAGTAGAGTTTTTTTTTGTTCTTTTTAGTTTTGTCGCGTCGCTTTTGTTTTGTTTGTTGTGGACTCAACACCGACGGCGAAAACCACCTGCGCTAATATCGGCGTGGCTAAAAGGGGCTTCTTTGCTGGTGACTTGCATCTTTTTATCGTCTGCTAACATATTTGTTTTATTCGCCGTTATTTGCGACTGTTCCCCATGTCTTTTTATTTTCGTCTGGGATGAGGTCCCCATCTTTCCTGCAAAGTTCGGAAAGTGTTTGCAAGGTAATTTTTGTGGTTATATTTTGTTTTTGTTATGCTACAGCGGCTGGTGCGCTTGCTCTTTTAATCTTAAAGCGTTATTTCCGCACGTCTTAATGAGCACCTATTCAGGTAAGAAATTGTAATAACGCAGTTTATAACGGATCAAGAGTAACCTCTTACGACGTAGTTCAAGAAGCGAAACGCTGTTGTTTTTGTTTTTTTCGCTTCCCAGATGCGCTTCAAACGTGTTATATCCCCTGAGTGGTGTTTGAGACTGCGAAATAAACTGCTCTATCTTTGTTTCTGCGCGCCTCGTTATTTGATTGTCGTTGCAGTTGCAATCAGTGGATTCCGCTTTACAAGCAGACTGACCGTAATCAATTCTTTCAGCTGTTGAGGTGACGAAATGGGGCTCGCAAAGCTTGAGGACGTCGCGGAGCCTATACTTTTCCATTGCGTTGTCTGCTCCCGTAGACTCCGAGTCAGCTAGAGGCGCCACTGTCGCGTTCGCCGTCGCTCCATCGGGTTTTCGGACGAGTTTCCAGTAGTGGCGAAGCTGTGGGGTATTTGCCTAAACGATCAACGAGCACACTTTTTGTTATCAACAATTTAGAATTTACGGCACACGACTACCCAGCCACAGCCCGGGCCGGGCCGGGCCGGCAAGGCACGAACATTTTGTTTTGTTCAAGCACGAGCCCGGCCCGGGCCCGTGCAGTGCTCTAGTGCACGCTTTCGACGAATGAGCCGCACAAGCACTGTCGAAGGTGAGGATAAACGAAAGGTGAGAAAATTATCGTAAGGGTGCTGTCGAGCTGACGAATATTAACCGCGTTTTATCAACCAGAAACTTAGGTAAAACTGAAATATCAAAACATTTGGATTTTTTTTTTCGTTTAACGCAGTCTCTTGTAAATAGAACATGGTAAATAAAATGTGCACCGCCTTTAAGACGCTGAAATGTGCCCTGTCGACAGCTTACTTGATACAGCGTTCCACTGTAGGCAAAAAAATTTTGTCATCCACAGGTTGCTAGTTGGAATCCTGCTCGACGGACGCAACGTTTTGTTTTGTCATGGGTTATCTACGGTTGCTGGGAACGATGAAGTCTTTGAGGACATCACCGGAAGTTATCACAATTTTTTTGTGAAGCCTTCTACTAACGCATGTCGCTCTACAAGCATGCCGCCAACAAACTTTGCATATTATTCTAATGTTGTCAATTCCAGATGTCAATTACTCGTAAATAAAAACGTTCCCAGGAAACTCTTTGCTGAATCTTTACCTTATGATATTTGTTTGTAACTAGTTTTGTGACGACTGGGCGATTACTGGAATTGCAGAGACCAAAGAAATTATGATGCTTAGCGTGGTCTTGCCGTGGCAGCCAGTGAACGCTCAGCAATGTCTAACAGCTGGAACACTAATGGATTGTATGCCATTTATGAGCAATGTGTCTCGCTAGCTGTGTCTCACTGGTATGGGATACTAACTTTCGTGTTTAAAGAAAATTTTGAAGAAGTTCACTTGGCGTACTTGTTTTAAATGTATAGCGAAATTGTAAAACAGGACACCATATTCGAAGGCCAAAAACAAATTTGCGACGGTAGAAAGCTCCCGACGCACTATGTTTCGACATTATTCGAACAATTAGTGGCTACAACGAAATATAATATTTGGTCATCACAGCCGTCTTCAACGCTACACATGAAAGTGGAACCATAGAGTTATTATAATGTACGCTAGAGGTTCAACTGGCGCTAGTGTCTATGCATCTTCCGTGACGCAAATTGAAGCAGACAGCAGCCAGTCTACTTTTGCGGTGCTCATGTGCATTCCTATGGGAAAACGCGCGTGCTTTTTGTCTCTTCGCCGGAAAATAACACGGAACACTTTGGTTATTTGGGTCGTACCGAATAGTATGTATCTTGATTAACACTGTAAAAGTGTAATTGCTTTAGTTAGCGCATTTTTCTTCATAAGTGAACGAAGTTTAACTTCGCTACATTTCAGTCCCAAACGTGTGTTCCGCAGCAGTTGTGTAAAAACAAGCGACGATTCAAAGCAAAATTACAACCGAAAGGAATATAGAGTGTGTTCAAGGCTCGCCAGCATTCCGGTGACGCTTATATATTGATAATATGCCAGTCCTGTCACTATATGAAAATGGCCCCGTCGTGCATGCGCGAGCAGATAAAAACATTCAAAACGTAGAGAATAAAGTCCGTGGGCTATGAAAGGTGTCTCTTTGTATTGTTTTCTCTGCCGGACAGCTTTTATCGGGCACTTGTTCCGTACGGGTGATATTTTGAACCTAGAACAAGCAGCTTCGCTCAGAGCAGAAAGAATAAACCGTTATATTACTTATTTAAAATCGGAATAGATTACGCGGCCTTCAATTTATTTTTATCGTACATGCATGGGTAGTTACTGATCCAGTGTTACTGCGTAGTTCTCGCCGTCCCCCTTAATTTCCAGATGTACTTCGTTCGTTTGGCACGTATATCCCTCATGCTGAAAAGCGCCGACGTCGTGTTCGCGCTAACAGTGTCCGACAGTGCACATAAATGCACGTACAGAGCCATTAAAGCACCGTTTTTAGTGCGATGAATTTGAAAGAAAAACGCCGTAACTGACCAATTATTTTGTCGGTCGGACTGAGAAATGTTCCAAGCTACCTAGTACGTACGAATTATTTTGGATATTTGCTCTTATGATCGAGCGCTGAGAGAAAATGCACTCACTTTTTCCCATAGAAATTCATTACCGGAAGTTTTTGGACTGGTTGCTGTCTGCTTCAATTTGCGTCAGCACACTAGCGCCACTTGAACCTCTAGCGTACATTATAATAACTCTATGAGTGGAACGACACGGAGACACATGCTAGTCCCCTAAATGAAGTTACCTATTAAGGCGGGAAGAGTATTTATACAAAAATATCGTGCACATTTTCCAACCAGGGCGCGTTGCCAGGGCTAGGCCCTTGGTTATGGAGCGAATGCAAGGTTGATAATGTGGATGCTTGGGCTAGTTGGGAATTCATGTTTGGATGGAACAGCGCGGATGAACAGTCACAGTCACAGGCACACAAGAAGGAAACAGACTCGCAGCGCTGACTTACAACTCAGTCCTATATTTCTTCTTCCTCAAATCTTCTCATTAACGTTCGCCGTTACTGTTCTCATTAATGGCGAAGGCGAAGAAGTTGAAGATTTGGGGAAGAAGATAGATAGAACCGAGTTGTAAGTCAGCGCTGCGAGTCTGTTTCCTTTGTGTGTGCACATGTGAGTGTGACTGTTCATCCGCGCTCTTCCATCCGAGCAGGAATACAAGGACAACGAAATATTTGCGTTCATGCGTTTAGAAGAACGTAAGCCACATAAGAAGACATCTTCCCTTGTTTGCTTTAGCAAACTTTGGGCGTGACATCTGCATGGGGTATTTTGCAATTGTCACCAATTCCACCTTTGAATTTGCTTAGCAACCTTTAAAGGACATTTCGAGTCGACTTACTTCAATCTTTAAAAAAATATCTCAGGTTCGGAAAAACCATCTTCGGCGACGTGTTGTTAGATGTTAGAGAAACACACACATAAACGGTAACAAACATGACTGATTAGTTTTGGGAACAGTTTCTAATGGTTCTTCGTGCCCTTTTCTGCGGCACACTAAAACAACGCTGGTAGTTGTTGACAAATCAGGAATACTAAAAGACGCTTCGTAGTTTCGCTGGTTTAAATTCTTGTCCCGGTGTAGCAGACAGCGCATGCGCAGTTTGAGAACCTCAGAAAGAAGCGAAAAGTAAATACGGTCTACTGAATCTCCCAACAAGTCCACTGCGCGCTCTAGAGGAAATGTACAAGCATTCTTGTAGTGTGGCTTTTTTTTTTTTGTCAAGCGCACTAAACATCTCACGGCCATAGTTGCTTTTGGACATATTTAATTTGTTCGAATTGCAATTATCAATAACCAGGTTGAACTAGAACATATATATTAGCCTCAGGGGCGTCAAGCTCCGTAATATATATTTTTGCAAGAAAAACCCCAGCCTCTGACCTATACCGATGGTAATGGACTTTGCTGTTTTTTTTTTTAACATTTCGTTTCTGCAGGCTTTTCAGCAAAGCGAAACAAGCTATATATGTGATGAATACAATAAAAAAAGATGCTGGATTCGCTTTATCGCTGTTCAGGGGAGCTATCCTTAGACGAGGCGACTCCGATTCCCTTAAACGTGTTTACAGTCAATGACCCGTCGCTCGGAGTTAACGGACACTTGAATTAATAGGTGTTGCAGTGAGCGTTGGGCGCTATAAACTACCTACTCCGCATGGCAAGATGTAAGGAACAAGACATTACGTTTAAATATAAAAATTAACGGGCGACTAGTGAATAAGCGTAAGCATCAATGAGCGCATCTTCCGCACCACGAGGGCCCCTTACTAAACGCCAATTTAGTAGACGACCCTTGTTTCCGCCGCCTTATACTCGCATACTAATTTCACTGAACAGGTAAATACTACCCCGCGCTCATCCCAGAATTACGTAATCTGGTGGAAGACTGCTAGACTTTATTACTAAATTATGTAAACAATTCGCTACAGCCGTTACTGTAAGAGGCAAATATAAAAATTAAATTTCGTGCTTGTTGCATTTTTTTTTTTTTTTTGCTCTTGACGCGGAAGTTTCTGTGCTTGAAGTGTCTTTAAGCACCCCCGCGAAGTTAACCGAAGCAGCCACTTGAAGTGTGCACTATAAATAATAGTCATTGCTTAAAAAGTTTGGGTAACCTTAAGATATTGTGTTTTTTTTTATGATCAAGTGCTTGCTGGGGAGTACTGGATATAGCCGATTCACACGACGGACTGATCCGCGGACGGATTGATCACGTGATGACATATCCGCGGTTCATCTGCCTTCCAAACGCATCCACACGAGGGAGACGACGAGCAGACGCCAGCGAGGACGGACCGATCCAGCTCGCCACTGCACAGTGCCGCGAAACTCCAACATCGCACCGTGGCACCGTTGTCCAAGAGAGAACTCGACGTTTGCTACCGCGCTTGAGAATCGTACGCTGCTGTTACGCACAGATCGAGACAAAACACCGGGGCAGGCTTCGCACCAAGCGCCACTAACTTTACTAACCCAAAGCATGACAGTGACAGGCATGCTCCTGCTCGAGAAAGCCTCGGCGTAGACGCGACGAAGTTCTGGGCTCGCGGAGGGGCGTTTGGAGATGCCTTCACGCACTTCGCGCTCGTGCACAACACTCAAGCACACCACTTTCACAACTTACAAGAGAGGTCTTGCTCGGTGAAACCCTGATCGGACGTGCAAGAATTACCGCGGCGTGCTAGACAAATTTTGACGGGAGCTTCTTGACACGGACCCGGAAGAGTACCGGAACCTGCGTCGCGTCAGCCAGACAAGTTTCTGGAGTTTCTTTCACTCGTGGAACCAAGAATCGCGCGTCAAAATGAACCAACAACACACAAAACACAACGATGCGCCATTTTGTTTTGAACGCCCAGAAGCAAAAAACCAAGAAAACAATGTACCGTTGCCAGACTAAACGCTTTCCAAGTCAATCTGCCGCCAAACGTCCGCGAGTGAAAAAGGCGCTCGACTTTATCAGTGCGCGCCTCCGCGGAGGAGGCGCGGATTGCAGGAATCGGTGACGTGCCGGTCACGTGGTACACGGTCCGCGGACGAAAATCGCGATTCGGTCCGTCGTGTGAATCGGCTAATACGGGGTGGGAAAAATGCGACTAGGAGAGTCGCCTTATTCAGTGCTTCAGCGTGTTATGAAATTGGCAACATACACCTTAATGGCCCCCAAAAGCGTTCGCTTTAATTACTCTGAGAAACGTGGCTAGATATCTACAGGAACTGGGAAATATTATCCTTATTTTCATGTATATGACTTCTATCCATATTTGAGAACAAAGAAATTTAAAATGGTACATTTATTACATTATAAATTCTAAACATGCACCCTCTTTATGCGATTAATTAATTCAAATTGTCATACAAATTTTAATTTATTACGTGGACACCATCGGAAACACCAGTGCCTTTACATTGAAAGTATGTGAACTCCACGAACATCTGATAATTTTATTGTCTTCACATAAAAACCGTAAAGCGTAATTTTTTCAGCTTTTAAATTTTTGAGCAAACAAAGACGGCGTAAATGTTTATATTTCTTTTCAGGGAAGGTGTAAAGAGCGAGCACTGTGATATATCCATGTACGATAAATAAAAAGCCCTCAGTCCGATAAGTTAGATTTAACCAAACTAATCTAAACTCCGTGTTTAGCACCAGGTATAAAATGTACTAAAAACATGAAAATTCTCAATATTTAGTTACTCTTTTCCAGATTGGTGATGGAGGCGACAATTATACGGGTACAACAAGGCGTGAAGTTGGGCTAGTTGGTTCATAATGCAAACTTGGAAACAGCGCGAAAAAGACAACGGACAAGAACAAGAAGTGAACGAACACAACGCTGACTGGCAACTCAATTTCATTCCTACGAGGAGCAGAAAGGAAAACATAAAATGTGCAAGAGAGATAAAGCATAATCCACCCCCTTGAGGCACGCCCGAGCGCTTAAATAAATCTGCCAAATTTCTTAGTGAAAGACACTTCGCCATCCGCCAAAGCCACGAACGGGGCACTAACACACGCGTCCGCTCCGTAGGTAGAAATAAAAAACGCCTCATCAATTTCTCTAGTCACTTTCTTTCGCTGACGAGCCAGAATCTTAATCTCTGTGAAAAATATGATTTTTCACGGAGATTAAGATTCTGGCTTGTGTCTAACACCGGCACTAACAAACGTGTCCGCTCTGAACACGTGTGTTAGTGCCCCATCCGTGGCTTTGGCGGATGACGATGTGACTTTCATTAAAAAGTTCGGCAGATTTGTTTAATTGCTCGGGCGTGCCTCAAGGGGGTGGATTATGTTTTATCTATCTCGCATCTTTTATGTTTCCTTTTCTGTTCCTCGCAGGAATAAACTTTACTTGCCAGTCAGCGTTGTGTTCGTTCACGTCTCGTTCTTGTCCCTTGTCTTTTTCGCGCTGTTTCCAAGTTTGAATTATACGGCTAAATCCGCGCCTTCGTAACTCGAAGACACCTGATTTCCGAAAGCGGAAGTAGAAAGAGAGCCTCTACATTTCTCGGACCAGGAACCGGATGAAGTGGCGTTCCGACACTGATTGAATTCTTGAAAGGTGCAGTCACGGTTGACACCATCAGGGTTCGTTCGTTAGGAGCATTTCTTCCGCCCGGTGGTACCGCCACCTATTTGGTAATTAGTGTTTGCTGCCCTAAATATCCCCTTAAACATTGAAATGACAACTATAACAAACATAACGTCATGCATTATTTGAAATGTCTATAGGACCTACTTTCGGATACTGCATGAAGATGGGAGCTATTCATTAATAACATTAATCCTGTCCATTTATCTAATATTGCGTGCTTTATAAATAGGTTATTCGGACATTCGGGGGATGGTTTTGGAATCTGACAGGTAGTAATTTAATTAAGCTATTGTAGAAAATATATAAACTAATTAAGACGATCAATCATATTGGACTGAAAACTTTAATGTAGAGCGTGGTGCAAAAGACGTAAATAATTGTGCTCATAAAAAAACAACGCGTTTCTTTTTCTGCAAAACATCCAGGCCATGATGCGACTGCAATGTTGGGGCCCTCACCAAATTTAGAAGCGGAATAGCATTACTCCTTAGTTCGTCAAAAATTAGCGTGTTACTGGGACTCGTTACCGTTCTACAAATTGAACAAAATATCGTTACCGTTCCCTTTACCTTCAAGTCTATAAAACGTAACTCTTGTGATACATTCAATTTCAGTATTATTTGATAGCGAGAGGTCAAGAATAGGAACTTAGGCAACAATTAAACTTTTCTTGTATTGATCATGCTTTTTGCGAAAAAACTTTTGACCATAATGCACGACCTAAGGGCTAAGCAATAAACTTATTTTGAAGAAAACGCAGGTTCGAACCAACAAGTTGCAGCACAACAACATGTTTTTCTCCGTTATAAAGAGATACTCATTCTAGAGTTGAATTATTATACCATTTTTATGAGAACGTTAAAGGCCTTCAGAATCAACTTTTAAGAATACGGCAAACAAGTGCACGTTGCTTGCTAAGTTCTTTAGATGAGTTCTTTTTACAGCCTTTTAGGTTTACCTAAAAATGGGCTATAAAAGGTGTGTCACGAAGGAGTTAGGGGATTAAAACATTTATCAGAATCTGAAGAGGAAGTACTAGGACAATCTTGCTCTAGGATGATTTGTTAAAAATCAATACGTGCTAGTTGCAGCAGGGGCGACTTTCGAATGGCTGCTAAAAATATAGTTATAATGAAGGGCAACTCCGGTCAATTTCTTTTTATTTTAAATTACGATAGTTTTCATCTAACGCAGTGTCCTTGAATTACAGGGTTTAATATTGGTTCGACGTTCCGTGTAGCTTTATAAATATCACGGTTCTAAGTTTGATTCCGGCGTCTACGGCAAAAACGAAACTATCTGCTAGATTGATGGCTACACTGATCAGCGATCAGTCGTACGGCTGTGAAGTGACGTCACGCTGGTGCTGTGGTACGCGGTGCACCACCGCGACGTGACGTTTCAAGGGTGCTTTGCCAGTGTTCCTTGACTAAAAGATAACCCGCTTGCCACCCGCAAAGAAGCAGCTTGTCGCATCTTTAAGATCGGTTTTAGCGGAGTATGCAGTTTCACTCGGACGTAATATTTTGGCTGTGAACATATTTCGTGACACTAAAGCGATACCAGTCATGTATTTCGGTTTCATTTTGACCGGAGTTACCCTTCGAATAACGGTGTAAGAACAAACAAATTATTGATCAAACCAGTAGGCTAGCGACACACTGAAAATATGACTAAGCGTATAAACCGGGCTTGTTAGTTGACCTGAAGAATAAAAAACGACTTGTTTCTCCTGAAATCAATATTAGCTACAGCTAGTAAAATATGAAGTGTTAATCATCCTCAATGCTCTCTACGACCGCAACCGTAGAAGGTAGTTTACTAATTCAAATAATCCGAGAAAGAAAAAAATGAAAGCTGTTTACAACTCCCTGTAACGCCGAATTAGAGCGCAGCTCTTGAGAAGGAGGAGGGAAGTGTACTGAGGGGAGGGTATACCCTTCCTCCCTCCTCCTCACCTCCTCATACTGTCTGCTACTCCTCCCTCTGAGCGGCGTAGCCGTAGCCTCAAGAGTGTCACCTGGAGAAACGAGGGCCAGGTGACTTTGTCAGGTCACGTGACGATGGCGTCATCACTGACGTAACAAGCGACGTCATGTATAACGCCATCATTGACGCCACGTTACGTCATCGTGATGACGTGATCGTCATTATTCACGATGACGTCATCAGTGACGTCATTAGTGACGTCACGCGTCCCATAATGCGCCGCGCGGTTACGCCGACGGCGACGGCGACGCCGCTCAAGCCGGAAACGGGTGCCTAAGAGCTGTGCTCTAAAACAACACATTAGCTTTTTCCGTAGCCAGGTCCTCGTGCCGTTTGATGATTTGTGGTGAATAATCAAATGACTTTACTGTGGTTGAGGTCGGAGGAATAACACCACTCACCAAACATACATTTTTGCAAAGTCTGCACCTGCGCGAACATTCGGCAACAACCAGGAAATCGGCACGGCGGTACACGCACAAGAGCGACCTTGACAAGGTTTCCGGCCAGCCCCAGAAGACTTGACCACTTTCTTCACTATAAGTGTATCGAATATCCATCATGGTACCTTAATAACATACCGACCAAGGCTCACAGCGAGTATTCGAAAAGTGTTTCAGCAGGAAGCATGCATCAAAGTTCCAGCCTCCACCACTAGGTGTGTTGCGCCAAGGTGCGAAAGAGCCATCATTATACTTCAAGAAATATTATAAGGACACAAAGCAGTATTGCAAGAAACGCGATTGAACGACATCGTAATGACATCCCCCTGATTCGAAGGTTTTAAAAACTAAGAAAATCAACGAAACGAAAGAAGGAGAAAAGCGGAGTGATTAGTTTCTTTTTTTGAGTTGTTCGTCTTCTTTTTATTATTTCTTATCGTAGAATTGTGATGAGTTAAGCTAGTTGGTAAGCATTAAACATGGTTAAAATCAACGAAAAATTAGGAGACTGGAAGAAAACAAGAGAAAGGATCGAGGCTACATCAGCGTCTATTTATCATTTATCATTTATTTACCAGTGTCTATCCTGTCTCCTGTATTCCACTACAATTTCCTACCTTTTATCCGCTAATTTTAACAATGTTTATTGTTGTGTTTGAGCATTGTTTCAATAAATAGCGCGAGGCGGCGGGCAAAAAAGTGAGCGCGCGCCTGGGATGTGCGAGACGAAACGAGGGCACGGGACATAAAACCGTTTTTGCTCTGGAAGCTACATCGGCTGCACCTCGTCCTGTCTCTTGTCGTAAGCACCGTGGTTGTAAGCCACAACATAATTGGCGACGAGGTATGGAACGTCCATCACGACTGCAACGGGCATCGTAGAAGGAATCCACCGGGCCACGGCAAGGACGAACGAACATGGCAGGGTTGGGAAGGTTCGATCCATTTGTGGAGGATGGTGACGAAGATTTTGAATCTTTGGTCGAAAGATTCGAACACTGCCTAAAGGCTACAAAGGTAAGCGAAGCCCTAAGGCTCTCTGCTTTTGTCACCGCAATTGGCCAGAAACCGTACAAGACTCTTAAGACTTTACTCCATCCGGTCAAACCAGAAGAGAAAAGCTGGGAGGAGTTGGTGGCGGTTCTGAAAGATCATTACGCTCCGAGGGCGATGGTGATAGCAGAGCGGTTTAAGTTTAACCGTCGCTACCAAAAGGAAGAGGAGACGGTAGCCACTTTTTCAGTGGAGCTGAAGAGGCTCGCGTCGACTTGGGAGTTCGGCAGTTTCTTGGATGATGCTTTGCGCGACAGGTTCGTCGCGGGATTAAAAGACAAGAAAACACAGTCCGACTTGTTGAAGAAGACGACGTTGACATTTGGTGCCGCGTGTGACATTGCTAAAAGCATCGAGCTCGCACGCAAGGAAACCATGACGTTTCAGCCTACTGCAGGTCGTCAAGGGTCGTCTAGCCAACGAGAAGACGACAGCGTGAACGCGGTTCGGCAACAGAAAAGGGAACCGTGGCGCAAGTCAAATAAGGGTCCACGAGCTTCCACGACTAAACAGACATCCGGTCATACGGGAGGCGCCACGTCTTCATGTTCCTACTGCGGACAGGTACACACTGGACAGCCCTGCAAGTACCGCAAGTACAAGGTCATGTCTGTAAAAAGGTCGGACACCTGGCAAAAGTTTGTAGGTTCAAAACAGACTCCGTTAAACACGTCGCAAGTGAGGAAGCTGATGATATGCAGCTTTACACAGTGTACGCGTGTGAAACGGGAAGGCGTAACTATGAAGTAGATGTTAAAGTAGCCGACAAGCTCGTAAGAATGCAGATAGACACTGGAGCGTCCGTGTCGGTAGTGCCAGAATCGTGGTGTGTGAAGTACTGGGCAAACATTCCCAAGGAGCCATGCAACCTTAAATTGAGAACGTATGGGGGGAATTCTCTCACGGTGACTGGGAAGTTGTCAGTACCAGTCGAGCACAATGGACAGAGAAAGACACTTCCTCTTATTGTAGTTAAGGCACCAGGGGGCAACGTAACCCCGCTGCTTGGTCGAGACTGGCTAGAAGAGCTGAGGCTAGACTGGTCATGCGTAAACAGTGTAAGAGAAGAAAAGGAAGCAAGGCTGCTTGAGAAGTACGCGGAACTCTTTGGAGAAGGTGTGGGTTTGATAAAGGGACAACAGGTCAAACTGGTTTTGAAGGAACAAAGCACACCTGTCTACTGCAAACCGCGACCTGTGCCCTATGCGCTAAGAGAAGCTGTAGAACAAGAAATTCAATCATGAGTAACAAAAGGAATATTGGTACCTGTGTTGCAAAGTGAGTGGGCGACACCTTTGGTAGTGGTACCTAAACCAAACAAACAGGTCCGCTTGTGTGAAGATTACAAAGTGACCTTAAACCCTGTCTGCCGGACGGATCACTACCCTCTCCCGCTCATGGAAGATTTCTTCGTTTTACTGAGTGGTTGTAAGTACTTTACCGTACTTGATCTGTCTACAGCCTACCAGCAGCTGGAATTGCATCCGGAGTCACAAGGTTCGGTCACTGTGAACACACACCTTGGCTTGTTTAAGTCCACGAGATTGCCTTACGGCATCACTAGTGCTCCTGCAATTTTTCAGTCCGTCATGGACGAAGTACTGGAAGGGCTGAGAAATGTCGCGTGCTATCTAGATGATGTACTAATAGCGGGCGAAACTTATGACGACTGCTATAAAAAGGTGGAAAGCGTGCTGGCACGGTTCAGCCAGCAAGGCATCAGACTAAAGAAAGAAAAATGCCGATTTTTTCAGACGTCTGTTCATTATTTGGGACATGTGATAGATCAACATGGAGTTCGACCATCGGAAGAGAAGGTAAAGGCCATACGGGAGGCCCCATGCCCCTAAAAATGAATCAGAACTGCGCGCCTACTTGGGCATGATTAACTTTCATGGCAAGTTTGTGCTGAACATGTCAACCGAGCTGAAACCGTTGTATGACTTATTACAGAAGGGCACAAAATGGCGTTGGTCAAGGGCAGAAGAGAACGCATTCAACAGAAGTAAGGCGCGGCTTACGCATGAAAACGTCTTAACGTTCTATGACCCAAAAAAGGAATTGGGGCTTGTATGTGACGCTTCAGCGTACGGAGTGGGAGCGGTTCTTTTTCACAGAGTTGGGAATGATGAGAAACCGATTGCTTATGCACACGAACTCTGAGCAAGGCTGAAAAGGGCTACGCCCAAATTGAAAAAGAGGCCCTAGCAGTTGTTTTTGGGTTGAAAAAGTTTCACAAGTATCTGCATGGCAGAAATTTCAGCATCTATTCGGATCACCAGCCGTTGGCAGGGCTGTTAGGTCATGCAAAACAAATTCCGGCGATGTCAGCAGCCAGGATGCAGAGGTGGGCTCTCTTACTTGCTGCCTACAGTTACAAGTGGGTTTATCGGAAGGGTAGCTAGATTCACAATGCTGATGCGCTGTCACGTCTGCCTTTGCCCAACGTGAACGATAGCTCTGACTACGTCAGTTTCTTTTCGGCGGTGGATGAAGTGCCATTGTCAGCTCGTGAAATTAGGAGAGAAACTGAAAAGGATAGTGTGATGAAAAGAGTGTTGTTTTTCACACTGAACGGATGGCCTTCACATGTGGACAATGAGGCATTGCAACCGTACTTTGTGCGCCGTCACAAATTGTCGGTCGACCAAGGGTGTGTAACATGGGGAAATCGAGTGATCATTCCCGAAGTGTTTAGAGAAAAAGTGTTGTCCCTGTTGCACGAGGGACATCCAGGCACCACCAGAAAGAAAATGCTATCACGTAGTCACGTGCGGTGGCCTTTGATAACATATGATGTCGAAAACACTGTCAAAAACTGTAGTACTTGTCAACTAACGCAGAACGCGCCACCACGTGTTTCATTACTAACGTGGGGTTGGCCAACGCGCAGATGGCAAAGGGTGCATCTTGATTTTGCATACCGGGATCAGAACTGGTTTTTGATTCTCGTAGATGCTCATTCAAAGTGGGTAGAGGTGTTTCTAATGAATTCCACTACGACAAAATGCACTATCGAAAGATTGCGAAGTGTTTTCGCCGCGTTTGGACTACCAGAAGAGGTAGTGACAGACAATGGACCCCAGTTTGTGGCGACAGAGTTCGTTGAGTTTTCGTCGATGAATGGGGTACGCCACACGAAAAGTCCTCCGTACACTGTTAGCAAGTCCCGTGTATTTGGCGAATATTTGGGGTGAAAAACACGCCATTTACACAAATTACCATAAATTTACACGATGAGTAACGGATAATTCATTCAGAAAGCATGCGAGGTTGTAAAAAACGTGTTTTGGTTCGGTCATACACGCATAACCGTGTAGCCGACCTCGAAAACACGCATCGCCCCCGGCGACGACCGCGGCATTGCCGGCTATCAAAGCACCGAAATGCTTGGGGACACACTTAGAAAGGACCGTCGAGACAAATGCCGCGGAAAGAAACATGTCTCGGAGACAGATATGCACCAAAAGCAATTGCGCCATGTCGCAGGACGTTGGCGAACCCACGCTTACCGGGCTCGCCGCCATCTTCTGGTTGATGGCAATGCGGCTTGCTTCATGTCGCCCATGTTTGTATTTAGTTTAGGGGTCCTGATAACAGTTTCTTAGACACCACAAATAAAGTTATGGGTCTAATTATTCGTTCCAAACAGTTAAAATGGATATAAAAAGCGTGTCCTCGATGTGAACACGTGACATTGCAGTTGGTTTCGTTTTTGCTTCAACCTTCAACTGCAAGCGATCTGGCGATCTGGCCACGGCGCAAGCGCAACGCCGATGTACGCTGGATGCAAGCGCCGGTTGGCTTTCGTTGTTTTTGTTTGACCGGAGAAAATCTGGCAAGTACGCATGGCGTCGCTACTGTTTTAATTTGACGGGACGCGAGAAGCTTCGCATAGAGCTTCGGAGTTTGCGAGCACATAGTGAAGACGTGACCGGAGAAGTGCCCCTGTGATATTCCTGGAAGACGGAAAGTAGCATTCGTAATCGTCGTGTGTGCTTTGAAAGCGAAGGGAGTCACACGGTCCACGAGTTCGCAACCACAAGCCAAGGTTCACGACAGCGCGGCGTTGACTTCGGCGATCTCGTTCTGTTTGGTGCAACCCGGCGATGCGAAAAAGAGCTGAAACATTCGTCGTGTGTGGTGCGGTGCTTTGTATTCCGGGTCTGTTTGAACCACGCTTTTAACACGGAGCGCAAATTGTTTGTTGCGTGGTGGAGGTTCAGCGGGTACAGTCCCGTCGTCGTCAGCTGATCCGGTCCAGCTGGTCCGGGAGGACGCAGCGAGCGTTTTTAAAAGTAAATCTTCCCTCGTTCCGTTTTGAACTGTGGAAGTATCCCGACACATACCGTGAGTAAGAAGCAGCGGGCGTTTTCAACAAAATTACGTTGTTTTAATTGAATAATGGACTCCGGATTGTTGTCTTAAATCTGCCGTTTTTTATGCTTCGTGTTGGACTGCGTTTGCATAGCGACGCACACCGCACGAGTATGATTCGGTCCTGCAACGAGTATGTTGCGGCAATCATGCGGCGTGAATAAATCAGGGCAAGGTTTCCTACCTGCCCACAGATGCATGTACTGAGACCTTTTTTTATGTTGTGAACGTAGTGCTCTTTCTTTATTTTGGAAGACGCGTTGGTGCATTTATTATGGTACAATCACTTGAGAGTTGAGAAATTGGAAAGCGAGCAAGCTTTCTCAACTTTGTCTCTTTCTCTCTGGCACTGCCCTGTTTCAGTTTCAGTAGGCATATCTACTAGCAGGTACAAACTGCTCTAAAGCAGGTAAAAAACGGGAAGCTTAGGACGGTGCGGACTCCGTGTTTCGCGCTTTTCGCAAGGTGACAGCGTAAATGCTTTTGCGAGATATGCGGAATATGCAAGCGATTTTGTTACGCCCGTCGTTTGCGTCTCTCCAGCAAAACGAATAAGATGATCTACTACAAAGGCGCAATCACAAGCCAAGATTTAAGATAGCAGTCGTTTGCTTCGGTGATCCGTGTAGCTGTATTTTACCCTGCTCTCTGCAACACCGTGTCATGACGAAGAGCTGGAATGGTCACGGTTTGTGCTGGCCTCTCGGTTGACAGAAACCCGCGTCGCCCGCATCGGCACCGAGTGCGCTTGGGCTGTTGATGCTCCAGCCTTTCATCCGCGGCTTGTCGCCAGCTCATCCTGCTGCTCAACGGTGAGGAAGCGGCGAGAGTAACCTCGGAAGTGAATGTAAATCCTCGTTCATTCAGTTATCCGGTGTCAAAGTGTGGAAGATGTCCAACGTGTACTGAGGGGGGGAACTACGAGCGTTTTGCCTTGCTTTTATAACCGAAACCAGAACAACGAGATAACTGCCTTGCGTACTCTAAAATGACGGAAGCAATAAGTTTCAACAGGTCGAGTACGTCACCGGGGATGTAGGCGAGACGGTGCACACTGTTTAAACGCTTGCAGTATCCACGAGTGGTACCAGGAAAGTGACGTCAACAGAGAAGGAGCTCGCGATTCAGCATAATACACTGCTACGGTCCCGTGTATCTTCAAAGTTCGGGGTGGTGGCAGTATAAAAAAAGACGCATCAGCGCCCCACACCAGTGTCCACGAATAACACCGGTCACAAACTCCCAAGCCCCACCGCTCTTCTCGACACCGACACGACATACGACAACAAACTGCATCAAAACGCCCCAAAAGTGAAGGCGTCTGCTCCCGTACTGCAACTGCTGCAACTAGCGGAAGTGAAGTGTTGGGCGGAAGTCCGGATGTCCTTCACAAAAATATATAAAAAATGCTTTGCGCAAGGATCATTTTCATTTAATATTGTATACGTAATGACAAAATCCCAATAATTTGTTTTCCTATCTGATTCAAGCTAGTCGGACTGCTCATAACACTGGTCAAGCAAGAAAATAACAAACATTTGAACTTTTTCATGACCGGTTTAAGATTTATTGTTAACATATCATTATTTATTGCAACGGACTAGCATTATAGATTTTGCCTCCATACTTTTTAAATGCAAACAGTTCTAACACACGGCTGTCCATTGCGCCGTGTTTTGTGTATTCTTCTATAAATCTGTAATGGTCAGTGACGAAGGAGTTCACCCGCACATGTCAAGCTTATATGCGCCGCGGGAAGAAATTAATTTCGAGTAGGAAGTGTCGGGCGTGGTGTCGGTTGTTGTGTTTGTGTATATGTGGGTGCCGTGCAGCTGTGTGCTGTGTTGCCTGCGTTTTATGTAGGGTTGCTGTGTGGCCGTGGTCGTTCCCAGTGTTAACAGACTCGTCTTTTTTTTTAAAAACAAGCTGCTAGAAATCTCGATAGGTGGCGCAAGTTACCGCCCGATTCTAAATAGTTTGCTCAAGTTATTTATCCATGTGAGTTTGGCATTCGTTTTTCTTTTTTTGTCTAGCGGCTCGTTGAAGCTATTGACGCCGCCGACCGCCGACAACACACGTACGTACCTTTGCAAGTAGCTACGTCCGCCGCTTGAAGACTTTACTGTGTATAAAAGACATCGAACGAGAACTAACGCGCCCTGTGTGCTTTCAATTCGGCTGAAAGGCGCGCGGCTCGCTGGGCTCGTCTCTCGCCCGTTCTCGGCCGCTGGCCGCCATGCTTCATAAGGAACACGCTCGAAACGGTTTTGCGGAAGGCAGACACGGTGTAGCGTGTTAAGTTTACACAGCAACTCATGTGTAGACGAAAAACACAGATGGCCTCGTGTAAAACGAACACGTTTCGACGTGTCCGCTATGGGACAACGGTTTACACGTCTGGGCGTCTTATTTTTGCTAACAGTGTACCATCCCGCCTCAAATGGAAGCGCGGAACGGTGTGTGCAAACCGTCAAGCGGGACCTCCTGAGGCAGGTAATCGACGAGCAACGGACGGGTGTACCGAAATTCATGCGACATCGAGTCGACCAGTTCCTGTTTGCATACAGAAATACCCCAACTGGTACGACCGACAGAACTCCAGCCGAGCTGTTTCTCTCTTGGAAGCCTAGGACCCGTCTGAGCTTCCTTCATCCTGAAATGGAGAGACGCATGAGAGATCGCCAGCAACAAATCAAGACAGCCGCCGACATGAGAAGGGGCTCTTGGCGAACTTTTGAAGCAGGCGACCAAGTCCTCGTCCGGGGATCACGTCCAACAGATCCTGCATGGTTGGTGGGACGTGTTGTGAAGAAAGTAAGTGCATCAACCTACGTCGTGATAGCGCAAGATCAGCATCGGTATGTGCACGTGGATGATGTCCGTCCGAGACACTTCGAAAATTCGTCTGTTCAAAGAAGAAATGTCGACACTCCGGCTGCAACACCACGAAGGGCGTCCGGTGGTTCTCGAGACAACATGACAGAGCCTGCTGCCCTCGATATGGAGCCTGTTTCCGAGACAGCGGTACCGACCACACCAGTGCTTCGAAGTAGCATACGACAACGTAGGCCACCGGAGAGGTATTCTTGTGTGAGTCAGCCAAAACATTGATGGGGAAGGAGTGTTGTGTTTGAGCATTGTTTCAATAAATAGCGCGAGGCGACGGGCAAAGAAGTGAGCGCGCGCCTGGGATGTGCGAGACGAAACGAGGGCACGGGACATTAAAATCGTTTTTGCTCTGGAAGCTATATCGGCTGCACCTCGTCCTGTCTCTTGTCGTAAGCACCGTGGTCGTAAGCCACAACATTTATCACTTAGGGTTCTCTATGTGGCCTCTTCCCCGCGAGCATCTACTTGAGTCAAACTTAAAATAAAGTTAACAAGATGATTAAATAAACAAAAAAAGCATTGTGAGGAATTCGTCGCGGACCGAGAGTACTACCTCTTTTTCATTCTTTTAAACAGAAAAATGTATCGTCCGGAATTATAGGTCTAAGCAGTCCCAGAGGGCGCTGACAACCTTAGCTTGTGAAGCGATCACCAATGTCTTATTTATTGACCGAAGGAGCCTTCCTGCGGATTTAGCTGAAGCGAAGTGTCCCTTCCACCTTCAGGCAGAGGCAGTTATCTTCGAAGACGGTAGTGTCCCTTTTGTTTCAAGTTTATCCAAAACATCCACCAAGGACGGTTGCGGTTTCGCAGCCACGAATAACGTTGCGACTTCATTTGGCACCCGGGCGGGAACGCTGAACTTCTCAGCGAAGGATTTTCAAATGATGCCAGGGAGCAAAATCATTCTTCTCGTCCTTGACGCAGTTTATAAAAGCGACAATATTTGTTTTAAGCTAAAAAAAAAATAACAATCAAAAGCAACGAGTAACGTAATTTGAAAGACAATAGGTAAAGAATACATTCCATGTTAGCCGTTTAAAAAGTAACGAGTACGTTAGCGCGTTACTGAAATTTAACGCGTTACCAGTAGCGCAGTTGCTTGTAACGCGTCCCTTCCAACACTACAAACGAGGGAATAAACCTAGCGAAGGACGAAGCCCAAGTTCGGATCAGACCCGTAAAATGTGATGTTGAGATATACAATGAGCATGATGTCTCACTTTTCCATTGTCAGTGGACAGCGGTGTTTTTCGACATCCAGTGTAATTCCTCTAAGTTTCTAGGTGTCTCAGCCAATGTCAAGCCAAAATTTTTCAATCTCGGAAAACAGTGATCTGGGCAACATGGACTAAAGTAGTGGCAGATATTTAGTTTTTGTTGCTCAATATTTATAACACTTTTACTTATCGTCACAATATTTTCCTGCAGTCACTGGGGTTATACGCAGACTTGTACACGTTACTAAAAAAAAGTAAGGAATTACAGTTACAGTTACTCAGGTCTCAAATGTAATTTATTACAATTACAATTACCCTTCCGTAAAAGTAAGTGACCGTTACTCCGAAAAGTAATCCGTTACTTTCGCGGCCGTTACTTTCAACTTTACTGCACTATTAATAGGAAACAAACGAAGAACATTATAGATTATAAAATTGTTTATTGTTTGATCAAGTCACACTTTATTGATCTTCAGCAGTAGCTGACTCTCAAAAGTTGCATCCGACATCTTTCCCCGCTTCTTTGTAAAGATGTCAGCCGCCACGCTGAATACCCTCTCCACTGAGGCACTGGATGGGAGCGCAGTATTATAGCGCACAAATGCTTGACGCACGGCATCGTACCTCTGAAGTGAGGCGATGGAAGTGCACTCTGCGTCCTGGAGGAAACGCGAAGCTTCATTCTGGGAGATGGAGCTTGACGCCGTTGTCATTGCAAAGCTGAAGTAATCGCCGGAGGAGTGGTCCGCGCCGTCTTCCTGGGTAGATGGCGTGCCAATCGCAGTGGTACTCTTATAGCAAGGGCGACTCAGCTCGTCCGTCAGCTGCTCGGCGAGAGCTTCACGCCTCGCGAGGTCGGTGACCCAGTTCGCTTTGAAGCGCGGGATGAGCGCTGAGGCCAGCAGGAGCTCCCGGTCGCCGTGCAAGTGATCAAACCTGGAAGACCAATATGTGCATCTACATATAAATCATTTCACAAATATCGCCAATTTGAAGAGAATGAACCTCGGTCAAGACGCCGGTGGCGAAGCTGTTTTCAAAATGTGCGTTGCAAATGTGAAACAAAAATCTGATTTTAATATTATTACACACAACCAATGCAAACATCAGGGCGCTCCCACATATAGACCGAATGTTAAAACAAGTAAATGTAGGCGCACGTATGCCATACTTACCGCTTCTTTATGCCGTTTAAAAGCGCATGGACCAGGGGCCGGCAGAACTGCAGTCCAGTGTTATCCAGGTGGCGAAGACGCAGTTGTAAGACGGTTATTGTTGGGAGCAAATACCCGATGTACATGCTCTCGTCTTTCTGTATTACGTCTATGGCGCACGCCAGAGGTTTCATGACCTGCACGAGTTACGTAGCAGTAAAAAACATATTATTAAGCATGCCATACGGCAGCGAGGCAGAAAGTTGTGAGAGTTGGTTGATCATCTTACAAATTAAAACACCGCAAAAAAAAAAATGAGACAGGAGAAACAAGGAAGGCACAAACAGGCACAGCCCTGTGTCTCGGCCTTTTTGTTAATTTTGTCTCCGTTTCTTAGTTGTTGCGCTGTTTTATTTTGCATTATGCGATACGGATTCAATCCACATTACTTTCAGGACCTGTTTACTCCGTAGCAATACACAAATAAATATATCTTCACAATTTAAGCCGACATTGGGGTAACGCCATTTCCCAAGAGTACCAAATATTAAGTAATAAGTTTAAACCACATATAGATTATTCATAAGTGCATGTCGAATTGTGACCACAATATGTTTATTCTAGTTTTCGCATTGCAATTTCGTGTTCATAAAACCTAGCGTTCACGAAAATTAGTATTCAAGGGAACCTGCACTGGATGCCGAGATGAATATTTCCAGTTGACTTCCCGCCGAAAAAATATATTTAAAGGTCCCTATATATTATATAATCGAGATTACGGTCTGTTATAAAAATATGTTCTGAGATTCGGGCTTCTATTGTGAGCATGCAGCCTTGAGCGGTTCGGATCATTAATATTTCACAGCTCAATTATGCACCCTTAGCTCTCATGCAATAGACGCGCCAGACGCAAGAATGCAACACCGCGGTTTCCTTCGCACCAGCGGACGTAAACGCGCATATGGATTTGCTTAGAAATATTGTATTGCAGCATTTCAAGATGCCTTGAAAATAATACTTGTGTTCAGGCACGTAGCCAGGGGAAAGGCCCATGGCTACGTGCCCCTCATACAGCATTTTGTCCATGGGCGAGCCCCCCCACCCGCCGAAACAAAATCCTGGCTACGTGCCTGCTTGTCTTGTATGTATCCTTATGCAGTCGGAAGTTAGTCATTATAATGGACATCTGGTATATCAGCTGTAGATGAGCAATTTAGCCAGTGCAGTACAGCTGTTAGCCTAGGGTATTTAACGTGCACCTCGCAGTAGTGATACACGACCGTTCGCCGGCACGATATGCTATCCAAATCGAAACGGGCAGGGGTAGAAATTCTGCAGCGAGAGTTTTCACTACGTGTTCCGAGCTGAGGTGCGCTAATCCACTCGGCCACCGATTTCCCTTGTAAACGCTTTGAGAGGCGTTTGCGCACAAACGAAACGTAGCTGATCGCTATGGCTAACCTGTGCATTCAAACATACGTGGGCTGAAAAACACGTGCTTTCAAGTGGCACACCGATGTCGTACATTGCCTTTCAATGTCGTACACTGGTAAAAATTAAATAAGAATATTTTTCTTACCTCACAGTATTCCTTCATGAACAGAAGGTCTCGCGGTCGCTGGAACTGCGGCACATGCAGCGCCCTGCACAGTCCGTCGATGTCCTTCCCATCGCAGTCCAGGGCAGTAAGGCAGTCTAGGGCGTCAAAAAATGAATTCCACCGCGTAGAGACTGGTCTCAGGAGGCTCTTCCCGCAGTACTTCATGATGGTTTCCGCTGCGATGGCCGACTGCCCTTGTTTGCACCATAATGCACGACACGTGCCGAGGACCGATCTAAGGGGCCTTGAAAAAATCTCGTGCCGCTCAGCCTCCGACGCATCCGCCGTCGCTACCAAGTTCAAGGTGTGTGCAGAGCACCGATGATGAGGAGGAAGGCGGGCTTCGCCTGCGGGTACGTTGTCTAGCAAAGGCGCCACCTCCACGGCCTCGGTGAAGGCGTCGTCATCTTCGTCGTGATGCGCGTCTTCGACATCCTTTTCGCCAAAAAGTCTGCACAAAAAAGTAAACAGAAATGTTTGAACCGAACTTGCGCCCACAAAATTAAAGTGCGATTGACATACCTGAAGGCTTTGACGAAGTTTGCACCGTTGTCCGTTATCACCTTCGTAACCTTTCCTCGCAGACCGTAGTCGTCAAAGGATTTCTGGAGGGTGTCTGCAATTTTGTCATAGGTGACTCGTCCAGTCATGCGACGGCAGAGGAGAACGGCGGATTTCCTGCTGAGGGAGGGCTCAAGCCAGGAAACGGTAGCCGCCAGGTAGCTCCTGTAATGAAGAAATGGTGTATAGAAGATAACCCGTATATGTCGCCAATTTTGCTCCGTCAAGTCAATACCAGACACGCCGTGTTTTAATAGCATTTAACTACAGAAGCACAAATAAAAAAGAAAAAAAAAAATTGTCAAAAACGACAAGGTCAGTTGGCCAAAAACTGGTCTGCTTCAAGGTGGTAAAGACGTCAGGGAGACCGTCCAGCTGCCCAACCTTTAGCAAGGGCTGTCTACCTCTTGTAACGCTTAGAGTCGTGTGACCTTCGAGCTGGCACGCACAGCCTAAGCACTACTGCAGGCAGCTAGCGAGTGCTGGAGCTACACGAGGCCTCAAATTGAAAGCATGCAGCTCAGGCATAGCCGAAATACGGTTTTGATAAGTAGTGAAACACTGTAAAGGCACGCCCCCCGTATGACTCAGAAAACGACGAAAGTGATCGGTGCTTTGGGGAAGATACCATATGTCACGTCTGCTTTAAAGGCAGTTTAGAAACACATTATTTGAGCTCACGCTGATAGCTTGAACTGTTTTCCAAGCTATTATGAAACAAGCTGAAGACATACGGCATTATTAGAAAGCAGCTACTGCTTGTTAAAAATCGATCAACGCATACTAAAATTCAGGGTTCAGTAAATAACTGTCATTTGGGAAGGTGTGCCTACAACCCAGCAGCAAGAATCAGTGCTATAAAAATGTGTGCGCTTTCTACAGGCAGGTGACCAAAAACCCTTACCGTCGAAAGGTCGTCCAGCAGTCCGCTGTCACCGTCACGTATGTCACATCTCCCAAAGTTGCCTTGAGCCGCAGCTTCATTGCGTCACAGCTGGCCTCCATTCGCGTCATAAGCATTCTTCGAGTCAAAACGCTGCAGTTCGGCGCCAGCGATTTCACCATTTTCACAAAGCTCGGTGCTTCAACAACTGAAAATGCTTGTGACGTGTCCACAACGAATGTCAGGATAAGGTCGTCAAGCTTGCTTTGCGACACTGCACCTCTCTCAAAACCAATTGTCAGCTGCTTCTGAACTGTCAATGGGGACTCGGGTGCCTTCCTTTTTTTTAGGAGACTTTCAAAGCCAGACAGCTGGCTAGGGTGTTGCCGCTAAAAAGAAAAAAAAAGAGCAAAAACAACACTACATCAGTATACCCCAACTTGCAGGTGGGAAATTGATTACTTTCTACAGGATTAATATTAGAAGGTCCTAATTTTTGCAAATACGCAATTAAAACGATTACAAAAAAAAAACAAGTTTACAATGTTGAATACATTGCATAGCACCCCCCTGAAAACATTTAGTGCTACCAAAATATTCGCGAAACTGACACCTTCCAAATTACAATAAATATTGACCCAAGGGAAATGAGATGCGTGTGTAGTATATTCGTTATGAAACTAATGAAGGTGAACTTACCTGAACGTGTTTTCTCAAGTTGGCGTTGGTCGACTTCGCGCATGACAAGAGCTTCTGTTTTGGTTTGCAAAGCAAACATTCAAAGGTGATGTTACCGTCACTCCTCATTTCGCTCACTGAAAACATAGAAACTAGCTGAGGCCACGGCGATTTCGGGCAGCGGTCCTCCATGGCGAACGCAAAAGACAGGGTTCATGACGCCACCACCGGTTTATATACCATCGGTGGTGATTCACTGTAGAACCAGCAGGCCTCTCGCCTCAAGTCCGGAATCTCCACTCCTATTGTCACAGCTTACGAGCCTAGTTGAGCCATCATATGCTGGTTAGATATTTTTAGAAAAAAAAAAAAAAAAAAACAGCGGTAAGTTTTACTTTGAGATCCTTGTTGGAGTCATAATACATTTTTTTGTTGTAGAAGCAGAAATACAAAAATAAAAACAAAAGTACTGTTACGTTCTCAAAGTGCTCTAAGAAACTTGACCTATAGAAACAGGCACGAGCGTTGTAGGCAACAAAAATCGCACCTGCAGGCGTAAGTGGCTGTCCTTTATTATAATAAAAACAGCAAGTAAAAAAAAAAAAGCACAAAAGACCAAAGAGCTCCGGAGAGCTCTAAGAAACCTTATGCATAAAAAAAGATGCGACACGGATGTAGGCAACATAGCACCCACAGGCCGTATGTGGTTATTCTCATATGAGCCAGCGCTAAAAACGTAACTAAAAAAAAAAAACGGAAAAGTTTCTAAAAAAAACTCGGTCGCGGTAGGATTCCGCAAAAAGCAGGACAAAAACGAGTCAAAACCCTCTTCTCGATAAAAAGATAGGAAGTGCCCCACTAATATCTTTCAAACAGCATGGAGCGAGAATGCTTGTTACTGCAACACCTCCATTTATTGGAACATTGCTTTTAGTCAATTTCCGGGTTGAACGAAAAAAGGAGCGTCTCGCTTCTCCGGCGTTGAGACGTTGGTAATTGCTGTCTATTATGTTCATACAAACTCCAGCTTCTGGAGGGCAGTATGTGTTCCTCTCCCCTTTATTGAGGATAGCGAAGATAGATTGAAGGAAGGAAAGGCGGACGTGGCTCTAGTTGGAGGGAGGTAGAAAGAAGATGGATTTTCACTAGCAAAAAACAGTAGCGTGAGCAAAGTGGCAAAAATAATACATTCTTTCCATTTTTTTATGCATTTATGCAGGTTTTAGAATGTCTTGTTTTCGTACCGAGTCCGGTTCTACCCATCAGTGTGCTTCCCCTCGTCGTAGGCAAGCAATCTAAAGAATCAAGTTAAAAAAGGGCTTTTAGGGTTTAGGCAATGCAAAGAAAAGCTTCGACAGCTCTTTGTATGTGGGTGTGCGCGCGCGAGCGACGGCAGGTTTGCAGTTGAGCTTACCGGAACACTTCTTTTTTCCAGAAACTGAAGATGTTTTTTCCTGCGTTCAAATTTCCCGCTTTTTCCGCCGCAAATAAAAAAAAGTAACGAATTACAAGTAATCCCTTACAGAAATAAGTAACTAAAATTACTTTACAATTACCCTAGAAAATATGTAACGAATCCGTTACAAAATTACAGATAAATGTAACGGATTACAAGTAATTTCGTTACTAGTAACGGATTACGTACAAGTCTGGTTATACGGAAATAAATAACTGCATTTCACAGCCGTTATTCAGTTAGTCAGTGCCCTGTTAAAAGTTGATATGTAGACAACAGCATATGAGGGCTGTGATATTCTACCACAGTTTTGAAATATAAATGATTTGCAGAGTTAACAAACAAAAGTAACTCAAACAGCTATCCCCATATTTTTTTTATATCTACACGTCACAGCACGCACTAAAATTAGGTTTTTAACTGAAGAAACAACGCAATGTTCCCCGGGAATAATGTAGATGAAATTCTCGGTACCCAGCGCCACCTATTCTAGCTACTTGCAATTATTTCTGCTTGGATCTGTCATTTGGCAGCGAGCTATTTATCTTTTCGCTTCGCGATATCTTTTGGTTACCGTTCAACCATGAGTCAAGTATGCTGCTTTGAATTTGTTTTTTTAATAGCTGCATTTTGGGTTCGTGAATGGTTTGTTACTTCTCTTTCACGTGCGGTACTTACGAGGGAATAGATGCTTAATGAATATCAAACGTAAGACGTGAAGTGCGCGAAGCGACCGAATTTCGGTAGTCTTTTTTTTAATATAACAGTGTTGACAACGATACGACTGAGTAACTCCGTTCGAAACACCAGTTTTCTTATCTGCGCGGGAAGCTGACTTCGGTAATAAAAACAGTTCGTGAAAGCTTGCGTTATGTTTTTATTTGGTGCTCCTCTCGACCTAAAAGCAGTGATTTGTTGAGATTTGTTCCAAGCAGCTAACTGCTTTTCTCGCGATAGCTACTTGTTGGTACTGGGTGACTGCCAGAAGCCCAAGGTGTTCGCCTTCTCGAAACTTATTCCAACTAGTTTCCGTTGAATCGCGGCAGTGGTCGTTCTGGAAACCAATAATATACGTAGGATCTTCATTAGGCCGTACTGAACTCGATTCGCTCGATTCGGGACCGCCATAATGAGATGCAGACAAGGAAGGAACTTTACTCCCCTGCTGTCAGGAACGAATGTTCCTCCCTCTTTGAAAAAGCATAGGTTACGCGATCATTCCTCTCTTTGTGAAGGAACATAGAGATACTTTTTTTTTCTCTTAGAGTGCAATGGCGAGAAGAGAATAGCAACCCGTCTTTTTCAAACGCCCGGCCTCTAGTTCGCTCTCGTCGCATTTTGCCGTGCTCTTGCGTGAGATCCACGTTAGAGGAGCATGAGACACGCAAGCGTTACCGGAAATGTTAATAAAATATAGTAAGGATGCAGGCGAGCTGGCAAATATTAACCATGTTCAGTTAACCTGAGACAGGGATAGAACAGAAACATCAAAACATTTCTATGTTTTTCTTCTACCCCTGTCTCAGGTAATCCATCATGCTAACTGAAATGTATACCGCCTTTAATTCGCCTGAATGTGCCCTCTCAATAGCTTAGTAGATACAACGTTTGACTGTAGACGAAATGATTTTGTCATACGTGGGTTGCTAGTTGGAATACTTCTCGAGAGAGGCAACATTTTGTTTTATCATAAAGTCATCTACTGTGGCTGGGACTGACGGTATCATTAAAGACGCCATTGGGAGTTATCACAAAAGACGGCCTTGCATTTTTTGTGGCTGTAAAAGCGCGCTGCTATCAAACTTTGAATATTATCCTTAAGTTTTGGTGATTTGAGATATCAATTACTTGCAAAATAAAATTTCACAGAAAAACCTTTGTTACATCTTTACCTTATGATCTTTGTCTTTAGGTTTGTGACAACTAGGCGATTACTGGAATATTAGACAAATAAGGAATTGGGGTGCTTAGTGGCGTCTTGTCGTGGGAGCCACTAAACTCTCAGTAAGGTGTAACAACTCGAAAACAAAGTGATTGGCCGCTATTGGAGAACAATGTGTCTCACTAGCTGTCCCTCACTGCTATAAGATCCTAACGTTTTCGTATGTGTTTAAAGGAAATATCAAAGACGTTTATTTGACGTACTTTTTTTCAAGTTTTAACCAAAAGTGTGAAACAAGACAACATATTCAATTCACAATAACAAATTTACCACGATAGATTGCTCTCGACGCAATGTGTTTCGACATCATTCAAACAAATACTGGCTACAACCAAATATAATATTTTTACACCACTAGCGTCTACTACAATAAAAATAAATCTAGAACGACGAGGGGACACCAGCTGGAAGCCTAAAAGAGCTTAGCTATTAAAAAGCCAATGAAAAGAAAACGCTGTGTTTTTAATGATCTCGTTGCGACACGCATGTCACGAAATAAATTTCACTGGAACAACAATTTAGACCAATATGACGGCAAGAAATTTATTTGAAATTCTGCGCGCAAAGTTCATGACGTCACGGAATGGTCTTTGGCTCAGCGAGATGGTAATTCGCTCTTTCCACCTAAACGTGGAGGCGGCGCCGATCCACCTCTTATCCATGCTCGCTAAACGCCGAGTAAGAAAACAAGTGGAAAGGAGGTGACTTCCCAATAAATCGCGTCTCACGCCGTCAAAAATACTCTAAAAAATTGTTTTCACGTAATTTTTTTTTTATGCGCGTGTCTCAACTAGACCGTTTAAAAAAATATTTTTTTTTTCAGGTTCCTTTTTTTAAGGCAGGTAGAGGTTGTTTACAGAAAAAAAAAAGGAAACATATATTATGTTGTCTTTGGACCCAGGGCGCGTTCCGAGGGCTTGGTTCTTGATTACGAAGTGCATACTGGGTCAACGAAATATTTCCGTTTTTGGCATTTAGAAGAACTAAACATAAGATCACCTTTTCACTCTTTTTATTCAGTAAAATTTGGGCGTGATATTTGCAGGTGGTACTTGCAGTTCTGTCCAATTCTATTTTTCAGTCGACTCAAACAACTTGGAAAGCCATTTGGTTAAGACTTACTTCATTCTTAAAAAAAATATGTCACGGTCCGAAAATATCTCCTCGTCGAGGTGTTGTCAGATGTTAAGAAAGCACACACATAAATGGTAATAAAAATGTCTGATTACTTTTTGGAACAGTCTCTAATGGTTCTTCGTGCCCTTTTCTGCGGCACGCGAGAATAACGCTCGCAGTTGGTGACAGATGAGGTACACTAAAAGGCGCTCTACTGTTTCGGTGGTTTAGATCCTCATCCCGGCGTAACAAACCGCGCATGCGCAGTTTGACAAACTCAAATTGGAGCGGAAAATTATTACTGTCTGCTGAAACTCCGAAGTGGTCCACTGCGCGCTTCGCAGAAAAAGTACGTGCATTTTTGGAGTGTGGCATTTTTTGTCAACCAGACTGAACATTTCACTGTTTCATAGTGGTTTGTGGCCATGTGTGAGTCGTTCAAAGTGCAATTAGTAAGAAAGCGGTTAAACTAGAACATGTATATTATCATCAATGGTGCGATGCTCAACATTACAGATTATTTGCAAGAAGAACTTAGACTGATGTACACCAATAATAATGCAATATATGTTTAACAGTTCTCTCCCGCTGCCTCTTCAGCAAAACAAAATAATCTAAAAATGTGATCATTGCAGTAAAGGAAAATGCTGCATTCGCTTTTTCGCTGTTCAGTGAAGCTCTCGTTAGACGTGGCGACTCCCATTCCCTTAAAAGTGTTTACAGTCAATGACGCGTCACTCGAAGTAAACTGACATTTGAATTAATAGCCGTTGCAATGTACGTCGAGCGGTATAAACTACATACTCTGCATGTCAAGACCTGTGCAACAAAACAAATGTGTAACTATAAAAATAAATCGCTGCTCGTGAATAAGTGTAAGTATCGAAGAGCACATATTCCGAACGGCGAGGAGACCCAACTAAACGCCAATTTAATAGACGACCCGTGTATCCGCCGTCTTACAGCCGCATAATAATTTCATTGAACAGGTATATAAGTACTACTTACCGCTCATCACAGAATTACGTCATCTGTTTGGAGACTACTAGGTTTTATTACAAAATTATGGAAACACTTTGGTACTGCCGTTACTGTTAGAGGCCAACATAAAATTTACATTTCGTGCTTGTTGCACATTTTGTATTTAACGGGGAAGCCTCTGTACTAGGAGTGTCTTCGAGCGCTCCCGCGAAGTCAACAAGAGCTGTCATTTGAAGTACGCACTGTAATAACAGTCACTGCTTAAACATTTTGGATGGCCTTAGGTTATTTTTATGATTGAGTGCTTGTTAGGGAATAATCTGTGCGGGGTCGGAAAGGTGCCACTAGGAGAGTCGTCTTATTCAGTGCTTCAGCGTGTTGTGCAACTGGCAACATACACCTTAAGGACGCCCAAAATAGATCGTATTAATTACTCTGAGCAACGTGCCTACAGAAGCCCATGAACTGAGAAAAAGTGCCCTTATATTTTCATATAACCTCTCTCCACATTTCGCACAATATACATTTAAAAGCTTGTATTTATTACATTATAAACCACAGTCAAGCACCCTCTTTATGGGAGTAAATAAATAAAAGTGCCATATGAATATTAACCGGTTACGGAGACACCATTAGCATCGACATCGTTATTGTTGTGGACGTGCGTGAACCTCAAGAATAATTTTATTGTCTTTTCATTTAAACCGTAAAGCGTTTTTCTTTTTTTTCAGGTTTTAAAGTTTTGAACGAGCAAAACGGACGTAAATATTTCACCTCTTTTTTATGCGAAGGTGGGAAAAACTAACAGTGTGATATGTCCAAAACAAGATAAATAAAATTTATTCCGTTCGGTGACTTAGATTTTATCAAACTATTCTAAAGTTACACATTTAGCGGAAGGTATAATGTATACTAAAACCTTGAAAATCCTCAATTTTTGTCCACTTAATTCTCAGATCGGTGTTAGATCCTGGAACTATACGGGCAAGTCTGCATGTTCCTATCTCGTACACACCTTATTGCCGAAAACGGAAATAGACGGAGAGCCTCTACATTTCCCGGACCAGGAACCGGATGAAGTGGCGTGCCAACGCTGATTGAATTCTTGAAAGGTGCAGTCACGGTTGACACCATCACCGTTTGTTCGTTAGGAGCGTTGCTTCCGCCCAGTCGTACCGCCATCCATTTGCTAATTAGTGTTTTCTGCCCTAATTATCCCCCTGAACATAAAAATGACAACTATAGCAAACACAACGTTAAGCATTATTTGAAATGACTATAGGACCTACTTTCTGATACTGCATGAAGATGGGAGCTAATCATTAATAACATTCATCCTGCCCATTTATCTATTATTGCGTGCTTTATAAATAGGTTATCCTTCTGACATTCGGCGGATGGTTTCGGAATCTGACAAGTTGTAATTTAATGAGGCTATTGTAGAAAATATATGAAGTAAGACAATCAATCATATTGAACTGATAACTTTAATGCAGAGCGTGGTGCAAAAAGACGTCAACAATTGTACTTTTCAATAAACGTCGCGTTTATTTTTCTGCACAACATGCCGGCTGCGTTGCGACTGCAAATTTGGGCTGTTACCAAATATTAGTAACGGAATAGCGTTGCTCGTTGGCTCGTCAGGAATTAACGCATTACTGAGTTTCGTTACCGTTCTAAAACTTTAACAAATTACGGTTACCTTCAAATCTAATGAAAGTTAATTTTATGTTACTTTCAATTTCAGTCTTATTTGACAGCAATAGGCAGAGAATACGAAGTTTCGGAATAATTAAACTTTTCGTGTAATGACCGCGCCTTTTTGCGAATAATCTTTTGACCTACGTGCACGACATAAGTGCTAAGCGAAAAACTTCGTTTCAGTAAACCGCAGGTTTGAACATACAAGTCACAGCGACGGGACAGATTTTATTCTGTTATGAAGAAATACCCACTTGAGAGTTAATTCATTATACCTTTTTGATGGGAACGTTAAACGCCTTCAGAATCAACTCTTGAAATATGGCGAACAAGCGCTCACTGCTGGCCACGCGCAGACTGAAGATCGAGCGCTGATTCCCCAATTCTTTAAATAAGTTTTTCCTTAAAGCCTATTAGGTGCACTTAAAACGGGGCTATAAAAGGCTTGCCACGAAGGAATCAGGGTATTAAAAAAAATTATCGGAAACCCAAGAGGAAGAACTAGTACGATCCGGTTCTAGGGTGCTGGGCTAAAAGTCTCTAGGAATTATTAGTACAAGGGGCGACACTAGAATGGCTGAAAAAAGTATAGGTATATTAAATGGCAACTTCGCTCAATATTTTTGAATTTGGGATTAAGATTTTTTTCATCAAAGGCAGTGTCCTAAATTACAAGCTATAATATTTTGTTTCTATATTGTGTGTAATTTTATAGATATCAGGGCTCAAAGCTTAGTTTCGGCGTCTACGGCAAAAGACAAACTATCTGCTATAGAAATGGCAACACTGATCATCAGCCGTACGGCCGTGACGTCACGTCACACTGGTGCTGCGGCACGCGGTTCGACCAATCAACCGCAGCTCCACCGCGTCCTGACGTCACAAGGGTGCTGCACCAGTGTTCCTTGATTAAATGCCCGCTTGCTGCCCGGTAAAGAGAAGCTGGTCGCATATTCCAACGCCAATTCTTATTACTGCTAATGAGCACAATGATGTGTCACCACAATCTCGAGAAGGCACGCGCAATTCAAAATTTCCTACGCAGCATGATGATACAAAAATACAAAGGCCTAGGTTATCTAGCGACTTCTGATATCGCGCTATGTTTTCCTTGTTAACGAGGTAACTTATTTATCTCATATATATTTCCGTACATTAAATAACGGATTAACGGTATATCGAATGCGCAGTGTCAGCGGCTTTAATGAAAAACTTGAAAGGCTAGCGGTCCATAAAAATTATTTTTTTACATTTCTAGTGTTGCCATTATTGAAATGTAATTGCGAGATTTTTAAACTGATTTGCGATGCTCAAGTTGTAAGGTACACCATGTGTGATCTAGGCGATTCTAACAATATATTTGGAGGAAAACAATAGTTTTTCTATTTCACTTATTCGGCAAATCTTTTAAAATTACTTCCTACTCGCGCCTTATAGTGCAAGTCATTATTCTTCCCTCCATCGTTCTCTCTTCCCACTGCGTTGATCATAAGTGGAGAATTCGGGATATGCAGAGCCATACACTACCGCTAATGTCGAACCCGTGTCAAACACGAAACGTCTGCCTTGGTCAGATGCAATACACGAATAAACCCCAATTGACAGGAATTCTGCGGAGAGGAAACTTTCTGCGAGTGTCACATATCTCGAATGTTTCTTGCTGTCACAGACGTCTCTCTTCTCGAGCCACAACAATAATTGACCCGAAACAAGAACAAGAAATAAAGCACAGAAAAGCCGTCTTCAGAACCAGTGTTCATAACATATAGAATAAATCCTCCCAGCGTACCTCTCCACACCTACGACAAAAAGCAAAGTTTACGTGCTGTTTCTTTTCTGTTCCGACCAAATGTCGGAACGGTACTATTTGCGAGTTACGGCAGAAAAAAGAAACGAAAAATGTATTTCCGATATAGTGGGAAAAGTGGCCAGGCTCGGCTATCGCATGCTGGGATATTTCAGCACACCACTTTTTTTTTTTTTTGGTGTCCATTCAGCGTTTCTGTACAATCTCAACTTTTGGATTGTTCACTAGCTCTAGAACAGCGAGCGAAAACGTTCTATCCGAAATCGATAGTAGCCTCGGTTTATACACAGCAGACATTAAAATAAAACCGCATATTTTGAAGGCAAAGAAAAATTGTGTTTTTTTTAATACCGTTTAGAAAAATGTTTTAGCTTCTGAAAATCAATATAGTGATAAATGAAACATCTATAACACTTTAAAGTTTAGTTAAGACGCAATGAAACATCTATAACACTTTAAAGTTTAGTTTAGTGCCTGGAATGCTGAATAGAACACAATTGGATATCTATAAAAATATTTCTATACGTGAAAAATTCGTTTCGAAGTTGGTTCTTATCTAAATGAAAGCTGCCCCTGGAGGTCGCGTAGCGAAAAACGTGCCATCTTAAAAAAAATACTTTACAAAAGGGCCAAATATTCGGATACTGAGCATGACTCGCAAGTGTATAAAATATGAGCGCGTTTATGCAAGAATGAAATAAGAAACTCGAAATACCATTTTTTTTTACAACCATGACTTCATTACTATATCTAAGTCGAATTCTAAAACGTTCTGGCGTGTGGGAAAGTCCAAAGAAAGAAAAATGTTCCTCTACTACAAGGTGACGTAACACTTTCTACTTATTAATCAGCCTTACATTCTATGTTCTTTGGTGAACAGTTTAACGATGAACTTCCTTTATTTGAATTTCCTGACGCCAACCAAATCTTGAAATGGTTGACTTTAGCATAAGTATTGATGGCGTCGTCAGTGCTATGGGGCGTCTACCGGCAAAATCAAGTCCAGGGCCAGATGGTGGTATGCACGAGATTGCTCAAACTAACTAAGGGTGTGTCAGACGTTCTGCTTGACAGTCTTTTCCAGCAGCCACTTTGCACTGGCTGTGTGCCGCCGAATGGAAATTAGCAAACATAGTCCCAATTCATAAATTTGGAAATCGTAACTATACGTCAAATTATGGACCTATATTACATCTGTTGTATGTAAACACTTAGAATCCATAATTTATTCATAAGTAACGGGTCACCTTGTTTCTAAAACTATTATTTTTCCTAACTAACATGGATTTGAACAAGAACTTTCATGCAAAACCCAACAATTCGAATTAGTAACGGACCTCCACACCAGCATTCATGCATTCTCGCAAATCAGCGCAGTTTTTGTATATTTTTGGACGCCATCGACCATGTTCCACCAGTCGTTTTACAAAAAAAAAAAAAAAAATTAGAATATCTTAAAATGAATAAATAGGTAATTTTATGGGTTCCGGAATATCTCAACAATCGAACGCAAACCTTAATGAAAACGACATAATACCACACCCGTAAACGTAAAATCTGAAATAACTCAAAGATCCGTGCTTCGTCCACTTTTGTTTTTGATTCATATAGATGACCTTCCTAACAATCTTTCACCAAAAAATCGCCTTTCTTCAGACGAATGTGTGGTATACCGTCAGATATCTAATCAGCCAGATTGCAGTGCCCTACAAAGGAACATAGATAGCATAATTGTGTGGTATGAGAAATGGACAATGCAAATAAAAACAGAAAAAAAAAGATGACAATTACTAACTAGGGTTTCATGCTAAATTAGGATTATACTAGCATGAATTATGAACTAGAATAACTTCATATAAATATGTTCGAGTTCTTCTAACTACCAATATTTCCGAGAATGCTCACATATAGCACATTCTTAACAGACCTAGAAAATCTCTAGAATTTTTAAGAAGGTATTTGTATATCGCAAGAGCAGAAACTAAACTACTAACATACACTACACTGGTTAGACCTAAGTTGGAGTACGCATCTATAGTGTGGAACCTGCATCAAAAACATATAATTGACAGGCTAGATTTTCTACGAAGCGGAGAAACTCGGTTCGTAATAAAAATGTATACGCCTGTAAGCGCCACTATAATTAAAAAATCAATTGGATTATTAACGCTCCAGCAGAGAGGATATCTTGCTAAACTATCCATCGTCCATAAAATCTACGGCACATATCCTGAATTTCGCAAAAATAACGTATTCCCACCCACTCGTACTTTCCCTCGTCATGATCACCCTAACGAATTCCATATTCCCTTCGGAAGAATTAACTTCTATAAATTCTTCCCGCTACTACAGACTACAGCCGACTGGAATGGACTGTCAAGCGAAATTGCCCTCACCAGAAACCACGCCGTTTTCGTAGTATTATTACGTGAATCATTGCCGTGAAAATTAATTTGTGTTTTTTTTTAGCTGCATCTGTACAACCTTTCTTTGTGTGTGTGTGTACGTTTACGTGACCGAGCTGCAGATGAGCGTGACCATGAGCCAGTTATTCTTCGTTAAGTTCTGTGTAGAGAGATTCTGTGTCTCTTCTTATATTTGTTATTCTCTTTACAACATTCCCCCGTCAATGCATTTTCCCTTTGGGGCCCTTAGAGTTGTTTGAATAAATAAAATAAGTAAACAAATAATCCACCGCCGCCTTTGAGCATACTTGGTGTGGCTATCAGCTGTCGCTATCGGAAGTATCGGACATATCCGAACGATCTACTATGATTATTTTATAGAAGGCCACATTCCGTCGTAGAGAAAGGGGCTGCCATTCCACGGCTAGCAAGATGTCTGCAGTTCGCATATCTTGGTACCGCGCTTCCCAAAAATGTCCTTGCCTCGTTAGAATAGCATAGGCCGCCGGTCGCTGGATGCTTTTTAGTGATGGTACAATTTCTTACCTGTGGAGGGCTCCATATTGGGAACCAATACTCCAGTTACGGGAGTACAAGTGCTGTGAAAAGGTGCCGAGGACTCTCTGGTCCGGCGCTTTTGGGTGCACGAAGACAAATACCTAACTGCCGGCGCCCTATCGAGGTTACCTCCTTCACGGGGGAGTAAAAATGAAGCCGACGGCCTAAGTGACCCTTAACGACTTCACAGTCGAAGTCCATTTGCGGAGAGTGCCACCAAGGCACAGCTCAGGAGAAAACAGTATCTGTCGGAAACAGAAAAACACAATGACCTATCATTTGGCAGCATTCAGAGAAAGCCTGTTAGGCAGAACCTGGCATATACAGCGTTCAGGTCATGCCAATTCGTCTGATGGTGAGTAGGGTTGGAGATCGGTTGTAGGAGTGTGAGGTCGTCTGCCTCAAGCAGAGGTTTGCGATGGATAGGTGCCAAAATATTATTAATTAAGATATTACATAGAGTGGGTCCAAGAAGCTGAACTGACACACACCAGACAATACATGGACTGCACCCGAAGCAGCCCCGCCGAAAACGTAATGAGGGCGTTCATGGAGGAAATCCGCGGCAAAGTCAATGAGTGGCCCAAAGACCCCGAAATTACAAAGCGTGTTGAATAGAATTCTGTGATCTACATTGTCGAACGCCTGTGTGAGCTCGAATTGTTTGAGTGCGGAGGGTGTATCACCATCCAGGTATTCGCTGTCAGTGTGGGTAATAGAGCATTGGCCGATTCGCAACTGCGCCATGGCATGAAGCTATGCTGGTGCGCAGCCGTCAATTGTTTTTTCTGGTGCCCAAGAATTTTGCATTTATCACACAGTTCTAGGGCCTGCAGGCAATGGAGGTCACCGAAGCGGGGCGGTACAGTGGTTGGTTTTATGTATTGGAGTTTTCGTGACACCCTTCCATTGTGTTGGTACGCTTTTCGTTGAGAAATATTTACTCAACTACCGAGTGAGAGCTTTGCACAGTTCACCAATGCTAGCCCGTAGAAATGACGGCTGGACGCTACCATGTCCTAGACTTTAAAAAGTATTGATGTAGGACAGTGCTTTCTTGGCGCCTTCTTCAGCAATGTCAGGTTTGGCAAGCAGAGCCCTCCCAGAGGAGTCGCCGTGCTCCACTGGACTGCAACCAGCATTCTCTGACGGAGTACAAATGGGTACACCACTTGCAGCAGGGGAATCGTTTGAAGCGAGGGCAAGTGGAAATCAACGGGGATAGCCCATTCAGAGGAAAAATAGGCACTTAATAGCTAGACAATATTCTTGTAATCACTTGGGACGCAGCCATTCCTTTCGAATTCGGCTACGGACCAAAATTGCCGTTGATTGATGACGTATGCTCAAAGAAGCTCTTGAAAGCGAACAACTTTTCCAGTAATTATGCAAATATATTGATAATGGGCTGTTGTAGTACTTTTTGTGCTGTTGTACTGTGGCTGTTGTAATGGGCTGTTGTACTTTTTGTAGTTTTGTGGTGCTGCAAGAGGCCATCCTGCTGCCTATTCGTGCTTCTTACGTTTCTGAAGACAATGCAAATTTTGTGATAGATGCGAATGCTGTCCTTAGAAATTTAGAGGTATTTCCCGCGACGTGATTTTGACTTTTTGGGGAAGATCGTTTTTTTCTCAATGGCATTAATTATATTTATGGGTCATAAGTGAAATCGACAGAGGGATTATCGATGATCAAATTCAAGGTCGCTAAATGAAGAAGCTGCCTCACGTGCAGTAAGTCAATCTTGGAAATGTTCTGTATCACACTGGCATAATGGTCAGACTTTGTCAAAGTAAAAACGCTGAAAGAGCTCACGGAAAGATGGTCAGACCCATTCAGGCTTGGCCAAACAAACGAAAGTTAGTCATGAAAACGAGGTATACCGACGAATACCAGGTCTAGGAAGGAGGTTTTGTTGGAATGCGACGTCAGTGTTGGTTCATGACACACTTGAATAACGCGAGAAGCTTTAATGCGACAGCATTATCAACTACTACTCAAGACTATTTTCTATGCGGCTATCATGTTTCCTGACCGTGTTTTCAACTTCGTCACAGAATTTAGCGGGGAACTGAAAACACGTGACATATACACCAATTCAGTTTCCTCTATAAATTTAGCGGGAAGAGTTACATTGCGTGACCTATGCACCAATTCAATTTTTCAGCTATATTTACCGGAAAAGTATACTTCACGTGACCTAAGCAGTTGTTGTTGTTTTGTTGTTGAGTGTTGTTACACACGGGAAGAGGGGATGCCTGCACGTAATGTTAGCCTCGTTGGGCAGGGGCAAGACTCGCACAGGCGGGGAAAGAGGGTGAGAAAAGAAGGAAGAGAAGAGGGGTTGGGGGTGATTTGGTCACCAATCTCTGGATGAGTAGGGTCGAATCAGGAGGTTATTTTCTTGAGGGAGAGGGGACACTGCAGAACTATCTTCTGGTATGGAGATCACAAATTAGTCGATGACAGTTGAGACGAGAAGGCGTGGCTGGTCTAGGTGGTGGGCCGGTGGGCTAGAGGCGCGTTGCAAGTCCAGTGGCTTTGAGGTACTCAAGAAGAGATTTATAAACAAGTTCTCTTCTTCGTCGACCTCCGGTAGGAAAAAGGATTTCGTTCTTTTGAGTCACAGTTGTGCTGGCACTTAGGATAGTGGCAAAAAAGGACCGTCGAGCTTGATCGTAGTGAGAACAATTTAGGAGGACGTGGCCAAGGTACTCTGGGACATTGCATTTGGCACAGTTGGGTGTACTAGACCTGGAGATCTTGTGAAGTGTCGTTGATGTGTAGGCGCAGTTTGCACGAAGGCGATGGAGCAGCGTGGAATCTGATCTGGTTAGCTTTGACTCGGGGAGCGATGGAAGAGGATTCCCGCTTGCAACTTCTGTATGGGGGTGACGCATTGTGGTAATTAATTTGCACAGTCTGCGCGCTTCGCAATAACGTGGGATCAAAAGACTGGGTTCTTCTTCCTTGTGTGCCTTTGAAGCAAGGGCATCGGCGCGTTCGTTGCCGGGGATACCCATATGCGACGGAATCCATTGAAAAGCCAATGCCACCCTCGCATGCAAAGTTTTCGGGCCTTGTCGGCCACACATTGGGCCAGAAAAGGAGCTTGGTCTGAAGCTTACAAATTGGATAACGCACTTTGAGAGTCGGAGAGAATAACAGTCTTGCAAGGATTGAGGTTGTGAAGCGCATCTAATGCCGCTGCTAGTGCAGCCAGCTCCGCTGTCGTGGACGTGGTTGCGAAATCGAGGCGGTGTGATGCTTCGATTCCGGCATCGGGAATGACGAATGCCGCTGTAGATGTTGCAGTTGTGGGATTCGTTGACCCGTCAGTAAACACTTGGAGCCAACCATTGTACGTGCTTGTCAGTTGGTCAGCTACAAGCGACCTTCCGACAGTGTCTGAGATAGAATTCTTCTTCGGGAAATAAGGAAGCGTTTCTTCTACAATGTACGGCGGTTGGGTTATGAAAGGTGCCGGAGGAAAGTAATGGCTATTAGGAGTTCCAATTTGTAAATTAAATTCTTGTACACATCGACCTATCTGCGAATCAAAACGCTCTTCAATGTTGGACAGCAGTGATGTCGCAGATCGTGCTCCATACATACGAGTGATATGATTCATTGCTCTTATTCTTATGTACATAGCTACTGTTTGATCCTTGGCCTCTACGAGTGTCGCCGTATTTCCCGCGAAGAGTGGCAGTCCAAGACACTGACGGAGGGCAACACGGTGAAAACGTTCGAGTGTGGTCATTTGATGAGCCCTGATTGTGATGAGAGGTAGGCTGTATAACCTTCTTGAGAGGATAAGGCCACGATAGAGAATCAGAAGTCCCTGAGGAGGCAGTCCAGATTTCTGGCGATGGAAGTGACGGAGCACAGTTAATAATTTAGCGCACTGCGTTACAAGTCATTTTATCTCGGGTCTCCATGTAACGTGGTCATCTATTTCCATCCCCAAGTATCGGTACGTTGAGACTCTCTGGATCGGTATTTCTTTGATGGTTGGCGTATTTGCAACTTTGCGGTTTGGATGTCGACCAGGGCGGTAACAGAGGAAGGCTGTTTTGCTTGTAGATAAAGTAAGTCCTTGTTCTTCTAGAGTAGAAGTCGTGCTGTCAAGAACTTTCTGAAGCCTTTTGCCGATAGTCCTTGACAGTCTGGATGGACCGACACACCAAATTGCCACATCATCGGCGTATATCGTCATGTAAACTGTTGTACTGGACGTTTCTGCGGACTTTATGCATAGCGGAAGTTCTGCCATGGTAAGGTTAAACAGAAACGGGCTAAGTACACTTCCTTGGGGAACGCCTTGGGTAACCGACCGACGAGTGCTAAGACATTGGGCAGCTCTTACTGTTAGGCTGCGGCCAGTGAGGAACGCGGCGATATAGTCATATGTTCTTCCACCAATTCCGTACCGTGTAAGTTGACGCAGAATAGTATGGTGTGGCAGGGCATCGAAAGCTCTGTATATGTCCAAAAATATGCAGTAGACTGTTTGGTGAGTTGAACGTGCATCTTCAAGGCTCGAAACGAGATCAGCAATGGCGTCGAAGATGCACCTGCTTCGTCGGAATCCGCAGAGTTGATCTGGCAGTGCTCCTTTGGATTCAAGAAGCCACGTAAGTCTTGAAAGTACTAGTCTTTCCATTAATTTCCCGACACAACTGGTGAGAGAAATTGGCCGGTAGGATTCAATCCGATCACCAGGTTTTCCTTGTTTTCTGATAGGAACCACTACAGAGGTTCCTAAACACTAAGCAGCAATTTAGTTTCCACGCCAAATTTATCGTGTGAAACAATAAATGCTATGGCTTTCATAAATGATCATCCAGATGGCTTTTATTTATTATATTGAGGAGAGCATTATCCTGTGAACTAAGTTGGGTTGGGGTGGATGAGTTAGACCAGTCGATGTAAACATTAAAGTAACCCAAAATCCAGAAGCAGGGGTAGGCCGAGACGTCTACACGCCTAAGAGACTAACATAGGAGATCATAGCAGACGGTGCGTGTGTCTGGTGGAAATACACACAACAAAGCAACATATTGCCCTTTCGGTATAAAACCTCAACTAGTCTCGAGGTCCACAGACTCGCGATCAAGCATTCGAGGGAAGAATAATTGACAGGGGACCACAGTCATTACACTACCCCCCACACGAAGCACGGTCCCATTCTCTGCATCACATGGCTAGAAACGTCGATCAACTTTCCATCGTGAATGGACGGATCTAGCCACGTTTCACATGTCCACAGCAAGCAACGCTTGTAAGTCCGCAATTTTCTTGAGAATGCACGTTGGTAAACCACACCGCAATGTGCGAGCTCCTATGCGAAGGCTCGATCAGTGTGGGCTATGTGATGACCGGATGGGGAGTTGGGTGTGCGTGCTGACTACCCGGAGTAGGAAAAGTGATCGGGGGACAAGTGTGTTAACGCATCACAATTCGGAGCACGTGGAACGGAAGCTCGCGTTGCAAAAAACCCCAGTATACTGAGTTCAAACCGCACCCCTACTTGCTTCAATCTGAATGAGCATCGTGCCTTAATGTGGTCGTGTTACACTACTGCAAGATGCACGTTAAAGCCATCAGGAAAGCCGTCATACTGTACTAGCTAGATTTCTCATCTACAGCGTAAACCAGTGTCGCCGTAAATCAAAGGCAGACCGAACTTACGCAGCCTAAACACGAGCGTCAATTTTTTTGTCGTTGTTCATGAATGGTAGTGCACAAACTCCACAATACCATTTGTTGGGTGACGCTGTAAGTTGGAAGAGAAAGGAATTCACATTTTCGTTGGAGCCAGGAGTCGCGTGGCTGTCACTGAAGTGCGGCATTATACTCGAGGACCGGCAGACAACAAGAGTGCAGGAGTGGGCCGTGCAAGGATTATGAGGTGTGTCTCCGGCGAGGAGAAGAAGGTAGGTGACGGGAGAATATTTTAGGGAACAGGATTCGGGGGTGCGAGTCAGAGGAGCCAGACTCCTGTTGGGCTTAGCTGCTATAAAGTTAGTGACATTGGCAAGACTGCTGTGCGCGGCCACAATGTGCTGCTGAAATGCGGAATGTAGCCGAACAAAGTGTTCATGAACACCGGTCATAGCACGTGACATGTATCGAGGACTTTCAAGCACGAGAAAATAAAATACTAGACGGAAGCACAGTAAGAAAGTATTGTCATCGCTACCCGATATGAAGGCTGCATGTTTGATTCTACTTAAGGAAATGAGCACCCATATACGACCCATACCCCATAACACCGTACAAAAGACCTATATAAAAAAAAATGTTAAATAAGATAATATTACAGACTGAATTCAGAGTTTTAAAGACGTTAAAAGCAATCTCCACATCTTATACACCATGAACTTCGGGCTTGGCGCCCGGCGCGCGAGATTCACGCGAGCCGCGTTAGGGCTCGATGGGCCCGGAATCATTGACGGGCTGCCAAAGGATAAAGGTGTTTTGTTTATTATTTATTATTAAAATAATTTGTATTGGCTGTGCAGAAACGCGGCACCACAGAAAGGCAACTGCCCTTACCATGGAGGCCCGCGGTGCCACGTCTAGAGATGTTGATTATATGATGTTATATCATACAAGATCACAGTGATAGTAAATATGATTGTATCTGCCTTGTTGGTCCTCCTTGCGGGTGAGCGGTATGCGCCGAACCCTACATTATGTGGCGCCCAACTTGGGGCAATGCGGAAAGCCGCCAAGACAATCAGCGGCCTGCCTGGCCGGCGATTGTCCTGGCGGCTTTTCGAGTTGCCCCACGTTGTGCGCCGAATAATGTAGGGTTCAGTGCGTACCGCTCACCCGCAAGAAGAACCAACAAGGCACGGCCCTGACCGTCGCAACTCGGTGCGCTGCTTCGGCTGTGGTCGACATGACCACTTGTGGAAAACAAGTCAACGCCAAAGGCATTGACCCCTGAACGCCTGTTGGCCGCGGTAACCACAGAGAGCCCGGCCAAAACTTCTCTCGTTACGTTGAATCCCACCAGACCATGACCCCACTGAGCCTCGTATAGCAGTTACAGTGACCGGAGTAGCTGTGGAAGCAATGACTGATACCGGTGCGAGTTTGTGGCTTATTGGGGACTACCCTATTGAACGCTGCAAAGAACAGGAAGTTAAACTGCTCGAGGCAAACATGCGCTTAAAGCTGGCGTCATGACTAGAAATGGCCGCTAGTCAAGCCGGGAGGTTAAATACCGAGTCTAACGAGGAAAAATGTCGTCAGCGTTTCGTGTTCTTACCTGGTCTCAAGGTACCAATTATTGTGGGACGAGATTTAATTCTCGCGGGCGACCTGGTTTTCGAATTTTCGAGCAAAGGCTACAGGTTCGGTAGTGACGCGAAGCTGATCCCGTTTACCAGGCGAGAGGATTGTATCATCAGCGTCAGTAACGTTGGTGTTAAAACCCCTTCTCTGTGATTCCCATGTGCGGTAAGCGATTTTTTGCAGACATCTCCTGCTACGGACCAGCAAAAGTGGCGTCTTCAAAGGGTCTTGGAAAAGTTTTCCTTAATGCTCACGGAAAGCCCCGGCAGAACACTGGCCTAAAGTATATTGACACCAGCAATACGCGGCCTCTACGCTGCCATCCTTGACCAGTCAGCGTGCACAAGCGAGCACGGTTGGACAAGGGGCTTCAAAAAGATGATCTACACGGGCACTGCACCACCACCACCACCGCCACCGCCGGACATTCTACCGCCCTCCTCAATAAACCACGTGGTTTTGGAAGCTACGGAAACTCACCGGACGGCCGAAGACCCTCTGCGAGCCCGGGCTACGCCGCTGAACGCAACGGCTTCATTTCAGTGTTGTTTCAAGTACATCTAAGAAGTATTCAAAGTAATGTGCAAAGTAAATGAGAGTTGATATAGTTAAAATAAAGTAGTGAGTACACCTGGTGCAATGTACTTGAAGTAAAGTACTATAAATAGAATGTACTTTCAAAGTAGATATCAAGTACATTTCAACTCAATATTCCTTGGTGCCCTTTCATATTCCAACACATTTTTTTTTAGTGGTATGCATTGCCCAAAAAAGTAATCAGGGTGCGTCACTTAGTTTCTAAAAAAAATTGGTGAATATTGTATAAAGTCAAGTGGCCACAGAGTAGTTATTTTCAGTAATTGCGCCAAATTCAGAAACATTTGCATTTGACGCCGCCTGTGCTGGCTTGTTGCACCCAAGAGGGTTAAACGTTCTTGGAAAGGGCACGTCAGAAAGCTTCCGCAAGCAATCACATTGTAGAGTGATTGCTTGCGGTCACTCTACAATGTGAGTCCTTTCCTTAACGTAAAAGAAACAATGAGTGTGCATGCGAGCTGGTTATAATTAATAATAATAATATGACACCTGAAATTATAATCTAGAAATGTGAAGTAAGTTTAAAGTCCAAGGAAAATACAACAAAGTAGAACGTCCTAAAACATTTTTATGTTTTCCTATCTTGTCTTTTTCATCGACTTCGAAAGATCCTTAATTTTTCCGCACCACAGTGACATGTGTTACATTACAATACATTGTCATCTCCCGATATTTTTAACCTACTCGCTTTCTCTGACCAAACGAGAAGTTGCGAAAGATCGCAAAGCTACGGCGAGCCGCCCCCCAAAAAACCGGAGCGATGCGTCGTCTGGAAGCGTTTCTGGTGAGAGAAGAATATCCATCCCATTATTTCTTCAGAGGTGAAAAAGCAGCATTTATGATATATTTAAAGTGCAACTCCGGCCAAAATTCAAACAGAAACAAATTACTGATATCGCTTTACTGACACAAAATACGGCACCAGTCAATATATTACTTCAAGGGGACGCCGCATTCTCAACTAATGCCGATAATAAAAATGCGACCCGCTGCGAGGAGCCGCTCTTTAGCGGGCCGCCAGCGGATTACCAATTGCTAAAGCAACCTTGGGCCGTGACGTCACGATCGTTTCCTTTTTTTTTCCCCGGTCCAGACGGGCTTACTCGTTGCACGGTCGAGCAGCGTGAAGTGCGCTCCTTTGAGCCGCTACTGCCGCTACTTCGGCTAGTGACTGGCGTGTTTAGCCGTTGCTTTTATCTGTAGCGCTTGTAGCTTCGGTATAGTCGTTTGCTTATTTGCTTCTGAGGACACCAAGGCTCGTTCTAGCGAGCAACTCGGTGCGCACTCGAGCGCATCGTGGCATTAGACGAAAGCACTCTTCAAGGGGGGTTCGTCAGCAGGTGGCAGTGGGTCCTGTTTACATGTAAAGCCCCTCTATCCTGGGAAAAGTGGCGCCATTCATTGTGGCAGATAAGCTCGAGGAACGTGCCGCGCACCAATTCTGGGAAATTCATTCCGTCTGAAATCTCAGTGCTGCGCTGTGCCGCCATGATCTTCCCAAGGGCTGCACGTTGCACGTGCCTCGAACTTCGACGCACCTTGCGCAACTTTTGAAACATGAAGGGGCTTTATGCCAATGGGTTAAGGCTCCAGCTACTAGTCGTCTTCGATGTCTTCACTAAACGACGTGTCTGCTGGAAAAAAAAGGGAGAAGAAGCCCGCTCAGTTTGGAAATCGGCACAAGACCTGGATGCGCGGATTCAAAATCAATTGTTTTATTTATCCCTCATGCAGAAAGGAGGCCAAGATAAAATAACAAAATTTGTGGGTCGTCGATATACGTCCTGCATTAAATTAGTAAAAAGGATGATTCCAGCGGAACCATAGTGAAGATGTAAGGTAAAACATGCCATCAACATAGCAATGAACTTCGCATTACTAAGTGGCATGTCGTACATGATAAACGTGATAAAAGTACTCAGATCAATAAAGCAGCCATTGTCAAGTGCAGTGTTGAACATGAAGCATTCACGCTCCATTGAATGGGGAATGGTGGGCATGGAGACTATAACCACTAACTAGCACCGATCACAAGTTTTTTTTTTGTCACATTTGAGTGCGGCAAGTCCTTTCTTTTATATTTTCACAAATTAGATCCACCACCTAGACGAACTTATGTGGTAAATTACCACTGTCTTAGCTTACAAGTTCACTTTTTACGCGTCTGAGGAAAAAACCACACGAAAAAACAAACGTATACAGCCCAGCACACGCGTGTTCGGACCCCGCTGCCCGCACCGGAGAGCCCCAAAGCTTCGTGTCTGGGACTGACCCCCAGCGCGAAAGAGAGAGGCCTCCCATGCAAAAATGATCTAGGGACGTCTATAGAAAATCCTATGGTGAGCTATCACTTCTATGGCCCTCTATGGTCAGCCATTAGAAACCATAAAACACGCTATAGCCACCTATAGGAAAATGTATGTCTTCAAAGCTTTAGAATATCGACCATTCCGATTTCTATACCTGGCTATAGAATAATTTATGACTACGCAGCTATAGACTCGCGACTATTCAATATTCTTTAGCGAGCTGTAGAAATATGTATGTCCTTGATGCTATAGATTGGCGACTATTGAATGTGCTTTAGCCGGCTATAGAGTGGCGTATGTCCCTGAATCTATAGAATCGCGACCATTGAATTTTCTTTAGCCTACTCTATAGCGTTTTATGTCACCAAAACTATAGGCCTTTGACCTTTCAATGTACTTTAGCCGGCTATAGAGTGGTGTATGTCCTTAAATCTATAGACTTCCGACCATCGAACTTTCTTTAGCCGTCCCTATAGTGTTTTATGTCACCAAAGCTATAGGCCTCCGACCATTTAATGTGCTTTAGCCGACTATAGAGTGGTGTATGTCCCTAAATCTATAGAATCGCGACCATTGAATTTTCTTTAGCCGACTCAAAAGTGTTCTATGTCACCAATGCTATAGTCTCCGACCTTAAAATGTACTTTAGCCGGTTATAGAGGGATGTATGTCTCCCGGGCTATAGACTCGCGACCATCCAATTTTTTTAGTCGGCTCACTGGTTTGCTTAAGCTATAGGCCCGCAACCTTCTTTTTTTTTTTTTTTTTTTTTTTTTTTTATTACTGCAGATGTACGAAAGTGGAAGAGAGTCATTCATGCGCTCGATCGGGGCGAGAATTTTCTTCAGCCAGGTTAACGGGGCGTACGTCGCCGAGGTTATACGCCCGCGATCACAAAAGCGTCCTTAGCTGCCTATAGGACTATTGCAGTTTTGCCGGCTGCTTTCCCTGCGCATTGCCTTATTTCGGCGTTGACGTCATCTCAATCTTCCGTTTTTTAGCTCTAATTATCTGTCGTTTCCAGTGTGTTTTGTAAGTATATGTATTTCATAGCGCGCCTTCTACGTTGTCCGTGTCCCTTCCATATTTGTATTTCTTTCTGCCTCGTGTGTTAAATATATTTAATTTTTTTTTGTGTATATTTCGTCGTTCTCGACGCGGCGTCAAGAACGCTGCTTACGCCACTACAGAGGTGAGCTTTACTCTTGTCACGACGGTTTATCGCGCTATAAAGCCGTCTATTGGACTCGTATAAAGTCTCGAGAGGGCGGTTTTGAATGCCGGTGCACATGTCATCGGTGTAGGCAGAGCAACGACGTAGCAATCGCGACGCGAGTGCTGACTGCGCCTCGATCTGGCCGGCCGCGCTCGCTCTGTGGAAATGTAAGCTTGGGACTCTCGAGCCCCGTTAGCTTACTGAAGATGCAAGACACTACTTGGTCGTCGCCAAGTCGCATTTTGAACGTAAGTGCGCTGCAACCTACTCGGCGACAATTGACCGTTCTGTAGTGTCTATCTCCTGGCAGTGCGTATCTTCTGACAGCTGGGAGAATAATTTCCCCGTAATTCTACCGCAGTTGCCTGCCATTAGCTCTCTGAAATCATGTGAAAATTGTAGTTAGAATACTGACATTCTTATTCTCTCTGCGTTTTGTGAAAAGACGTTTCATGGACACCTTTTCGTGGATAGACGCTTCATGGACACACGTTTAGTCGGCACTCGTTACGCGAATTGCACGCTGCAGGGACATTTCGTCGCGCCTGTATTCCTGAGGCGCGTGCTCACCGACTCAGCCCACCCGTTCACGCCACTTCTTGGCAAATCATTACAAAAAAAAATATTTTGAGTTGTTTATAAACGTCACGTGTTGATCAAATGATCTCGATGAAACGTCTTTTGATAAACTGATTGCAGCGCCAATGTGTGGCGACTGGCATTAGAATTTCGGGGGGAAGGGGGGGGGGGGGAATTCGGCGGGCTGCCGGGGGACTAGACACTACCCAGGAATTGCCTTTGGTTCTTGTTTGCTTTACAATATTCTCAGTTGTATAACAGCTCAGTAGTACCTCTTCACATAGTAGAGATTGCTTAGTGTGTGCTTGTCTACAGAATGGGCTGTGTGTAATAAACTTCTAGGAGATTTGAAAACAATACCTTGTCTGTTTACCTGTGCTTTTGCAAACACCTGAGTGAGTGCATTTGTTTTTTGTTGTTTTGTTGAAATGTTAGATCTTTGTTTTAAATGAGGCTATGAAGTTCGGCACGTCTCACAAGGTTTTTTTTAAAGATGTCCAGTGACAACAAATAATTTGTTTCACATTTCATACGATTGCGGTAAAAAGAAAAACTACAGGCAGCTATGGCACGATGGTAAAGAAACTCATAAGACGAGATATAGAAGAAGCTATAGCAAACCATACAGAGAGCAATAGGCAGCTAAAGAAATCATAGAAAAAGCCATAGGCAGCTATTGCACGGTGTCTAAAAAGATCCATAGAGTAAGGCATAGAGATTTCTACAGCACACCATACAAGATGCTATAGGTGGCTAAAGGAACCATAGAAAATTTTATAGGCAGCTGTAGCACGGTGGGTATAGAGAACCATAAGACGAACTTTAGAATGAGCTATAGCGGACCATACAAAGAGCAATAGGCGGCTAAAAAAACCATAGGAAAAGCCATAGGCAGCTATAGCACGGTGTCTAAAAAGATCCATAGAGTAAGCCATAGAGATCTCTATAGCAAACCATACAATATGCTATAGGCGGCTAAAGGGACCATATGAAATGCTATAGAAAGCTGTAGCACGATGGGTATAGAGAACCATAAGACGAGCTATAGAATGAGCTATAGCGGACCATACAAAGGGCAATAGACGGCTAAAGAAACCGTAGGAAAAGCCATAGGCAGCTATAGCACGGTGTCTAAAAAGATCCATAGAGTAAGCCATAGAGATCTCTATAGCAAACCATACAATATGCTACAGGCGGCTAAAGGGACCACATGAAATGCTATAGAAAGCTGTAGCACGATGGGTATAGAGAACCATAAGACGAGCCATAGAATGAGCTATAGCGGACCATACAAAGGGCAATAGACGGCTAAAGAAATCGTAGGAAAAGCCATAGGCAGCTATAGCACGGTGTCTAAAAAGATCCATAGAGTAAGCCATAGAGATCTCTATAGCAGACCATACAAAATGCTGTAGGCGGCTAAAGGAACCAAAAGAAAAGCCATAGGCGGCTATATCATCCTTTCTAAAGAGACCCATAGACTAAACCATACCGAATTCGATAGCGAAATTTCCATTGAAAAAGCTATAGACAACTATAGGGGAGACCATAGGGAAAGCTATAGACAGCCATAGAAACGGCTATAGCTAATTGGGCGAATTTGCTATAGCCGGCCATACAAAGGATTTTCTATAGCCGACCATAGACCATCTTTGTATGGGCTAGGTACAGTACGAGTACGGATAAGCGCTCGCGCGGCGACGGCGCCCAGAGTACTGCACTACGTCACTGGCAGCGCGGCGTAGAGCAGTGCCGCTCCATCCACGGAGCCCCGATGACAATTTAGGCCCATAGAGACGACTACGGACGAGCGCACGCAAGGCGACGGCGCCCGGGTAGAAAGTTAATCAACGCCTACCGCGCGCGCATTCCACCGCTCATTCAAACGACAACAAAAAATCAGGGTATTTTGCCGCAGAGAGTTACTTCAGCCGTTCTAGCGAAATAAACGACTACGGTATTCATATTGGTGTACGCCATAACCACTACCGTAGTCGAAGCGGAGGGGTAGGGAGATCGGCGTCCTACACCGGAACCGAACGAGTTCACTCGCCTGCCAGTCGCTAGCTTTTGGGTATACGCACTAATGGTACGTTTACACTTGCGGATCCGCTAGCGAATCCACCCAGCTTTTGCCGCTGGGGCGAAAAGCTGGGCGGAAAACGCGGCGGCGAGCCGTTTTGGTCGAGGACCTATTTCTGCCGCCGAACGAGGCGTTTCGCTGACCGGAAGTGACGTTCTTGCGCGGCGCACGCTGCCTACGTCACGAGTATGCGTTCTTCCGGGAGCAGCAACGCCCGGGAGAGAGAGAGCCGAGGCGGGAACTCTCGCGCCTTCTCGTCATATTTGACGAGACGATACGGGAACCGCTGCCGCAGCCGGCGCTGCCGCCACTGCTCGAAGGAAATAGATGTAAACACAATCCGCTCGTCGCCGCCGCCGCCGGGAGCGGATCCGCTCCCGCGGCAGCGGATTTCTTTTCAGGTGTAAACGTACCATTACTCTTGCTACGTATGCTGGATATCTACCACATGAACAGGATTGAAACGAAAGCAGCTTACCTTTTATCTTTAAACTGCTAGCGCAACAGAGGTAGGCGCCGCTTGGACCACGTACTCGTTTAATGAGAGCGACCATGATGTCACGTCTGCCTAGCGGCTGATTTCCAGTGTTGCCGGGACCTCGAGTGGCTAGTTTCGGTTTTGTCGACCGCGCCCCAAACAAAAACGTTGAGGCGTCTATATATTTAACACTACGCAAAATACCGCGAAAAAAAAATTACACCTTGTAATTCAGGGACACTGACTGCGTTAAAAACAGTCGTAATCCCAAAATGGAAAATATGGACCGGAGTTGCCCGTTAACAAGTAAAACTTTCGAGAATATATTTTGAAGTCAAAAGTTTTACTAACCTCGGAAAGTACCAGAAAACAAACATTAAGTAAAGTACAAATACAAGTTCAGAGAATTTACTTCAAGTAAAGTAAATGTTTTCTAAACCTACTTGAAGTAGAACTTTAAGTACAGTATATTTGAAATATATCCGAACCCAGCTTCAACTACGGCGGGCCTTGAGGCAGTTAGTTCAGCAGCCCTGGCAGAGGCTACAACGACGGCTCGTCATTTCAGCGTCGGTGAGACGATCTCACCAAAATTACTGTCGGCGTTTTAGCTCGCGAACGGATCCAAAAATGTCTTACTGGTCAGATACGCGCGCCCAGCAGAAAAGTCTGAGACCACGTCCAACCAGCAGTCAAAACGCCCACGCGGTCACCGTGGCCACAATCCGACCCCAACGCTGCGAATTCAAAAGATCGAGCAAGCCTATCTGCAGTGATATGAAACCTGTTTCGACAGTGTAGCTGCGAGCTATCGTGCAATCGTTTGTTCACGATATTGCCGACTATAGCTACCTCGCAGCTTAAGAAACCACGGGCGGAGCATTTTTATGTTCATATTACTTTTGTTTGTGATACGTGCTTCGACGTTCTTATTGGTGAATACCGCAATCTTGTTATCTGCGGAGAAATAGTGAGATGATCGGGAATCGCCAGGCCCTTCGTTTCGTCTCCTCTAAGTGACTACAGGTGACGTTACTAAATATCCTCGAACACCGCATAGCAGACACTGTTGTTGACGAATAATGCTAATTGCACGCACTCAATAAAAAATGAATCATATCAGGAAGCTTTCGAAATGATATTCACTTCTTATCTTATAATTACGCAAGTGTGTTCTAGGAAGTCACAAGAGAAATTAAAACGACTTCCGCACAAATTGTGTCTTTCGTTACATAGTCATGGTTCCAGAGCACAATCACTTTACAAGTATATAAAATCGGCAATTTTTTCCGATACCATGCGTCCCGATATATCGAGCGGAATTATTCCGACAAGAAGTATCACGCAATGGTTTTAGGTTGGAATTTGTTTTTAATATTGAACCTGTCAATGAAAATTAAAATATGTATTTCGGTGGAGATTTTCTTTGGGTATCAAGAAACTGGTTTTTGTTTTACTTTGGTAAAACTCGCTTGCCCGCACCATTCTAGGGCAAACTCTTATTTAAATTTCGTTGATAAATTTCTTATATGAGTTTCTGTACAAGGCTCTACTAAATCCACAAGTAGTCTAGAAATCTTTGAACACTGGTCAGCGTGGGTTGCTTCAGTTATAAATAAACAAAAATGCTTCTTAACCTACCAAAACACTAAGACGCATTTTCTTAGAACGTTCGCATATTCATAGCATAGCTTAATCACACAAACATATTTTAAAAGTCCTCCCGTGTTTACATAAATAACTGTCAAAAAACACTCCCGTAGAAAAATACATTCGCTGAGCCCCTGGATAACATCCGCCCAAACTAGACTAACGTGATGGCAAACAATATGAAAAATTCGAAACTAAGTAATCACGCAAATATTTCTTTTGAAAGGTGTAATGTTTTGTTTAAAAAAATAATCTAGTTGACTTCTTATACACCGAGGGGACTTCAAAAACAAAGTCTCCTTAAAAACGAATACAATATTTGATGCGCCGTAAAATGTTTGTTTGAGAACCCATCGCGAGTTTCTTAAGCAGGCAATCTTCCTTTTTTATTACCCTGCGACATAGCTGTCGTAGCGTTCTCGCTGAGCGTGCTGGTTTGTACGATTTAGGAGAACCATTAACTTTCGCAGAAGGACTCAGTACGATCAAAGAGCACATTTGAGTGTAGAGGCAGATTATGTTTCCTTAGTTTCCAATTTTCTGTTTTGACCGTAGGAATCGTTTACCGAGAAGCTTAGTGGTCTGAGCCTCGAGACCATGGGATCTGCGGAAGACCGATAGCTTGCCGATAATAAATCCTCCCAGAGAGGGCCTCTGATCCCAACAAGTGGTCGATATACGGCGAGCCATGAACCACACATACTAGAAAGAGCACGGATCTGTGCTCCTGAAAAAAGGCTTACGATATAAAACGGTCCGCTAAGCTTGGCTATATAAAGTAACAAGACCAAACATGTCTGGATCATGAATGGTAAGGATGCAGCAATGGTACTTCCTAGTTTACATTATCTCCTTGCGTATTAAAACTAAAACTACAATATGGTCGATCTTTAATTATCTAATCGACCAATAAATTCGAGAATATACATATTTATATATATATATATATATATATATATATATATATATATATATATGTATAAACACCCTGTATATATATATATATATACAGGGTGTTTTTTTTTATTCTTACAGATTTGTTTAAAAAAAACGTCAAAGCTACACTAATGTGGTTTGTGCAGGTGGGTTATATGGCCAGGCGGACAGTATGTGGGTGGGTAATCTTTGCGATAAGTCGGCTAATTAATTAAAATTCGTTAATTAACTTTTTAGTTACTGAAAATAAACATATGATTTCAATTAGAAACTTGCTGAGCACCATCGAAAACCCCTAAATCAACTAATTTTAGAAACGCCGGGGCAGCGTTTTACGGCGTTCTGTAAAAACGCTCAATTTGGACGCGTTTCTAAATTTCGGTTTCGTATCGGAGCGCATCTACGCGCCCACGATCCTGCTCCCTGGTGCTCGCGGCGCGAAGCCACCTCCTCGCCTCCTTCGTAGAATGGAGGAAAGTAGGGCGCAGGTGTGTTGCGCGTCTCAGCCACTGGGGAGCAGGACCGCGGGCGCGGTGATGCGCTCCGATAAGAAACCGAAATCTAGAAACGCGTCCAAATGGAGCGTTTTAACAGAACGCTGTGAAATGCTGCCCCGGCGTTATATCCTTCCAAAAATAGTTGATTTAGTGGTTTTCGATGATGCACTACAAGTTTCTAATTGGAACCATATGTCTATTTCCACTAATTAAAAAGTTAATTAACGAATTTTAATTAATTAGCCAACTTATTGTAAAGATTAGCCACTCACATAATGTTCGCCTGGCCGTATAACCCACCTGCACAAACCGCATTAGTGTAGCTTTCACGGTTTTTTTTAAACAAATGTGTAGGAATAAAAAAAAACTCCCTGTATATATATATATATACAGACAGACAGACAGGTAGATAGATAGATAAAAAGATAGATAGATAGATAAATAGACAGATAGACAGATAGATAGATAGATAGATAGATAGATAGATAGATAGATAGATAGATAGATAGATAGATAGATAGATAGATAGATAGATAGATAGATAGATCTAAAATAAAATGAAACTCCTGAAAAACAAATTCTAAGGCTTGGAACGCTTTTGGTTTAAAATAAAATTTTATTTTACTATCTTTGCGGCTTCGTCAGAATTATGCATGGCAGGCGTAACATGTACAAACGCTACATCACTTTTTTTAAATATATTTAAATAGTTTGGTTTTTCGTTTAGCTGATGTTCACTCGGTCCAAAAGATCAGTTTCCAATTTTATCTTAAAACATATTCACTAAAACGTTCCGAGTGTTTTTGTTTGTGTTTTTAATTATCTTTGTATGGTTCGCGCTTTTATCGCTTGTCCAAATAGTACGATTTTACTTAAAGTGTGTGGTTCTACACTACGATTCCCGCAAAAATTTAAACGTATATTAGGAAAGCTAAGAATGATGCACCAATGTAGTCATAAACAACCATGTAGAGCCCAGGATCTCTGACACGACAAGTACTCTTCGTATGTTCAGCATTCTAGAGCGACTAAAAAGGACGTGCAATTCAATTTAGACAAGCACGAATACTTTGCTCGTATGTTATTCCAAAGACCAACAGCGTATACCCAGCCGAATAAAGAAGCTTACGATAAAACATTTCCAGTACAAACAACCCATTCTATCAGTGGCATCACACGACCTCACCCAATGAAGCACAGCAATTAAGAATTTTGTCATGATCGATTACTTCCACTTAAAACAGACCCTCGCGTCCTACAAAAACCATACACGAAATAAGCTGCCAGAAAGGGAGCAAGAAAATAGAAGGGAAAATTTCCGACCGGCCCGCCTTTGTTACGACGCACCACGTTTCCGGAGGAAGAAAGGCACATCTGTGCCCTTCCGCTACGGCCTAGCAGCGAGCTTTTGTCAGGACCGGCACAGTAACCCACAGGACAAAAGCCGTCACCCTGAGTAACATGGTCCAAGAAGGCGGTCGGCTGCTGTTTGTGTCAGACTGACGCGTCTTCCTTACTTTGTTGAATTTTTCTCGCTCTTAGTTTTGACCCGTTCATGGGAAGAAGTGTAAATGCAAAGGTATTGATTTTCCGCCGCTTGTGACATCTGGCTGGGTGACCAACCCTGCCCGGCGTTCGAACCTTGGTCACGGTATTGTTTGGGACGTCGTCATTTTCCTTTCGTTTCATCCTATTGTTGTCCCTTTTATTCTCTGAAATGCACGTTGGAAGGTTACACCGCGATACTCTCATCAAACATATCTCTCTAATCGTTTGAACTAATAATTGCGGGCTGTATATAACCTCGTCGTCCATCAGCCTGCTTTCTTAGCAGACTTGTAAGTGACGAGTTACAAGTAACTGATTAGTTGAGATCAATAATATTTTATCTTTTTAACGCTTCAATTACCTTTTTCTGCAGTAAAGTTTGCTGTAATTCAACTATTTTTAACGTAATTGCGTTCCGGAGCTTGTGTCGCAAGAACTTCGGCGTCGGCGGAACCAACAAGTCCAAAAATGCACCGCGCGCAGCCACGTGATCGTCACACGTGTCTCTGACGTCATCACCCTATCAACCCGCTAAATTTGGTGAGAAAATTTTCCGCTAGATTTTTTCTGAGAAATTTCGGAGAATATTTTCGCGCCAAATTCAGCGGAACATTTTCCCGCTAAATGCACTGAACATATTTCCAATAAAAGTTAGCGCAAAAATTTCCGGAATATTTTGGCGGAATATTTTAAATAAAAACACGGGACGTCCTCTGACGTAACGTGACACATGACGCTACCGACTAGATGACGCACACACGCTTGCGCGGCTTTTGAACGAGCGCTGGTTTTATAAGAAGGATTTGCGAACGGGGCCCGATAATGCTATTGCGTACCACTCTTAAAGGTGAACCTAAAGCGTTCCCCAAGTTTTTTTTTGTAATTAATTACAAGTAATTTAATATATGTTTTCAAATAAATGCATTCAAACAATCATTTTTGTGCATACAAAAATTTCATGGATCATGCACCCAGTGACGTTGTCGATACTGATTCATTTTTAACTTTTGCAAATTTACTAGACATTCTTTTTAGTGCTGATATTTGACACTGTATGTCACTGTGCTGCTTTATCAAATTTTAAAAATTAATTCTGGGTGTGTGAAGCTGAGTATAATGTGTAAAAATATGATGTGTACACAAGCTGTTGTCGTATTCTTTGAGTAAAACTGTTCTTGTATCATTCACTCCTGCTTTAGTACCAATGAGCTGGCAGGATAAATAAATAAATAAAAAAGAACTAACATGATCGCATTGAGTTTTCTTACGTACACATCGGTCTGTCTGCCTGTGCGTCACTCATTTATTTTGCACCAACTGCCGACAATTGTTTCTACCCTTAAACAACCAAAAACGATACCAAGATACCAGAACGATTCGAATGTCAACGCGCTAAGCGACGTTTTGACTGTCGAGCTGTCGAGAGTCAAGAGTGCCTCTTTTCCTCTGTACGGGTTGTTACGATGGGGGGTTTCCCCGGCATAGATGACTGTGCTCTACCCTTACCTCATCTGGCCAACCCAAAACAATCCCTTCCCCCTTTTCATCTCGGAAAAGTTTATCCGCGCGTGCTTGTATGGAACGTACTAAGAAAAAAACTGGCAGATTTTCCAGCAATATTTAGCGAAAACATTTTCCGCCATATTTAAGGGAAAAAAGTTATCTTACTCCTTTCATCTTTCCCTGTTTAATTCTCTCTCTCTCCCTCTCTTTTTCTAAGCATGTCCATATTTCTGAAAGAAGGAACTAATTCGATTAGAAATTGCTTATTTTGTTCTCAATGCGCCCGCGAAGAAGGTCACGGGTTCAATCTGGAGTTTTAACTGAAAAGTCTTCACTGGGATACGGTAGCTCCCAATCATTTGTTCAAATATGTATCTATTTTTGATTTCGTAATAAAAGTTAAAAAGTAACGTGAAAAGTAATCAATTATTTTTGGTAGTTTTGAATTACTATTGGGATGCTGTAATTAATTACTATGATCACTTATATTTTAATTAAGTAGTTGTAATTGTAGTCTTTTACTTTTTTTAAAATCGCGTGTTAGACTGGTTCTGTTTGATTAATGGGAAAGACGGCTGATGTTTACTGAGACCGTAAAACCATTAGGCGCAGTGCCGCTTGGGTAATATTCAATAAAGTGTTTAAAACATCATGCTTGAGGATTCATGGGTATTTATCGGGAGTAAATATGCGTGAGCTTCTGAGAACGCAAAATTACTCTTTTGGATCTCAATTGAATTCTTGCAGTTATATATTAGGTTCACGTCTTTTTATGCATAGGCTCGTGCTGTTTTAATTGTCGCAAACGTTCTGAGAAGGCTACATAATGAGTAGAACAAATGTATAATCGGTTCGTTTCGTGTGTTTCTTTTACACTTGAATGATAGGATGCTTTAGTACAACGACTGTAGTGGAGTATTTTCATCTTTGCTACCAGTTCAGTGATGATGCTTTTGTCCGAAGAAACCTCCTGAAACTTAGGAAAAAAAAGCCAACGTCCAAATTACAACAGTTTCGCGAATTCAAGGATTGCTGAAGTTTTTTGAAGCATCTGTGAAATAATAGGGGCATTTCATGTATGAAGTATGTGACTAGCTGCGGAGAAGGAACTTGTTTAAAGTTTCCCAGAGGATATATTTTTATAAGTTTTGATATATAGGTGTTAACTAGTTAGGAATCAAACTGAAATTTATGGTGGTTTTAGAAATCTAGGACTATGGATCTCTGAAAGAACTGCTTTCTGCAATATAAAAGTGTATATTGCCACGCGGGTTGGCGAGCAAGTGCGTGTGTGGCCGAGTGGTTACCGTTCTTGACTGTCGCGCGGAAGGTGTAGGTTCAATTCCAGTCAGGCGACTGTCTTTTTATTAGTTCTTTCAGCTTGGCCTTCTCTCAAGTTCGAGAACACTCTCGTCTGACCGAGTTCCGAAAGTTCTACGCACCGAACTTCCTACGTCGAATCATCCAGAAATCCACGAGGGTACATAAGGGACTCCGCATGGCGAGCGGAGTCAGTTTCGCCCCAGCGTTCGACTCTGCTGCTACGCCGACTTCGACGCCCGTGACGCTCTGTCATTATCGTTCGTACCCTTTCATTTTTGGCACAAGTCCGCCACATTAAACGTTTATTTCTTCCTGTTTATTTATGGTTTTTTGGTCACCACCCATGACATTTTGGTGGAGGTGCAGGGTAACCCATTTTATGCCCGTTAACCGTACCCCTCCAAGGACATCCCGGCCAAGTGACGTGCTGAGCCCCGCGAGGCTACCCTTCGCACAAGACCACACCAAGGCCCGGTCAAGTTGCCGTAACCAAGGCCTACTTCCGGAATTTGGATTCCTGCCGCAGAAACCAAAGAAGAAGAGCGCGACGATGACGACTTCACCCGTTGTTGTCCCACCCGTCGCTGCCCGTACGCCCGCGTCCTTCCACGGTGAGCCCTATGAAGACATCGAGGACTGGCTCCACCAGTAGGAGCGAGTGGTCCAGCACAACCGATGGACGGACGAACAGCGCTTGCAGAGTCTTTACTTTGCGCTCGAAGGGACGGCGAGGCACTGGTTCGAGGATCGCGAGACTTCCTTGATCTCGTGGAACGCCTGCAAGGATGCGCTGAGACGGACATTCGCCAACCAATTACGACAGGGGAAGGCCAAGGACCTTCTTCGAATGAGGATACAGGGACCAAACCAGACTATCACCAGTTTCGTTGAGGATGTTTTGCGCCTGGTCGCTCGCGCCGACCCTCAAGCCACCGACGAAAAGAAGCTGCGTATGCTAATGCGAGGTGTCAAGGGTGACATCTTCGGTGGTCTTGTTCGCAACCCCCCATCCATCGTCGAAGACTTCGTCACAGAGGCCACGAACATGGAACGTGCCCTCCTCGTAAGAGCCAGCCACTACCATCGGCACTCGAGCGTCGCTACTGCTCCTGCATCGGGCTACGACATCAGCCCTAGCATCCCCGGCCTTCGCGACATCATCCGTGACATCGTCCGGGAGGAGCTTAAGAAGCTTCTGGTGACTGCTGAACGCCCGGCCTTAATCTCCATTGCCGAGGTCGTGTGAGACGAGGTTCAGCGAGCGTTTCTACCAGATGCCCCTGTCACCGTGGCCTTACCCGAAGAACCGAAACTGACCTACGCCGCCATGGTCCGAGGACCACCGCAAGCTCACCGCCAGGTCACGGCACCACCCCGACGTGACCCTCCAGCGCCGCAGTTTTCCCGACGCCAGGAAGATCTGGCGCACGCCGACCCAGAACATGCAGCGCCACGAAAGACCGACGTGTGGAGGACGGCCGATCGACGTCGGTTGTGCTATCACTGCGGTGAAGCCGGCCACATTTACTGTCGATGCCCCTACAAACAACTGGGGCTGCGCGGGTTCTACCCGAGTGGCCCGCGACCAAGATACGACGAACGCCCTCGTGACATCGAGGACTACCTCCGACGCTCGCCCTCCCCAGTGTCGTCTCTCCGCATTGAAGCCCGCTCCCCATCGCCACGACGTTCAGCGTCCCCGGCGCAATGACACCACCGAGAGAGCCTATCTCGCCTGCGTCGCCGGGAAACCTAAGTGCGGCAACGCCTGGAGATGAAGTTGCCGAAAACGACGGAAGCAAACAGCCTCCAAGAACGCCGGAGCGCTCCCACTCTCCCGACGCTTCGCATCGCACTGACGCTCCTGCAACGGTGTCCAACAGCCTAAACGTTGTCATCGACGGCCTCGACGCATCGGCACTCGTGGATACCGGGGCAGACTACTCAGTCTTGAGTGGGAGGCTCTCTCGCCGCCTACGAAAAGTTACAACGCCGTGGGATGGGCCTCAAATACGAACCGCCGGAGGGCATCTCATCACATCAGTCGGGAGATGCACTGCTCGCGTCAAGATCCACGGTGAAACGTGCCCTGTGAAATTCGTCATTCTACAAGACTGTGCCAGGGACATCATTCTAGGCATGGACTTTCTGTGTGAATATGGCGCCGTCATCGACCTTGGTGAAAAAAGATTGAAGCTGCGAAAACCTGGTCCGCCTTCAGAGAAAGCCGAAACAGCGTGAGCCGCCGTCCGAGTCGCCGCCGACCACGTGAACCTGCCGCCGCGATGAAGTGTTGTCGTACCCGTCTTGACCGATACAGCTACCTGCGGCGAAGTTGTCCTGGAAGGCAACCTTCAATTGCTCCTGGGGAGAGGAATCGGCGTCGCAAGAGGAGCGACTAAACTTCAGGATGGGCGCACCATGGTCCTTGTGACAAACTTCTGACAAGAGACGCAACACCTCACAAAAGGTGTCGTTGTGGGCTAGGTCGAGGAGCTTCAGAACTCTACCGAAATCACCGCGATTGCGGAGGAATCATCGCCACTTCAGCAAGGCATTACGCCGCTAGCGCAGCTTGACATTGACCCCAAGTTTCCAGGCCCGAAACGACGGGAGCTGAGTGACCTCCTTGCCAAATACAGCGACTGCTTCGCGACGTCGTCGAAGGTGCGCCAAACCACCGTCGCGAAGCATCGCATCATCACCGAGGACGATGCACTCCCTGTGCACTGATCGCCGTATCGCGTCTCCATAAAAGAACGGGAGGTCATCCAACAGCAAGTGGAAGAAATGCTGACCGACGACCTAATCCAGCCTTGAAGTAGTCCATGGGCCTCTCCAGTCGTGCTGGTTAGGAAGAAGGACGGAACGCTTAGGTTCTGCGTAGACTATCGGCAGCTGAACGCGGTAACGAAGAAAGATGTCTATCCACTCCCCCGAATCGATGACATGCTAGACCTGCTGCGTCACTCTCGATACTTTTCATCGCTGAAGAGTGGCTACTGGCAGATTGAAGTCGACGAATGGGATCGAGAGAAGACGGCCTTCGCCACGCCGGATGGATTGTACGGGGTTAAGGTGATGCCCCTCGGCCTATGCACGGCGCCGGCAACTTTCCAGCGTGTCATGAATACGGTACTGGCAGGGTTGAAGTGGCAGAGCTGTCCCGTCTACCTTGACAGCGTCTTAGTGTCTTCAATTGACTTCGGCGAGCACCGGTGACGACTCCGAGCTGTTCTCCAAGCCATTCAGACCGCCGGACTCCCACTCAAGCCGTCAAAGTGCCGGTTTGCCTATGACGAACTGAACTTCCTGGGCCACGTGGTTAGTAACAAAGGCGTCCGACCAGACCCCGAGAAGACTCGCGCCGTCGCGGCATTTTCAGCGCCAACAGACAAGAAGGCCGTGCGAAGGTTCCTTGGACTTTGCGCCTACTATCGACGCTCCGTTCGGGATTTCGCTAAAATTTCCGCACCGCTCACAAACCTCACGAAGGACGCCGAGAAGTTCGAATGGGCCGAGGAGTAGAAGCAGGCATTCTATGAGCTGAAACGACGACTCCAGACTCCTGCTGTGCTTGGACCTTTCGATCAGGGTGCGGAAACCGAGATTCACACGGACGCAAGTAACGTGGGACTGGGCGCAGTACTGGTCCAAGTGCAAGAAGGCATCGAGCGAGTCATCGCCTACGCAAGTCGGGCACTGTCCAAGGCGGAGAAAAGTTACTCCGCGACTGAGAAAAAATGCCTTGCGGTCGTCTGGGCAATCACGAAGTTTCGTCCGTACTTGTACGGGAGCCCGTTCCGCGTCGCGAGGGACCACCACTCGCTTTGCTGGATTGCGAACCTCAAGGACCCGTCAGGGCGCCTCGCTCGATGGAGTCTCCGACTACAAGGAATCAACATGACTGTGGTCTACAAGTCAAGCCGCAAGCACAGCGACGCCGACTGTCTGTCCAGAGCCCCCGTCGAAACCCCTTCCGGCTGCAGCGACGACAATGACGACGAGTGCTCCCTAGGATCAGCCAACACCGACGTCATGTCACGACGTCAACGGGACGATTTTGAGCTTCGCGCATTAATCGATCAGTGGAAGGGGGCGGGAGTACCGTGCGGCGCGTCTTCTCACGAGTACTGCAGACCTTCGCCATTCGACAAGGTGTGCTCTACAAAGAGAACTTCGGGGGACAACAACTCACCGAGGTTGCTGGTAATCCCGACAGACCTTCGGGAGGAAATCATTGAAGCATGTCACGACGACCCGACGTCCGGACACCTCGGTTACAGCCGAACATTCGCCCGCATTCCAGAAACGTGTTACTTGCCAAGGCTCCCCAAAGCCGTCCACCTCTACACCCGGTCGTGCCACGAGTGCCAGCGACGTAAGAAACCGCCGACGAAGCCGGCAGGTCTCCTGCAGCCGATTGCTCCCTCGACCGCACCGTTCCAGTAGATCAGAATAGATCTGCTTGGCCCTTTTCTGCCGTCGACGTGTGGAAATCGCTGGATCATCGTCACCACAGATTACCTCACGCGGTACGCCGAAACGAGAGCCCTTCCGTCAGGTACGGCTGTTGAAGTCGCCAAGTTTTTCATCGAGTCCATTGTCCTCCGGCACGGCGCCCCCCAAGTCCTAATCTCAGACCGTGGATCCTCGTTCATGGCCCAGCTGACACAAGAAGTGCTTCGTCTCAGACACACCCGCCATCGTCGCACCACGGCGTACCACCCGCAGACCAACGGGCTGACGGAAAGACTCAACAAGATCATCGCCGACATGATGTCCATGTACGTCGACGTGCGGTGCAAGACATGGGACGAGGCGTTGCCGTACGTCACCTTTGCCTACAACACGGCCCTGCAAGAGGCCACCAGGGTTACACCCTTTTAACTGGTTCATGGTCTCAAAGTGACGACAATGCTGGACGCGATGTTACCCCCCGAACCGGCTGTCGACGGAAGCGACGATGCCCAGGTGGTTGCCCAACTGGCAGAAGAAGTCCGTCAGCTCGCCAGACTCCGGATTCAAGCCCAACAGCGTGTCGACACTGGCCGCTACAACCTTCGTCGTCGGGACTTCCACTTCCAGCCCGGAGACAGAGTGTGGGTGTGGACACCAATTCCCCGCCTGGGTCTCAGCGAGAAACTCCTGAAGCGCTACTTTGGACCCTACAAAGTGCTTCGTCGTCTCGGGGATCTGAACTACGAGGTGATACCCGACGGAACACGGACTTCATCACGCCGTCCCCCACGACTGGAAGTCGTCCACGTCGTGCGCCCCAAGCCGTACTACGATCGATAGGACTGTGAGTTGTTTTTTTTGTAAGACGCTCGATAGGAGATTGTGTTGCACAAGTCTACATAGTTTGCCTTTATTTTTTCTTTTGCTGTTTTTGTTTCCCGGCACGTCGCATCAAGACGATTCGCTTTTAAAGGGGGGGGGGGGGGGAGTAATGTCACGCGCGTTGGCGAGCAAGCGCGTGCGTGGCCGTGTAGTTACAGCGCTTGACTGTCGCGCGGAAGGTGCAGGTTCGATTCCAGTCAGGTGACTGTCCTTTTATTAATTCTTTCAACTTGGCCTTCTCGCAAGTTCGAAAACATTCTCGTCTGACCGAGTTCCGAAAGTTCTACGCACGGAACGTTCTACGCCGAATGGTCTAGAAATCCACGAGGGTAAGTAAGGGACTCCACATGGCGAGCGGGGTCAGTTTCGCCCCAGCGTTCGACTCTGCTGCTACGTCGACTTCGACGCCCGCGACGCTCTGTCATTATCTTTCGTACCCTTTTACTTTTGGCACAAGTTCGCCCCATTAAAAATTTATTTCTTCCTGTTTATTTATAGTGTTTTGGTCACCACCCGTGACAATATGCCGTGACACAGTGGGTTTTTGTGATAGTTTCCTTACTCCTTTACTTTTATTTATTGAACACAATGTAAACAAAAGGTGTTAAAAATATCAAGGATTGTGATGCGGCTCACACCTGCTAATGTTTTATATATTACCTTAATCGACGTTTATAAAAGTTTCGATATATTTTAAATAGGTATATACAATAAAGCATTCAAAACATTTTTTTTTGTCTCAGTGCCTTCGGCTAAAATATTGTAAAGTATAATTTGAGCGCTGAAGTGGAGTTTAATTTTTGTTTTTAAAGTGGTGGACACTTAAACAAAAAATTCCAAGCGGGCGCACTTTTCAAAAGCGCCCTTTAACAGTTGCTGCACTCGGTCAGTAGATAAACCTATCAGCATGTCAACAAAAAGTGACCCATATTTGCCACGTACGTGGTCAAACAACTTCTTTAATCCTTACATAGGTTTTGACTTTCGCTCCTCTGAAGATTAAGCAAGCTCTCTGCTAGAAAAAAAGTCATATTTTATTACAAGGAAGCCTCTTACATGTGGTGTTTGGGATCCTATGCAGCGCAGAATATTAAGCATTAACCGGAATACTTCACAAACGCGAAGGAAAAAATAAGCCTTTTCTCGTGAAAAAGTTCCCACGAATAAATAATATAAAAACGCTGGAAGTCGTCACAGTGATTGCGGAATGACAAACATGACCAAAATTATTTCGCAATAATTGTTTAATACATTTCACGCATAGTGTCGAAAAAAGACTTCAGTGGCGCTAGATTCGCCTACCTTGTCTTTGCACAATAATGGGCACAGCCGCTGAGATTGCACCGGAACCCGACCGAAACACGCGCAACCAACCAAGACACGACAAACCAAGACATTATTAACATGAAAGTTGTGTGCTTCGGCTTCAAAATAAAAGAAAAAAAAATGACTTGCATCTAAGTTTTGTTAAAGCATCCAAATTAAAAAAAAAGGTCAATTCTTATCCACGATTTTTCTCCACACTGGAACTTGCGGGCTCAAAAAGTAGTAATACTGCTCTGTGTGACAATAGAAACGCTTCCGTCACAAAATTGGAATGTTCCTTACTTTTCCCACCAGTCGGGTAACGATGTAATATGTATGTTGCCCAAGAGAAAGCGGTATGTTGAATTTGATTTTAATGAATATAATAAAAAGACAGGAACAACAACAACAACAAAACACTGACATGTATCTTGATATCCACATTTCCAAAATTCCCTATCAATCAGTGCTTCGTCTTCCAACCGTTCCTATCTTGCAAAGATAACGTTATTTTCGAAATTTCGATCCATGGACTTTATATAGCTCTATAAATTACCACAAAATATCACAAGCGAAATCTTGCATTTTTTGTTTCACACATTTTGTTAGTGATATTGTTCGTCTATTTAATGCCATTTGAGTTCACATGCGAGTTATCGCGGCGCAAAAATGCGTGGTTGGAATCTGCGCAATGACGAAGACGAAATGGTTTATTCTTCTATCGAACTCATTTTAAAGAAGTGCAGGCAAAAAAAAGTCGTAGTCTTTGTCCATGTGTGTGTGAAGAAAGGTGGCTCATATATTTTTCACTGACGTTTACTACCGATGCCATTTCAAAAGGAACGTGTGAAGTGATTGTGAAGGTCAAACAAAATGATGGCCACAAATCCAGAGGCGCGACATGCGCAGGGTTTCGGTACAGTGGCTGTAGTTTCGGTTTCGTCTTTCTTTTCTCTGAGTAATGACTTTAAAGTGAGCGGCGCGGCTGTGGCTCGAGGGGAAGGAGGAAGAAAAGAGACGCGCGAGGGCCGTGAGGAACGCCGGTTGGACCACCTTTCAATCTGTACTGTAAATAGACGTTTCTTTTTATTTCTCTCTCACTGATGGAGTCCTGTCACTCATTTTTGTTGACCATCAACATCCGCACACCATCGGTGTTCCCAGTCATCGGGTCCCTGACGCAATCCTAAGAAGAAAACGAACCTTCACTGGCGCAGTCGACAGGATTGCGTCAGCGGGCCCCGCCGGCTGGAACGACTCAGCAGATTCAGCGGACAGCGACTCCATTCAACAAGAAGAGAGGCGGCAAGTTCCTGGGCCTCAGCAGCCGTGTTTAACTAAGAAGACTTGGATCGCCGAGACTTCGCTTCGACGCGGCTTCGAGAAGTGCTGCAGACCCACAGCCCTGCGAAGTGTCTACGACTCGGACACCGTTATCGGGCCGGACTGTTCCGATCGACAGACTGCGTGTGCTTGCCATAGGGACTTGTCAACCTTTAAGGGTAAGGTGATTATTTGGACTAGTGCCCGCCATAGAGCTACGTAGTGGGGAACGGCTTAGGCCGGTTACCTCGTTGGATCGGGATGGAGCTAATGATAACGATGTCGACGAGCGAGGTGAACCGTCACCTCAGAGTAGACCAGCGGCGACCGTGGGGACGCACGAGGACGGGGACCGTGGTGGCCGATCGAGTAGCTCACTAATTGAAAGAGAGATTGAGCTCGTAAGAGAAAAAGAACCGCTAGTGCGTCTAGAGCTTGGACTAGAGCGAGTTCGTGCGGAAAACAGACCCAGAACCAGTGGAGGCGGCGCAGAACTCAACCTGAGGGATAAGGTGCTTAGCTTTTCCAGGCTCATGAAGGGTGTGTTGACACAAATGCCGTCGTCCGAACTGCTCGTACCAAGCTGGTTCGACGGTGTCGAAAATATCTTTGCGACATATGAGGTGCCTGAGCGCCTGAGGGGTTCGCTCGTGCGACCTTATTTTACGGAGCGCATGCGGGCGCTGGTGAATAGGCTGCCTGTCGGCAAAGCGAGTGATTACGGTGCGGTTAAGGAGCGAGTTCTCTTGGAACTCAAACTGTCGCCGGCTGAGTACAGGAGGCTTTTTCTCAAAGCCACTAGAATGGAGAAAGAATCCTGGACTCAGTTTGCGACACGGGTTGAGAGCTGCTTTGAGTATTATGCTCGAAGTCGCTCGATCGACTCTCTTGAGGACTTGCTAGCATTAACGGTTTCTGACCGCATTAGAGATTCCTTGCCCGTCGACATGCAGACCTATGTAACGCTAAATGAGACCGGAAAATGGCTTAAACCAGCAGAGGTGGCTGCGCTGGCTGACCGTTTTGAAGAGGGAGAACGATGCAAACAACGCAACAACTCTGCATATGCGAAAACCCGCGAGTCTGAAAAGAAAAGAGGGTCCAGTCCTGTCGGGAAAAAGCATGATAAGGTAGGGCCGGGCTCAATTTCGAACCAATCCAGGGTAAAATGTTTTAATTGCAAGGGTATGGGACATTTTTCCCGTGACTGTCCTAGTAGACAAGCGCGGGACCGAGACTTGAAAAATAGCCCAGTGGTGGGAGGAGTTTCCACGAATCTGCAACCACGCCAACAAAAGGAGTCCCTAGACGCAACGGCATTTTCCTTCAATCGGGAAGGCGGACGCGCTGAGTTGTGTAAAATAGAAGTGAAGTGCGGTTCGAAGAACGTAAACGCTATTATTGATTCTGGAGCGGAGATTAGCGTATTACGTGAGGGGGTTGTACCCGAGATAGAAGGGTCGTCTGGAAGGGTGACGCTGACCGGAGCCTTTGGGGACAGCGTGAGTGCTATTTTACGGCATGTACCAATGGCTCTTCCAACGCGCTATGTTGAGTACATTTCTCGGGAGGTGCCAATTTTATGTGCCGTCACTGATCGCCTGGTGGCCGGCATTGATATGCTCCTGACGCCTGACGACTACGACAACCTAAAGTCGGGATGCGGGATGTTCGACTTTGAGCCAATGGATCTTGAACCCGAAGACGAGTTGGCGGAGGTGGACAACGAAGATGCCCTGATCACGCAAGTGACCATCCACGACGGTGACGAACCGACTCTTGAGCTACCAATCTCGTCACCAAGCTTCCAAACCTTACAAAGGAACGACGACACCCTGAGGACTTCCTGGGAACAAGGTCAAGCCTCCACTCATGGCATGCTAATTGAGGGAGGGCTACTGTTCCACAAAGAGGATGTAAACGCTGTGAGGTCGAAGCAGCTGGTACTGCCGTTTGAAAAAAGACAGAGGGTATTGGAGCTGGGGCACGATTCCGTATGGGCGGGTCATTTGGGAGAGCGAAAGACAAAGTCACGTATAAAAATGTCGTTTTACTGGCCAGGCATGGCTAATGACATCAAGAAACATTGTCAGTCGTGCACTACATGCCAGCTGAGAGCGCCGGTTACCGCCGCTGACAGAGTCCCTATTACCCCCCTTGCTCGTCCCGAGGTGCCCTTCCAGACGGTCTACATGAATTGCATTGGTCCTTTGGACCCACCGTCCGCTCGCGGACACAGGTACGCGTTATGCGTTGTCGATGCCTGCACTCGGTGGCCGGAAGTGGTTGGCTTAAAATCACTAACTGCCCGGGCCGTCTGCGATGCTTTAGTCGAGATATTCTCGAGGATGGGCGTTCCCGAAACCGTCTGTTCCGATCAGGGCAGCAACTTTACCGCACAGCTTACGAGACTGTTTCTGGAAAAGATCGGTGCTACACCACGCTTCTCGACTCCCGACCACCCGCGAAGTAATGGACTAGTGGAGAGGTGGAACGGCACATTCAAGAAAATGCTGCACTATGTGGTGCACGAGAACGGGCGTGAATGGGACAAGTATGTTCCTTTCTTGCTCTGGGCCTATCGTGAGGTACCAAACGAGACAACAGGAGCAACACCGTTCGAGCTTATGTATGGCAGAGCGCCAGTCGGGCCTCTGTCTATCCTTTCGAAGACGTGGACGGGGGAGTGGACGGCACCGTGCGGACTCACATCGTCAGCAGAAGACTACCTTGTTGCGCTGAGGAAGCGATTTTCCGCCTCTGCTGAGGCCGCCCGCAAGCACTCGGGTAAAGCGTAAGCATCGTACGCGAGGTATTGCAACAAGAACGCGAAAACAAAGAGCTTCGCCATCGGCGAAGCCGTGCTGGTCCTAGAACCCGACTCAACCAACGCCCTTATGAAGAGATGGAAGGGCCCAGCACGTGTGGTCGAACAGAGGAGACCGAGTAGCTACCTCATCAGTTTCGACGACGAATCACAGAGGGTGATACATGCGAACAAGTTGCGTGCATATCACGAGAGACTGTGCACGGTGGGGGTAATTTTTGAAGAAGATGGGGATTTCGGAAACATTCCGGACGTCCCCTTCGAGCGACGGGTGATTTCTAACTCTCTAGACGTCCTCGGAGCGTGTGACCACCTGGATCAGAGACAACAGCGACAGCTACAAGATATGCTCCACTCCTTTGCGGGGGTGTTCAGCTCTGAGATTGGGAGATGCAAGATCGGCGCACACACGATTGAACTCATACCTGGGGCGAAGCTCAAGCAAAGCTACCCGTACAAGATACCAATGGCCTATCGGGGTAAGTGGAGCGCCAGATCGACGAGTTGCTCGATAAGAAGTTAATCTATCCCGTGGAGTCAAGTTTCTCGCACCCAGTTGTGTGTGTTGGAAAAAAAGATGGCAGCATGCGTCTATGCGTCGACTATAGACAGTTGAATGCCCTAACACTGCCTGACGCTTTCCCCATGACGGACGCATCCGAGACTCTGCTCCAAGTCGCTCGGGCAAGTTTTATTACAACGCTGGACATGCTGAGGGGTTACTGGCAAATCCCAATGGACCCTGCATCAGAGAAGTACACGGCCTTTGTGACGCATGGAGGCCAGTATGCGTGGCGGGTCATGCCTTACGGATTGAAGAATTCAGGACCCACGTTCCAGAGGGCAATGAACGAAGTTTTGTCGCCGCATCGGCAGTATGCCCGAGGGTACATCGACGACGTGGCCGTCTTTTCCCATTCGTGGGAAGACCACTTCAAGCACCTGACGGCGGTTCTCCAGACTCTGGGAGAAGTAGGTCTGACAGGTGGGAACAGCGCAGGAAAAACCGACGAAGGACGAGTAGAAGTAGTGCACAAACACAGCGCTGACTAACAACTGAATGTTTATTTTCAAGCGAACCAGAAAGTAAACACTGGGTGTGGAGAGGAAAAAACACAGAAGCCAATAAAAAGGAGGGAACCCGATAAAACAAGACACTACCACGCCATATCACTTTCACACACAGACGTGTGTGAAAGTGATATGGCGTGGTAGTGTCTTGTTTTATCGGGTTCCCTCCTTTTTATTGGCTTCTGTGTTTTTTCCTCTCCACACCCAGTGTTTACTTTCTGGTTCGCTTGAAAATAAACATTCAGTTGTTAGTCAGCGCTGTGTTTGTGCACTTCTTCTACTCGTCCTTCGTCGGTTTTTCCTGCGCTGTTCCCACCTCTTAAGATGCTTAAACAGACGTGTGTGAAAGTGATATGGCGTGGTAGTGTCTTGTTTTATCGGGTTCCCTCCTTTTTATTGGCTTCTGTGTTTTTTCCTCTCCACACCCAGTGTTTACTTTCTGGTTCGCTTGAAAATAAACATTCAGTTGTTAGTCAGCGCTGTGTTTGTGCACTTCTTCTACTCGTCCTTCGTCGGTTTTTCCTGCGCTGTTCCCACCTCTTAAGATGCTTAAACAGACGTGTGTGAAAGTGATATAGCGTGGTAGTGTCTTGTTTTATCGGGTTCCCTCCTTTTTATTGGCTTCTGTGTTTTTTCCTCTCCACACCCAGTGTTTACTTTCTGGTTTGCTTGAAAATAAACATTCAGTTGTTAGTCCGCGCTGTGTTTGTGCACTTCTTCTACTCGTCCTTCGTCGGTTTTTCCTGCGCTGTTCCCACCTATTAAGATGCTTAACCAACTCGCCCAACTCTCTGCCGTGTTAGGTCTGACAGCTAACCTCAACAAATGCAAGTTCGCCCAATCGGAGGTCCGGTACTTGGGACACGTGGTGGGTTCCGGACTGCATGCGCCTGACCCTAATCGGATCGAGGTGATATCGCAACTGAAGCGTCCAAACACCAAGAAAGAGCTTCGTAGTGTGTTGGGGCTATGTAACTATTACAGAGACTACGTGCCAAATTTCTCTGACGTCGTATTTCCTCTGACACAGCTGACTGGGAAACGAGTGCCGAACAACATACCCTAGGGGCAGCAGGAGCAGGCGGCGTTTGATGCCTTGAAGCAAAGCCTGGTGAGAGCCCCCGCACTGTTTGCTCCGGATCTGGAGCACGAGTTTATCGTGGCAACGGACGCCTCAGATCACGCCGTAGGAGCGTACCTATAACAATGTGACGACGAGGGTAACGAGCATCCCATCGCTTTCTTGTCAAAAAAAGCTGACCCCACGCAGCGACGCTGGTCCACCATAGAGCGCGAAGCGTTTGCGGTCGTGTGGGCTCTCAGTCGCTGGGATACTTGGCTTTTTGGGGCCGTAGTTAAGGTGGTGACGGATCACAACCCTTTAAGGTACTTGACTCTGACCACACCTCACAGCGCTAAGTTGACTCGCTGGGCGTTGGCGCTGCAGCGGTATAACTTGTCAATTGAGCACCGTAAGGGGAGCAACAACACGAACGCGGACGCTCTTTCGAGGCTTATGAGGAGCGACTGATAGGAATGGTTTTTGGATCGCTGCATACGCGAACCGAAGTTTTGGTATTTTTTTTTAAATGATTTGTATATTTTAAGCTGGTGAGTTTTTTTTTTTTTTTTTTGCCTTTTCTTTGTATGACTGAACGGGCAGTTGCGTGCGTTAGGAAAGTAGCCTGGCCTAGGGAGAGCATATGTTCCGCATACGCATTTGCTAATTTTTTTTAAAAAACACGTTTCAGTCCATATGATGCAAGTCTTAAGGCACTTTTGGTAGTAACGGGGTGTTTAGTGCCTTGGCGGGCACATTCAAAATCACCTTACAAGAGCGACCAGTGTATGACGGGCGGACATTTTGTTTTTGTGTGTGATAATTTTGTGACATTGAGGCCCCAAAATGATACTTGTGGGGGAGTTGTGAAGGTCAAACAAAATGATGGCCACAAATCCAGAGGCGCGACATGCGCAGGGTTTCGGTACAGTGGCTGTAGTTTCGGTTTCGTCTTTCTTTTCTCTGAGTAATGACTTTAAAGTGAGCGGCGCGGCTGTGGCTCGAGGGGAAGGAGGAAGAAAAAAGACGCGCGAGGGCCGTGAGGAACGCCGGTTGGACCACCTTTCAATCTGTACTGTAAATAGACGTTTCTTTTTATTTCTCTCTCGCTGATGGAGTCCTGTCACTCATTTTTTTTTTTTACCATCAACATCCGCACACCATCGGTGTTCCCAGTCATCGGGTCCCTGACGCAATCCTAAGAAGAAAACGAACCTTCACTGTGATTTATGAAGAATGTGAAGTCACGAGAGAAATAACCTCCCCTTCAAAACAACGGTGTCAAAACGAACGGTAAGAAGATAAAGAAACTTCCTAACGTTATATCATTCCCAATTGTACACATCGCGACACTGTTAGCGCGAACACGACATAGGCGCATTTTCGCATTTTACTTCTAAATAGTATTAGCAAGCAAGACATTTTATCGCTTATATTATAGAACTAAATGAGCACTTTCCGTAGCAATAATAACTTGGATGACATCCCTTGGTTTCAAAGAGAAAAACTGAAAAAACCGGCGATCGCTTGTTCGCGCTAACAGTGTCGCGCTCTGTGCAGTGCGCAATAACCGATGTTATCTTCCGTTGCATTGTTGTAATATCATGGATACGGTCCACCCCAGAAAGAAATTATTGGACACCACGTTAGCAAATCAAGTTTCTACTTTTTTGTACAATTAAAACTATGTGTAGAGCCACATCAGACCAGCTGTTAAGGCGTACTTGAACTTAAACGAAAATCAATTACCTTAACTCACAGATTTCCGCTCATACCTTGTTTGGAAGCTTCATCGAGCTCGAAATTCGCCAACTGGAGGCAAAATAAAATAATCGCCTGCGTGCGGTAATGTTTTTTATTCATCATGTAGCATAAAAAAACTGCTTTTGTTTGGTCGGCGAATGAAGTTATTCATGTAGTTCGGTGTCTGAGATCCAGCAAGCCAGTAAGAGTTGTGAGTACAAACATGCTTTCCAAGTTCATCCTCGTAATCTGGATTTAAATCAGACATGTATTCGTAAGGCATGCATGGACACTCGGAATATAATGTAGAGTGCACACAAATGCGGTCTAACCCTGATTTTAATGATCAAATCAAATTTTGTGCTGAAAAATGAATACTAATAATTATATCACACATCGTTTATGCAGATAAGGGTAACCCCAAATGACTGGTTTTAAATTCCCACTGCCAAAAATCAGTCATGGGCAGTAACGTGGTACTGTGATTTCGTTACTTTTTTGGTAACTTGTCACTGTAACGAGTTACTTTTTGAAAATTTAACTTTTAACTGTAGTTCTATTTCATTTTCTGAGGTAACTATGAAAATAACGATGTTACTTTTGTCGTTACTTTAAAGTTTTTTTTTAATAATATATCATTCAACGCGTACAATCTAGCTATTCCACGCACTTTCCAAATTGTCTGTTGCGGCATTTTGAATGTCAAGTTGGCCTTTTCACAAACTTTTTAATAGGCTCGTTCTCGCGAGTGACAACCCGTATATAGCCACGTGTAGATTTCATGAAAAAAAAATCTACCGTGGTGATCTTTACGCACGCGATTGTAATTTGTGACTGAACACTTGCATCATAGTAACTTCAAGCACCATCTGTGTTGCGGTTTTTTTTTCTGTGCAAACGCTTTTTAATCGGGTGTATCGATTTGAAACAAAAAAACGATACACGCAGAGGGTACTGCGCATATTTTTTTTTCTTATTTTGGTGAGCGCCATTACTCCACACTGCGCATGTTTCGTGTTCGCCATCAAACGAGGGAAACAGAAGCAACTGCTGCTAGGCTACAGTATGAAGTAAAAAGCGCACTTTTTAATGTTCCGCAATAAAAGTTGGTGAGGGGTGTTTTCTAGTTTTTCCTAAATGTTTTTATGCTCTAGAGAAGTAACTGAAAAGTAACGTCGTTACTTCTTAAAAGTACCTGTAACTGTAACGAGTTACTCTTTTGTTGCGGTAACTGTAACGGTAACTTCGCCACTTTTTCTGAAAGTAACTGTTTTCGTTCTAGAGTCTTTCACAACAGTCCGGTTTTACTACACCTATACCTAAGTTTCGCATAACACTCATATAATATACTTTTTTTTTGTAAATAGAATAATGTTTAAATTTCTATTGTACATTTGTACACTGTGAGCATTTAAATCAGTGAGTTTGTATGATCCAAATATTCCTTAAAATATATAACCTCCATTTATAACAAACTCAGTAGCTAAGAATAAAACTGGAACGACTGGAAGGTGTTTACTTCACACTAGTCACGTGGCTACATGTGGTGTGGAAAGGGAGTTAAGAAGTAAAAAAAAAATACGAATTGTTGAGAACCAGAAACACTAAACATATCTTACTTTCAGCAAGAGAAAAAAAATAGTATGATGTCAACTTGAAGGTATTGTATATAAACGTAAACAACCCACGCCCGCCTACGAGAATTTCCGCTAACGTCACTCATATATACGATTGCGAAACCAAGGAGGCAGGAGCAATCCCTCCAAGACAACATGCACAAAAATCGACGGAATAACGTCCCCGAGGCGCACCCAGTGCCTTCACTTAATTAGAAGTGTTGTTGACAGGACGCTCAACGAAGCACACTCTTGGTCGATGTTCTGGAAGGACAGCTATTGCCAGAAACGAGGCGGCTTTCTGCGCCTCGCCTCGAGGCAGAACGACTAAGCGAAGACTGCTGGAACAGGGCTGGTGTCCCGACACGGCGCCTTCTTTTCGCGAAACTACTTCACCACTTCTCATTGGATCTTTTCTCTAGAGAGTACCTCCACGCTTCTGGCGACGCGAGCAGTCTCGGGAGTTTGTTTATCTTGGATAAAGAAATGAACCGTGGATTTCGATTTATCCGCAGACTGCCTCGTCCACAGAGTACATATATCACGTGACGCTCGCAGTCGGCGGCGATACCAACTTTACCGGGTCTAGGCGGCCCTAGCGTCCTTCATGAGGACATTTGTATTGTCGTATTGGGGGTCCCGCCAATGCTTTCTTCAGAACTGGTCACGCGGAATCGTGTGCAAGCCGTTTTGGTTTAAATAGAGCTAGAGTCCGTAAAGTTGGTTAGGCTGCTCGCTTCAGCAAAGCAATGCGATACCCTCAGAGAGCTAGCTGATTGGTACTGGAAAAACGCAAAATAACAATTAGAGGCCAGATTCCCGAAACATTCTTACGACACAAAAGTTCGTAAATTTTTCTTACGATAAAGTTACGAACTTTTAAGTATTCCCGACGCAAAGTGTTCGTACGTTTCGCGTAAGTTACAGATTTCGTCGTAACTTACGCATGACGAACATTTTGCTTCGGGAATACTCAGAAGTTTGTAACTTTGTCATAAGATAAATTTACGAACTTTTTTGTCCTAAAAACATTTTGGGAATCTGGCCTCTGTTGACATATATTCGAACGGTTCTTCAACTATAGACAAAAAAGGGCATAAAAAACGTGTTTGTTTCTCACTTTAAAATATTAATGATGCATTTTTTTGGTTCGCGCTTAATTAACTTTAAACCCGATATTTCTGTAACCATAAAATATACGTTTTAAATTTGTGTTTCTCTTCACTCAGTAACGGTCGAACATAAAGTAGAAACCTGGTTGAAATGTTCACCTTAAAGGGTAATTGCAAAAGAAAAAAAAAGTATATTTTTTTAAACAGCGTAATTGGGACAAGCATGTCACAAAACAAATGTTCCGCGAAAAAAATATTTTCTTTTATTAATATTTACGCCACAGGACGTAATTTAGTCGGAGTCAGAACCTCTCCACATTTGAAACTCCCGCTCTTTCGACCCCCGTGGAAGAGGAGTATGCCCCGCCCCTCACTCTCCTTGCGTTGCGGAGTTGAACGACACAGCGTCTCGACTTCCGGTAACATCTGACAACAACGCACGGCGGCGGTATTGTTTTGGTTTGACGCGGTTTGCGAGCACATGTAGCGAAGACGTGACCGGAGAAGTGCCCCTGTGATGTTCCCGGACGACTGAAAGTATAATTCGTAAAACGCCGTGCGTGCTTTGAAAGCGAAGAGAGTCACAGAATCCACGAGTGCGCAACCACAAGCCAACGTTCATGACAGCGCTGCGTTGGTTTCGGCGATCTCGTTCGGTTTGGTGCAACACGGCGATGCGACAAGGAGCTGAAACGTTCGTGGTGTGTGTAATGCGGTTGTTGTAGGGTAGACGTTCAACCAGTTAAGTCCCGTCGTCGTCAGCTGATCCAGTCAAACTGGTCTGGGAGGACGCAGCGAGCGTTATTAAAAGTAAATCTCCCTCGTTCTGTTTCAAAATGGGAAATTTTCCCGACGCATACCATGAGTAAAACGCTGCGGGCGTTTTCAACAAAATTACGTCGTTTTAATTGAACAATGGACTTCGAATTGTTGTCCTAAATCTGCCGTTTTTATGCTTCGTGTTGGACTGCGTTTGCACAACGACGTGTTGCATCGTGCGGTGTGAATAAATTTGGGCACGATTTCATACCTGCCTACAGATGCATGAACTGAGACCCCTTTTTACGTAGTGAACATAGTGCTTTTTTATTTTGTGTCTAGTCGCGGGCGTTAGGTGCACATGGGGCGAATCTCGAAGGCCTCCAGAGCGATATTACGAGAACGTAACTAGACACGTTTGTTGCTACGCGAACGCCCGATTGCCTCCAGCCAATAGCATTCCTTTCGAGGCGAAATGGCTGCTGGAAGGCTCGCTGTCGGGATCACTCATCTGACATCTCCGAAAAGTCGGTATTTGCACGCGCAAGCAAACAAACAAAAAGCACGCTAAGCCAGCAAAGAGGAAAACGAAAGAACCGCGCTATGAAAGTCAAAACTCCGCGTCGCTTCCTATCACTAACACCTGCGACAGCTGCTGAACACACACTACTTCATTTCAAGAAGTCTCACTCAAGCAGCTGGGTCAGCACGAAACACTTGTCATTTCGGCGAAACGATTAGTCGAGGTAGGCGAGACAGGCGGGAGCAGAGACTTCGGCGGCCATGAAAGAATGGCGCGAAGCTTTTGTTTGTTATGGTATGGATCCAAACGGAAGTGCCTGTCTTGTAAACATTTTGTAAATATTAATAACTCTCATCACATGGGTTATACTTTAAACGTAAAAATATGCCTTTCAAAAGAAAATTGCGGCATACAACAAAAGTTTAACAACCAAGATCTAAGCTGACAATCAAACCCTTAGCCAATGAGAAGTATAGCAGCCGATTGGTATTCAATGTCACGGAATACCAACTTCGTTGCGCGCGATTCAAAACGGACGAAATAGCCGCAAACTAAAATTCGTCTCACGCAATAAATATTGCTGTAAAAAATTTTTTTCTCTCGCGGAAAAATTGTTTTTTGACATGCGTGACCCAATTAGGCTTCTTAAAAAAAACTTTTTCTTTGCAGTTAGCCTTTAACTCGCTTCTAGAGAAAACAGCCTTGGGTACACAATAATAACCTTTGAATACCGCCAAATGTTCATTACAGCCATCGTTGGATAGAATTATAATAATAACGCTCAAAGTTCTGGTCCCTTCAATAACTTCTAGAGTTTTATTTCCGTTATGATTAGACAAGACGTTTAACCTGAATAACCGCAGTTGTTTTCACTAAGCCAGGAACCAATTTGTTGCGACAGAAAATGCCTTCCTTCGATTCTTGGGTTCTATTCTGCGTCACCATGGTGTTACCTCCGCGCAACTATTTCTACCTTATGTCCAGGAGTTTCAAAAAAAGAACCGAAAACATACCGCTCACTTTTTGGTTGCAACGTTCACAGCATCCTGGGAGCGTCTTGCTTGGTATCAAGTTGACTCAGTTTAGAGCATGCTAACTTCAAAATAGATGGCCAATCTCCAGTTTGGGAAATGTGAGAATCATGCTTATTTGTATTTAAGTTTAGGCTTGCAATCCCTAGCTGGCAGGCTAACAGGTGGGTGCAGTGCCGCAAGGAAAACGGGCTGACAAAACACAAACAATACAAACAAGTTTTAAAAAATAAGAAAAAATTTTTTCACCGCAAACGTAGTAATTCCTGGGAAAGGGAATTAGTCTCGTTGACACTGTTCAGCTCGCCCGCACTTTTGCATTAATTGCATCAACATCATATTTACACCGTGATGGAACGAATTTAAACTCAAGACAAATAAAAACAACGATGGCTGCTTGACTAGGCGCTTAGTGAAGTCATTCCAATCGTTTACTATTCACTGAAAAGAATAATACAAAGGGCAGTCATCACGCGATCAAACGGAGGTTAATTATAGGTCATGCCTCTGTCAAGTATAATATCCAGATTGAAAAGTGATTAATTCAAACAGCTCGACCCAGCAATGTATATTAAATATCTGATACAAGCATTTCAAAACAGTATACCGATTTCTTTGACATAAAGGTGGTATGTTAGTTTTGGTTATGAGTTCATTTATAGAAGTACGTTCAAAGTCGTTATAAACAAAGTGGCCGGCCTTCTTTTGCAAACGTTCAAGCTTTTAATGTCAATGTTGGTGCATGGATGCCAAGTGGTGTTGCATTTCTCAAGCAGTCAGTATTCTGAAGCAGGTGTTATTGCCCCCTAGGCCTGTTTATTTCCTGCTGCGCCGGTAGGCTTAACTCCGGTCTAGCAAAACGACCCCGATATGAGTGTTTACACACTGCTCGTGTGTTGAAAAGAAAGTGGTCTTTGCTTATGGCAGCGACTAGGAGAAATTCGCCCCTTTTCCGAGCTGTCCTGGCGAAGCTAGTGGAAATACAAATTGCGATGTAGCGTCCAGGTAGATACAAACTCAAAGCGGCCGTTTCTAACGCCTCGGCAATACAACTTCGGGAACGAGGCACACCGACACGGATACCATAAGAGAGTAGCGCCGCGGCGTCCTTGGAAATATTTCTATCAAGAGAGCGTATCGAAGGGAAAAAAGCAAGATAATCCAAAATAATTTAAATAAAATGTCGCACGCTCTTGGCAACAACGCTGAAGGGTTGAAGCTTGCTCGTTTACCACGTGACAGAAGTAGAGCGCGTCGCTGCTATCACTTTACGTTTGATCCCGTACACGCGATCAAACGCGTACACGGAGCTGGACGCTTGTTAACATTAACTTCCCATTCAAGTACCTCAGGCCTTCCTCGACGAAACCAAAGTTCGATCGACAACTTAGGTCTCTCTGTAACAAAAAGAAAAGGCGTTTCCGTGCTGCTAAACGTGATGACACTCCTGAGTCATGGTCCAAATATAAAAATAGTGAACATAATTACAAAAGTAAACTACGAGGGTGAAAAAGCGTGTACTATCAGCAGACACTCCCCTCTATATTACTTAAAGACCTTTGCCGATCTGGAGTATTGTTAACTCAAAAGACCACGATTTACCAAAGATTTGTAACGACTGGGGTGACGTTGTGCCAGATGATCAGTGTGCAGGTATGTTTAATGATGTTTTCTGCAATGTGTTTGGACCTATTTCTCCAGACTGTTAACATGGTCACGTTCCTGCTGAATATTTTTCAATGAACCCTGTTTTTGTAGCATTTAATGATGTATCTGAAATTGTTAACTCATTAAAGGTATCGTCGTCCCCTGGCGTTGACAATATAAACACTAAAATAGTACGTAACACTAGCCTGTCTTGTAGTTTATTTTTGACCAAAATATTTCAGCAGTCTATGGGGTCGGGGGGTGGTGCGTGAGGGCTGAAAAATCGGCAAGATCATTCCAGTCCACAAAAGCGGCAGTAAGTCCTCTCCCTTCAACTACAGGCCTATATCTCTTACTTGCATCCCACCTAAGATCATGGAGCTTGTTATTTTCACGGATCTGTTCGATTTCCTCGAAAACAACTCCTTTTTATCAACGCGCAGCACGGTTTCCGCCGGCACTTCTCTTGTGAAACGCAGCTCCTATTTCTTACGAATGATCTTCACCTAAACCTTCACTCCAGCTACCCCACTAGTGCTGCACTTCTGGATTTCGCCAAAGCTTTTGACAAAGTGCCACATAATCTCCTTCTGCTGAAACTTTTTATGCTAAAGATTGACCCTAATATACTAAAATGGATAGAATAAATCCTTCTTCAATGTCGCCAGTTTGTTTATGCTAACCACACCAAATCTTCCATGTGCTCTGTTTTTTCTGGTGTGCCCCAGGGGACAGTACTCGGCCCATTACTATTCCTAATATATATTAATGATCTTACTCTCAACATCTCTTCCACTGTGCGGCTTTTTGCCGATGACTGTGTAATGTACCGTAAGATAGCCTCTACTGATGATATTGTAACGATTCAGGACGACATCTTTAAGATTTCTGATTGGTGTAACACGTGGCGCATGTCCTTAAATCCTAACAACTGTTAGTGCATGTGCTATACACGTTCAATCTTACTTACCTATCCTGCACTTCTTTTGAACTCTGTCCCCATAGATTATACTAACCAATAAAAATACTTAGGCTTGCGTCTCACGCCTAATCTACCATGGCATACTCATATTAAAACAATTATATCCTCTGCGAACCGAACTCTACGCTACATTCGCCGAAACTTTAGATGATCACCTGAACACCTAAATTGTATCTTGTACACCACTACCGTTCGGCCTGAATAAGAATATCCGTCCTCGATCTGGCATTGTAATAAAAAAAATTAGCAGACTCCATTGGATCTGTTCAGAACCGCGCTGCTCGCTTTATTTTTAATGACTATTCTCGTACCTCAAGAGTATCATCAATAAATTCTCGTCTTAACCTTTCTCTACTTTCCTCCCGCCGTCAAATTTTCCGTCTTTCTCTTCTTCATAAAGTATTTTACATACCTTTCTTGAAAATGTCTCTTCTGAACCCGCCCACCTACATATCATCAAGACTGGACCATTCATGCAAGATCGCCCGTCCCAAGTCATCAAGTGAAGCACACCAGCGTTCCCTCATCCCAGAGGCAGTTGAAGACTGGAATGACCTCCCGGACGCCATAGTCACTATACCCGACTCCAAGCAATTCCGACTAGCCCTTCAAAACCACTTGTACTGAACCACTCCCCTCTATAACGCCCCCGAGGCATTGAGGGTATGTATAAATAAACGTAAGGTGATACCAGCGTACTCAAAAATTACACGAAATAATGATAACCTAATTATTGCGAATGCTTATAATTTTCCTGAATAGGCATTACGGCAGAGTGCAGTGTCACGTTATGATGATAATGCATTTAATGCAAATATGCAAGCGAGATTTGTGTGTGTACTTTGGCTTGCTTGTTTCCCTTCTGTATGGAATAGTATCGTCAGTATCATGTCTCTTTTTAGTTTCTTGCATAGATTTTGCAGAAACGATTTGGCTGACGTTACATGAAGCACCCCACGTACAGACTAACCCTAGATTTTTGGAACTTTTTAAAAGACTTTGTGTTATATGGTGCTTCACTAACATTCCCAGGTTTTTAGAGTCGAGTTACTCCCGTGGGTCACACCATGGTGTCGCCCATCGGAGGAACTGACCAACACATGCGGCTGGAACTTGTGTTTGATCACTGAGGAGACGAGCGGTGGATCAGTGTTCTCTAGAGTCACTGGAGTAGAAACCTGGATAGGCTAGGGGTGAACTGTATGGCACATATTGCGTTAAAACGTTTCAAAAGTCCAGGATTAGTTATACATGGGGTGTTTCGTGAAACGGCAGCCGAATTGTTCCTGTAAACTTTTTTCACCCAAGAAAGGGACCTGATATTGCTTTGTCATTTAATTATATGTCATACCATTATAATATAAAATTATTAGCGTTCGCGATAATTAGGTTATCATTATTTTTTAGTAATCAACTTCCTATTTATAATATTTTAGAGAGTGGTTTTAGCTAGTCGTTTGGCTAGGGGCTGTCCAAAATTATTTAATCAGCCCAGTTCACCGACATATTAAGGCAGGTGCATCTTTTTAGGGCTGCCCACGAAGAAATAAATCATAAAGTTTGTTGGCGTTTCTAGATCTTTCTTTTCTATCAGACAGTATACTTGCGTTAGCGGTCCTTATCCCCATGACCAGAGTGCGCAACTAATGAACGCCGCCACAAATTTTTGCATGCCGGAGGTGAATCCAAAAACTCAAATCTTAATTTGCAATTCTATTCGTGCAGAAAAACCTTTGATAATGCCGGGCCGCGCCGCACTTCCTTTTCTCCTACAAGTGAGGCGAGATGACAGCTGCGAGGTTTGGTCTCGGTCAGAGGACCGTTATTGCAGAAACACTCCTTCATAGAACACCGAAACTCAGAAAAACGTCAAAATCAACTGTTTCTCTGGACGAAACAATGGTTTCCGTCTGGCGACTTAGGGCTCTGAAATCACGACGCCGCCATTGTATAACCAAACTCGATATTTTTTGGTCAGAATCTTGGATTGGCATCTTTTGTCCCAAATTGTTAAAGTGTCTTAGTTACGCTTCACTGCCTGAATATAGCGGTGTTTCCTGGCACCTTTGGCTCATATAAAGCAGTTTTTTATTTATTAAATTAAATAAAATCACTTTATTTAGCTGCAGTTTACACACATATGACGAGGACTCGGGAGAAAAAGTTGCAAGGTCGCATTTGATAGGTTACCGTCCCCTAAAAGTGGAACCCTTGTGCAGAGTACCACTCACACGAATACAAGAGGAAAACACAATAAACGTATCTCATTTAATGCGTAAAAAAATAACTCGCCCTTGCATGCACACCGAAAGTAAACATATAGAGCAAACACAGTCATCTAAATCCTTACTACAAATTATTTTAGATTCTACCAACATTTAATGAAACTACTTCAATGTAAGAAAATATATAGTGTTTAAGAGTAAGAAAACATTTTGAATCAATGCTAGGCAATCACAGTTATTTCTGGACGATGGAACATACCAGGGATGCCAATGACGTGACGGGTGTGATAATTTTTTTTTTGTCTAGCTCAACGAGGTCTTAAATAACTGCAATGTTTCCTCTTAAAGATCAATGTACAATTCCGGTTCTATGCACGTGAGATAATCTTGTTAGCGCTCTTCTCTCCTGCACTGCGGGGGAAGTCATGGTGGGGGAAAGTTAAAAATCGGAAAAAGTACGAGAAGGGGAGGATGCGAGGAAACAAATAAAAAGGCAGTTTGCTTCGGCCGTAAGCGAGAGTTCATCTATGAAAGTAAATATTTATATATAAAAGTGATTTTATGTTTTATAAATAAAAAGAAATTTAAGGTCGTGTGACGAATTTCCCATTATCATTATAGTTGTTTAATACACTCAATCTGTCCAAGCTAGTAATTTTATTTGTAAACCAGACAAAATGTCAATATCAAACAACTCGATAAAAGAAGGATATTACAGAGGTGTAAGTTTTTTTTTTTAATTCGAAGATATATATTAAAAACATTGTGAAAGGTATACAAATGGGTGTCTACATGTCAGAGCCTACAATGATGGTCGGGGTAGTTTTTTTATTATTATTTTATTTAAAAATTTTGCGTAAAATCCATGTTCGGCGGAGGTACATGCAGCTATATGTGAACGTTCTAGATAGTTTGATTCCGGATATATAAAATCTCGAAGCTGGAGGCGTGGAGAATGTAAAGGTTTGACAATGGTACTTTGCACAGCGGTGAATTTTGCACCGACACTTGCATATAGGAATATTATTCCTACATATTTTATATAAAAAAGGCAACGTGTGCACAGAATATAAGAAATTACAATAAAATATTTCTATGCGAAAAAGGCACGAAACATTTCAAGTAAACACATTTTAGAGACATATTCACAAATTATTTACCAACAAACTACTTCTTACAAAACGGCGAAAATGTATCAAAATATGCGTCATTAAATTAATTTTCTGAAAATAAACCATATATGCTCATCCTATATTGTATTCATGTTATAATTACAAAAACTTAGCTATTTTCTAAAAGCGCGGAAATTGCACACCATAATTAAGAAGGAGGACTCCTTCTTTCAATTATTTTAAACTCTTCCTCATCGTCTGCATTAAGAAGGTACCGAAGGCAAAAATTTAATAACTTGGGATGGCAACATATAGAGTAATATACGATCTCCAAAAAAGAAAAATTACAACAAACCTTCACTAAAATTCTGCTACCTTGTCTTCTTTATAGGGCTTTACCGTCCGACGTCGGCTTCAAAAAGACGTTTTCTAGAACCCGACAGAGGCCTTCCACACCCTTCCACACACTTCGATAGAGCAGCGGTGCTGCTCCGCCGAAGGGTGTGGAAAATTGTCTCAAGCTTAGCTTTATATTTGTGAGCCCTTGCGTTGCCGCTTAACCCCCCCTCCCCCCCGGGCCGGCCCATCCCTGAGCCTTTCCCTTAAGAAGAACTCTCGGCGGGCGCCACAGCCGGCATTAGCGTGAAACGCAACGAACGCCCAAGAGGAAGGTATGTCATGCGGAAACAATGCTATGTAAGTAGTATCTGGAAATTCGGTATCTTTGTGATCAACATTCTGTGGCAGAAAACATATAAGCTTATCATTTCTAAGTGTTAACGCGTGCCGTACAATGAAATACTGAGAGAAATTAATAACTAGAGCTGTTTGTTTGCCGGCTGTTTCCATGTCAGTTCATACAGTGACAGTTCGAGTCCTATTTTCTATAATTCTTTAGGATGTATGCTATATGAAAAGCATGTCGACGGCCACGCGATCCCCTCCCCTCCTCTCCTACTCCCGCGGGAGCAGCCTGCCGATTCTTTTTCCCTTCCGGTGAAGGCCATAGTTCTCCTTCATGCCGCAGCCCGCGGCCTTGGCGCTCCTTATCGGCGAAAGAGAGCCTCTCACCCGCCCGGCTCTTCCTGTTTAACGCCTGGACCATGGTCGCCTTTCTTGCTCGTAGTTCCCTCTCTACTGGCTGATATCTTTTTCTTTTAGTCGCCCATTCTAACTTTAGTCACGTACCAGATCAGTTTCTCTGCACTTTCAACAATTAACGCAAAATGAATTATTATAAAAATAATGTTCTACGTTTTTTCAAAGACGTCGGCAGCATGTAATAATGAAATGAGGAAAATTGTTTAGGTACCGCTCTCGGCCCCAGAACTTTTTCTGTGTTCCAACTTTGTAGTGTAGCACACAGCAGTCCTGGATATTGGCTACCCCTGGCTCCCTCTGTCGCTGTCTTTCCGTGAAATATTCCCTATCAAGTTAGCCCGGAGACTTTTTATAGCATGGTATTGCAGATCGGCGTTTCTTGTCGCATTCGAGTTCCAGCACGGCACGCAGCCGGTTTTAAGCATTTTCTGTCTCGGAATTCACGTGACAGCCCAGACTGCTGAAGTGGCGCTAATGAACGACAGATAAAGTAAGGTACTCACAGGGACGCCTCTATATTGGCCACCTTGAACAGTTGAATTAAGGCATCTATAAGCTCTTGCTCCGGCGTCTTAAATCTCCGTGGAGGGCACAAATTGGAAACGCTCATTATGGTCAGCGTTGGGGGGGGGGGGGGGGGGGTAACATGACAGATACTGCGTAGGGACTACCGAGTGAAAAGGGCGGGGGGGGGGGGTTAACAAAGGAGCCGCCGGGAAAGCTGCTGGGTAAAACGGCTCGACTTTGTAGTTACCATCAACGCCGGAAGCGGAGACGCGATTGCAGCAGGGATATTAGTCTGAACAGAAGCAGTGACCACTGATTTCAATTTCGACGTACGGTGCGACTCAAAGGCAAACATTTCAGGGGGTTCTCTTTCACTCCGGATATTGTTGCGCCTGGCACGGCCCCTCGGTCCCTAAGGTATTGAAAAACACGTGGTAAAATATTAGGGAAGGGCTGTTGATATTACCATAGTTTGTCCTCGAGCGTGCGACCGCCCATATATACATATAGAAAATGGCATGCGAAGTTAATTTTTCACTGCAAGGAAAAAAGTAAAAGCGAATTGCTGCCTAAATTCTTCAGTTTCTTTTTTATGTTAGATTAAATATATACTCATGGGAAAGTTGCTCTTTGAATAATACCTAAATTTTCAAATAACACGGCTTTGTGTCAGTTATACCTATGATTTTATAACAAGACGAATAACCATTTTTTTTGGCAATTCATGGACATGATTATATTATAAAAAAGTGATGTTTCCCCATACCTGAAAACAGCGATTCAAGCGAGCACAAAACAAAGATGTATAAAAAGACAACGTAATGTATCGTATGCCTGAAAATTGTAACAGTTATTTTTAGTATAGTTTTCTATTCTTTGGACTGCTTCGTCTCACCACCAACATTTGTTGAAGAATCAAACATAAACATTTGATATTATTTCTAAATGGCATGAGACTGATTATGTTAATGCTCATTCCATTCAATTTGAATAAAACAACTTTCGTTTCATTTATGTATATAACTAATTATTTATATACATATAAACCAATCTGCAGATAATGTTTGTTTTGTAAATACATTGCCGTTATTATAATTTTATAAATGTTAACTCCGCCACCCCCCCCCCCCCCCCCCCTCCGAAAAAAGATATGCTGTCATCTGCATAAAGTATCATGCTTGCTTTCAATGCTTACTGAGTTGTTTATAGCGAGCAACAGGCGGCGTAGCCAGGGGGGGTGGGGGAGGTGTTCAGGTGTCAGAACACCCTGAAATTTTACTTTATTATATATATATATATATATATATATATATATATATATAGAAAGAGAGAGAGAGAGAGATGCAGCGTAACGGTGAAAAACAAACCATGAGAATTTTGTTCGACGTGTCGACCTGACGCAGGTGTTTGTTGATTGCACCAGCAGCTTAAAACGCCCCCGAAAATACGTTCTGGCTACGCCACTGGTGAGCAAACCGCGGTCCACAATCTTGGCTGCAACTGGTTCCCTTTGTCAGTGCCTTGAAATGTTCCGCAACCAGGAATCTCGAGCGTTTTCATTGGACTGCACCTCGTGGTGTCGGATATCTGGGTTTCTCGCGATGTTGTAGATGTTACCAAAAAAAAGTAACAAATTATGCTACTATTGACTTAAAATTAAAATGAACGCGTTACAGACTTAATTTACCTCAAACAAAATGACCGTGTTGCCGTTGCCGTTACCGATAAAGAGTAATGCTCGTTACATTTGCGTCGCTCTTTTAATGCAATAAATAGCTTTCTAGTTTTCATGTTATACGTACGCGCTTATGCGTCAAACATTATGCCCAAGCAAAAACTTAGCTTAAATTCATCAGCCTTCTTACAGGTGCACTTTAATAGTCACAAGGACAGCCGCAAATGAAAGCGCGAAAAACATTATAAATAATTCAGCTTGACGCCTAAAAACACGTTAAAATGTTTCGTGTACGTTTTTTTAGGTTTTGGGAAGAAGAAGTAACCAGTTGTGTAACTCCGTTACCGTTTTACCCGAAGTAAGTTATATATGTGCGTTACCCCTTACTGCTTGAGAAAGAAATGAGTACGTCATGACGTTACCAAAAAAGTAACGCGTTAGCGCTAACACTGGTTTCTTCCCATGAAGAATTAAGATTAAATTTGGCGCATCCGATCCAGAACAACATGCGCAGGAAAGAGTGAGTAAGCCAAAACTAAGGGAAGCTGAATAATGAAAAATGTCTGAAGGTATAGAGAACATGGTATCGAAACAACCAGAAAGAAAATGGACGTATGAGGATTTATTAGAAATTTTTGAAAGAAAATTGGAGAAACATCGAATTTATAAAAAAAAATAGAGGAATGCAAAAACGATGTCAAAATCCAAAAATCTGGTGAGGAAACGAGGTAAAAGTAGTCATATTACGGCGCAAAGGGGCACCTAGGGAGCATAGGTGAGCAAAAGTAACGAGAACCTTCCAAGCTGAAGTAGCATCAATTAAGAGAACTTCCAGGAGAGAAAAAGGGAGACATCAACTTTAGCACAGGCCAAAATTTGGAGTGCAGGAGTGCAGTAGACGATGGAAATAAATTTAAAAAATAAAAATGCGGCAACAACGTTTTGGAAGCAAATTAAAGCGAAAGGGAGAAAGACGTAGGGTTTCCAACCTATGCTGACTACGGAAGAGGGAAAAAGAGTAGACGAGGAAGACGCAAGGGATTATAGTAGGGGGCAGTCGAAGGGGCTTTTTCCCAGCTTGAGCAGAGGAGGACAGTGTATAGCACTGACCGCAGAAGTGTAGAGGAGGAGCAGAATAGTGTAGCAATGGAGACGACCAGAAGAGTATCGGATAACGCAGAAAGTAGGGTCCCAGCAGGTGAGGTGGCAGGCTCAGACGACATACCCGTGTAACTCATTAAGACACTAGGAAAAACAAGCAATTTGTAGTTACGGCATCTGATTGATCAAAAATTTATGGGAGGAGAGGTACCCGATGTTTGGAAACTAACTAAAATTAGACTAATATATGAAGACAAAGGAAAAAGTACAACATTCGGCATATCGCTCGATAGCGCTAACTTCCGCTATATACAAGTAGCTATGCAGGTAGTAAAGCGAAGATACTGTTTTTTCGCCGACATCGACGCCTAAACTCCTTCTATTTTGTTTCGGGCACAAGTTCGCCACATAAGACGTTTAGTTTCTTCAGTTATTCGCCGCGTCATCACTTGTCATTCGTCAATTTGTGAATGTCTCTCTAGAACGTGTTTGCATGACATGTTTTATCGCTTTATTTGCATGGAAATATTTTATTGTAATTTGTAATATTAGCTGTACATGTTGAAACTATTTAATACAATTGGTAGGAAAAGTTATTACTGCGTGTATGCTTCGGTGTGAAATTGACGGCTGTGCCAATTACCACAGTGAAACCTTGGCAATTTCCATGACTCGAGCATCGAAATATTTTATCTCTGGGAGAAGATTTCCTATAACGTTAAACTATTGCTAAATGCTACTCCCAGGAACATGGCTTTCACATATATGTTTTACATAAATGTGAAAAAAAAACTGAGCCGGGCTTTTGTGTGACCTAACGTCGCAACATAATATGCGCTCTGTGAAGGTTTGTTATAAAACCAGAGGGTCACAAGATAGGAGATAATAGTCGCAATAAGTATAATATTTTACTAAAGTGGGTAATTTAAGTTTTAAAGTATACATATAAACAGATGGTTCTAATAATAAAGTTGCTGAGTATCATCTTAAACTACTTATCAGTCGATTTCAGAAATATTCAATGTACATGGTAAGCGCAGGTGTGCGCTAACATTTCTTGTCGTGCAACACTCGCAACGCCAGCAGCTCGAAAACGCAGATGTAATCATTACCACCTGCATTTCTGGATCGCCAGCATTCCACCTTTTTCACGAGTGCAATCTCTAGCGCAGCACCGCGCTTACCACGGGCCTTCAGTCCCAAGTAGCGCACTTCCTCGGCCTAGGCTTGGGCCAAACTGGCGTGAACTTGAATCACATTGTCTCAAGCTTGGCACAGGCTTGCGCCAAACTGGCCCAAGTATAATTCAGGGAAGTGTGCTGCTCGGGATATTTCTAAAAGTTGACATTTATCGTGTCTTTTGATGACGCTCAACGAGTTTCTAGTTTTAACCATGTGTTTACATTCAACAATAAAAAGAAATAACTTACAAAACTGATTTAAATATTTGTTTTATGATCACACTTATCCTTCATTTTTGTGTGCTCTTGCCCTTTAACTCACCTGCACAGGTCTCATAAATGAACTTCTCACGGCTTTTTTAATAGTTCAGTTTTAATTAAAATCAAAGTTCCCATACTTTGACATAATTACTCACAGGGACCATGTGCCGGCACGTATTTATTTTCCCAGTCTTTTGAACGTGATTTTATGCATTAAAGCAAACTGAAGATTACATTACATGAGTTCGTAAAGCTCTACATTGAGGGTTTTAATATTGCCAACACATCCTCTGTAGTGTTCCCAAAGCGGAGAGCATGGAACAATGCGATATATAATCCTGGGCAAATAAACAGAACATTTTTTAACTTGCCAATAACGAGGGGAATACGTATAACCAAGATATTTAGCTAGCTTCAAATTTAAAAAGTGACTCGCTTAGGACTTCAATATACATTGTTCATGACGTAAAAGCAGATTTATGCTCGTATCATACGCACGCAGGATAAATGCTCCGGAAGTTTGAATATTTACTACCGTATTATTAGAGAATATATTAAAAAAACAGGAAGCCTAAAATGTTTTCCTATAACCCCCCTGTAAAGGCGCTGCGTTGTAGATGCCGAGTTCCTATCTGATCGTACATGTGGCGATGCTGCAGATAGCAGCCAAGGAGTGATATTGCAACCCCTCATATCCACTAGCGAAAAGAGAGTGGATTCATTTGAGGGAACGTGTTTTTTTTTTCATCTATACAGATCCCCAAGTTTAACCATCATATTCTCGAACATTTATATTATTATTAATTTGTTTGGTGAGTAAAGCTGTCTCTGTTTACCTATGTTTCTTAAATGTGGCAAACCAGATAAAATTCAGACCTAGGCATATCCTATGGCAACTTAGGATCAAAGAAAAAGATGTTTGCACTAACTAAGGCCTTGGGGACAGAAAAAAAACTTACTAGCACCAAGTATATTTCCTTTTGTTTGCTACCTGGGCGTATCTTATACTAATGCAAAGTAGGTTATTCTGCGGCATAAATTGTTATTAAAATAATACCTCTAAATTGGATATGTAGTTTATTATTCAAAAGTGAATAATGATGCAATTATAGAGAAATATATTATGTTCCTACTAACACTCTTTGTGAAACCAATATACCAATTTGTTTTCTGTGAGATGTGTACTTTTCGCAAAAACTGTTTGGAGGGCGTTCCATGATATAAGTCACAAATATTGATAAATAAACTTGCAAGCACAGGTTTGCCAGACTAAACATTTGATTTATATTTTACATTTGTTTTACCCGAAATCCATCTAACTCCACAGAAATCCCAGTACAAGAAGCATATTAGGGATTGAATACCCCTTTGGTAAAAACATAAAAACAATCTGAGTCTCGGTCTCTTCTTCTAATCACTTCGTAACCCGCGCCATGACGTGGATATAGTGGACATAAAAATGAGCACCAGTTTCAGGAACCGTTAGCTCGTAAAATCCCCAGGGCTCCAACGACTTGAGGGGTCCGCTGAGGGGCTCTCTAACGATGTCGCCGTCGTTCAGTGCGGTCGCTATTTTTTTTACTTTTTTTGTCATTGCTGCAATAAAATGTCGGGCCGCGGTTCTTGATCTCTCTTCATAACGTCATTTTCCGGGGATCAATATTCTTTTTTTTGTAGCTATGATTTATACTTTGAGCTGGGAAATCACGCAGGGATTTACTAATTCAGAAAAAGGAATGTATTGATTTTATATACACTGATATACTAGAGTCGTTCAAGACAAACAAGAACTTTTAGCCCTATGAGCATGCAGAAACATTGGTGCATTATGTTTCTTATGCTTTGAAGAGACATCTGTTCGTTATCACCCTACGGTGCGCTGATGTTGCTTCAAAACAGAAGTGGTGAGTCGGGAGGAAATCGCAGCTCCCCAGACCCTACGCAATCCCAATGGTATCTTTTGGTCCCACTGCTCGGCCACTACCAACGTATTGACCTAGAGACGGTATTGTTTAAAATATAATATCAATTTTATGTGCAAGTTGTTGGCATGTTTACCAGCTTTATTTTACGACTATTCTCTACAAAAGCTTGAATATATTTAAAATAGAAAAAATCGTAAGGGTGCAGGCGAGCTGGTGAATATTAACCATGTTGATTTAACCTGAGACTGGGGTAGAGAAGAAGCATCAAAACGTAGAAGGGACGTCGTCCTGTCCATTTTCTGTCCCTTCTACGTTTTGATGCTTCTTCTCTACCCCAGTCTCAGGTTAAATCAACAAGGTTAATATTTAAAATGGCCGTCTCTTCAACCTGTCCTTCATGAGCACCTCTGAAAACAAAACAGAGGCACCAGCACATTTTTTCGCTAGGTGTGGATAAAGGTAATTTGCTTCTGGATTTATATCAAACAATATCTAGATTTTGCGTATTTCTATACTGATGTGGGAGGATCAAATCTGCACTCCCATGTCGATTTTCGCGGAGCGATTTATTCCAACCATCAAGTGGCGCCGTCTGTTGGCATAGCATTTATAATTATTTTACATGCAAGGATATCTTGCATTAATGCGCGGCCACGGACTACTCGCATGATCTTCTTTTCAGTTGTTTTTAAGGTTTCGTAAGGCGGGCTTCACAAAATCTTCTTTTATTTATTTTTTTCCCGACGTGTTCGGTATGTCCCTTTCACGAGCGCGTTAATAGGGACATACTGAACGCTCTTTTGACCATTCTCGTTTGACCATTATGTTTGCCTCATGTTCTGCTTTGCCCCCTTTTTTTTTGGGGGGGGGGGGGGGGAGGGGAGAGTGTCATGGCTAAAGATGAAGCTTGGGCTAGTTGGTGCGACATAATTAAAAGTTTCAAAACAGTACTACAGATGAAAGACGAGAAGTAGAAGAACAGAGACACAACTCTTCACAAAATTTTATTGGTCGTAGCTACACAATAAACACTTGTTTGGTCAAAATAAAAAAAATACACGAAAAGATAAGACAGTCCTGTCTAAACGATATGCGTCATCACTACAAAAAAAAAAAAAAAACGGTGTCGCACGCGCACAATCTACACTATTAGTGACTCCAGCGAAATCAACGCCGCGTAGCGGCAGCACCGAGAAGCTCAGGAGAGGGGGTCGTTTCGACACTGTCGTCTGCTATCGCTGCTAGGTTCTCGTAGGCAGCACAGAAGCAAACATCGTTTCCAGTAATTATTTTTATGATTTCGCCGTGTCATTCCTACGCACTGACTAGAAGAAGGTTTCTACCGTTGAAAAATCGCTTTGCTTTCAAACGTAGCTCTGATTTTACGCTGAAGTGTAGGAATTTCTGGTGGTCCGCGTGCTGAACGACAAAAACGACCTCCTTTCGTCCGTCATTTTGCCTGAGCAGCGCGCCCTCTGAAGTTCTCTGGAGTTGCGAATAGTCGGTTACAAGCGGAGAAGGTAGAAGAAGTTCCTTCCACAAGCGTGATGCCCCAGCTTTAAACCTATCAGCAGTAGAAAATAGTTCGCTGAAAACGAAACTATCTTCTGCTCCAATGGATATATTATGGCTACAGACCATGTAGCGAGCGGCAGCTTGCGCCACCTATCCGAGGCAATTGATGTGTTTTGGGTTCCTACCTTACTCGCTCCGGAAGGTTGGAGTAAAATGAATTAAAGCTTTGGTGGATAGGAAAATCGTTCATTAATAAAAAGATTAAAAATCCCTATTACAGGCCTCAGTTAGAGCAGTGGTCCAATTTTATGAAATAAGAGCGAAAAGAAAGAATTGCCATTTTTTTATTAATACATGAATGATTGTTGATTTTAGCTTGAAAAGCTTCCTACGTCAATTAGATACATTCGCTACGTTTGTTAACAGGGAAATCGGAGAAAACCAAAACGCTGTGTTTCGGATTTTGAGATGTCGCGCATTTGGGGTTTTGAAAACCTTTGCGTTTCGAGTTTTGACAAATCCAAAGGTGGCTGTTGTTTGATAGTAAATATTTAGACGTCCGCCATCAAAATATCTCAAACATTACTTCGACGTTTTAGACGTCACTTTCGTAAAACGTCAAAATAATTATTATTTCTACTTTGACATCCGCGCCTTCGGAGTGGTGGGGCAGAAGCTGATTCCTGGTTTCGTGGTTTCGCTCTTTTTAGATTCTGATGGTGTTTTTGGTATTGTATTAACGTCTTGACGGATTCATTTGTTGCGTACCTAAGAGTTTCGGTTCTAGTTGGCAATGGAAATGTCTAATACAGCCTGGGTGTGGGACTGGCTCGACAGTTGTTCCTTTCGAACCTGACACACCTGGCGGCGATGTTCTGACATTGCATGTTTCGGCACGTATGTAAACCAAAATTTTGAGTCTACAACACGGACGCGCTTGATATCCGTCTGTCTTGCCTGCACGTTGTAAATTAAGTGCATACACTACGTAACAACGAGAAATTTGGCATGCTTTTTTGTTTACTTTATTTTGTGCGAGCACGTCTACGTTTGGTTTCAGTCTCGCTTTGCATCTGGCTCCCGCCTGTCTTAATCGATCCGTCAGCTGGCCTTCTTGTCGGAGTTCATGACATACATCTGGCACATCGAAGAGAAATCAAACGTCCCCGATGATGTACTGAGCCGAAATCACGCCGTATTTTGCCTGCTTTACAGCTAGACATCACGTTGCTGGCTCGTCATCAGACATCCATCGATGGGCTACAGCAGCTCCGCACATCAAGCACGTCTTTCAAGGTAGAGGACGTTGAGTTCTCAGGAGGCACCACCATCGTCTGCGAAACGTCCACAGGAACGCATGCCCATTCGTTTCGGTTGCGATATGAAGGCAGCTTTTTGATGCCATTCATTCGTTGTCGCATCCCCGCGTGAAGGTGAAGCAGAAGATAGTGGCCAATTGCAATGTTTGGCCTCGGCTCAAGTCCGAGGTGCGTGACTGGGTACGGACCTGCTTGGCATCTCAACGAGCCAAGGTGGACCGTCATCCCGTACCTCCATCCACGAGCTTCCTGCCACCAGGTGTCCGTTTTGACAAGGTCCACGTCGAACTGGTCGGGCCCCTTCCAACATCTCAAAGACAACGATACATCCTGACGAGTATCGACCGCTTCACAAGGTGGCCGGAAGCTATACCATTGCCGGACATGACTACAGCCACCGTCGCCGAGGCATTCGTGTCCTCCTGGATAGTGCGCTTCAGATGCTCGTCGGAAATCGTCACCAAGAGAGGGCGACACTTCGAATCCAACTTGTTCACCGAGTTGTCCAGAATCCTAGGCATGACGAGATCTCGGACAACTGCATACCATCCGCACTGTAACGGCCTGGTTGAACGCTCACATCTTCAACTCAAGTTCGCGCTCATGGTCTACGCGAAACCAAGCGAGTGAGTTCAACTTCCGCTCGTCTTGCTTGGGGTTTGAACCGCGATGAAGCAGGAGCTCGGCTGTGCAAATTCCGAACTCGTCTTTGGGACGGCCCAGCGACTACCATCTGCCTTTTTCGAGGTCGACGCCTCTACAACCACAAGGCCAGAAGACTACACCACAAAGGAGAAGACATCTTCGGGGCCCTTCAACCGGTGCCAACGCGACCGGTGTCTGCGAAGACGCCTTACGTCTCTCAAGCTCTGCACAGTGCAACGCATGTGTGCGTCGGGCTGTTTGGCACGCGCCAAACAGCCCGACGGAAAACCGCTCAAATTACGCTATTAGCGCCGAGATATTTCGGTGGCGCCCTCTAATGGTTTCCATCCGTGACGTCATGACTGGGATTGGACTCGCCGTTACGTCACCACTTGTTGCCCTGGCTACTTACCACCAGGTGCGACGACGAGTTCAATGGTGTGATTAAAAAGCACAGTGGAAGCTAGGAACCAGTGCAACCGGAAGTGACACCGTCAAAGTTGACAATCTGACAGTGCTCATATGCCCATGGTCTGGCCAATCGTGGAAAGCTGACCGCAGCGACGCTTTTGGTCGCGCGCGTCCAAGCCGAGTGGATTCCTTGCACATATTAATGAAGGACGAGACACCATCAGTCTCGAATTTATAAATCCACCCCATCTGGAGCACGCACCCGCGAACATCATCACATGTGAGACGCGCGAGGGAAGTCTGAGTTCTCGGAAGAGGTCTGCTCAAGTTCACAAGGCAAACTCATAACCACTGCTAGCGTTTCAATTATATGTAGTATTTTTTAGGTTTTTTTTTTAATTCGCTCGTTGTCGCTTCTCGCTAAAAGGGGGGGGGGGGGGGGGCGTATCTGTAGGGTGCAACGTATCAAAGATCCATATTTTTCATCAACATAAAAGAGATTGCTCGAGGCAGTACACGCACGCGCCTCGGACAGCTCTTGAATAGGAAGCCGCCATCCGAGGCAGGCACGTCGTTCGTCGTCTTTTTTTATGGCATCACTTTAAATAACGTGGTAGGACCTCAAGGACATTACAGCCGAATTAGAGAGCAGCTATTGAGGAGGAGGAGGGGAGGGAACGGAAGGGAGTGTGTCATGCATGCGGCAGGCATGAGGCAGCAGATTCAGCGCCGTCGCCGACGGGTTATCGGGTTGTGTGATTGTTATATTTTTGTTACCCGTGGTGTGCGCTGATTGGCGCGTCGAGGAAATGCGACGTGACGACGGAAGGAAGAATCGACGAGACGGGCAGTTCTGGGCTGGAGCTGGTTCAAGCAACACTTAGAGCTCGAATAAAGCGCTTTCCCCCCAAAGGCTGGCTCCTTGCCTTCCCGGGTCCCACGGCGCCCAAACCACAAGCCGTGACTGGCGCAGTCGACAGCGGGAGCTCAGCTACGGAACCTTGGGGCGAGCGACCAGCTCCAACACCACACGGACGTCGCCGAGTTGACGCAAGCGCACATTTTTGCCTGCTATAAGCAACGGAGAGGTGGGTCCGGGATACCGCACGAACGTTGCCATTTCAAGCAAGCCACACGTTTCATCTACCATTTGCGACGGAGCGGCGAGTCCGGAGCACACACTCCTAGAAAAAAAGGGTCAGTATAGTCCTCCCTAAAGGGAGGAACGCTCTTGACACACATGTTTCTTCAGAAAGGGAGAAACTTTCGTCCCCTAAGCAGGGGAGCAAAAGTTCCTCCGTCGACTGCATCTCATTATGGCGGCCACGAATCGAGCAAATCGAGCTCGATGAGGCTTAACGAGAACACTAAGTCTATCGTACGAAGCGAAAGGAGCAGCACATAAAAACGTAACATGAGCTTTCCGCGAACTGTATTTATTTCCGAAGTTTCTTTACCCCTGCAGGTAAAGAAACTTACGTTTTGAAAGCATGCAGTCACTCAGTCTTCTCATCGTCAGCACTGCGATGTTCAACGGAGACAACCTGCACCCAGTTCGCGCACTTTACGTCTTACCTTTGCTATTCCTCGAGCCATAATTCCTTCGTCAACCGTTGCGTCAACCGCACATCACGGAGGAGTGAAAATCATTTGCCCGCAAAAGCAAGAGCCGCTCTAAAGAAAAAGCAAATCCGAAGCAACCTTTTGGCTTACCTCAGCACTGTAACACGAAATTATGGCGTAGCCGCGTAGCGTAAAAGGATGTTAAATCGCTTGCCACCAGATGGCAGGGTCAAGCAGAGTAATCGCAAGTAGCTAGGCTAGGTGGCGCTAGGTACCGCCCAATTCATGTTTTACAAAAAATATTTTTATTTTCTTACGCCACAATTTCGTTTCCTTTTCTTCGGGAACCTCTAACACATGTAGGCACGTTAAGCAGACTACAAGCATCAGGTGAACATATATTGAGCGCACTCACATGCATCGCACATACAAACATCAATACAATAGCACACTACCCCGATCACTACTCCCGAGCCCTGAGTTTCCGTCTTTTATACTGGTCGTTTTGAACGTACGGAATTTTTCGGTGACTCCCTAAGCAATTAAAAATATTCCGAACATGTTCATTTTTTTCCAGCAGTGTCATACATCTGAGACTATTTTTAGTGACTCAGGTGATGAATCCCTTATTAAAAAGAAAGCGCTCGATCATTCCGTAATTATTTGAAAGCCAATAAATCGAGCCGCTCCAGTGTGGTTCCAAGCCATGAGTTTGTTTTCCCGCACGGCCCTTCGTAGCCAGTATTTCTATTATAGTGTTTGTTTTTCTTGTTGTGCTGTTCGCGCACGGCTGCAATTGCCGTCTTGAATTAATCTTTTTTGAGCGGATACTCACTCAGCTGGAAGTGATGCTTCACGGGCAGAGAAATTGCTTTTTGATCAACTTGAATGCAGTCAAAGCCGCGACTTGCGGCTGGTGTTAAGTGTACGGAGCTACGCCGTTGCGAGCTCGAAAACTTCTAGCGCTCATCCGAGCGCGCCACTTGGATGCAGTTTCTACAGGAACCGTAATACATTTAAACAGTAAGTAAAGGATAGTGTTTTTTTTGGATTTTACCCGTTCTTTTTTTATGCTAAACTTCCATTGTGAATATACGTACTTTCCGTCATAATTTCGTACTGCTCAGTCTTTTCCCCAGAGCGCAATCGCTCTCGGGGACCGACAGTCACATTGGCACCTTTACGATAGCAGCTTACCGTTCGGACCAGCGTTCCATGACTATCCACACGTCGATCGACTGCACCTAATCCGTAAAGTGGTTTTAAACTCTTTCATGTAAAGCGGAATGTCATCCTGCGTCACCCCGCCCCCTCCGATCACTGCCCGACCAGCGGCATCAATGCCCGACAGTTTACGTCATCTCATCTTGTTGTTACACCACTGATACGCGAACACACGGTCACATCGCCGATAATTCTAGTCTTCTGTTCACAACCCACAACACTGCCATCACGATGTCGCTGACACGCAGAAATACAGAACCACGTTGGCGATGTTGCTGACACGCAGAAATACAGAATCACGTTGAACGCCGGTTGGCACTCGGCACGGGACAACAGAACCGAACTCAGCACGGAAGGCACCCAGGCAGCCGGCAGAAAAACCTGCCTGCCTTGGACGCAGTTCCCGCGATTTCCATAACGTCGAAAACGTCGACACAGTTCCTCGTGGTTTCGCTGCTGTAGTTCCGCGTGTGTCCCGCAAATCGGAGACGGACGTCTTACCCAGTGTATGAGCGCTGCTGCCACTGCTCCGGAACTTGGCTGTTTCTAGCGGCTTCGTATACTCGTTTAATAAAATTAGTGGTAAAAACATCAATGCAACCGAAATGTTCTGCACGTTTGGACTAGAAGACGGAATTACAAGCCGCCTTCGCTGCCGCTGAAGCTCAATCAACTACACATTAATTTATTAAACAACGTGCGCGATGTGCTCGAAAAACGAAACCGAAAGAAGATGAGTCGAGAGGGCGAAAACTTTCTCCCGTCTGCCTGGAGAAGGAGGAAAACGTCTCGGTGAATAAAGCGCAGACCGCATGGCGCGTCTTTCTGCACGCGAAAACGCGACGCGCTATCAACGCTCGCGCGGAAGCTGACGCGGGGGCACCCGCATGCAGACAAAACCAAGCACCGCCGGCCGTGCGTTATCAGCGTTGCCAGATAACAGAATTCTCAACACGCGATGTAAATGTTGACGCAAATACTACAAAATGAGAACTAAATAAACAAATAAGTAAATAAAACGGTTTTGTATGTCAAAAGAAACACCTTTTCAATTTTTATATGAAAAATTAAAATGCCTTTGAACACTTAGAAATTTGCTGAATACGAAACAGCGTACCGTGCAGGATCACGTGATAGTTCGACCGACCCTCGTTGGGCGAGAGCCGCTTCGACGCCTCGGTGCGCGCGTCTTGTTCTGGGTTGGCTAGAAAAGAACGCTCCCGCGAAAACGCGCGTCCGCGCGCAGGAATGGACGTCAATTTGACGCCGACGCGCCTGAATCGCGAGCAAAAACGCGCCATGCGGTCTGCGCTTAATAAGGACTTTAATATTCCTTTCATCGGTCTTGGTCCGTTTATGTGTGTTTTGGTAAATAAAAAAAAAAAAAACTTTACGAAAAAAAAAAAAAAAACCCGCTCCTCTGGGGATTGAACCTTTGACCACTTGGTCAGTAGTGCAACGTTTTAGCCCTGCGCCTTTTTTTTTTTTTTTTTTTGTACCAAACTGAACAGGGAGCAACTCGACCTTCTCCTTTCATCTAAACTTCCGTTCCTTCCTTCTCTGGGCAACTTGTCGGCAGCAAGGAGGAACATTCGCTGTTGCTACCTTTCTCCTCCTTTTTTTCTTAGAGTGGAGCACGGGCGGTGCTGACATCACGCAAACTCGGCTCTTCGGCGACCATGCAACCGGGCGCCAGATAAGCGCTGGACGTGACCAGTGGGATGAACGCTGCAGCCTCAGCGCAAGAACCAGTGGCGGAAAACAAGACTTCCACTCTTCGACAGAGACAGGAACTACTGCCTGAAAGCGGTTGAATGTGGACTTCAGTGGTGCACGGACCCTGAGATATTCCTGCAAGGCATTTCTGCTGCCAGTGCCTTCGACTGTTCATCGACGACGAAGAGCTGGTCAACCTGAATTGGTGAGCGCATATGCTTCTCTATTTGGGTTGAATGATCGCTCGAGCAATGGCGAAGAACTATGAGTCGGGCAAAGGGGAGGTTAAAATGCCTGATCAACTTAAGGAGCCTGACGGCGCACCAGAAGATAAGGGGAGAACGGATTCTGAAGTGATGAACACTCGGTTGGAAATTGAAAAAATAAAGCTCGAACAAATACGGGCACAAATTGAGCTGCAAAAATCGCAGAGGGAGAATGGCGGTGGTGCCAACGGGGGGCTGGGATTACAATCTGAATCTGGGGTAGCCCACTGTGGTGCGCTCTTGAGTAATGTGCTCAATCGGATGCCCGGGGACAAAACCTTAGTGCCTGGCTGGTTCGAGGCGGTAGAAGTCATATTTCGATCCTTTCAGGTTCCTGACGAGATAAAAACGGTTCTGATAATGCCGTATTAGCTGACAGGGTCAGGTCACTGATTATGTGCAGTGGCATGAAGGAACTGCCATCTTACGCTCAACTAAAAGAACGAATTTTACGTGAGCTAAGATTGTCTCCAAACGAATATAAACGACTGTTCAATACGGCAGGCAAATCGCGAGAAGAGTCGTGGAGCCAGTTCGCCGGCCAACTTAATAGCTACGTCAGTTATTATCTGAAGAGTAGAAAAATGGAAACTTATGATGACTTGTTGCAACTAGTTGTTGCGGATAGGCTGAAGGAGTCTGTCCCCAATGAAACAAAAGCATATTTTGCCTTGAACGAAACAGGGGAGTGGCTGCGTCCCGAGGCGATAGCTAAGCTGGCTGAATGCCATCAGGAGAGTAATACACAAAGGGTCCCGAAACCCTACAAGACAGACACTACTGGAGACTCTGGACAGAGCGAGTCTGTGACGCATCCGAAAGAGAGAGGGCATACCTAGCATGTCGGCGCCACTCGACGCTGTTTCGCTTGTGGGGAACAGTATCACCTGGCAAGAAATTGCCCTGAGACCAATCCTAAGCTAACGGCACGGGTAAAAAGACCTTTAGAGTGCGAATGCGCTGAGCAAACATTCGAGGTGCATGATAAACTAGTACCGCTGGCTAAACAACACCAAGTGCTTGACGGAGAACGATTTGTGCAACTCCGCTCAGGAGACAAGTACTTAAATGCCAGGATTGATTCGGGTGCAGACATTACAGTGGTTCGAAGGTCCATGGCCACCATTTTGGATGATAATTAAAAGGGAAAGGTTCGGTTGAAGGGCGCTTTCGGTCACGAGGTAGAGGCCGATCTCATGTGTGTCCCGTTTCGACTTGGTAGCAGTGCACTTGATACTGGAGTGGATACTTTATTGCTCTGTGCTGTAACCGAGCAGCTTGCCAGATGTTGACGCACTACTTGCACCTGAGGATTTAGTAGCTTTAAGAGGAGTGGAACAGAAAATGCCCTTGGCAGATCGGGTAGATCTTCCTGGTGAAGCTGCAGTCGTGAAGGAAGGTCCTGTGGTAGAGGCATGTGTGGTGAGCACACAGTCGGAGGGAGAAAACAGGACTGTGGAGTCTGGGGACGAGCGAAGTGACATACACGAAATAGAAGCTGAAAGTTGCCTTCAGTTTCGAACAGCTAGAACAGAAGAACGACGAGACGCTGAAGCCACTGTGGCTACAAGCGAAAAAATGGACTCATGCAATGCAAGGGATCGATGGAATTCTGTCCCATAAAGAAAAAATAAGTGGCAGAATTGTGAAGCAGTTAGTTTTACCAGAAAACAAGCGGAACACAGTGTTAGAAGTAGCCCATGACAAACCAGTTGGCGGGCATTTTGCTGGAAAGGAAACGCAACAGCGAATTAAGAATTCGTTTTACTGGCCGAATGTTCCAGTTATGAGAGCGCCAGATGCCAGCCAGCCCTTCGTTCTGTCCACTGACGCATCGGATATAGCGATAGGGGCATGTCTTGCCCAACGTGCAGATGATGGGAAAGAGTACCCGGTGGCCTTTCTCAGTTAAAAACTTGCTGCTCCCCAAACCCGGTGGGCCGTAATCGAACGTGAAGCTTACGCGGTTGTGTGGGCCTTGGATCGGTTGGAAACGTGGCTATTTGGGGCGGAGGTCTAAATTCGCACCGATCATAACCCTTTGCAGTATTTAGCGTCAGCACCACCAAATATTGCGAGGCTGATTCGTTGGGCGCTTGCGTTGCAAAAATTTAACTTAAATGTACGGCTTGTAAAAGGGACGAGAAACATCCCTGCTGATGCGTTGTCAAGGCTGTAGCGGGGTGGAGTTTTGTTTGTGGTTAAGATACTTTAGACGTTCTTAAGCTGTAAGTTTGTCAGTCTTTCTTGTGATCATTCACGCCGAATGGACGGGAATGTGCGCACAGTTCGCTTGTTCTTCTAAATGCTGCGATTGTAAAGGGACAGACAAATGATAATTTTCTTTTAATTGGAAAAGAAAAAAAAGGGGAGAGGGGGCGTGTCATGAGTGCGGCATGCATGAGGCAGCAGATTCAGCGCCGTCGCCGACGGGTTATCGGGTTGTGTAATTGTTATATTTTTGTTACCCGTGGTGTGCGCTGATTGGCGCGTCGAAGAAATGCGACATGACGACGGAAGGAAGAATCGACGAGACGGGCATTTCTGGGCTGGAGCTGGTTCAAGCAAGACTTTGAGCCCGAATAAAGCGCTTTCCCCCCAAAGGGGGAAAGCGCTATATTCGAGGGGCACCCGGGAAGGCTCCTTGCCTTCCCGGGTCCCACGGCGCCCAAACCACAAGCCGTGACTGGGATCACTTTAAACATTTTTTACGTTTTTTTTTCAAATCGCTCGTGTCCGCTTCTGGCTAAGGGGGGGGGGGGGGGGGGGGGGGGGGTGAAGGGGGCGTATCTGTAGGGTGCAACGTATCGAAGATCCATATTTTTCATGAACATAAAAGAGATTGCTCGAGGCAGTACACGCACGCGCCTCGGACAGCTCTTGATTAGGATGCTCTGAAGCCGGCATCCGAGGCAGGCACGTCGCTCGTCGTCATTTTCATGGCATCACTTTAAATAAGGTGGAAGGACCTCAAGGCCATTACAGCCCAATTAGAGCGCAGCTGTTGAGGAGGAAAGGGAACGGAAGGGAGTGTATGCCCCTCCTCCCTCTCCGTAACCCCACCTCCTCCCCCATTTAACGCAAAATTTCTGCTAAATTTCCCGCAAAATTTAGCGGAAAATTATTTCAGCTAGATTTAGCGGGTAAATTTTCCGACAAAATTAGCGGACACATTTTTCCGCTAAGTTAAGCAGGGAAATTTTCGCGCTAAATTTCGCTGGGAATCTTTTCCTTTATATATAGCGTGGAAATTGTTTCGCTAACTTTAGCTGGGAAATCTTCCCGCTGAGTTTAGCCGACAAATTTTTCAACTGAATTTAGGGGGCAAATTTTTTCGTTGAACTTTTCGAGAAAACATTTCTGCTAAGTTTGGGGGGAAAAGTACTTTCGCTAAATTTAGCGTGTTATGTTTCCCCACTAAATTTAGCGGATAATCTTTTTCTGCAAAATTTATCGGGGACCTATTTCCGCTAAAATTAGCAGGGAATTTTTCTGCTAAATTTAGGGGATATTTTTCGCTAGATTTGGCGAATTAAGTTGCCGCGCTAAATTTAACGGAGATTTTTTCCATCTAACTTTAGCACTATAATTACCCAGTTAGCTTGAGCGGGGAAATGTCCCCTAATGGAACGCGCGGTTACGCCGACGGCGACGGCGACGCCGCTCAACTCGGAAACGGGCGACTAAACGAGCTCTGGCGCAACAAGTAGAAGAGGCGAAAACCGGGGAAAGGGGGAGGAGGTCTTTCAGGTTTCTTGCTTTGCCCTTCGCTCCAGAACAGGCTGGTACGCCACTATGCGTTGCATAGACCGATCTCACTAAGCGTTCGGCGCATCCGTGATGCTCCCTTAACTTTAGTTCACAGTTGGCAGACGGCAGTGCGCGAGGGGGCTTCTGCCGTTTCGTGCTCTACACGCGCAGAGCTCCAGCGAGGTGGTCGCACGTGCATTGCGGCAGCGGTTGCGTTGTCAAACTGCCTTGTGAGGTCTTTCTACTTATCATTCATCAGACTAGATTACATTTTATAGTTTTTAATGAATAATGTTTTAAATGTTTTCTCGTTCTTCTCTTTGGATATTTAGGTACATCATTTTAAATATGTTCACGTATTTACAATACTGTAAGCGTTTTTCTTCAAAACTCTCTAAATTACTTTTGCATCTAGGTGGCCGTGTTTTCTCCTCATACAGGATGGCCATGGGAGGCGCGGCCATGCGGCAAAACAGCCCCGGGAGGACACGTGGTTAGCTCTGACAGCTCGTATTGGTTTGCAGGAGCAGTAGTTTTTGTCGTCTGCGAAGTTAGGTAGAACGGAGTACACGGTAAACAAACTTGGGTTTCATGAAGACCTGAATACCTGAAGACCTAATTTTACCAATTTAGCGATTTGAAAATAACCACACAAAATTTGTCCTGCGAGTAATTCAACCCGTGGCAACGACTACACCACGGATCATAAAAATTTGTGCCGGAGAAATAATTCCGAAACGGGCTGATTTCGGTATTGCACTTGCAGAACCGCAATTTCAACGCAGCATGTCGAAGTCCGTTTAATCGCTAGCTATAGGTCGGAACTAAATGAATAAAAAATTGGCATAGCGTCTTTAACCCTACACTCTTCCCTAACCCTCTCCTCCTCCCTCTCCCGGTCCCGCCGCAGACCAGTGATCAAATTTTCCAAACCTCCCCCCCCCCCCAAAAAAAAAAAAAAAAAAAAAAAACTTTAGACGAGAATTTTTGGTACGCAAAGAAAGGCAGCAAATACTGCACGACATAGACGTCTGACCTGGGTCGATCATATCCCATTTGTACTTCTCGGCATTCGATATCCCTTCAAACAAGACCTCGAATGCACCTCGGCGCAATTGGTCTACGGCTCGCCACTCTGGCTCCCTGGAGAGTTTTCAGATGTCACCAAGTGTTTCCCAACAATTCCACAGAAAGCTTCTTTGGACGACTTGAGGCAGTTAATTCAAAAACTGCAGCCCATACAACTTCGATGTCCCGTTCTCAGAATATCTTCGTTAGTCAAGGCACGGCCACTCGATTAGGACTCCCCTTGGGAGTGGTCAAGGACTAAATATTTTTACGCACCAATTCGTCCGCAAAGAAGTTAAAAAGAAGAGCCTCACACCATTATTCGATGGACCTTTTAAGATACACAAGCGCACCGAGAAATCACTGACTCTCGACATTCTCGGACACTAAGAAACCGTCGCTATAGACCGCATCGAACCCGCATTTCAGGATTCAAATTATCATCCTTTATACAAAGAGCAACTTTCAGCACTCCATAAAACCAAGGAACCAAAACCTGTTTCAAGGGACACATAATCCGCCACATCCTTTCAGTTCAGTTTATTTTACCTCAAAGGCATCTCAAATGAAATGCATTACATGTGGGGGGGGGGGGGGGGGGGGGGGGGATCAAATGACATATACAGATGGCAAAAAAGTGACGACAAGGTAAATAACGCTACTCGGTGACTTCTTCCTCCTCTTACTGCCAGCATTGTATAAACTACAATTTCCTTTCTATTTCCGTGATCCATACTGCCCGGGTAGAGCCCAGTAGGAGCCAGCTCTGAGGGATTCAAGAAATAATGTTCCTTCTTTTTTAAGCTATCTGCGCGAGCTCTGTAATGCTCCAAACAATAAAAACTAACAGTTTCAGCCAGAACACTATGAAGCTCGGACGTCTATACAACAGAGACCATTTGTTTGGAACGCTACTCGGTGACTTCTTCTACGCTGTTTAAGCTAGCGTAGCCTCGACAGTCTTATGCGGAGCGCAAGTTTGTCTGCTTCCTTTGCAGGGATTGTGGTGACGTCAGATCGACGCCGAACTCTGATTGGCTTTGATATAAGGGTACTGGGCAGACCCCAAAGCAAGTTGCCTTGAGGTCTACCCACTATCCTTCAATCAGAGTCAACCATAGCTCTGAGTTCTGACGTCACCATAACCCCAGCAAAAGAACAAGACGAACATGCGCTCCCTATAACGCTGTCGAAGCTACTCGCGCGAGGGCGTCGCCTCGTTTGGCGTCTCTTTCGAATGACAGGCAAGACGAAGCCACGTGCTGTCGCAGCAGTGCTGAGCTGCGACACTCTGGAAGCTACGCTAGCCTTGATAACGTATCAAGATATATTTAACGCGGAGTTTGTGTTGTTTTCTTTTATGTGCACCTTGTATTCATAAAGCCACTCGTGTGACCTAAAACCTGGTTCAGACAGTTGCGTTTGACTGCGTTTGACTGCGTTGCGGCAGCGAGAAACCAGGACATCCCTGCTGCTTATATCGCGTGCCAAGATGATTCCTTGGATTGGATTCCACGCTTCATACGAAGCACAGATGTGCCGGTGACTAGCTTTCCGCACTCGACGCAACGCAGTCAAACGCACTCAAACGCAAGTGTCTGAACCGGCCTTAAGAATGGCTCTTGCGGGGACATTAGCCGCTCGGAACCGCGTCAGCAGCAAGCCGCCCCAGGTGTGGTCACTGCACGTGCGAATTCTCGTGGTGTTTTCGGTATAATTTGCGGGTCAGCGAGAGCAGACAGGTGATCAATGTTTTATAGAATGGGGAGAATTCACTAGCAGCCATAGTTGTGTGCGCGACTGTTGAGCGCGTGCTGATCGCGAGCTTCCAGAGGTTTTTGGCAACGTACATTCCACACCATCGAGAATGTCGGTCTTAGCAGCCTATTAATATGAGCTCGTTCTGAACATACGCTCTAAACAGCGCCCCCAAATATGGCGCCCACAAAATATTCCCTATGCCATCGTTACACGAGATCCACTGTAGAGCAACGGTGTTTTTTCTATAAAACAAATCGTCTGTTAGAGCGGAAAATGAGCTAAGTTCAATCGTCCGAGATGTTGGTTTTACGGAACTTCGTTTCTTCTTAATCGCATATCCTCCGTCATATGACAACGTGTCCGATGAGATGGGTCACTCGAGGAGACAATCCATGATAAAGTCACTGAATCCTGTAAGAGTAGAGCCATTGCCTTCCGTGCCTGCTAGCCTAATGCAAACAAATACTAACACACACACGGCCAAAACCTCGCAAGGCGATTGGCTAATTCGTCTCCATTGCTCTGGCCATCGCCATGTCGGTCCCTTCAAATCTTCGAAGCTTCGAGAGGGTCGTTCTAATGGAGCCGCACCAAGATCACAATGAAGCATCATCGTACTGAAGGTGTTCCTCGCCCATATAAGCGTCTTCGGCACTGTGTATGCAATCAACTTCTCAATCATGCCTATCTCCGGATCTCTTACAATTATATTCTTGTTCTTGTGTATTTCAAAACTGGAAAATTAATTATTAATTATTAATTATTAATGCCTCCAGACTTCGAGTGTGTTGGAGGTACGAAAATGTACGCTTTTTTCGCCGATGTGTGAATATAAAATCTTCGTATACAAGAGACGTTTTTATAAAGCTACTTCTCACTAAAGAGTTTAGGTTGGCTTAACACAAAAAGAAAATTCAAAAACGATTTTTTTTCTTTTTCTAAGACAAAATAACGACCATACATGGAGCATGGCCCTACTTACCCACGGGCCACGATTCAGTTACTTTAGTCCTGATATGGTGTAATGAGGCCATGTATGTCTACCGCGAGCCTCGACCGAGATCTTTCATTAATGAGAGGGCTATCTTAATATTTCAACATCTTCGAGAAAGCTGAAAGATTACGAAACCCAACTTCAAGCGACTCAACGCTAGATGACTATACGCGAATTGTAAGCTAGCTCGTTTTGAAATCTTAAATTTAAATTTAATTGAACGGCCTTTTTTTAAGAATGCTGAGACGCCAGGATCAAGTATCGTGTCGGTACATAAAAGTTAAGGAGAGACAAAAAAGACCAAAGTAGGTATTTCACACTTAAAATAAAGCAATGTTTCAATTATTAACTTCGTAATTTAGGAAGGCGGAGGGAATAAACTGCACAGCGTGTAGCAGAGGACAGCCCTCTCTCGCGTTGTAAATACCCTCAATATAGCCTTGACTACGGCAGGATAACCATCATAACTTCATCAGCAAAAAACAGTGCAAGAGCGTGCATCGCGAAAACGAATCTACTGACAAATATTAAAATACCCTTCCGCCTATGATTACAACTGTGACGGTAGCTCTTATTTTATAGATAAAAATTTAAATTCATAACAAGCAGCGCTTAGCCCTTGAGGTCTGGTGTCTGTGGTGGACGTGCACTTAGTTTTTATTAACTTTACAATTTTACGGGCTTTTGCGCATTTTTGGGGGGGTCATAAAAGGGCGACACCTCGACGGCTGTGGCAAAAACATAAAGCGGCAAAGCAACAGGGGATTGTCTAGCCGAAAACCTATAAAGCTAAGGTCGATATGCATAATGACATGTGGCCCTGCAGGTGCGCGCGCATAGCGCAGGGCGGTGAGACGCGCGTTGTTCGCACGGCGAAGGAGAATAGATGGTCAAACTTTTCTCCTATTTATTGCCCTCAGCAGCACAACTGCAGCGGTGTGGCGTCTGCGCCGTGTGTAGGTGCAGAATTGAGAAATATATTCAAAGTAGTACGACTGATATCAGCCGAGAGGAAACGTCGTGGTACCACTTGGGCCCCTATGTTGCGTTTTTTGGACTCCCACGGCGACTAGGGGGAAGGAAGTGACGTCAACAACGCAGCTAACGCGGATTGGACGTTGATTGGTGAGAGTCGCTGATGAGGAATAGACGCAGAAGAAAAAGAAAAGTGAGCTTTGTTTTCTTCTGCAGAGGTTCGTCATCAGAGACTCTCACCAATCAAGATCCACTCTGCGTTTGCTGTTGTTGACGTTACTTCCTTCTCCCTAGTCGCCGTGGGAGTCCAAAAAGAACAACATAGGGTTCTGGTGGCTCCTCCTTGTGACGTAGGAGGAAAGATCACGTCACCGCTTTTGCGTCTCGTTGGTAGCATTTGGGTCGAGATATCGTTCATATTTCGTGTCAAATTCGCTATGTTGAACGATAGTTTAAGGTTGCTTTTTACCTAATCTTTTTTACTGTATTTGTCGTAAAGATATCAATCAAGCAGCGCTACAACAGTGGCGTCGCGGCCTACGAAACGGGGCCTAGTGACACAAATTCTTGTTTTTGTACTAATCATGACCAAGTAGGTCTTGATCGTAGCTTCGGAAGTTCGGTACGTGAACAAACGACTAGATTCGATAACGTCAGGGTTTTCTGGGTGAATGTTCATTGTTTCCAGCGTGTTGAAAACAGACAGAGGAAACGTAATTCAATCACGAGGACGGCCAAGTCTACGTCCCACATGGCATTCCGATCGCCAGATTTTTCGCAGTTTGGTCGCGCAGATTTGAGGATAGCTTGTGAAAGCTAATCTAGTGTTTGTAGCAAGCGCGACATCACTACTGCATTACCTTCTACGGAAACTTATGGAGCTCGATACTATAGTCGGTTACAGGTTAAGAAGTTAGCGGCAAGTGCCCCTCAAAGGGAATCATATATCCCTCCGCCACCTCCGTACCCAATAGCGTCCCATCGTTTCCGTGACGTCGCGGCCAACGCGCGAGGAGGGTCTTCCCTTTTGTACATTTCTGCTTTATCTTTCGACTTTGACTTAGCATTGTGGAAGCCGCGAGAGGGAGATTAGAGTTTTCGCGCTCCGATGGAAACAAATACGACTTTCGGGGATTAGCTTCCCCCTCCGATGGATACAAAGGCTGCTTTCAGGGGATCGGTTCCCCCTCCAATGAAAACAAAGGTCGCTTTCTTAATAAGTGGGATCGTAGACAAGTTGGAATTCATTGAAGCGGAACAGGGAGCGTTTCCAGGGAACTCTTCTTTCGACTGCGGATGGATTTGAAAAGGGGCGCATCACGCTTGTGGGAGCAGCTTCTCCTACCTTCTTGACTTGTAACCAACTATAGAGAGTTATATTAAACCGTTTGGCATATCCGTTCGGTACGGATACGATTCATACGATTGTCACAAAAAGGCGTGTAAAAATGCGCCCTCGCATTGATCACAAAACTACAATTTCGCTTGACAAAACACAAAAGAGGTTGGAAATATGATCGAAATTAACTGCCGTTGCGTACTTGACGAACCACGAGTAAAGTCTTGGCCGAAAAAAGTCGTGATAAACAATGACTAGCGAAAAACCGAAAGGTCATAATTGTATTACAGCGAAAGATGTTTACCCCTATCCTAAACAATCATGAATAACATTTGCGTAGTCAATGAACAAAATAAAATAACATTTCCATAGTGGCCATGTGGTATGGCCGTCGCCTTACAGAGGTAACCTATGCATATTTTTACGTTAGAGTCCTTCTAGGGGCATTCTTTTCTGATATGTGCGCGTGTATTTTATTCGAACGCACAAACGTATAGTTTCAACACTAATTCACCTTTGGAAGCTTTTGTACTTATTCTTTGTATCTCCTTAGTGCGTTTTGTAACGCCTTGGTGAGACATACAATCACTGATCTACCGTATGGTTTCATACGATCGGTCGCAGCGCCGAAAACCTACCGTTACTACACTCCCTACGGTGTGGTCGGGACGTGGAGCAGTGGTCCAGCTTAAAAACTCTGATCTTCCTTTTATCCATAACACGCGCTTGCATCTTTTTGCCGCGTTGTCACCGTGTTAGTGATGACGGAGCTAGATACAGGATAGCAACGAACACTGCATTGAATTAATGCTCTCACCAAGGGGCTACTGCAAGCACTATTGATATAAAAAATATACATATAAAAGCTTAAAAAGGGGAATTAGTGTCTATACTGTGCGCTTGTGCGTTATAATGACAACTAAACACAAAAGAAGTCAATAGAAAACCACGCTCCTAGGAGGACTCCAACCTAAAGCTACGTGTGCGTTGCCCCCAGAAGGCGACGGCCCACGCCGCTCGGTCCCTATGCAGGTTTTATTCCGGTTGTTTAGGAGGGATATAAATATATTTCGCCGCTATACGCGCAAGGCCTTATTGTTTTTCGCTAATCTTCGTTTACTGCGATCTTTCTCGGCCACAACTTTACGCGTCGCTCCTCAACTACACAACGACGGCTCATTTCGGTGATATTTCCTGCCTATTCGTCCTCTTTCAGCAAGCCAAATTGCATTTCTGTGATCGAGGCGAGGACTCGTTTTTGCAGACGTCGTTTGGAGATCGTCTCGGTCATATACGTACAACTCAGAGATGCAAAACGGTTTCATAAAATGTTGGTCTGATATCACGTAACAATAGCGTGGCTCCCGAGGCATGTTGCAGCTCAATCCACGTTCACGTTTGTTCTCGGCATTAAAGGGTGATTTAAAAAAAATAAATAAAAAAGTGAAGTATATGTACCACATCATGCGGGGTTAATTCAAGCCGTATATATAGGAGCTGTCTGTGATTGAAACCTGCAGCAAACAGAATCGAAGAGTGTGTCACTAGAACGAGAGCGTCCGCCACCGCCGAGCTACACTCCGGAAATGACGGGTGGACGACGAAAAAATAAGACACATCTTCTAACCGAAAAAATCTAGGTCAAGGTTCGAGCTGTTCATAAGAAAAGGGTTCAATTAGTAAATAAACTAATGCCAAAACCACAGCGGTCGCTACCCTGATTCTCGTCGATATGCGTTAGAATTCAGCGCAGGGGTTCTTACTTAAAAAGATGGGAATTCTTAGGGAGCCTACATGTGTGCTGCGCTTAGGGTGATGCCATTCTTTGTAATACCAGTTGCCGACAAACCAATGTTGCCAATCTCGTTACCATGGTTACCCCGCTATGTTTGCAGCCATTTTGTTTCACTGCAATAATCCCCGTTAGGGCTAGTTGTTGGTAGGGTGAACGGTGCGGCGAGTGCGGTGCGTCGTCCCGGGTCCTCGCCAATGAGAAGTTTTCATATGCAATGCCGGTTTGCTGCGTTCCATACTGTCGGCGAAGTTACAAGAATGGTGCGAAGTTGTACAGATTTCCAGCCAATCCGGAAAGAAAGGCGGCATGGGTTTCGCGGATCAAGAGGCCTCTCTGGGAGCCAACGAGTACATCGCGTGTCTGCGGCGTAAGTACAAAATTATCACACAGCAGTACCGATGTTCGGTCTCGTACACTTACGCTGTCGGGTGGTCGAACGAAACGTCCAGGGCAGTCACGTCCGTGACTACTCTGGGACAGCTTTGCTCGCGGACAGGTGTGCTTGCGCGCGAGGTTCCGAGCGCTCGCGCATCATGAGCACTCTGCTTTCAAAACTGCATCGTCGCTCTTCGCTGCTTCTGAACAGGGACACAATCCGCCCCTGAGCATATCTGCGTGACTTTCTGCTTCAAATCATAAAAAAATAGGATGGTGTACGAGTGCGTGCCGGCTGACACAGCTGCGTCGTAGCCCGCAGGTTTAGCAGCGATAGAGCACAGCAGAGTTAGCCTGCCGCCTTACATCTGGAAAAACCTTAACCTATCTCATGTAAGGAGCCTTCATGTATTTATAAATACAGGTACTATTTGAAGCTGGGATCATGTTTCACTCAGCGTGTCATATACATGAAACAGAGCAGAAACTGTTTCACAATGTGTTGTGTCTGAAAATCCGGTAAACCTTTTTTCAGGTACACTTCGAACTATCCTGTTTTGAGGAGAAACGTGCAGATGGGGGGCGGCGCCTCAAATTGACTGCCATACCAACATTGTTTTCCTCTCAAGGTGAGCAAAGCCTGGTGGAACTAGGAGATGCACTAGGACACGGGGAGGAAAGATACATTTTTTTATTATAATGTTAAATATTCTCATAAAATAAATTAATTCAATTAATGTGATGTGCCATGCTCCCCGATGCATGCAGTAACGTCTAACATTTGCTAGGAAAAACAGAAGACAAGCACGCAGATTAGTTTGAAATATTTCTGTAACTTTATTCTATTCAAATTTGCCAATTAGCAAGTTCAGAGCCTACCAGGCTGTCCAGACTCTCCATGTCCACCCCCAAATGCCCATTATGGTGACTGCACAAAAAGAAAAAATCTGATCGTTCCTTCAGTGTGGCACATTACGCAAAAATTGCACGGTAATTTGTTTATCATGATGGCTAAACTTAATTATTGTGTTCTTTAATTTCTTCCAGCGTCTCCGAAGTACAAGCCAGCAGAGCAAAGCCCCGAAAAAGTAGCGCCGCACCGATTTGAAGAGGCAGCTTGCATCAGTGCATCACTTGGAGCCACAGCCTGCGATCCTCCTATTCATGCCTCATCTGAAGAGGCAGTGGCAGCATCATCCAGTACGCCTGAGCCAACAGAAGAGAAACAATGCAGCTCGGCCGCAAGCACCTCGAGCCATGAATTAAGTACAAGCGCCACAAGCACGACCAACAACACAGCTTGTGTCAACGCATCACCTGGGACCGCAGCTAGAGATCCTCCCATTCATGCCTTAGCTGAATCAACTATCCATGACGAAATCTGCAGTGATGCTACAACTGGATGGAGCGGCCCCACACTTCAATCTGTTTTATCGACTGCCGCTTCATTGACACCTCAGCAAGATGACTTCATCTCTGACAACGATTCCATGGATATCGTCACGGAAGATCCTACAAACATTATGTCACAACCTGAAAATGAGCCACCACCCAAAAGTGTGACAGAAGGAACAGAGAACGTTTGTTGTCTGGAGTTAAAGAAAGCTCTACGCGACGTCCTAAAAAAGTACAGTTCTCTTCAAGAACATCATGTGAATGCAAGAAAGCAGATCCGAACCCTCAAGAGTCAACTAAAATGTGTACAACAACAGCTTCAGGCACTTAAGGAACCGAAGTTCCTGGCCGACGATCAAAAGAAGGTCCTTGCAAAACAAAACAGCCGGGGTATGACATGGTCAATGGCAACAATCAAGCAAGCTCTTCAAGTCAAGTTTGCATGCGGCACCACGGGGTATGAGCTCCTTCGGACACTCCGCTACCCTCTGCCCAGCACCAGGACATTAATGCGAAGACTACAAGGCTTTTGCTTCTTACCAGGAATTCTAAAAGAAGTCCTCGATGTCCTGAAAAAAAAAGTAGAGACCATGGAAGATGCAGAACGGGACTGCGTTCTCTTTCTAGACGAGATAGAAATTTCAGGGGGCATAGAACATGATCAGTCGCAGGATTGCTTTCTCGGGTCTGTGACTCTTCCGAAGATGGAGGAAGTCGAAGCTAACCGTGCTTTGGTTTTCATGTTGGGGGGCTTGACGACCCGGTGGAAACAGGTAGTAGCGTACCACTTCACGGGGCGGTCGCTTGAAGGCACCCTCCTGAAAGACTTTGTCCTTCAGATTGTGAAGTTGTCCTTCGAAGCGGGATTAAAAGTACTCGTGGTCACCAGCGACATGGGTGCACCAAACAGAGCAATGTGGCGCGAACTTGGCCTTTCAAGTACCAGGGACTCTGACACAGTGTGCAGCATATCACACCCATGCCTTGAGGGGCGCCGTCTGTATTTCATGGCCGATGTCGCCCATCTGCTCAAGAACATTCGAGCCCAACTGATTCGCTCGGACATCTTCTTCCTGAGCAAGCGGATTGTTGAAGAAAACGGACTCCCCACAAACATCATCAAGCTCGAGTATATCGACGCAACACTGAAGCTAGATAAAGAAAATGAACTAAAGGTGGCTCCTCACATGTCAGACATTCACCTCAGTGACGGTCACTTTACAAAAATGAAGGTGAACATCGCCGTCCAGTTTTTTCGCGAAGCTCCAGTGGCCATCCGCTACAGAGTGAGCCAGGGCCAGTTGCCAGCTCAGGCAGAAACCACTGCTTGGTTTTGTGAGCTTGTCTCTGAATGGTTCACTTTGATGTCGGCGAGGCATCCAGTTGTGGCGTTGAGTAATTTCGATGCCACAAAACACCAAGCTGCCATCGAAAAGCTAAACATCACAGCCTGCACCTTCCGAGAGATGACCATGGGCTCGACATCACACTGGAAGCCTTCACAAGCAGGACTTATAACATCAACCACAGTTGTCTACCAACTTCAACATGAACTCCTGAATGAGCATGGGTATGGCTATCTACTGACTGGACGAATGACGCAGGACTGTCTCGAAAACCTATTCTCGGTTGTCCGTCTTCGAAAACCAGTGCCTGGAGCCTGTGAGTTCAAGTGTGCTCTCCGCATGATCTGCGTTAGCCAGTTTGTCCAGACTCCCAGGACATCTGGCTATGCTGTTGATGATGGGGAACAACTTGCCGACTTGTTTTCAGAGGGTGCGAGGGTTCCTTCAGAAGAGCCTGAAGCTCCAGAGGAGATCATGGATTGGGTGCTGTCAATGCCATCCAAAGAGGAGAAAGACATTCTAGCGTATGTAGGTGGATTCCTCCTGCGTGCAGTGCTTAAGTCTGTGAACTGCAACACCTGCAAAGAAGCCCTGACATCAAACTCGAACAGTAAACACAGCACCCTGATCAAAATGAAGGAATTTGTAAAGCACAGTGAGAACTTAATCTACCCCAGTGATAAAGCCATGGAGTTTTTGATCGAATGTGAAGAACAATTCAAGGGCCTTACATTCACAACCGACATTTTGAGTCTGTGTTCTCCATTTAAAAGTATCGCGTCTGTGCTTACAAGAAACAGCTCGGTGAACACTGGAGTATGCTCACAGCACAGAGACAGTGTGGAGAAACTGCTTCTGGAGAAGTATCTGCATTTCCGGCTGAAGATTCACCTCAAACAGGCCCGTCTAGAAAAACGTGCAAGTGGCCATTCAAGCAAGACATGTGCTGGTGTAAACCTTTCATAGGGTTTGTGTGCTGAGCAGTGTGCTAGCGTAGCGATCGTAGAGGCATGCAGCTCATCTATTCAATGCTTTTCAAATCTATCTTTGTGTATAGTTTTTTCTGTCGTGTGTTTCAAAGTCCCGCTTGCCTTGGTCCAAATATGTAGAGTCAAAATAAATAAGGACACATTCTTTTTGCTTTTGGAATTGTTACATTGACTGAATGTGTATTCACTCTAAGGCAAATAATGAAAGGTATACTAAAATAATTGGAACTTTTTTTTTCATTAATAAATATACCTCTGGCACCATTGTGATAATGGTTCTACACCTGCTGGAGCCACTTTTTGGAAGGCCGTCCCACAAATGCTCAGATAGCTGCTTCCAGCTCATCAGTAACCTAAATATGGCAGCCCCTAAAGGTTTTTTTTTTTATTGATGACAGACGCCTTTGCCGCGTCGAAGTTTTTTGAGGGCATAGCAGGATTATTACGGGGTTCCAACTCGCCCTTTTTCCGCCCCCCCCCCCCTCCCCCCAATATAGCCCATTTTCTGTGCACGTACAAGCACAGCAACCACTTCTTGCCCCCGAGTCCACTGCTTTGTTAGCTGGATAGGCGCTTGAGGATACCAAGTGTCTAGATACACTGCCGCCCAGGCACGTAGCCAGGATTTTGTTTCGGGGGGGGGGGGGGGGGGGGGGAGGGGAGGGGAGGTGGTCCCACCCATGACAAAATGCTGTATGAGGGTATGAGGGGGAGAGGAAATCCCAGCGAAATGGAAGATTTTGGAGGGGGGCCCAAGCCCGATGGCCCCCCGGCTACGTGCCTGCTGCCGCCTTGCCAGTAGCTGATGAGGAGACGCAATGACGATCCGGAATATAAGTATTCAGTGAAACTGTAAAGGCCCAGTGGCCTAAGTAGAAAGCTTTTGAGGTGTATGCATTGGTTGATTTCTCCAACCTTGCTGCTCAAGCCTCGACAGTTCCACTGTCGAACCCCTAGGATGGGCGCAGGAGCTGAAGGAGCCATGGGCGAAGGCTAGCTTCGATAGATGCATCTATAGAAAATGCATCTATACTCGTGGTCACTTTTCTGTGGCAATGCAGTCAATGCTAGGGGAGAGGGTGCACCAACCGCTGTACATGCACATTCCTCCTCTTTGGATTGCCACAGAGAGCTGACCGCAAGTATAGGCCGACGGTGAGCCATGCCAGCAATTCAACCGCGACTTGCAGTTTAAATTCAAGTCGTGTGAGTTTTTGACGCTGGTGAGGTCAATGATTCGAGGCCAAATCATACATGGAACTGTAAGCAAGACGTTGCACCAGAGACTTCTTTGGGAACCCGATCTAAAGCTAGAAAAAGCTGTGGAAATGTGAAAAAAGGACGAAATTGCTGCCAAGCAAATGAAGGTATGGGAGGGGCCAAAGAAAATGGTCCATGTCGTTAAGAGTAGAGCGTTGGAGGGGCAAGTTCCTATTCACAAACAAGGCAAAGGAAAAGAATGGTGCACGAAGTGCGACTTGTTTCACCGGGGCCCCATGTGTCCAGCTTTGGGCAAAGTTTGTAGACCATTTTGAGGCTTATTGCAAGACGGACCGAGTGCGTGAAGTAAAGAACATTGTGGAAAAAAGAAGCGAAGGTAGCCCAGATTTTGACATTCTTGAAATCAGCGGGTGCAATGCAGGACGTGGTTCTGAGTGGCTCGCACCGGCAACTGTGGATGGCAAGGAGATCTCACGATCTCACTTAAAGTGGACACCAGAGCACAACCAAACTTGCTCCCACTTTTGGCTGCACTGCGTCAAAAAGAACACTGTTTTGAAAAAGAGTGCTGCAGTCCTGGGAAGTTGCAACGGTAGTGTGATTTCACACAAAAGGAAAACCACCTTGATGGTGTTCTGCAAGCAAGGCATTGTAGAATTTTTTGTAGTGAAGAAATCTCGTACTTCGATTCTGGGACCCCAAACCTGCGCGAACAGTTAGGTTTGGTAAATCGAATATCGGCTGTCAGGGACGACACCAATGCATTGTTTCAAACTTTCCGGAGAATGGCTTAAGCTTCATCAAGAAAACCTACCCACATGGTGCTTAAGGAAAGAGCTCGGCCATAAAGTATGATATTAAATATCATCAAATGAGAGAATAATTCTATTGAAAAGAACTTTCGGTGACATGGTTTCATGAACAAGAAGAGATGAGGAGAGGTACAGTAGGCTAGCACCAGGGTTCTTCCCGCAGTGGGAGGCAACAGTTCTGCCGTCCACTAGTTAGCTGGCCGCCCACTTTTGTGATGTCCAAGCCACCTCTATATTTTGCTGCGGGTGGAATAGACGGCGTTGATTTTACAAAAGTTTGATGCTTTCAAGCCTCATTTCACAGGAAAGCGTCAAACAAGACTGAAGCCGAGTGCGACATATACTCAACACACGAAGAATTCACAGGGAGCAAATCTAGTCGAACAGCCACGGATCGTCGGTCAGTCGAGCCTGCAGCCGACAACTCCAGACGCACAACCGGAGATGTTGGGCTACGTGTTGTAGAAATAGAGTTAACTAGGGTGCAAGCACGCATGTTGGACGACGATCGGCAGTTGATCACACGAGCCTGAAGCCGATCATTAAAGACGCACGTCAAAACACACGTTGGGGCACGCTCGAAGCGCACACAGATTGCACACAGGAAGACTCGTCCAGCGTAGTCGGAAGACTACGGTTGCCGGTCAAACGAGGCTGAAGCCGACTGCGGAAAATGCACACTGAGACACGTACTAGCACACAGCAGCGCACACGAAACACACGAAGAACTCACACGAGCGACTCCAGCCAACAGCGACGGATCGCCGGTCGGTCGAGCCTGTAGCCGACGACTCCAGACACAGACACACAAGCGGAGACGTTGGGCTACGTGTTGTAGAAATAAAGTAAACAAGGGTGCAAGCACGCATGTTGGACGATGATCGGTCGTTGATCAGACGAGCCTGAAGCCGACCATTAAAGACGCACGTCAACACACGTTGGGGCACGTTCGAAGTGCACGCAGATTGCACACAGGAAGACTCGTCCAGCGTAGTCGGAAGACTACGGTTGCCTGTTAAACGAGGCTGAAGCCGACTGCGCAAAATGCACACTGAGACACGTACTAGCACACAGCAGCGCACACGAAACACACGAAGAACTCACACGAGCGACTCCAGCCAACAGCGACGGATCGGCGCCGGTCGGTCGAGTCTGTAGCCGACGACTCCAGACGCACAAGCGGAAACGTTGAGCTACGTGTTAGAAATAAAGCAAACTAGAGTGCAAGCGCACATGATGGCTCCCTAAAGTAAACAAGAACGCACAAAATTTGCAACATTCGCGTCCGGGCTCCGGCACAGAGAAGGCTGTTCGTAACAACGATCGAGTTTAGACGCCCGAGATGGAGAGGTTGAGTATCCAATAGCACTCGCATTTCGTTGAAAGCGGTCCACACTCAGCTCGCAGCATCAGATTGTGAGGCAGCTGAACCAACGAAGCGTGAAAGACCGCGAGAGCCTCAACCTCGACCGCGCACGACGACAAATGCGGATCACCGCCCTTCGCGGCGGCAACGGCGGCGGCAGCGGCGGCGGCGCGGCGCCGGAGCTAGGTGCTACGGAAACGGAAGCGGCCTCACAGTGTTGCTGGTGTTTCGCGGGGAATAAAAATCAAGGTTGCGTACGTTTAGCGAAAATATGGAGAAACAAAATGGCGATGGGAGAGAGGGAACCGGCAGTTGGCATCACCCTAAGCGCAGCACACATGTAGGCTCCCTAGGAATTCTAATCTCGCAACGGTTCGCACACTGTTGAGTTCGGAGAGCCAGTCAGTTCTCCCGGGCGTCGGCGGTTTAGGATGCAGTCACCACAAATGCCACCCTCTCCCGCTCCCGCAGCGCCCTTTTGGAGGCGTGCCACAAGCCTTTTTGCTTTAGTCAGAGGGCAAGGGGGCGCAACTAGCGAACGAACGGAGAGAAAGAGCACAATGGGAACCCCGCAACGCTCCGCGCTCTCATGATTCCAGCACACTCCGGTCCAAACCAAACCACGACCGTTTAAACAAAAAGAAAACGGCTGCATGCACAAGGGCGGTAAGTGCTAACAGATTTAAAAAGCGGTCACGCGAACATCTTTCATTTAACGAAGTGGCCAAATCGTGTGCAGCGGGGCCGCTTAAGTAGGTGTGATCAATATTGTTGCATCCTGAATTCGTTGATAGAGCGGCCTTCAATCAACATTGTAGTTGAAGCACGTATTTCTTTTCTCTTACTCTACATGTAGCCGAAAAGCGGACGAAGATTACGTAGACGTATGCTCGTTTGTCTCCACGACGAAATATCCGTGCGGTATTGGCGGCCATGAAGCTGTCGTAAGATTCCAACGTAACCTACTGTAGAAAACGCAGCCCCATGTTATTGTTTTCTACGAAAGTTTTCCTTGTGTATTTTGCAATCATGTTCATCTCGCGCCAAAGCACGTGTGTATATTTTCTTTTTCTTTTGATCGTGTGGTTTCTCGCTTTAGCACGTGGCGTTCAATCTTCGTTTTTGTCTTTAGAGCACCGATAAACCTCGGAGTCGTTCAGCCACCACCGGACGCTTGTCTTACTCGCGACGGGCTCTGCCACGTCGTAACAGTGGCGACTAGTTTCAAGCACATGAACCAAGAGGCGGGTGATGAACAGACAACGGCAGGGACGGTATCTGGTGACGCAGGGTTTCCAAGGATAACCGGTAACGCTTTAAGCATGGCCCACCATCTGCCGCAATTTGACGACGAACAAGATAAGTGGAACGCTTACCTCGTGAAGATAGAGTCATATTTTGAAGGCAACGATGTGGTGGATGATGCTAAGAAAAGGGCTCTGCTGGTGTCAGCGCTGCGAACAAGTACGATACAAGTGCTTTGCGGAAGGGTGGCGCCCAGGAAGCCAAATTCGCTAACGTAAGACGAAGCGGTCCGTGCTCTGAGCGATTACTACGACCCAAAACCAAATGAGATTTCGGAGAGTTTCAAGTTCTTCAATCGATGCCAAGAGGAAGGAGAATCAGTGCACGCATTAATCGTGGAAATAAGAAGAATTGCTAATAACTGCAACTTCGGGACGACATTGGACAGGATGTTACGAGACCGAATTGTTTGCGGCGTCCGATCAAAGAATCTGCAAAAACAGTTGCTGGCCAAACGAGAGCTGAGCTTGCAGGACGCCGAAGCACTAGCCGTGGCAGCAGAAACTGCAGAAGCCGACGCACAAAAAATGTCGCGGGAAAGTGGGTCATCCGAAGTACACACACTGAAGGGTCAGCAGAGGATGCCTCCCGCTGCCAGGACATCGCTGCATTCACCAGTAGGCTGCGAACTTTGCGGTAATGCCAATCACAGCAGTAGCAACTGTAAATGGCAGAAAGCAAAATGTTCCCAGTGTGGCAAGCAAGGGCATTTGGCTCGCAAGTGTCGTAACCCTAAGAGCGCCAAAGGACAAAACAACCAACTACGAGCAGTAGAGTACCGGGACGAAGATGACGACAGCCTGACCACACAGATTTGGAATCTCGTAACCGTAAAAGAAAAAAAGCTTGTGCCGCCAGTGCGACGCACTTTCACGTGAGGTGGAATTGATCTGGTCATGGAAATTGACACGGGGTCACCTGTCTGCGTCATAACGAGAGAAATGTACGAAAGGCATCGCAAAACTTGGCCAAGACTTCAAAAGCCTCAAGTGAAGTTGGGTTGCTACATGGGATCAATTCCAGTTATCGGAGAGTTAACCATGAAAGTTGTATACCAGTCGACGACCGTACAGGGTACATTGACTGTCGTGGATAGCCGAGGTCCATGTTTGTGCGAACGAGACTTGATTCAGAAATTGAATCACCGTGACGTACCTGTTTTGAGCCTGACAGCAATCCCAAAATCTCCCTGTGATCAGCAGCAAGGTCTCCAGAGTCTACTGGACGAGTACGAAGACCTCTTCTCTCCAGAGCTTGGAGTCATTCAGGGACCGCCTGTGCATCTGTACCTCAAGGATGGAGCAACTCCAAAGTTTTGCAAGGGAAGATCTATTCCGTTTGCCTTACGAGAGAAAATATCCCTTGAGTTGGATAGGCTCGAACAGGCCGGCATTATTTTCCCAGTTGCACACTCTGAATGGGCTAAGCCCATTGTGCCGGTTCTGAAAAAAGATGGGTCCGTACGTATTTCTGGGGATTTTAAGGTGACACTGAATCCTGTTTGTGCGTTAGAACAGTACCCGCTCTCGGTTATTGAGAACATGTTTGCTTGTCTGAATGGCGGTGACCGTTTCAGCACACTGGACTTGCGGGACGCGCATAACCAAGTGCCTCTCGATGAGGAATCGCGGAAGCTTGCGGTTATCAACACGCATCGTGGCCTCTTTTGGTATAACCGATTACCATTTAAAATAGCCTCAGCGCCCGCTGTCTTTCAAAGCAAGATAGAATGTGTCCTCGAAGGTCTTCCAGATGTGCAGGCCAACTTGGATGACGTCATACTTTCGGAACAAAGCTCTAACGATGTTACAAATCTGAAATGTCTTTTGCAGCGATTCCGAGAGCACGGGGTTAAGTTGCGCAAGGAAAAGTGCAGATTCAGGCAGGAATCGGTCACCTACCTTGGCCATCAGATTGACGGAGAGGGACTGCACCCAACAGAAAAGAATCTTGAGGCCATCGCTGGGGCTCCGTGTCCAAAAAACGTGAGTGAACTGCGCTCATTTACCGGCATGTTGACCTTCTACAGCAGATTTCTACCACAGATGTCTACACTGTTATCACCGCTGCATCAACGTTTAGAGAAGGGTTGTCGTTGGGTGTGGGGCCCGGCACAGGACGAGGCATTTATGAAAGCAAGGAAAGCTTTAACAACAGGAAACGTGTTGACCCATTTCGACCCAGCGAAAGGACTGAGCTTGGAGTGTGACGCGTCACCATACGGTGTTGGGGCCGTGTTGTTTCACCGTGTAGGAAAGGAGGACAGGCCGATCGGTTTACGCTCACGTATTTTAACTGCTGCGGATAGAAAATTACTTCCAGTTGGAACGCGAGGCACTCGCTCTCATTTTTGGTGTGACCAAGTTCCGCGATTACCTTTTGGGCGGAGATTTTACCTTGGTCACCGACCACCAGCCACTTCTGGGATTGCTAAAGCCGGGCCGGACGACCCCTGCCATGGCTGCTGCAAAGATCCAGCGTTGGGCACTGCTGCTTGGGGGCTACCAGTACAAGCTGGACTACCAACCTGGTAAACTGATGTTAAACGCAGACGCTTTAAGCCGGTTACCCCTACCGACGTATAAGGAATCATGCAGCTCAATGGAGCTTCCGGAGTATGTCTTAGCACTACATAATTTTGACGAAGGGACCGTTACCACCACCGAGCTGAAAGACCTGACTGCTGGTGACGACGTGCTCCTGAAACTTAAACGACACATCCTAGATGAATGGCCAACGAGCCGAAAGCACCCTAGAAGTCGAATTACAACCATTCTATGAGAAGAAGTTCGAGCTCTCAGTAGCACAGGACCTCGTGTACTGGGGTCACCGGGTTATGATTCCAACAAAGGCGAGGGAACGATTGCTAAGTCTGCTTCATGAAACCCACCAGGGAGCATCCTCAATGAAAGCGGTCGCGCGGTCAAAGTTCTGGTGGCCTGGTCTTGACAGGGCAATTGAAAGCCAGGCGGCAGTTTGCAGGGAATGTGTTCAAGCTATGCCTATGCCAACTGCGAAAGAGCCAGTTAATTTGCCCGAGACCAAGGAAAATTGGTCAAGAATACAGATTGATTATGCTGGGCCAATAAAGGGAAAAATGGTGCTAATAGACCTTTTCCAAATACCGACGGCACCAGGCGGTGGCTGCACGGACTAAAAATCGAGGAAGTGACCTACCTGCGCTACCAATCGATAATGGGAGCTACGGTACCAGTTGCTTCGCTCTCTGAGCTGCGTCGCGTGCCCAACGCGACTTTAAGGAGGGAAATCCGTAGCGTCCACCCAAACGTCGTGTTTTTCTTTCCGTCCACTTTCTTTTTTTGTGTAACACAATTATATATATGCTGCAATTACGTGTTCTACTCGTCGATCTACAGCCTCATTCCGAATTTCCTCGATTTTTCGTGCCGACTTCCACCGCTTGGCATCGGGCGCTCGCGCGTGCTCAGAACGCTTCTCGGAAAAGGTCCATTGTTGTCGATTCACACAGCAAATGGATCGAAGCCGTACCATTGCCCCACGCGACCACTCAATCAACGATAGCAACGTTACGTATGTTGAACAGTCGCTTTGGAATTCCGCGCACGTTGGTGTCAGATAACGGAACTCAGTTCACAAGTCAGAAAGTTTAAGACGTTTGTCACGATGAACAACATTTCGTATCTTCGAACCGCTCCCTTCCACCCGCAATCCAACGGTCTGGCAGAAAGGGCCGTGCGCACCGTCAAAGACGGGATTAAGAAGATGCGAGGCGAGAACTTGGAAACTAACCTTGTTCGGATGCTGTTCAATTACATAAAAACGCCACAAGCCTCCGGAAGATCCCGGTCGGAAGTCCTGCTGGGCTATCAAATTCGATCGAGGATCGACACCTACTTTCCATCGGTTGCACGGGACGCTAGGAATGATGACCCTGGATAGAATTTTGCTCCAGGGGATCTTTTGTATTTTCGCAACTACGGGGATGGAGACAACTGGACGCCTGGTCAAGTCAAGTCCACCTCCGGGTCGCGAATGCTGACTGTCTCAACGCCGTCAAAGGTGGCACATCGCCACGCTGACCAAGTACGGAGAAGGATACCGGAAGAGGATCACCTGCTAGACCAGCAGGCCGGTACGCGTCCTTCGACAACATCATCATCTTCGGCGATCACAAACGATGAAAGCCACCATCCAGACGCGCCAACGGCAATCCCAGTGGAACTCCAGGAAGAAGCGACGTTACGGCGTTCCAGCAGGACCCGAAAGCCCGTCGACAGGTTTCACTTCGAAAGAAGAAAGAATTGTAGAAAACGCAGCCCCATGTTATTGTTTTCTACGAAAGTTTTCCTTGTGTATTTTGTGATCATGTTCATCACGTGCCAAAGCACGTGTGTATATTTTCTTTTTCTTTTGATCGTGTGGTTTTTCGCTTTGGCACGTGGCGTTCGATCCTCGTTTTTGTCTTCAGAGCACCGATGAACCTTGGAGTCGTTCAGCCACCACCGGACGCCTGTCTTACTCGCGACGGGCTCTGCCACGTCGTAACACCTACCAAAAAATTTGGATGGTTTATCGAATTATGATTTGTTCTCAGGTTCCCTTTTTAGCGCGTTTTACGTTATACCAAAAACCAAACAAGAACTACTTTACGCACAGTTTCTGGTGTTACGTGTTAAATCATATAACCAAAGCAAAACCAAGCGGAGGAAATGCCTGGCCCCGTCACCTGATATTTATCTCTAGGTCCCCATCGATTGATCGCCGCGCTCCAATCGGTTCCTCTCGGGACTAATAATCACTGGGATGATGAGAAGGGCAGAACACCTCTTTCAAATGGCCAGTCCCCAGCACGCACTGGATGCCTTCCACCGTGCTCTTGCTAAGCGCGAACGCTCGAAGATTTAGAGCCGCCGAAATGTTAAGGAGTATTAGAATAGCGCATGCTAAAGTTTTGCGTACGCAAAGAATAGCGGCGTCGCCATTGCGCAAGCGCTGAACGCTAACCACGTTTTTTTGCTTTGCGTACGCTATTTTTCGCAAATTGCGTGCGTACGCAAATCGTCTTTTGCGCGCCTCCAAGATGGATTCCTAATGAGAAGATGGCTAAAGCCAAGAGAAGCAGAATTAAGAAATGGCGGCTCCCAAGACCATGGCTGCGGCCGCTTTGCGTGCGTCGTGAACCCGATGTCGGCGGCATCCTCGCGACTGCGATTTTTAATACGGGACGACATTGCACTCTGTTCCGAAAACCCAGTAAGGCGGGCAACGATCACCAGCAACTTGATGCTTGCGACGCGCAAACATATCTCGGCGAAGGTAGGGTGTGCGAAGGTCAGTACACGAGACCTTTCTTGCCGAGACAACGCAGGCGGACACGACCGGTCGGTCGACCGCTCGCATCGCATTCGCATGTTTAAACTAACCTAAAATGTTACCCTGGTCCAAAAAAAAACTTTTTTTTTTGTTTCTCAGGTTACAGTATTTCGTGTGTGAAATATAACTTGTGACTGTATGTGGGTAGCGTTGCAAGCGCGAGATGCTTGGGCTTTTGCGTCGCATCGGAGAAACGCTATTGTAAACCTCTCTTGCGTGGTGTGCGCTCACTCGAGTGCCAAATTTAGCACTAGCGTGCGCTAAAATTGCATAAGTCATTCTAAAACTTCATGTTGTATAAGAAAGGAATCTCCCACTAAAGGCAGGACAACTAAAATACTTCCTTTCGTGCTCATTTTGTCAGTGACTATAGCATATGCCAGTACGATGCTAACCCCATATTCTCCGCTTCTAGGGTTCTACAGCCTAAGCCTTCGTTCCACGTCCCCCCCCCCCCCAAGAGGGATTTTGAATGTGTTATAAAATGTATACTTCTGAAAAGCCCACGTGATGCTTTACGCATAACTCGTGGTTATGCGTAAGCCAGCGAAGACGTTGCCTGCTCCAGTTTAACTCATTATTGTTTCCTGCATCGAAACAAAAAAGAAAATGACAGAAAGAAACAGCATTGAATTGTTTCCTTCTGCCTTCATAGCATTTCTCTGGCACCCTGCCGTCGGCGTCAAAGATGTCTCATGACGGTCTTTCCTGCTGGGCCGCCCACTGCGTAACCTTCATGCTAAAAAAAGAACCAAAGCTGCAATCCCACTTCACATAGATCATACAAATGACGAGGTGTTCGCCTCAGACACGATCCAAAAAAGTATCCGTGGACTCGCCTAAAAAAAGGTGCGAATGATGTTTCCTTTGTGTTTGCTTCGAGTAGGCCTGAAGACAGATTTTGTGTGATCAACGTGACAAGAACGTCGCTATAGAGCCAGGAGCGGTCAGTGTAACCGCGGCAGGAGGCTAATGTCGACAGTGCAATTATGGTAATCTGTTGTTTTGCGACAGAAGAAAAAAAATTGCAACTAAAACGGATTTTATTTAATTTTATAATATATCAATGACTGAAGCACCTTAATTTGCGGTTTATCTGTCGCACCTCTGTAGAAGTCGCACCCCAGATAAATGCCCGTTTTCGCAGAAAGTTAATATGTCGAGCTTGTGCATCTGCACGGTCAGCGCAGCGAAGTTACATTGATCAACCCAAATGTGTTTAATGTGATCGCGATATATTAGCAAGCGCTCAACAGTTTTAAATTCTTGCCCACGAAGATTGAACGAGAAGTGCAACCCCCACGGCATATTTTGGAAGTTAAAGTCCATATTTAGAGATGGAGCGGCAGGGGAAGAAAACGCATATAAGTCGCACCATTCTGCAGGACACACTGATGAAAACTAAACGAAAACCGACTCATTCATTAGAAGATGCGGAACAAATCCCGCCAAATTATGCACTGTTAGTAGATCGCTCAAATGATTCTGATAACAATGCCTGATAGTCTGCCAACGTCTTTACGTGCATCTTATCGGCATTAGATAAAGCTTTCGGGAGTATCGAAACGATCTACTAAAACTATCTAATATCGTTTTTGGCCTATATTAACAGACTTTATAAAGCTCGTTTGAGTGGAAAAATGTACAAAGAGTGAAATAAATACCAGAGATATGTGTAACCAAACATATAGACACTGGGTACACTTGTTTAAAATCGCAATGTCTCCTAATGTATTTTTGTGTAAGTTCACAGCCTTCATTATAACTAATCTTTTTTATTGACGGAAGACAAAAAAAAAATAAGACTGGCATTCAGACGAAGCCTGACCAAGCAATAAACTATTTTCCCATTTACGGTACGTGACGTCATTAACGACCAATATCAAACTATAGTGCTACACCCTTTAATTCGGGGACAGACTTGGAGACTTTAAGCGGCTCAGTTAGGGACATATAGGAATTTTAATCCCGGCCTGTGGTGACGTTCCTCGACATATTATTTTGCTAGAAAACAATACCGAATTTCGAAGCTCCGCTTCCAGCGCGAACTACTTTCGAAAGCACTTCGTCGCACGCGCGGTGAGACGCGATGGGAGGAAGCGAGCGGGTGCTGGAGGGAAAGTTCTACCACATTCGTAACCGCCGTGATGCGGAGTGCGACATTGCCTTATCGTTTGAGGGGGGACACATAATTCCCAAAAATTCTGACATAGTTCCCAAAATGCCAAACTTGAGCCAAAGATGCCAGGTACCAACAGAAGACTTAGCAGTGAAGCATAAATCTGGCAATTGCTTGGCAAGAAAGACCACAAGCTGCCACGTCGAAAGCGAATAACTAGAAGTGAGTCCTGGATTTAGGCCCGAAGATTCCAAATCACAGCCAGCAAGATGCCTAACTTTAGCCCTTGTTTCGGGAATCATGGCGAAGATACCCAGACGCGCGCCAAAGAAGGTCAATTTGTCTTCTACCTTGACTTCAACTGGCATTTAAAGACCCTAAATGTTAAGAAAATAATTTTGGCTGAATGGACTTTGCTACCTTGGTCTACACTCTACATATAAACAAGGTGTTAGGCGCTTCACGTCATTAAAATGAAGAGTTCTACAGCATTTTCGAAAACAAATTGCAAGTCGATTTGTCTAGGCATATTTTATATACTGTCAATGACATATTTCACGGTCTCAATGTTCTGCGATTTAGGACAAAGCTTACGTTTTGGAATAATTCGCGGGTTCTAATTTTTGCGGCGCGTTGGGATCTCAATATAGATTTCAATTTGTTTACATTTTACCCGAATTGTTCACGGGACCTATTTTACGCGAATTGTAGTCGATTCGCGAAATTCGCGAAAATTAGGTCCTTTACAGTATTCTGGCCACTATTTCTCTTCAATTTTGTTCCTACGTTGTTTGCTCGCGCTTAATTCCCTGACCTCTAAAAAAACGTGAAAATGTATACAAAATACCTGAACGCATGGAGGACACTATTGAGCCACGCCATCTGCATATTGTTTAGAGATAATAAAAATTCACATGACAATTATCTCTTTCTATGTTGTGTACTTCACTAGCTAGATGATATTGAACCTCCAGATTCTTGAATCACTAGAGCCAAGCAGCAGCCTCAACTCTAGAGCCATGTGCGTTAAGGCAGTCAGGCCGCCTGCGCGATTATACAGCCAGACTGAATATCTGCTCTCCTAAATATATTTTCATATCGCATCAAGACAAGCCCCCTCAGAAACACACCGAGGAAACGAATTTTGAGCTATCTTTTCAGCGCACCCCGGCCAACCCGTCAGCAAATGTTCCTCTTTCTTGACATGTAGTATATCAATATCAAGCGCCTAAATCTCTCTTCGCGTTTACACCAAGAACGTAGCTTTTTTTGCATTGTGTTCAATGTCATGAAGCTTCTCGAGTCATTTTTTTGCTCCTCTTGTACATCAAATCTACAATTTTTACTTAGGCCAGTAGACAGAGTTGAGTATTTTACTTATATAAATCCTATTCACTCTAAAATATCTTTCTAGTTCCGCTGGGAGTCATTTTTCTTCGGATTTAAGCCATATCACAGTTTTGTATGTCTGTGTGTCTGACGCCGAGGCAAAATAGACTAAAAAACCATTCCACGACAGCGTTTCAAATATTCACAGATCTTCACTATACAACCTGCTGCCCCCATCTAAAGCCGCAAAGCCCCTCTCCGTGTGCGCGGCTTTAGGGCGGATAGAATTTTGCGCAACTGTAGAACCTGCTTTAGCAGGGTTTCCTAGAGATGCTGTACGATCGTCAGGGTGGCTTCTGGACGAATTCCCAAAGGTATATGCCGGAGTTTCGGCAACTGCGTGGATATAAAATCACATTCATAAAACTATAAAAGGTGTTTCACGTAACGCGGGTTAAATGGCTCCTTCAAAAATAACGCATCTAAAAGAAAAACAAAAATTATCATTATAATAATATTTGATGCTTTACCTGATTGCATATGCGAGTTTTGGAGCTCTACTGAACAAAGGGAAGATGCATTGGTGAATATATAGGTAATGCGTTAGCATGACCCATGTCAAACGCCACACATATCCCCCTTTGGGAAACGCTGACGCTGGCCCCTTCACTTTTTTTGTATTGGCTTTCGCTTTTGGCTTTCTCTTTCGCTTCCTCTTTTGCTTCTTCTCTTTCTTACTTCGTCTTTTCGGCTTGGTTACGGGGTCCGTGTTAGCGTTTTCTAAGTGGAGCGTGTGTGGTGCTTCCCAAGGGCCATGCTAACGCATTACCTAAGAATCCACCAATGAATCTACCTTCAGTTATTGCAGCCTTCTTGGACCAGCGCTAGTATTACTTGGTTCACACTCCATCCTGTAGCGCAAACCAAGGCATACGCTCTCCGCGTACCTACAAGCTTTAATTCGCATTACCATCAGCACGAGCATTTGCTTCCACCCTGTGACGTTGCCTTCCTTTCGCCTTTGTCCTTCACTACTCTGCTGCTCTTTACTCAGCGCGCTTCTCTTTCTACTCTTTAATACACAGATGGACGCCGTCAGTTTTTACCTGTCCTGTGGGTATCCTTGGCAAGAAACACTACAAAATCAGTATACTCTAGATGTATTGAATTACACTAAACGTGAACTCTCTATACGGAACGCGAACCAAGAGTGTGTCTGTAGCGTACATGCACTAGAAAGGCTGCCATACTGAAAGTAGACTCGTGAATACGAAATTAGTACATGCACTTGAAGTGTAGTCAGACTATAATGTAACCGTACTCAAATCATACTAATAACGAATACTTATATTATACATCGGTAAGTGTTCTCAAGCACACTTTTTTATGTAGTCTATAAGTGCACTCGTTAGTACATTTAGGGTGCATGACGATGTACTAAAACATTATTGTTAGCTGTTTGGCGTTTGTTGAGTTGAATACCGTGTCGAAAGTATGTGAAAAATATATATATAAATGCACGATCGGTGGCCGAGTGGTCTAGCGCACACCAGCTTAGAGCACGTGGAGCGAAAGCTCGCGCTGCGAAACCCAGGATCCTAAGTTCAATCCCCGCCCCTGCCCGTTTCGATCTGGATGAGCATCGTACCGGCGTGCGGTCGTGCATTACTACTGCGTGGTGAACGTTAAAGACCACAGGCTAGAGGTTGTACTGCACTGGCTAAATTGCTCATCTACAGCTGAGACTCCAGGCGCCCACTGAGGCAGACTAACTTCCGGCTGTATAAACATACACACTTTGTTGTTTGTGCATGAACTATTTATCAGATTGCGATGACATCTCGTTACGTCAACATCTCGCTGCAATTGCCGGCAACTGTCAATAGCGATTTAACGATGACACATTATCGTGACAAGAAAAAACAAAACAAAACAAAACTGGTGGTCTTTGGCTTTGTTAAACTGATTGAAAAGCCACGCTATTTTAAACGGCGTGCAACTGTCCCAAAATGCGTCCTTGGAATACGTGAGCGCAAGGAGAGGGAAACCAATCAAAGGGATGCGTAGATAACGTACACGGAACGCGCGATGACGGGCGTTCCCTGCGCAGCCAAGCGCACGCCGTCAATGGTAGAAGTTGGCGTTAAACAAAAGCACGTGGACGCATCTCCAGGGTAAACAAACGCACGAGGTGCGCCATGAGCAGACGAACTTGCACGCCGTAAACGTAACAGTTTGTCTACCTTTTATTCGTATTGTTTATTTTTCATTCGTTTAATATTGGTCAATGGCTCCCATACCCTTATAAAAAAGAAGATAATTTTTCTGGTTTGATATTGATGTGTTCCTATATAATGATTCATCAAAAATGAAAAAGAAACTCAACCTGCAATGAGTTTTCACAGTCGCTCGACAAGAGGAACTCACTTCAGATGACTCATCAAAGTTTCAATATGCTACATAGCTTGCCATTAGAATATTTTATGTCAAAACAAATTATGTTCCTAAAGGCTAAAAGAGCTTTATATATAACTCGCGGCGCATCTTTAACTGCGTAGCATGCGTGCAAATACGCGAATGACATACTTTTTTTTTCGCGGTCGCCAGTGCCAGATTGAAGAGTCGCCTCTGAGTGTCGCTGCTGCTTTTGACCTGTTGCTGCGACGAAAGCCTTCGCACAAGATGTGTTGTAGTCTTTTATAGAGGCGGTATTCGGTGCTGGGCAAAACTCCTGTCTCTTCGTTGAGCTTCCGATCGGCTCGTCGTGGTGCGTCGTTGTCGGGCGACTTTCCGTCAACGGCGCTCTGCTTCACATTCTTGTCGAGCTTCCAATCCGGGATTGGGTTACCTACTGCCTAATTAAAGGCGCGGAGGCGCGAAAATCTCCACCGTCCGCAGTGCGGAAAAACTCTGCTTCGCCAAAGCATAGCCAGCAAAGCCGCGGGCCAGCGGGCTTGGTGATGAAGAGCCCGTATTGCAAAGAGTTTCCATCTGTTCGACTGGGGCCATGTGGTTTTGGGGCCGCGTTTGGAATAAACTGCGAGGAGGTGGCGAAATCGTTTATTTTCCACAAGCGCCTCCGACTTTCCTCCTGCTTTCTCCCTCGCCACGCTAAAACGCAGCGCATACGCACTTGCGAGCTATTTTCAAGTTCTTTCCCCAGGGCGTTAACTAGGGCAAGGCACTTGGCTTTTGCCCTGCTAGACAAATGCCAAAGTCTAGTTTTCCTTTTGTTCCACGTAATTTCTAAAGTGCAAGGCATACGCCAAGATAGCACATGGCAACCAAACAACTAGTCGTGAACTTTAATTTTCGCATTTGCCCCTATATTGAGTCCCAGAAATTCCAGATTGCAACCCATGCAACCAGCAAGTGAAGCCTAACTTCGCTCTGTTTTGGGTGATTTAGCGCCAGAATGCCCAAACCTCTGGAGAAGAACAATCTTGGTTTTACTTTGGCGTCTTTGGCTTTCTGAACCCCGAATTGCAAGACAAAAATAAAGCTAACTTTGGCAAAGCGAATTTTCTACTAGGGATAAGATAGTATATATACATATTTCTCAATGATGAGCGCTCTGGCAGTGGGTGTCTACCAAACTTCGCCTGTCATGTAGGACATAAATGGCATCGTTTTCTTTTTTGTTTGTTCCTAATAGATTTCTAATTTGCGATATTCTAAGTACAATATTGCGGCGCACCGCCACAGCGGAAATTTCGCAGATGTACACGCATTTTAGGTGCAGAAAACTTCAAGGAGTGTCTGAACCCACGTAACATAGTAAACTTACTCAACAACCTAAAATAGCAGGCGCTTTAAAATCTGACAACATCTCCAGAACCTTTATTAATTTCCTTTCTCTCTTTCTCTTTGTGGCATAATTTGTATGGCGTTTGCTATAGGGTTTTACTTATATTATTACACAATATTAGTCGCATGGGCTAATCGTTTTTTCTTTGTTGGGCAGGTTTTGCTGAATGACACTTTAAAAAAAATTGTCGAACAATCACACAAAGTGTGCTGCGATTGACAGTGGCAGCTGTTGCGTTGAATAAAGAAGTACTTAATAAATTTACCTTTATTCCTTCTGCCGGAGGAGCCTTGCCATTAGTAAAAGAGCTGTAGGAGACCTGATAAAGAAGATGTGTGAAAGGCGCTTTTGCGCTCCCTTTTGTGCGTGATAATCGGGGTCCTGCGCCCTTTCCTGTTCTTCTGCCGCTGGAGCACTCTGTCAACTCTGCTCTGCTCGGCGTTCTTGCGATTCCCGCTCTTCAGACGAGCGAGGAGGGAAAAAAGTAAATTTTCCGTGTTGCGAACATGTCTTGAGCACTAAGCAAACGCCGTCAGAAACTGTGCATTTTTTTTTAAACTACCAAGCAAGTGCTTACTCAAAAATGATGAAAACCGTGGAAAACTGGTGGAGGGGCATTTGCTAGATTTAAGAGCGATGATGCAGAAGGAACACGCGGTTGGGTGGGCCTTTGCTTTGTCCGACCACTGAACTTCAAGTGACCGCCGTATGCCTAGATAGCCAAACGCCGTAAAGCGGGAAAAACGAACCTGAGCGTTCTTTCTGCCGAAGAAAAAGCGCCCTATACGACGCTCAACGCACTGTTCGCGTCAGGGATACTCGGCACATAAACTGACGCGATCGTTCCTAGGTATCACCCCGTTCACGATTTCACCGTTCGATCACGAACCACGCGACATGCTCGTCGACATCAAAATTTCCGAAGGATGAAACATGTCAGTGGGCCAGGAAATTCTTCAGCACCAATTTTGCAGGCCTTGCGCGCCGTGAGATTCAACCGCCTGTAATATAAATGCTAGCTTTATCTTACCAAATAAATGTGGCTGGAGCTCAGAAAAAAAGCTACATAAGCAGCTTGACTGGTCCTCAGCCCGCCACAGGTACACAGCATGTTGCAAAGAACACGCGCAATAAATCGTATCACGCAAGTACTTACCGAACAATAAAGTAAAGCAGTGAAAAAAGTCTACTCAATAATGAAAAACAATGTGAAATATTAATTTTGATAAAAAATATCCTCTAATCTCACGTGTGCTATAAGATTCTATGTCAAAAGTATATCGCTCAAGCGAGTTTTGTAATGTCGGCAAGGCAATTTTACTCACCTGTAGGCCATAATTAGTGCGTGGTGCATACTATCCAGGGATACAAGTGACGCCCGTAGTATGGTATAGGTTTGTTTCAAGTGATGCCAAAAATAATAAAAAGCTATTCATCTCAAGACATTGCAGTTTATACTTCATACAAAGTCTACATTCATAATATTTACATATCTTTAGAACAACTGGCCTCTCAAAAACTTGGTTAGTAGGATTACTATAAGGCTCGCCCCACGCGATTCTTAATACTCTTTTCTGAGGTAGGAATAATTCTTGAAGATGAGTTTTGGTCGCCATACTCCAGGCTGGGTTACGGTAGTTCAGATGGGATACAAATAATGAGTTTTTAAAAAAGCAACTTAACTCCAGTTTGAGGAGCTCACGATTACTGTGTAATATACCTCGGATACACGCACGTTTACAAATTATATAATCAGCATGCTTGGTCCAAGTTATGTGCATCGTAAAAATTACCCCCCAAAATTTTAAACGTACTAATTCAATAGCGAAGGACTCTAAAAATATATCAGCTGCAAGGTCAAGATTCTATTCTTGGAGTTAAAAGAATCGCCTTGGTTTTACTTTTATTTATTATAAAATTATTTGCACTAGCCCATGTTTCGAGAGGGTTTATGGTGTCATTAGTTGCATTTGACAGATCACTATAAGTTTTAGCTGAAGAAGAGTGGCTGGTGTCATCGGCGTAAATTATATATTCTTTACCAGCTACGCAACAATAACAATGTCATTAAGATATATATTAAAAAGTGACGGCCCAGTATGCTGCATTGATGTGTTCCAGATTTAAAAGGTTTAATATCAAAGGAGTAATTGTGGATATTAACAAATTGCTACCGATTCCGTAATTACGATTACATAAGTAGAGACGCATGCCTTCTAATACCATAAATTAAAAATTTTCCAAGGAGCAGCTCATGAGTAACGTCGTACAATGGTTCCGTAAAAACAATAAATATATTCGGGACTACATTATTTGCGACAATGTTGCCTTTAATGAATCATTTCTGGTCTAGCCAAACAAGTTCCATAAAGCGTTTTTTTACTAAACCCGACTTTATATTCTGTAATTATGTTATGATTATGCATACATTTCATGAGGTGATTATTAATAATTTTTAAGCCCTTCAAAAATACCGGAAGAAGTGATATAGACATGTGTTTGTCTATATCATGTCTATCATTTTTTATAGGGAACCGCGACCTTAGTTAGCCATCTGCATTTTTGGAAGAAGTGTGGCCGTTTCTAAACAGGGATTAAAATATGTGCCAAATCATGGCCGATAGTGTCCAGAACATGTAAAACTGGACACATTTGTATATTATCGGCGTCACATCTATAAGTGTTGTTCACTGTGCGGAACACTGACACCACCTATTCTTCAGGTACCGAATATAAATAAATGATATCGCCAATGTTGCGGTTCATAAAATTACAAGCATCGGTTATGTTCGAATTCCCTTCTAGATTTAATAAATGTTATTAATGAGATTAGAAAAGAAACGAGCGGAAGATTCAATAATGTTGTAAGTTATTGATTCAATATTGGTTGCGCATTGTTACGACTCAAAACAGAATAGACCATACGCAAAAAGAAGCGCCATCTAGTGTATTCATGATCAATTATCAGATTTCCCCCATATTGGGGGAGTTCCCACACCGATGGTTTTGCCCATTTCACAATAGTCCTGGCAAAGTGGAAGTCGTAGAACTAAAATATGATCACCTGATGCAAGTCCAATACGAACCCTTCACAGACGTCTTCGAAAAATCGCCTTCATTGACCTGGATGGCCCAGTTCACTGCTTGAGTGACGACTGTTGCGACCTCGTTGATGACAATTCCTTTTCCAGCAGTTTGCGGCCATCTTTCTTTTCTTCTTTGAACCGAAACTAACCAGCAACCGGTTGAGTGTACAAATAAATTGCCATAATATCATGATAAACCCCCCAATATGGCGGCTCCTAATGGCATGATGATGATAGCTAGCAAGGATTTTGCATATGGCCTATTGACCCTTCTCCACATCGCGTCAGTGCGGTGGAATACCGCATTGTACAGATTGTGGTAGTAGAAAGCTTTCCATTTCTTCAAATCTTTGTTTAGGCTTTTTTTCTGAACGCCTTAAACGTTTTAAATTTTTCGGGGTCTTTTGCGTTTGTCTTTGTATCTTTGGAAATAATTATGCTGTTCTTCACAGGTTCCGAGCTTTCCTAAAACGCCTGCAATTTTAATAGGGAAAGTGCTTATCATAAACAGTTTTAAAAATGTGAATATATGCCTCGTAAACATGTTTTGCATTTGTTTAGGTTAAAACGTCAGCCCAGTGTGCATTGTTCAAACATTCTCTGAAGTGCACTAGGCGATCGGCAGTAATGCTTTCAACCAGAGTGAGGATTTGTGGGCAATTACGTCTACTAATATTTTTATTCATACGGAAATTGTTTCAGTGTTGTCACTGGTATTGCAAGATATCACCCCTGATTTTTTCTTTATGTGTGGTCACAATTTGTAATTAATGAATTAACCTTAATCTAGTACAAAAGAACCAACGGTTCTTTTGTACTAGAAATACGTGTTGGCCGAGCTATGACACTCATACACCAATTCATTTGTAAAAACGAAGTGATTTTTGTGCAATCATTTTACATTCCAACATCGAAGTCCCCTGCCCAAATTACATTATAATTTTTTCTTCGATAAACGCAAAAAATTCGTCCAGGAATTCACAAAATTTTTAAATGTTTCCATCTGAAGGACGGTAGAACGGAGACACAACATTTCAGTCAGCTTTTATTTTATTGAAAGAACTTCACAGTCGCCTGTCGAGGTGCAGAATTCATTCAAAAGTTTATAACACATGGTTTTATTTCTCAAAATGGCGACACCATCACCGCGCCTAGATAACCAATTTTTCGACTGGGAGTTATGTTCAGGAAGTTTAAAAATATCAACATCACATTTATACCCAGTTTCGGATAACATGAATACGTCTAACTGGACTTCAATTGGATAAAAATGTTCTTCCAAATCACCAAATTTAGTTTTCGCGGATCTTGTATTTATATGTAACACTTAACTGAAGAGGCGTTTACTTTATCCATACAGTATTTTGGTTCCAGCGGTAGTAAGGTGTTGGAAAGCCATTTTACAGAAAAAACAGAACGTGATACGAGAGCAAGAAAAGAGGAATTCAATTGTTTAATATTCGTAAGATCAGAGACATTGTTTACAACATACGCTCAATCACCGTCTTTATCGCGAACGAAACTTTTACATATTTGTGCTAAACAAACTGAAATCTTTTCACGCTCGCCCAGTTATTTCGCTGCGTGAAGTAGTTCTCGCTTATGTCGAGTCATGTATTCCAGGGTGTAAAACATTTCTCGAGTTTTTCTTGGTTCGTCCTTTTTTTGGAGCCATCGATTTCGGGTTTGCTGTTTGGCGAAGCGAACAATGACCACTAGAACCTTTCCTGCAGTCAAAGGATGCTAATGTTCCGACACTACTTCCGGTTCAGTGAGTACTTGTACGCCAAGCTTAGTTGCGGCATCGTTAACTTTTTCACGCAAGTTGTCGTTATTTTTTGCGGTATTTCGTGAAATTCAAAGTGTTGGCGCCTACTTCTCCATTCAAGTTCGTCCAGTTCCTTTTTCAGCTAGAAAATGTCATCTTTGCTAGTGTCCTGCTCAAATCGTGCAACTCAAGCTTTTTAATAATTTATATCTGCGTTTTCTGTTTTTAGTTTAGACATGATTGCGTCGTATTATTCGGACATCATCTCCACACAATGTACAATGCGATAAACGGTTCTCTTAAGACTTTTGGGAAGTTCAAGTTTTTGGATGATATAAGCGAACATCCCGGCAATATCCGTTTCTGGTGGTCTGGTTTTCTTCAAGGACTAACTTATTTTTCGCCTTCTATACACGTCGAACATTTCCATTCTTCTCTATAACTTTCTCCTTTCTTTTGTACAACGCTTCAGATATTCCCCTGCGCTAAGCGAAATTATAATCAAAGCAAGATTCAGAGCAAGTGGCGACGTGTTTATCACCAAGGGATTTACCACATGACAAAAATACCTCATACACGGTACTGAACACACTATGCAACTGTATGGCAGTCGCAGCGGCCAATAGAAATACGTCAAAAGTAAGGGGTGTAAAATCAACTTGAAAAATAGAGGATGTAGGCTGTTACGTTGGTGCTCAGTTGCCTGTGCCGGAACCGGAGGCTCACTGTGAGCCCTGGTGAGGGACGATTGAAGCGTCGCCTACCTTGAAGATGACCTCGCAGATTGTTGCAAGGTCAACTTGATAAGCGATGACCGTCCCGTGTGTCCTAAGGTGACCCGTTCCGGTATTGCTGGCCTGGGAGTTTACTTGTGAGATTGAAGTTTCGAGACTCCTCAGAGGATAAAAGGTCCGGCATGCGTGTCTGAGAAATACAAGACGAAGTCTGTCACGTTGCGCGTTCAGTTGCCACTGCCGCAACATCGCACTTGAAGCCATAACGTGAGCGCCTGTCCTGCCACGCTTGGTTTGGCCGGGCTTCACTTGGGTAAGCCAAGCCAAGCCAAGCCAAAAGAAAAAAAAATCAAAATTGACCATCGTTTTTGTGGATGTGCCCATTATGAGAGTATATACGGTTTGTTGAGACGAAAAAAAATTGTTGACTATGCATCACTTCGTCTTTCTAACTAAAGCCGCTCTGTAATGGCTATGCCACCCCTGTTCGCCGCTCGCGAAGCAAATGGCCGCCTATGGCGATTGGGCGCTAGATATGTCTTCGGCGTATTCTTTAAGTTGATTAAAACAGCGGAAGGACGCGTGATATCTCTTTTGATAACATTTAAAATGTCTCAAACGTCGCATATTGTGACATGGACGCATGCTGGAAAGTTTACGACAGACGCGTCGTGGAGTTTTTTGAGATACCAGAAGCGGCGCCGATGGGCAAGACGGAGAGAGGGGAAGGAAGTGAATACTCTACTTCAGTTATCGCGTGGGGTTTTGCATACAAACGCCGCCGAATTTTACAGGAAAAGAGCAATAAAAGGTATTGAACAGTACCTGCTAATGCCCTTTTCCATTCGAGTATTTCTGTTTTATTTACAGCACTGTAAAGTAAAACACATATGCTTCGAAAGTGGAGGGAACAGTAGGGCTGCACTTTAATTTTCGATCAGACAGGGCAGTTTCTCATATTCCTGGGCTTGTAAAAAAAGCTCTCGTACATATTGTTTATCTCCAGTCACTCGTTTAATGACAAATGTGATGGTTGCTTATTTTTTCCCCCTTGTTGTTTTGATTTGCGGGGAACTTCTGTATGACAGCTGTCCTTGTTTACGAAAACAATTTGTCAATTTCAAGTTCTGCCGACAAACGCAGATTTTTTTACATTTTCTAAATCAAATAACCTTAATGTTTCAGGTTTTCTTTTTCGCCGCTTACAGGTGTGAAGTAATTGTGTAGTTTGCTTAGAAAACAGAATGTTAGTCAGCCCAAATGGGCGTTTGGGACCTTAGCTTTGGATAAAAAACTTTGACAGTTTAGATCGACAGCTAGCGTGGATTCTTGAACGGGCATCACGCAGTAGTGATACATGCTCACATGCCGGTACGATCATCATCCTCATCGAAGCGGAAGGGTTGGGGGACTGAACCCAGGACCTCCGGGGACTGAACCCAGGACCACCAGGATTTGCAGAGAGAGCTTTTCTGTCACGTCCTTTCGTATTTTGACATGAACATGAATTCACCAGGTTTGAGTTTAGGCGGTTGTTAGAGTGATTAAATAAGATAATAAATGTTCTCACGAACGAGGTGGGACAACGTCTTCCATGAGATACCAATCCAAGGTTTCATTTTTGGGAGGTTTTAATATGTTGGCCTTTCTCATTAGCTGAGCCGTCCCGATACATCACAGTAGTCTTAGATCGATCAGGTGCTGTGCAGTAAGTTAGGCACATGCGCATATAGACTGCGTGTTGTAAAATTATTTCAGCGTTACATGTACATTTTATTTTGTACTCAAATTATGCCAATTCACATTTTGTATATTATAGTTTTCACCACTTTCCAGGCGCATATCTTAATTAGGTTAAAATGTTATTCACAAACATCAAGTTAAAGTAGAAGTCTTACTTCTTGTGAATCCCAATATCACAGAGGCTTACATAGAAATTACTGTTACATGAACACAGGAAGCACAGCAAACGGCGAGCAGTCCTGACATCAAGCTAACACCACCATCGTCCGACGACTAATCCCAAAATTTTGTATATATATACATGCAGTCACCAAAGCTTAAAGCGTTTCGAGATTAATAGACTAAACTTGAAGCCCTCATATATTTTACACCTTTTGTTTTGTTTTCTGTGTCTGGAATCCCAGTTATGAAGCTAATATGGCTTAACATTTTCCACGCTAGAGACCCTTAATGTCAGGTTGTCTTATAATAAATTCCTACTCGCCTCAGTTTCCAACAACCTTGGTCGTAGTTCGCAAATATATTTGCATCCGGAGAGTGTGTCGTCTGCTTCTTGAGCAGGAGTTGCGGTAACGTCAGAACGACGCCGAGCTTCGACTGGCTATGATTGAAAGGGTAGTGGGTAGACCTCAATGCTTAAGGTCTACGCACTATTTTTTTTTCAATTCTCTAGTAAAAGCTCGGTGTTCTGACATCATGTCAACACCTCCACTAGAAGCAGACAAACATGCTCGCATTTAGCGTCCAAACAACGTCAACCCTACGTTTCCTCAATGCTGTCACGCCTTGCTCCGACTACGTTTTCAAATAATACACCCTAAAAAATGTTTGTGCGTCTATTTTCACGCACAATACTCGGGGAGCCAATCACCGCAACTTACGGAGGCAGCTCAGCGAATAACAATGCCGAAATATATGTTTATACCAAAAAACGCAGTCGGAGTTGTGACATTAAGCAATGCAAAACGTCACGCTTCCATTGCTTAATGTAACAACTCAGAGTGCGTTTTTTGGTCTAAAGATATGTTTCGGCATTGTCATTCGCTGAGCTGCCTTCGTAAGTTGCGGCGATTGGCTCTCCGAGTGTTGTGCGGGAAAGCAGACTCACGGGCTTTTTTTAGAGTGAAATCCTAACCCCTTGAACTTCCTGCTTCTGCTATAAGCATGGTCATGATTAATAGTTAATTTGACCGGAAAATACTGTTTGTATTTGTAGCATGGAATAATCGACCTATTGGTTATGTTATTCGCTGACACATTTAATGTTTTATTAACAAGCTTATATTCTCAGAAAGGTTTTACACAGAAATAGCTCAGGTTCTGCCATCAGCCAAAGGGCTTCCGTTTGAGAAGTACCTTCACTAAATGCTAGGAGATGTTTTATCTCAATGTTTATAAATTAGTTTATTTTCTTGTAGAGCTTGTACCACACATACCCTTAAAAGTGATGTGTTCACCAGGGTTAAGTTTCTTCTGTGAATACCGATGAACCCTGATAAGTAACCACCGAACACTTTTTTTCTTCAAAAACAGGGAATATAAAACATCTCGAATAAGATCTGTCATTCAAAAAGCACTCAAGTTTTGCCGAAAGAACTTTCATCTAGGGATTCATTGATTGTGTACCCGGGACCCTGAGTACATGGAACTGCCTTCAAAGCTGCTTCTTTCTTTGGTAGCCTCGTCCCTTGTTCCGCTTCACTTTTTTTATGGAATCACGTTGTGCGAGCCTTGGAAACCCTTTTCTTGTGTCATACTTTACCAACATAAACACCGAAAAGAACCAGATCCTCGCCGACACAAAAACAGCAAATGTTCGTAAAAGGACATACTAAAGAAAGAGAAACCGCCTAGTATGAAAAAAAAATTGAAAGTTCCGGAATCGGTAACACCTTGACATGATTGGTGAAACTACAACAATAACACGCATAAATAGTAACTCTCCCAGCCGGTTGTAAATTTGTGTAAGCTGTGTACTGCACTTGATTACAAAATCAATTTATTAGGAATAGAGAGCAAATAAATAAAAAAAACGTTGAATATGCAGCCGACAAAAATTCTGAACACCTGCTTTCGAATAAAAACAAGAGGCTTAACTTTTAATGTTAATGATTTTCCTATTAAATTCAAGGGGAATATGCACGCATCATTTCTATTCAACTTTAGTATAACCCGCTTGCTTATTTTTTATGTGTTTTAAGATACACTTTTATTAATTTGAACTACACTTTAGCAATCGATGAACACAGCATTTTAATTGTTAAAGACGGTACACTGGAGTCAAATTGTCTTTATACGTTTTCGCATAATATACTAATTATGTGACCACTTTATTGCTACTCATAGTTGAGACATCTCCGCAGAACAACAGCTGGGCACATTGATGAATACAAAGTGTACTGCTGGATTGTGTATGCCTTGAATTTAGCCAGGGGTGAGAAGATATCGACTAGCTTCGACCACTCTACTTTTTTTACCGTTTCGTCGTTATTTCTGTTTTTGATAAATACTATACTGCTTGGAAGCATCGCAAGACAAAATGAACCTGGGCTAGAACCAAGTCTACATTTTTCATGTTTCTAGTTACAAACATCCATTTGGGGTTGCACGAGGCAGCTTTAAAGTTTATAATATGTGTGCTGAAAAGAGACTAGACCCCTATTATTCGCAGTAGATTAAACGAGATGTAGGTATTATAAAATATGCCTCGGTATAATCGAACATAAGAAACGGTGATCCTCCTTGTTCATAGTAAGTCACTGCTTACGAAATTTAGGGTGTGGTAAGTCTTGAGCGTTTCATCGTCGCTTGAAGCCCAGTTATACTGCAACATTAGATTTTAAAAAAACTCAAAAAAGAAAACAAGAAAAGCAACAATCGCAATGCAGCTTTGTGGAGGCTATAGCGTTTGCAGTAGCTGAAAGCTTTAAATATACGGAAGATCGGTAGACTAATATTAATATGCTCGGGATTTGCCACAACCTGTGTTTCTTTATTTCTTTTACGTTGTCAATGACCACAACTCTTTCTCTCGCTTATCACTAGAGCCCTGCATATCCGCAGATTCCCTCGGACCATCAGCAGATATATTCTGTCAAATGGCGGATGCGGATAAAAATGAATCAGTCTTTGCGGATTCCGGATCGGACTCAGATATTCGCCGGTTGGATATACGTATTTTGCGAGGCGGCCCACACTTAGAGTGAGGAGGCAAACTAAGTCTAGAGTGAATAAATAAGTAATGCTATGAATTACGTCACCGAATGTTTCGCGGGAGTAAATTACTGTCTCAGTTAAAAGCAACCAATCGAGGAGAACAATTTTTTATGCCAAGGAAGACCAAGCTGATTCTCGTTAAAAAACAGCTTTAGACAATTCCATTTCACCAAAAATGCTGTCCATCTTCCGAGTAAAACGTGTTATTTCGTTGGGCTTTAAAAGAGCGGAAAGCGTTTTTTGGCATTGAAAACCAGAATAGAAAGCCACAAGTATAGGTGAAACCTCCTCGAGAAGTAAAACCTTATCTGTGTGTCTTTTTCATTTTTTCAGCGTAGTTATGTTTTGTTGATAAGTATGCGGTTTCGGGTTGTGAAACCGATAGGAGGTGTTGCCATTCTTGAATATTGTTATATTTTCACAGTGATGTGCTCACGTCTTACCCTGTATATACGAGTACTTCGCGGCAGTAAGGAACCGCCTTTTTTCTCCTACTTATTTACTGTTTGGCCTCAATAATGCTATTAGCATGTCCTTTATCAATTTTAATGTTTCGAAAGTACGCGCCTGTCTGAAGTGCGTCTCACAAAAAAATAAAATAGGTGAAAATGTTGAAAATATTTACCATTTCAGTGGCACTTCTGGGCAGAATGTCGTAAACTCCCAGGACGATATGAGAGCTGCGATCATCTTTCCAGCGACGCGAGGTGTCGCAGGAATTATAATAATATGACTTTCGCGGTAGTATGACTTCCACCATATTCAGTCTCGAAAAGTTCTGTTGCAAAGATAAGCAAACGTCGTATCCAGAACTTTATTTTTAAATTCACACTTGATTTTCTGATGCGACATGGAAGCGGGAATCGCGGGTTTGATACGGCTTCAAGTTTTTCGGATGCGGTACATTTCGGATTAGGATGCAATAATTTCAGAAAATTACAAATGTGTTTCGAATGCGGATCCAAAGTCTGGAAATGCGGATCGCATCCGGATGAACAAACTGATATCCGCGCGGGGGGCTGTGCTTATCAGTTATTAGCCCTTCCAACCCCTTCCCCTCTCTTATCCTATGTCTAAAAGTCAATTTTTGTGGGCAAAACCTCTTCCATTTATTTTTGTTTTCCTCTCATCAATGAGACCTTTTCTCACTCACTCATCACGCAGGCTCAAACTGCAAAGTCATGGGGATATGGGTCTAGCTCGGCGTCTAATATTAATAAAATAAAGGTGATGCACATTCTTAGTGGTAGTTACACAGAGCAATAAACAAAAATGGCAACGTGCAGAAGCGATCGTTGAAATTAGTTATTGTTTGAGTTATAAAAACACCCATAATCTACTGTCACGCTATGTGTGGAAGCATTAAATACCAAGTGGCATTGACCTCGCCTATGGGGTTTGCTTGAAAGCAAATATTCGTGTAGTCCTACCACGGGTTTCTGCAAAAAACGATTAGCACATCAAGTTTATACTATTAATTTTTTCAAGATTTATGTTTTAAGTTCAAAAAACGTGCTTACGATTACCATCGATTCAAGTAGTGTTTTGACATTAGCTATTGGAAAGCTCGACTATAAAACATGTAGTTGCAACAATTGCAAAACAAACCGTTCCCTGCAAATCGACGAAAGATATTTACTCTTTTTTACAAGCTCTTTTCCACCCTCTGGTAGGAATTTAGTTTCACTCAGAGCAATTCTCAGTTCTATCACGCTCTGAAATGTTCAATACGTAGCCCATAGCTTAACTCTTTCTCGGTCTCTAAGCACTTCTAATTGGTTTCAAGTACCTAGAATGAGGTGCATCTATATGGTAGGTGTGCGGCACAAAACAAGGAAAAGCCCGCTGAGAAGTAAAAAAAAAAACGCAATTTTCTTTGTAATAATGTTGCAGCGACAATTACGAGCAGGATCTTACAGGTTTAAAGCCGCATATCATTTTTATTTGGATGTACGCAAATTATGGTTGGATAAAACGAAAGCTCTAGAACGAGTGTAAAATCTTACTTTACGCTGCTATGAAAACTGTGTCTTCGTGTTATCTGTTTTTTTTTTTTCTCCTATATCGGTGATGAAGAAATAACTCACCATCTAACCGCTCTCCCAATCTCCGATTTCGTTATTTATGTTCTCCGCGGAACTTCTTGATCATGTGGTTTTACTAGTTGCAAGGAGCTTTGCTGCCTGTATAGAGTGATCCACCAAGTAGACTTCTCTTTTTCGTGGATATTTTCGGCTTTCTTAATCTGATTTTAGTTTCGATGCGTACAGTATCTTTCGAGGGTATGCCCTTTGCATATTTAGAAGAAGTGTACGACTACGAATAGAAAAATGATTTGTTCGTAAAAACGCAGACTGCTTATTTAACTACTCCGCTTGGCACAGACAGCTCCTCAAGTAACGTATTTTCATATTCTGCAGAAATACATAATAGCATACTTGCAAATCGTGCGATGGGAAAAGTTAAAACAAAACGGACGAAGGCAGCAGGAACAGATCGTTGTCGTCATACGTTAATTTCTTTTCCCCGTTGTCAGGTTTATAAATATGACGTTTCCAAACCAACTCGCCCGCACTCTCATTTTTACGAGACATTATTTTGACAACAAATAACCAGATTTCTCAAGCACCACCTCTCTTCTAAATATCTTCCTCCAACTTTCTCAAAACGCGTCTCGTCAATTATTTTCATAGTTTTTCTCAAAGGCAAGAGATAAATAATTATGACAAAATCGCCCATGTCGGTGCGCTCATTCTTGACTATATGCGTGAGCATTTGGCGCGGAGGTCCCAACTCAATAAAAAGCACGATTCCAAACTCCTTAGCAACTCGCCTACTGTCGTGTTCGAAGATCAAGGCAGTTCTCCCCGGCGTCGGAGGTTTCTGATGCAGCCACCACAGCTTCCCTCGATCGCCGCCTACGGTCAACATAATGTCGTGATCGAAAAGCCAATCTTTCCTCCCTGGTGCCGGCGGTTTCGCCCAAACTTCGTCGTCGCTGCGTCTCAGTTTTACGTTTTCTGCGTTGTCGCGTACGCTGTGCCTCCGCCACGTGCTCTCGGTCTACTCTACTTCGGCTATTCGGCTACCGCGTCGTGTCTTTTGAAGCGCGCCCGAACACAATTTCACGAGAGGCCTAAGGGTGGTAAGAGAGAAAGTAGACGCAAGGAACGAACAAACGGAGCGAAAGAGCATGGTGAGAACCACGCATCGGACTCAGAAAACCAATCCAGTCCAGCCCAGTGTGAACCATGACAGTCTAGAGGAAAGGCAGCTGCATGCACCACAGTGATACATGCAAATACATACATGTATTTCAAATATTTGAGGTGATGGACTTTAAGAGAGGACAAAACACGGTGCGATATTATACGCTTAAACTTTCAGGGTTGAATATTTCGTAGATTAAAATATTGTCACTCTTCAAATATCTGAGCTCAATTGATTTCTTAGGCCACATGCGAATATTGCAATTTAAACTGGGATGATGCCACGTTAATATTATTTTATTGTGAATTTGAATTCCGCGACTCGCCAGCATAAGCGGTTAGAGGCTTTTAAAGGTTTCAGGAAAAACCATTTCCCCTAGTGTGGTTGAAAAATTAACGTGTTTTCGCCCAAGCATTCCTTAATTCATTTGTTTATGCTGTGATATAAATATGCTACGAAGATTGCTTTTTAGACTCAATAGATTAATACTTGTAAGATATGATGTAGCATATTCTGACGGAAATGCGAAAAGAATAAACACCGAAAGCACTTTTAGCGATTAGTGGTTTATATTATTTTAATTTCCCGATATATTTGAAAGAACTGCACTTGAGATTCCAGGAATAAGGACACCAATCAATAAAAAATAGCCACTACAAAATATATGACAACACGCCCATAGGCTGAAGCAAACGAAGACGCAGTTCTTAGATAACTACCGTTGCACGTTCGCATGCTTCTTTATAGCACTGCTTGCCAACTAAATTCTCTGTTTGCATTAATTTCGGGAGCTGACGTAGTGGCAATTCAAATAAATACCAATAAACGTATTTTATCGTATAAAACAAATATCCATTGCATATAAAGAAGTATGTAGTTACTAAATCATGAAGCTCAAGAACAAACATTATACTGTTTCAAACATTCCGTCGTAATCTTTCGGAAATATTCCAAACTGACTATAAACAGACATGATTTGATTCAAAAAGGCAAGCTAATATATTGCTTTCTTTACAATAGTATTTACATTAAGAATTTTGTTGATTTGTAGACCTGGTGCACAAACTTTATTACAAAAAACGTTCTATTTAATATCTGTTTTTTGTAATTTTTTGCGCGTTCTTGCTTAGAAGGACAATACGTGACTGAGAAACGCAAGGACGTTCTGGCCACAAGTTTCGGTTTATAAACTTTAAAACGATTTTCGCGTCTCATTCTTCAAACGTCAGAACGATCGGAGATTCACGGTCGTCTTCGCAAAAAGGAAACCTCCATTCTTCATAAGCAATTCACTTACTGTATACTCCGTATTACTTTAAATCTGAAATTCACTTACTGTATACTCCGTATTACTTTAAATCTGACAGAAGCCCATCAGTCAAGCAGGACAAAAAGTGCACCACCGCGGTGGCGCTCACTGCCTTTGTGTTTTTTTTTTTAATCGACTATAACGAATAACGCACAGTGAATGCCCTGCGATTCTGCGTTTTTTTTTCTGCACAAAATGGGTTTAGCCAGTAATAGCAAACCCACACAAACCACAAGCGCCGTTTGCGCCACCTTTTAGGACCCCGCTATATTGGCCCATTCAAATCGTTGAGCAAGCTACGGTTTCGACTTAAAATAACATGGTACTACATCAAAATCTTTTATGCCCTGGTCATCAAACTGCACCCTAGCTCAAAATGTAATTTAATTCAAGCATTTTCTCAAACCTATTGCACTAACCCTAGTTCCAACATCAAAATAACGGGACGAGGAACATATATATATATATATATATATATATATATATATATATATATATATATATATATATATATATATATCAAGTGCACACAATACAGAGGTTACAATACGCGAAACTTTTTCGCGGTCTCGCTCCAATTTTCAGTTTGACTCGCATCCTCGGTCAAGCGTCAACTATTTTTTGACAGAGGAGCATCGATGTTTCGTTTTTCTTCACAACGCAAAATGAACACCAGGAGAGATTTGCTTCTCGCTTATCTAGCAAAATGCCACGAATAAATGCTGGCACCCAGCAAATCAAAAATGATTTAAGCTTGTCACACATATTGCCATGCCGCTTTGCAACACTTGCAAACATTCTCTATAACGATGATTACCTATGAAGCTTAAATAAAACTATTTCTGTACATATTTTTATTGTTTTATTATGTGAACATAGAGTGCGCCTTTTAACGTTTCCCGAGCAAATGTTTATATTTTCAAAAGACACCATCTGGAGAGTAGGGCACGTGAATAATGGTAGTGTTTTTTTAGTTTAATAAAGACATAAATTAATTTGTTCGTTGAAGAAGTACATTCCATCTACCAAAAAGAAGATCCGTATTTCAACCAAACTCGTTCCTTCACTGCATTGCTTGTACAAAACGCCCGTACAAAACACCCATAGTTCGAAAGTTGGCGTTATAACAGAGTTTCTGAAATAACTTGCCGAAAGCCTAATGGCGTGATCCGTCCGTGCGAGATTATGACTGGTACAGAATCTTACTCATGATTAACAACTTTCACGGCTTGTACTTGTACAGAGTCTTACTCACACATAAGAACTTTCGCGGCTGAACAATTGACTTTTCTGGCTCCTATAAGAAGAGTCTGAAGGTTGATGTATGGTAATCTTCAGAGATCCCACGTTCAATGTGCTAAAGTATATTTCTAAAAACGCCAGCATTAGCGATTCTACATGGTGCATTTTTAGGCGGCACATATTCGTTATAAAAGCAAGGTCCTGAAAGCCTCACAAATACGGTCAATTTAGGTGAGTTATACTGTCAGGAAGATATACATTAGAGGGCTTATAATCACGATCAGTCAAATAAGTAACTAAATACTATTCACAAACTTTTTTAGTGAGCAAAAATAAAAGTATCGTTCCAAATAAAAACTTGCCGAGCGTCATCAAAAACGACTAAAAGAGTCATTAAGAAAATCCTTGACCTTTGGAAAGGAGAGTAGTGCGCTAGGGTTAGCAATCGTGCAACAAGCAAAGGGCAGGCGGTGAAAAAGCGCGAATGATAGAAGATAAGAAAAAATGCGCGAACGCGTTATCGCGCTCACACTCTTTCCTATTGTACGATTGGTAAATTTAGAGCTCCACTGGGCTTCTTCCCACATGCCCAAGGACTCTCTAAAATTTACCTGTTGAGTTGTTTTCGACTGCGCCCACGAAGTTTATGATTGGAAGCCCATGTCTATCTGTTTCTATTTAAAATTTATATAACCTATTTAAGTTAATCAGTCGACTTTTCGTGGTGATTGGCGCCCTATCTCATGTCCGCCTGGCCGTATCATTCACCTTCACAAACCACATTTGTGTAGCGCTCACGGCTTCTTTTTTTCTTTTAACAAATCTGCGACGTCTAAAAAATCACCTTGAATAATTCGTGCATGGGAACATTCCTGCGTTTTAAGAGGAGTTAGTGTTATGGCAAATACCGATAAATACAAAACAGCCGGTGTTATCAAAACCGAGGAAGACCGAAAAACACAACAAAACAAATTTCAGTAATGCTGGACTAAGAAGAATTCAAGGTAATTCGAAGAAATAATTTAGTTTTATGTTGTGCTAATCACGAACGGATTTTTTCTTATATTGCTTAAGCTGCTCCTGTCGTCGGAACAACGCTTTTGTTTTGTTTACCTTTTTTATCGGCGTCGTTATGTTTTTCTAACTAATCTGGTCACAAGCATGCTCATTGCATTTTGGGGAATCCCACTCCCGTGTCCTACTTGCTCTAACGAAACTTTCAATAAACGCCGATATCTTGTCATCGACCCCCCCCCCCCCCTCCCCTAAAACAAAACACAGGCTTTCGAAAGAAAAAATAAAAAGGTAAGATAAGGAGTTAATAAATTTCTAAATCACAGAACTGTATTTGTAGCTCCAGTCTTAACTATTTATATCTAGGAAGGAGCAGCATTAAACAGAAGTATCCGGGTTTAATATATTATGAAGAAAAGATAATTGAACCCTAATAAAACAAAGAAAGTACTTCAAAGTTTGACTGTGTCTAAACTCAACTTTAACAAAGCCTGCTTTTCTTTTCTAAACAAAAGATGGGGTCTGTAAACTTTCAAACGTGTGCCGCAGGTACGAAATATCTGTCACACTCTGGGACAACGCGTCGATGTGGCCACAGGCCGTGATTAGAGCGCACAAGACCTCCAGTATATGTGTGTTAGCGATTATACTCAAATATTCATATCTCAAATATCAATTAGAAGAGTTATATTCATCATCAACTTAAAGCTGCAATGCCAAACAAGTCACCGGGCATCGTATTATTGATCCTTGACCACTCATTTAGCAGCATCAGGTGACAAGAACGCGAAGAAAAAAGAAAAAAAATATCACGAACCACGAAAGAGAGAGAGATCCTTTTAGTTTGACAACTCTTAGTCTGAGTCGTCACTACCTAAGGAGCCCTCCAGGACCCTGGCTGTGGTGCTATCTCCGGTTGATAGGATCCCCTCATGTGTTTGATGTAGGCCACCAGCAACAGAGTTCCTAGGGTGGAACGGTCCAGCTCTCCCAGGAACAGTGAATGGAAGTGAAACGGAAATCGGGTTAGAACGGGGGGGGGGGGGGGAAGGGGAAGAAAGGGCTTTGGGACATTTCCAGTAAATGTGTAAGGCTGTAGGGTAACCGTCGCATACCTGACACACCGGTTTGCCCCACCTATTTTCATTGTGGTGCTGTATAGCGTCGTTGGGCAGCGTACATGTGCGTGCCTAATGGATTCGGGCTGCGACCTCTCTAGTGTGTGTGTGCGATGGGGAAGAAAGAAGCAGCCATTATCTTTGACTTCCTTGAGCGGGCGTGGCGTTGTTTCCGGTGCTCGGCTCTGGCCTTTCTGGGACAACAGTTTTCTGGTCACCTAGTGGAGTTGCTCGGTGTTAAAGGGGCCCTGCAATCATATTTAAGCATCTACATTTTTTTTTTTGCGGTTTGCACGTCTCTTGGGGCTAGGGCAAGCCAGCGGGCGTGGAGAGAGTAACTAAATATCAGTGCTTCATATTTTAACCGGACGACGCGGAAACCTCCTCCACTGACGAGGGCGACCCGCGTTGCCGAAAGCACGCGATATGTGGTGTCTTTAGTCCTGGGCTTATTACTGGTCAGAGCCGCTAAAAGCTTCTTTTTAGTCGAAATACAAAATATAAGTGGCGCGAACTGTTTCAATTATTTATAAAGTTGTTTTTGTTCAGTATTTTAGATCAGAAAACGAAACAAATGCAGCTTATAAAGTACGGAAACAAGAAAAGACCCGTCGACGAACCAGCCAAAAAGCGGCGGAAAAAATGGCGCATACTGGAAAGGGCTGGTGGGATGAGGCGCCAACGAACGGCGAGCGTAGAAAGGTCCCGGATGTACGCAGCGGCGCTGCGGTCATATACCGGCTTGAGGATCCGACCGATTCCGAGCGTTCCGAAGGCTTTCCGCGCGGGCTTGGCTGGCGATTTGGCCATTTGCGGTATGGCAGCGCGAAGTGGCTCCCGTTCTGAACTGATCTTTACCCCGTGTTTGCTGTCGTTTGTGGCCCCTGAAGTGTTATGCCGAATTAGTCTTTAATCGCGCAGCAAAAGCAATGCGAGCGCCCTGGCCGCCCGCTCCCTACAGCCTATCTAACACGTGCTTTAGTGGCGCCCTCTCGAGCCGTCAAAACGGAGTGCGGCAGCCGTGAGCACTCGATGAGCTCATTACTCCTTCTTTAGTTCACGGCCACTCAAGCCAGCGCCCATGACGCCATGAAGGAGGTTATTTTTTGCTTGTTTTTGTAATTCTAATTTGCCTATCACTTTTAAAATCAAGCGAAATTTGAGAAAAAAAAAAGTTTTTTTAAGTTACTACGTTCACTGCGCTCAGGCTCGGTGCAAATTAAAAACCAGTCAAAAGGTTGTTGCAGGGCACCTTTAAATGTTCGCGAGCAAAGGCATGAGCTCGTTCATTGCCCTCTATCCCCTGGTGACCGGGGATCCACTCGAGGAGGACCTGAAGCGTAGGATGTTTGTGCATGTATTTAGTGAGTTTTGTGCGAGTGTGATCTGGGAGTATATTTTGTGGGAAAGCACATAGCGCTCCCTGACAATCTGTGCGTATTGTGATGGTATCAGTGTTGTGTGTGTTTAGGCAAACGGCTTCAGTAATGACCTGAATCTCGGCGGCCATAAGAGGAGGTACCGCTCCATTACTACACATAGTCTGTTTCGTTGGTCCCACAACAGCTGTGGTGGTCTCCTCTGGAGTATGTGCGGCGTCCGCATAGTAGGTGTGGCTGTCAGGCGTTGCTAGATGTTTAGTATATGCTTGTCGTCTGCCTGGGTGAATGTCCACATTTGATTGATTGATTAATTGATTGGGGGTTTATGGCTCATCAGCAACTAAGCTGTTGCGCCAAGCCTAAACTATTGTAATTCGGGTTTAAGAAGAGGAAAGAGCTATAGTAGCGAAATATATGATAAAACCATGAACATGAATGTGTATAAGTGTAAACAATATGACAATGAATTTATAATGGAAAGTAAAATCACAGTCGGTGTAGAAGACCGATATCTGTGAGGAAATTAAAAACACAACTATATGGAATGAGCGGTTCGTCACTTAGTAGTAGGGCGAGGTGTAGTGGAATGTGTTCTTTATAAAGCAGTGAGAAGTGTTTATACCGGCATTGGTCATACATAGGGCATTCAAGGACTATGTGCCTAATACTTAGAGGTAGGTTACAGTGCACACATTCAGGGGCATCCTTCCCGCTCAAGAGGTGTCCATATGTGAGACGAGTATGACCGATTCGTAACCTACAGAGTATGACTTCATAAAAGCGCTCCCGATGTCGGGCACTCTCCCACTCGCCCAGAAAAGGCTTGATTGCGTTCAGTTTCTTGACGGTTTCGCTGTTCCACTGGAGCTGCCACTTTGCTTTAATGCAACGTTTCAGAGAGCTGTGGTAGTCTTTGCAGGGCATTTGGTGTCTGTCAAGTTCTCTATCATTAGCAGAGCTAGCTGCACAATCAGCTGCTTCATTTCCAGTAATGCCAACATGGCTAGGAACCCAGCATAAGACTATGTCAAGATTTTTCTTAGTAGCCAGGATAATCTTGTGCTTTAACTCAGAAACCAGTGGGTTTTTTACACGGTTCATTGATGCGACTTCCTTCAGAGAGCTTAAAGAGTCGGTGTAGATTACAGCGTGAAAAAGTCGTATTTTGATTATGTAATCAACAGCCAGCAGCGAACCATAAAGCTCTGCTGTTAGTATAGAGGCTTTTGAATTTGAAAGGTCAAACCCTTTCTTTGTGTTCAGTAGTGTTTTCACCTACGTTCGCCGGGTAGCGGTGGTTATGCTAGAATGCGACCCTTTATGTGAGTGTCACACAGCCATGATCAAGGGAGATAAGAGAAGGTTTACCGAAATGTCATTGTGCTCTTGTCATTTTTTTTTTTTGTAGAGACGGCGTTGGAGATGGGGTATTTAAAGCGTGTTCGAAATAAACTTTGCAGCTGAGTTTGAGACGTTGCCTCCTCTTTTACTACCTTCTGTTGTGTTCTCTTCCTGCCCCAGTCTCAGGTTTACAATCATGTTATTCTCTTCACCTGATATACAGATGGTCCCACCATAGCACAGTCTACTACCGAGTCTTTTTTTTTTTGTCCCGTCTGTATAAAAACTGGCATACTCGTGATATTTAGACTGAAGCTCAAATAAGTCCTGCCTTATGACTTCCTGTGGAACATTCTTTTTGTTATACTTGGTCAGTGTAAGGTCGCAATGTATGTGGCAGTTGTTCCATGGAGCTATATCTGGTGGGTACTGGACTAGCTGAGGCTTTGCATCAATCCCAACAGATTCTGCTGCAGTATTATTCCTCATAGAAAGAGGGGGGACTATGGAAGGTTTGTTTTCAAATGTACGTTGGAACTTGATAGTCTCAATATTATCTCGAACGGGGTGCTCCGCGACAGAGCGCACCCTGACAGAGTACATAAAACCCAGGGAAAATTTCCTATACTCAAAGGACAGTTCGTTTGCTTCCGCGTAAAGGCTAAGCACTGGGGAGGCGCGAAATGCACCTGTAGCCAATCGCAGTCCCTGATGATGAATAGGATCTAACATCTTTAGAACTGATGCCCGAGCAGAGTTATAGACAATACAACCATAATCAAGCTGAGAGCGAATGACTGAGCGATAGATACGCAAAAGACACAGTCGGTTGGAGCCCCATGATACATGTGACAAGACATTAAGGATGTTCAGAGATTTAAGACACATGAGTTTTAAGCTCTTAATGTGTGAAACGAAAGTCAACTTGGAATCCAACACAAGGCCCAAAAACTTGCGTTCATTTTTTACAACAATAGGAGAACCATACATGTTCAAAGACGGTTTCTGAAGAGCACCACGTCGACGAGAAAAGCTGATACAAGCTGTTTTTTCGGGTGAAAATTTTAAACCATTTGTATCGGCCCATTTGACCAAATGATAGACCACAAGTTGGACGCGACGTTCACAAACTGAGGAATTACAGGATGAAACAGAGATTTGGAGATCATCAACATACAAAGAATACTGCACTGAAGGAGGAATTGCATGGCCAATGGAATTAAGTTTGACGATAAAAAGAGTGACACTCAGCACACCCCCCTGAGGGACTCCATTTTCCTGTAAAAATTCCTGAGAAAGAGTTTTTCCCAGCCTTAAGCGGAAAGTACGCTGCTGCAGGTAACTCTGTGTAGCACGCAACATTCGGCCACGGAAACCAAGATCGAACAACTCCTGCAGTATGCCGTAACGCGAGACCGTGTTGTATGCCCTCTCCAAATCAAAGAAGATGGAGAGACACTGTTGCCTGTTGACAAACGCCTCACGTACGAAGGTCTCAAAGCGGACGAGATGATCGGCAGTGGACCGTGCTGAACGAAAGCCACACTGGAACTTCTCAAGGCAGTTGTTTCGTTCTAGAAAAAACATCAGTCTCTTGTTAATCATCCTTTCTAATGTCTTGGAAAGACTGCTAGTTAGAGCGATTGGTCTGAATCTAGATGCACAAGAGGGATCTTTTCCGGGCTTCAGTACTGGTACAACGATAGCAATCTTCCAAAAGGATGGAAAGTGGCCCTCGAGCCAAACTCTATTAAAAAGGTACAAAATTAGCTCCATAGTGGATGGATGAAGATGTTCAAGCATTTTATAATGAATACCATCTGGTCCAAGGGCAGTTTGTTTGGGACAAAGAAGTGTCATTTGAAGTTCATATAATGTAAATAGAGTATTATAGGGTTCGTGCGTGCCACCTGATGTGTTAACAGCTTTTGTTTCTGCATTTATCTTGTGTCGCTGAAACGTCTGAGTATAATGTTGGGAACTGGAGACATACTCGAAATGCTCACCAAGGATGTTGGCCTGTTCCTCAAGACTTGCAGGGCACACTCCATTTCGACTCAGGAGTGGGACAGTGAATGCTGGGTAAGAGCCGTCAATTTTATGTACACGATCCCAGACATCCTTCGCAGATATAGTGCTGTTAATTGAGGAAGCGTACCCTCTAAAACTCTTTTTTCTTTGCTTGCCTTCGAGTCCACCTCGCCTGGGCCCTTTTTCTTTTAAATTCAATAAGATTGTGTGTTGTAGGGTAGCGCCTAAAAATACCCCAAGCTCGATTTTGTTCTTTTTTGGCCAAACGGTAATCTTTGTTCCACCAGGGCTTAGGTCTCCTGTGTAGATGCGAGGACGTAATGGGCATATCACTCACCACCTGTAAAATGTGGTGAGTGATATGTTCAGTGGCTCTGTCGATATCGATATCGTCAAGTGATGTGCATGCCGAAAGAGACGATTCTTTGAAAGTTGACCAGTCGGCGTTTTCGAATTTCCAACGAAGAGAGCGCTTGTGGACTGTCATGGGAAGATGGTTAAATTCTAAAATGATGGGAAAGTGGTCACTTCCGTGAGGATTGGGGATGACTTTCCATAAAGACATTGGGAATAATGATGGGTGACAAATAGACAGGTCAATGGAAGTGAAAGTGTGAGTTGTTGAACTAAAATATGTGGCTTCATTTGTGTTAACTAGGCACAATCCCGAGGAAAGAAGAAAGCGTTCAATGAGAGCCCCTCTAAGATCTCGTCTGCCACTCCCCCACAAAGGATTGTGTGCATTAAAATCTCCCAAAAGCAGAAAAGGTGGTGGGAGCTGACTAACAAGGTCTTTAAGCTCTTCAATCATTAGCTGATAACTGGGGGGTTTATATAAGGAACAAACGGCAATTCAACGATCTAACAAAATGCGGGCTGCCCCTGCCTCTAGCGAATTCTGCAGAGTCACTTCGCTACATGGGGTTGTGCGTTGCACTACGACTGAACGCCTCCAGATGAATGAACGGCTTGTAACCGGTCCTTGCGAAACACCTGGAAGTACTTTAATATATTAGTGTGGCTCGCTTTTAGATGCATTTCCTGCAAGCAAAATGCGATGGGGCCGTGATCATTTAGTAGCTGGCTCACACCGTCATAGTTAGGAAGGAGGCCTCTACAGTTCCACCGAAGAAAAATAGACATTGATATTCTAAAAGAAAGTCAGATCAATATATATATATATATATATACCAGTGAAAGCTAGAACATAAATTTACGGGGCTTTTGGTGCCTCAACACGTGGGATTGTTTTTTTTCTTAGAAGTGTCCTTTGGCCGTCCTACAACATCAGAGGAGACCAAAGGAAGAGATTCTGTTTCAGGGAGAGACTGGTCGTCTTCAGAGAGCGGTAGTCCCTCGTCCATTTTTTCATCCGGCGAGAGCGTTGGGCCCTTGGGCGGAGGAGGAGGTTGTTCTGTCCGGCTGGGCTTCAGGTGGCTGAAGAAAGCACGAGGAGAGAGCCCTCGACTCCTGCCAGAAGGGCCAGCTAGGGCCGCTGATGGCACTCTGGTACCTTGGAGGAAGTGGTACCCTCCTTGGAGTGTACAGCACCCTTAGAACATGCAGGTGATTGAGTGTGCGTCACCTTCAGAGTTTCGAAAGGGGACCCCTGTGGATTGGACAGGTCTTCCGGAGAAGTCTTTGTCTCCACAGATGCCGTAGACAGTGGGGGTCCCTTCAACACTGCCTGGGCATAAGAATCCCTTGGCTGAAAGGCAAGCTGTTCTTTGGCTGTTTGGTAGCTAAGGTCTTGTTTTACATTAAAAGTTCAGGACATCTTTTTCCTCTTTCCATTTTGGACCGGAGCGAGAAAAAGCACGGTGAGCTCCACTACAGTTCACACATTTGACTTCATTTTCGCAGATATCTCCTACATGGTCAGTACCACCGCACTTTCCACACGTTTCTCGGCCGCGGCAGTTTCGGGAACCATGCCCGAAACGTTGACAGCGGAAACACCGCTGAGGATTTCGGATGAAAGGGCGGACTCTACAGTTCAAGTACCCTGCCTTCACGGTGGATGGAAGAGCATGGAGCTCAAATGTGAGTATCAGATGGCGGGTTGGTTTTTCTTGTCCGTCACGTTTTAAGGTGATTCGTCGAACAGCAACGACAGCACTCTTGCGCAGACCTTCGAGGATCTCGTCTTTACTGCATTCGAGAAGGTCATCTTCTGAGATGACACCGCGTACAGTATTCCGGGTACGGTGGGGGATGACAGTAACCGGGTAGTCTCCCAGGCTTGTCATCTTCAATAGTGCTGTGCTCTGTGGCTTATTTTCTACCTCAACAAGGAGGTCTCCAGCAAGCTTCTTTGCCTTATAACATTTTCCAACCACTTGTTCTAAATGCTTTGCAATGACAAAGGGAGAAACTTTTGACAAATGCAGTGTCACTTGTAGACTGAACTACAAGAAATCGAGGATATTTTTCTGGTTCATTGGCTTTTTCGAAAGTAGGGGGAGCGGGGCGAACCCTTTTCGGGGGTCGCTCTGCTCAGGTTTGGGAAGAGAGGGGCGCCATAAAAAGGCAAAGGGTTTTCGGAATCTCTGGCGCGCCGCCCACCACGGAGCCCAACGAGGGAATAATAAAACCCCATAACAAATATGGATTTGCTGGAAGCATTACTCTATTAACGCTACCCAGAAACTATAACCAAGTGTGGATCTGGACGAGTGTCTCTGTCACCACCCAAGGTTAGCCCTTGCCGCCAAAGGAGTTGAAAAGGAAAGAAGAGAAATGAGAAGAGTGAAAAGAAGGAGAAGACAAAGGTGAAAGAAGGGAGGGGATAGTAGAAGAAGTGGTGACTAGACTGAATCATCCTGGCCGGGCCTTACCAGGACTCCCGTCTATGAGAAGCGGGGGCCGAAGTGGTGTATTGCCTCGCCCAGGGGGCCCCGAAGGGTCCAAACCTACCCCGGGCTCTGCTCAACCACCAGGATGCCTTTTTCCCCAGACGCGGGAAAGCCACACACAGCCAGACGTGGGTGGGCGAGCCCGCATGGCTCGGGGTCCGTGGAGACGCCACTCTTCAAACACCTGCTTCCACAGGTGCCCCCTGCGGGGGAATGTCCACATATATATACTTGGGAATGGGTAAAACCTTTATGTTAGGAATAGAATCCCACGGCGGTGCCCTTAGCGAAAACTAGGTTACTTTAAGTATACTTTACGGTCTTTTAAGATACTCATTCTCACGAAGTATACTAAAATTGTCCTTAAAGGATGCTAGCCAGAAGTAGGCTTGTACTATTAGTGTCCTTTCTTAGTATGCTTGAAGTAAGTACTGTAATAGTATACTTTTAGTAAACTAGCTAAGACCTAAGTAGCTTCTAAGTTCATGCGAAGCGTCTTACTAGTAGCCTGCCCTGGGTATCTTTTAGTGCACTAGAAGAACGTTATGGAAGTAAGCTGGAAGGATCTTGTAAGTATTCGTGCAGTGACTTATCAGTTGCCTCTCTAAGGTTTCTTTTAGTGAACGAAAAGTTTACTATGGAAGTGCGCTGAAAGGATAATCAGAGCATGCACCGAGTATGCTTAGCTGCGCTCACCATGAAATGAGGACAACATTGTGCTTCGTCGCTGTGTCTGTGTCATGAAATAGCGTCAGCAGCTCGCGTTGTTTCGAGCGCTGTGGCGTTTCAGTGCTGTACGTGAGCCCCCTGATCAAGTTCTCAGCGTTCCGGTGGCAGGCGTGACCGACTACGTCTGCGATTGCACCGTCCCAGAATGAGTGTAGTGACCATTATAAGTTGCGCACACGCTGTGGACGCGTAGCTTCCCGGCGTGGCGATCAAGAAATGAGCCGCCTGGAAACGACAACAATAGTTGCGTTGACGCAGTGGTTACCCCTCACAAGAGCGCAAGAAAAACTGTGAAAGGTACGTTTAGTTGATATCTTCAGGAATATGAAAGGTAGCCGCTGCAGTCTCAGCGTAGTTGTTGTCGTTTCCAGTTTGTTCTGGTTACACGGACGCGGTGAGCAGCCTGCAACAGCGAGTGAGATACGCTATTACCGTTTGATCCACCAGCTTCGGGAGGCTGATATCACATCGCAACCCGCAAAAGTCAGGAGCTTGGCGGATGAATCCGAACACCGCGTACAAAGAAAGTGATTGCTTGGTGACAATCAACAAATATGCGAGCATGACCGACTACGTCTGTGATTCCATCGTTTAATCATCAGTGCTACGTGTTATTTGCCCCACCAACATCGACGAGCAATCTTCTGTCGTCGATAGTTCTCAGTCGGATTATAAAGCAGTGCAGTTTGTGTAGTGGTGCACCAGGTCGCGAAATCGATGCTCCTGAGTTTCGTCGACGCAGAAAAAACAAGCTTCATCGTGTCTGCGTCTGAGAGCTCCGCGTGGTTTCATTGCAGTGTTAAAATTCGAATGATTTGGGGTCTGTTGCTGTCGTGACGCGTTTGAGTTCTTGGTATTTCTATCAGTCGCGAGCGTGACCGACCACGTTTGCAAATACGTCGCTTTTTAGACTTAAGCTAGGTGGCGCAAGCTACCGCCCGTTACAAAGTGCGTTGCAAGGTGCTGCAGTAGTATCCATACCCATACAATCATCCAGATGGTGCCGGATTGATCAGCCGTCAGTTTTGTTGTCTTTAAATAAACCAGTTTTTTTTATGAACGTTCGATGATGTTACTTCGAAAACTTTAGCATTCCGAAGTGGGATTACCGCTGAGCCTTCCCGGAACAGTGGTGGCTGCGACAGCCACGTTCACGCCGACGAACGTGAGTCTTCTTCGCGGGCGGTGGTGCGCGTCCATTGTTTCCGCCACCGACGAGAGGCCGTTCACTGTTCACGTTGACTCGACGAGAAAGCACAGCCATGGCCGCGGACCGTGAGCTCGTACGGACCCTGGCGTCGCAACCGGGCTTCGCATCGGTGACCGCGATGCCAGACTTGACGGCGTCCATTCCCGCCTTCTCTGACTCGTCGTCGGCAGCGAGCGCCATGAAGTGCGCGGGACTGGGAGGCGCATATCAACACGGTGGCGGCGCAACGCAGTCCGGGTGGAGCGATGAAATAACGCTCGCTGTTGCTTCATCGAAGGTGAGCGGGACGGCTTGAGTGGCATCCAACGACCGGGAAGCGACTGGAAACTTGGTCGAAATGGGCTGAAGAACTACAGATGGTGTTCCCCGATGATGACGATTCGCACTCTACGAGATGATGCTCCGGCGGACACAGACCGGGTGAGTCCGTCGCTGATTATTTTTTCGACAAGAGCTTCTTCTGCTCGAAGTGTGACGTCAAGGAAATGAGTTTACAATGGCGCAGCTTATAATCGCGGAACTTCGGAACATGAACCACGCTGTGATCCTGCGGCTTCAACAGCGACGTTCGCAACGTCTTTCGAAATTTTGCAAAAACTTGCTGATTTTTTTTTCTTGAAATCACTCGTTGCAGAACAAGCAGCCCACAAGAAAAAAAAAAGACACTGTGGAGGACAAGCTTCTCAAAAAGCTTCGCCAGGAGCTTAAAGGTCACAGGGTATGTATAACAACATTTTTGTTAGAAAGTGTTAGCTTTATGGAGAGCGCATCAGATTTATATAATGTTGCCATTTTGGTGCTTGGTTAGATATATTTTAATCAATGTCATTATTGCTTTTTCAAGTGTACTTATCAATTATTCATTCATGCAAACTGCAAGCTGTTCAGAATGCTGAAGTAATTGGAGACTAGATATACTGTTTCAGTAACCTTTGCACTGTGAGGGCAGATGACATATGATGTTATTTTCCTCAGCATTAGAAAAAGTTGGTGGCAACGGGAATGCAACTTTGCGGGTCAGTCAGAGGTCACTTCTGGGAAGCAGTTGCTTAGGACTTCCAATGTTATACTTTGTTGTACAACTCTGATAATCTATCATTACTGCTTATATTTTCTGTTTATAGCTCCGTGCATCTGGGGATCCTGAGGACGTTGCACCACAAGCTCGAGGACCTGTCTTCGCTGTACCTGCCCTGGCCTCTGCTGAAGAGGCCTCTGCTAGGTCCAAGGAGTCCCGGATAAAGGAGGGCGAGACCTGGGCCAACAATGTCGAGACCAGGGCCAGTGAGCCTCAGACCGGGGCCGAAGCCAGGGCTAATAAGGTCAAAGCCTGGGCCAACGAGGCCGAAACCAGGGCAGGGCCACCGAGGCTGATGCCAGCATGGAGCAGGTTGAGACCAGGACCGACCTGACTGGGGGACGCTGAGGCTAGGGCGGCCGAGGCCAGAGCACAGGAGGTCGAGGTTGTAACGTAGCGTCCTCTGCATCCGGATGTAAGGTGAAACAGTATAACCTATTTGTCCAGGCCTAACTGCTCGATGTCGCAAATTTGCAACCTAAAAGATTTTTTGCTTAGAAGTTCATTTGCACCAAAAATAACTTTAGTGATCGATTACATATACACATTTGCAGGTACGTCCCCTGGGCGCCGCCATCTTTTTAGCTGGAGAGCGCGTGAGCTGCGCCATAACCTAATTACGATGCCTTGAGAAGAAGACGTAGTCAGATTATGGCGCGGCCCACAGTGTACCTAAGTACCCCCCAGTAAGCAAGATGGCGGCGCCCATAGGCCATACTTACAAAGATGTATACAAAGCAAAAAAATAAAGTTTAAAACGTTTTTCTTATCTACACTTTGCTTTAATTCCCTGCGTTAAATGGTCAACAAGCTTCTTCATATCCCAAAATGAGTACTACTGCTGCTACCATTCTTTGTGATTCTGTAAGTTTTTTTCGTTCAACTGAATGCTGATACAGGAGAGACTTTTTCAAAATCAGGGTAGGCAATATCTGTGATGGTAAAGCACTGAATCGTGATGCGAGAGCTGACCCTGCTTGGGTTTGGAGTTTGACTGTCTCTATGTTTACACACAGTGTCAATTTTCATGCCTTAATTTGCTGTTCTCCTTACAGGAAAAGCTTGTGCATTTCTCTTTAAAGTTGCAGCTGTACATAGGTGAAATGGGGCCACTCATAGTATGATATAGAGTGGCAGCAGCATTCTTACTCGATTTGGGAACGGTTTGTGAAGCGGCGTGTTGACAGTGAGTGCCCGTGTCGAAAGCAGTGAAATATGCACAAAAATACTGAATGTGCACTTGGAGAGAAATTTTGAAAATAAAAGTGACAGCCACTGAACTGAGCTGACTAAGATCAGGGAATGAGATTTGAGGGGTATTGGGGTGGCGAAGCAGTCTGAAGGGAGAGCAATATTTCTAGTGCAAGTTAAAGGGCTCGGATAATTTCACAAATGGTTTCTTTATGGTGAGTATACACATGTCCAGCATGGGATTTCAGGCTTGGATTTCACAGCTTCATGCTTTCCCACCATTTATATTAAAAGTTTGAAGTCTAGGAGCAAGTTTGGTGCAGTGTTTGCTTTAATCGTGTGCACTTTTAATTTTCCTTAATGTTAAACCAGGTGTCACATGTGTGTAACTTCAAAGCGCCTGTGATTTCAGTGTTGACTGTTGAACCAGTAATTTTCTTATAATTTGATGCTTCCTACCGGCAGGTGTGCCACCCCTTGTTGCGGCTATGGAGACTCGTGGAGTGGCAGGCCCTGTGGTTCAAGAGGATATTGTGTAGAATATGGTATATAACAATTTTTTTTCTTCACATCGCAGTTAAAGGTGTGAATCTTTTATCTTGTCTTTTTCCTAACCGTAATGGCTCATTCACACGAAATTTTGACGCTGGGCGTCAAAATTTGATCAGATTATTTTGATGCTCGAACCACAATCGCAGACTTTTGACGCTGGGTGTCAGAACTCTGTGGAATATCCTGTGGCAAGCGGATCGATCAAAGACCTTTTTGATCTTTTTTTTTCTTTTTTGCTGGAGAAAACTTTTTAATTAGAACAAAAGGCAGGAATTCTATTGCCATATGTCACACCAGGGAATGTCAGCTTATGTGCAGCAAGAAAATGAATTTCGGCGGCGCGAGGATGTCTCGTGCAAGGCTCTGTCACATGCCTCCTCAGCTTGCAATGGCCTTGCCGCTTGCCTTCCTTGTCTTGCTCGGCCTTTTCTGTCCTCAGCTACAGTTGTTTTGCGACAGCACACTGCCTTTTGGTGCCAGGGTAGGTAGATGCAGCTTTTAAAAAAGGTCTATTGCATCCTTTGTGATATAGCAGACGTTCACAAATCATTTTAAATCTCGTTTAGCAGACGATACATCAATGTCTTTTTTGTTCTGTTTTCGTCGGTGATTGACACTTCATGGCAGACGAAACCAACACAATTTAGACGAACTTGAGGTTTTAGCACCGATTTTCCATGTTACCTAAAAGGAGTCAGTGTGAAGCGCGGATTGAACACGAGTGTCATGTCAGCCTTGACTGCCCATTCGGTGAGAACACGAGTCGCACCTGATTGATGATGCTTCACTAATTATTAATCTTAAATCTGTGCTCTGCTCGGTCCCCCTTTTGGTCACAGAAAATCCAGTGCGTTGACTTCCCAAACTCTTCTTTTTCTCGCACTGACAGGCAACATATTTGCAAACAGTCTTTTAGCTCCTTCACTCTCGCCAAGACGAAAATCAGACCCCGTGCTGTGGACAGCTTTCGTTCGGTGCTCGCATATTTCTTGGTTGTCACTGAGCAATGAGCATAGGTAACATGTAATGCATGGTGTTTGTCAAAAGTTGACCTCCTAACTTCCTCCACCGACGCACACTGGCACGGCAGGGTTGTACTAAGGAAACTGATTTTCCAGATACATCATATGGGAACGGCAGGGAGTAGTAAGCCTCAACATTATAACTTACAGTGCGACTAGGACAAAGACAGACAGAGGAGAAAACGCAGGACAAGCGCTGAACTGGCAACTGATTCTATTGAAAAGAAAATACATATGATGCTGCTGCTGCTCAGGCAGGCATGCCCCTCCGTGGCCCTGGCGCTTCTTCTTTTACTCAACACGATACCAGCCGAGTTATCCGAGATCCGAAAAGCCGATCTCGCTCTTCATCAAAGTCACTGTGGGCTGGCTCACACACAGGGATCCGTTTTGTGTTATGTAGTATGTCTCCATCATTTCTCGGGGTAGTTTTTGGTTGTGTCGGAACATCACTGTCGTGTTGTTAACAAAAGGGTTGGCATCCGCAATCCCGGCAATGCATCGCGAGATGTGTGTGAGCGGTTCCTTTTGTAGAACTGTGGTGTTCTTGTAGTCTTATCTTGAGGCAACGCCAAGTTTGTCCTATGTAGGTACGCCCGCAGGAAAACAGAATCTTATAGACCACACCTTTTATGCAGGCGACAAACTGCATTCCGTGTTTGATGCTGCTGCGGCTGAGATGTCGGATCGTCATTTCTCGCACGTTTGTTGACTGGAGCACACAGAGCCGAGATTGTGACAGGCGGAAAAATCAACATTCACATTGTATCTCGAGGCAGCTTTCTTGAGTCCGTGGGAAAGGCGGTGGATGTATGGTATGACTGAAGTTTTCCTTTTCTCTTTCTGCTCGAGGTCACATTGCTCGATGTCTGGATCTGTTTTAAGGTATTTCACGATTTTTTCGCAAGTTGAAGTAATGACCGAATTAAGATACCCCAAATCCTTGAGCCGTTGAATTTTGGAAATGAAGTGGGAACTCAATTTGTGGATGCATGTGCTTGTTAAAGCTGTCCTCATACAGGGAAATGCGATGCCTTGTTTGACGAGTTTAGAGATGGCTGACTGAAAGTTTAGAAGAGCCTTTGCTGTTCTGGGACTGTAACACCAGCAAACATGATCATCCCCCTCTTTGATGCGGAGATCCAGGAACTCAATAAGGTTCTTTTTTGGGGCTTCATATGTGAATCGAAGTCCTTGCCTTTTTTTCGTGAAGATCTTCAGCACATCGTCAAGCTTCTGATGGAAATTAGCCCTCTCAACGAAGACCAAATAATCGTCTACGTACCTAAACACTTTTTTGGTGTTTTTCTCCAAGCAAGGTTCCAGATCCCGATGGATCTTGCCTAGGAAGATGTTACTGAGCACAGAGGCTACCCTCGACCCTATGCATACTCCGGACTTCTGTAGGTACACCTTGTCCTGCCATCCGATGAATGTGGACTTCAGCCCACTCCAAACTCGTCACACAAGGCATCGCATTTTCCTGTCTGAGGACAGATTTAACAAGCACATGCATCCACAAATTGAGTTCCAGCTTCATGTCCCAAATTCAACGGTTCAAGGATTCGGGGTATCCTAATTCGGTCATTACTTCAGCTTGCGAAAAAATCGTGAAATACCTTAAAACAGATCCAGAGATCGAGCAATGTGACCTCGAGCAGAAAGAGAAAAGGAAAACTTCAGTCATACCGTACATCCACCGTCTTTCCCACGGACTCAAGAAAGCTGCCACGAGATACAATGTGAATGTTGTTTTTTCCGCCCGCCACAAGCTTAGATCTGTGTGCTCCACAGTTAACAAACGTGCGAGAAATGACGATCCTACATCTCACAGCCGCTGCAGCATCAAACACGGAATGCAGTTTGTCGCCTGCATAAAAGGTGTGGTCTACAAGATCCCGTTTTCCTGCGGGCGTGCCTACATAGGACAAACTGGGAGTTGCCTCAACATAAGACTACGAAAACACCACAGTTCTATGAAAGGAACCGCTCACAGACATCTCACAATGCATTGCCGGGATTGCGGATGCCAACCCCTTTTGAACAACACGACAGTGATGTTCCGACACAACCAGAAACTACCCCGAGAAATGATGCAGACGTACTACATAACACAAAACGGATCCTTGTGTGTGAGCCAGCCCACAGTGATTTTGATAAAGAGCGAGATCGGCTTTTTGTATCTCGGATAATTCGGCTGGTATCGTGTTAAGTGAAAGAAAAAGCGCCAGGACCACGGAGGGGCATGCCTGGACGAGCAGCAGCATCATCATATGTATTTCCTTTTCAATCGAATCAGTTGCTCGTTAAGCGCTTGGCCTGTGTTTTCTCCTCTGTCTCTCTTTGTCCTAGTCGCACTGTAAGTTATAATGATCTCTACCGTAAACTCGCCCAATTGTCCATTCTGCTAAGCCTGAACAGTTCGGTCTTTTTTTGGTGACCAAATTCGGTCGGCAGCAAGACTGCTTTTTAAAAGTGTGAACGAACCATATGTTCTAGCAAAAAATGTGCCTATTAGAGAGGTTCAACTATTAGAACCATAGCTATACTTACTGACCTTATAATGTGAGGCCTAAGTTTCCACATTCCACCAGGATGTGCGAAGAGGTAAGCATTGGAATCTATGGAAGAAGCTTAGCAATGTTGAGGCATAGAAAGGTAATGGTTCTTCAAACAGCGCTAACCGTATTGTTGGTTTCATTTCTGAATTGTTTTGTGTTGTCTCTGTTTCTGTCGTGTCCTTAAATCTCGGTGATTTGCTTTGTTCGTGGTTTGCAAGGTTTCAGCAGACCCGTCCTCTTTTTTAAAAGGTTCTTTTTTTAATTAGATGCTGTATATGGGGTGTCTGTTCATGCAGGCTTAGGCCATCCCAACAATGTCAGGACTGCTTTCTGCTGATCATTTTCATAACCTAAATATAATTCAGTTAGAACCCAGGGAACAATTTTTGCAACAGATATATCCCTCATTGCCTCTACGCACGCCTTCTAAATTCTGGGAACTGGATGGAAATAGTGTATTAGGTTCACCACTATCTTTCGATGGTTTTCCGAGTGATGCTGCCACACTCCACGAATGCGGCCAGCGGAAGTTCTCATTCAGCCACTGTAGGGCGCGCAACATTCAATTGGTTGAGGCGTTTTCAAAGCTGGAGAATATAGTGGTGCCTCGATTATGTGACTTTCAGGAGACTGCGCGTTAACATTGGATAATCCAAAAAACAACAGTTACGGGTCAAAGACATACAGAACTTCCAAACAGCCTTTAAGCTGATAATCTGCTGGAATCTGAAGAAGCTAGAACCCTCATGCAACTATGAATGTAACCTAGAAATTGTGTAATAGGGGTGCCAATCAATCTTTATTATCACATTGGAACTTCAAAAGAAATCAGTGAGTTTCTGCTGACTCGTCCAGTTGTGCATAAACCAGGGACGCATAATTGGGGTTTTACTGTATCCACTGTGGGACACATTTCATTCTCGATCGCATAATGTGTAGAAGTTTCTTAAAAATTTCTGGGCGTTGCCTTTAAGGACTAGCATTTTCAAAATAAAAAAAAAACAATCAGAAAACTGCTTTAATAAACGACGCAGATCAAGCCTGGAATGTGCTCGACAGCGGATGTTTTCTTCAGCTTCGATAACACTTCCCCAGTCGACTGCTGCATGCTGCAAGATTTCCAATTCAGAACTTCCGGAGGCTGCAATCACATAGTGAAGCGTAATTATAGTTGGAGGCACCTACTACAGTCCATGTGCATGTTCTCTTAAAGGGACACTTGCATGGCTGTTGGGAATATAGCTAATAGTAATCAATAATATTGATTACTATTAGCCTTGGCACACTCGCAACTGTTGTTTATTTGGAAAGACAATTTACTATGTAGGCCTCTTCGGCCAGCCTAGTCATCATCACTTCGCGCGAAGCATTTTTGTTTAATAGTGCAATTGATGCCCCACTTACACACTCTTTTCCTTTTTCCTAAATATCATATTCCTCATGCAGTTCTCTGCTTGTTTTGGCATTGTATCTGGCAAGAATCTTAACATCGTGCAACACCAAGGAACAGGGGCATTTGCTGCAGTGAATGGCGGGGTGGCCAGACAGGCTAGCTCACGTGGCAGCCACGTGCTCATGGGCACGTTCATTCATGCATCCACAAATTTATTATTGTGTTTTATGCTGCAAGGCTCAGACGACTGCTCTATGATGTTGATTCTGTGGCAGAGCCGAGCCATCTTATTGGATGCCAAGGACATCCAATAGCACGGGAATGCGGTGGCGCTGACCGACTTTCCTTAATTGTGTGAAACTGAGGGTATGGTATCACAGCTGGTCTTACATTGGACCTCTCACGAGTGGGTTTGTTTATACAGAAGCAAGCTACCTGCAGATGTGTATAATTCAGGTCGCCAAAAGCTTGTTAAATAAAGTTGAGGCATAAACAAGCCTGCTCGTGAGAGGCCCAATGTGAGACCAGATGTGGTACCATACTTACACTCATACCTGCCAACTCTTCCGAATTTTTCGTAAAATGTACAAATTGGGACTAATTTTACGATTTTACGAATCTTGCTTCAAATCTTACAAAAAATTTTTTTATTTTTTTTGTTGTTGTTTTTGTAACTCCGTTGTTGGTGGTATCTTGTATTGCCACAAGAGGGCGATAGGTACCGTCCACAGCAGCGTCGTGGTTTTTACTATCCGTCTATTCGGTGGCCACGAATCGAAAACCAATCCAAAGCTCAAAGCCTTTGTTCGTGTGTTCGGCGGTGCACAGGTGCAAGTTGGTTCGGCGTGTTCAGACGTTGCTGGGGCCTCGTTGTTTCGGCCAGTTTCGAGGCAAAAAGTATGGCGTCTTTGTTTGTTGCACGTGTAACTGTAGCATTCTCCTTGTCACTGTGGCTTCGCGGCGCAATGCCGAACTCGAAACGTCAAAAGAGGTACTTTCAGGTGTTCCTGAAGTCCTACACGTCGAAATTTCCGTGCTTCATGCCGCCCAAAAAGCAAGAGAAGTTTGGATTGTGTAGCACGTACACGTGTGATGTAAGCGTTTCGCACGCTGGCCAGGCTGACATTAAGCTGCACATCGCTTCGCGTAACCCCCCCCCCCCCCCCCCCCCCCCGGCCGCAGCCGCGCGACTTTTATGAATTTGAAATTCCACAGGTTGGCAGGTATGTACACTCAGTGTCACACAATTCAAGGAAGTCGGTCAGCGGTACCGCACTACTGTGATGTCTTCGGCACACAATAGGATGGCTTGGCTCTGCCACAGAATCAACAGGCCCAAGCCCCGCCGTCTTAGCCTTGCAGCATAAAACACAAGGATAAAATTGCTGGGTGTGTTTTGGGCGTTGTGTGTCAGATACCAATATTGTGAGGGGCAGTGTATATGGGCCAGATGTGGGAATGACCCTGCCCGTGAGCATGTGGCTGCCACGCCAGCCAGCCTGTCTTGCCCTCTGTTCCCCGGTATTGCATTATGTTAAGATTCTCGCAAATACAATGACAGAACAAGCAGAGAACTGCATGAAGCATATGACATTTGGGAAAAAGGAAAAAAGCGTGTGAGTGAGGCATCAATCGCCCTATTAAACAAAAATGCTTTGCGCCAATGTGATGGTGACTAGCCTGACCAGTGGACTTTATATAGTAAATGTTCAAACTAGCCTTTTTACCCTCTTTACTATTAGCTAGCTCTCTTCATCAAACACTTCCTTACCACCAGCATGTCACGGCCATTCGTGCACATGCGCTCGTCTAAAAGGCATTCATATGGATGTAATGACCGTATTTGGTTCTATTTTTATGTTTCAGATAACCTTTGGAGACATTGCGCTTCCTGAAGCGCAGTTGAAGCATGTCGACTCGAAGCAGCCATCCATTTACGTTCAGGAACTCGCGGTCATGGTATTTGAAACTGAGGCCCTGACAAACTGCTGCCTTACGGGGTCGGCAATGAAGGGAAAGCTTCCTAAAAAGGGAGTTAAGGACTTGATAGGTGAGTAAATTGCCGTAAAGAGGAAATGGCAAGGCACTATTGCAATCAAACTTAACAGGAACAAATACTAAGTTTACTCTTGACATATATTGGACTTAAATCTTGGACAAAAGCTCACCAGACAGAAGCTCACCGGTCAAAAGCTCACCACGTGAAAATTTCATGTTGGTCTTAACACGAGTGCAGACAACTTAGGTGCATGCGTGCGACACTAAAACACAACAATGAATTAAATCTGATAGGCACATGGTTTGTTGATTAGACTGGAAACAAGTTTTTCGATTGGTTAGAAGGAAATGCAGTCCCGTACAGGCTGTTTCAAGCAGTCTTGGTAGATCTCGGTGTACCTGGAGCCCCTTGCAAATATTTTCCAGACGGTTGTGGCATACCTTGAGTCAACCCAGATTGATCTTATCACCTTCAGCTCCACTCATTTTGGTGACCTAAATTTTTGTCCCAAATCGTTGCTTCTGTACCTGTTATGGCTTACCTGTCGACACCGTTGCATGAGATGGGGTACCACTTCTTCTAAAAATAGTGCAATGTCCATTGCGTCCGCACTTTGGCCCAGCTTGTGACTCACCGGGTAGCCAAAAAAAAGGGGGTGAGCTATTGTGTGGGTCTAAGAAAAAAACGGGTGAGCTTCTGTCCGGTGAGCTTTTGTATGGTCACCATTGGACTTGTGTCTCGGTACTCATGGATGGTTGTTTCTTTTTGGCTTATGTTGGGGGAGGTATTTGTCTTTTTGTGTCATTACGTCTTGCGCTACACCTCTGGTTTGCAATAATGTGCCCCAGTTCTAGCATACTTTAATTTTGGCCTAGATTATAATTCACTCTGATGTTCCTTCTGCTTAATTTTGATCGTCGATTTATATCAGCGATTAAACTTAACGAAACTTCAGTATTGTTTACTTTTGTGTACAATTTTCTGAAGATAGCTGACTGTTTACCCCAGCTTTAGGCTGCTGAATCTTTCAAAAACTTTCAGCTTGTTCAGTTGTTTTTAAAGTAATTGTTTGGTACAGTATGGCCTCAGTTGGTTTTATATCAGTAAACCCTGAATTATAATATAAAATAGATGTCAGAATCGAAATTAAAAAAGTGTGGTCATCTGTGTGTTTAAAATTATTGTCTAGCTACGCTATCTCCGACTTTCTAGCCAAATATCCTGAGGCACTGGTTCTCGAACAGGGTTCCTAGTACAGTATACTGAGGGTTCTTTCAGCACCTGAACTTCCTCAATCGTTCCTATACCATTGTCATACACTCAATTGCAACAATGCCAAGAGTGGAAGGGGCTCCTCGGCTAACAATAACATTAGTAAATTTTTGTTCGCTGATGTCAGAAAGTTTGAGAGTCCCTGTCACAAAGAATGTTATGTTTGCAGGCTTTTAAAGGGGTTATGAAATAGTCCTCAGACTTCGGCCAAGTAAGTGTGGCAGTATGTCACCATCGCATGTGCAGTGAAGATCAGAAAACAATTTTTTCCAAGGTGCACTAGTTTTATTAAAAAAATTAAATAGACTTAAGCTTGGGGGGCCCCTCAACCTTTAGAGTCCTTTCCAGGTCATGTGCGTGTGACATGAATTGGGGGCCAAATGAGTGAATGACAACTTTTATAAAAACCTTAGCTTCAAATTGGGCAGATACCTGCTCAACCCGCAAACTCAACCACTATTGGCGCCAAGCCAGTAGTTCCTGTGGCCACCATAAGCTGCATGATGAAAAATGGACCCTTTTTTCCTTTCTGATTACGCAGTGCACTCGCGACATTTTGAGGGATCACGGTGTGTTTTCTCGTACTTGTGATAAGGTAAAAGAAATAAAAGTAACGAGCTCCAGACTGTTTCCACAGTAAACTTGTTTCATGATCCCTTTAATGCATTGCAAATTGACGAAATGCCTTGTTTTACATTATTTCACAGCAGCAATATTTCACAGTTGCCAATAAACATAGTCATTGGTCCCCGTGCTCAATATATTTATATGATTAACTTTTTGTTGTTGGTTTCTTTTTGTGAAATTTTCTAAAATTATGTGGACCTGAAGTATAATTTTAAGTAGTATTAAGAAAATATAGAGTCTTAAGGCAAGTTCCTTAATTGTCTATTGTCTTCTCTTTTCAGCTTTTGTTACTGCCAATTCCCTGGAGAAACTCGGAAGTCCGTGAAAGAATACCTGTAAAGGAAGTGCAGCAATGCTTCCTACACTCAAAACAAAGCCTCCAACACACAGAAAAAAACTGCAGAATGAAAAAAAAAAAAATTAGCTTTCATTTTTATTTATTTTGCGCATTGGCTTTTTTTTCTCTTAAATCTGATTAGCGATTAATTTAGATTTTATTTAACAAGTGCATTAACTTTTTTCATTCATTTTACTTCAGTCATGTAGGTGATGTTACTTCAGTCATGTTAGATGATAAATATTGTAGGTTTTATATTAACAGGTGCAATACTATTTTTGCTCGTTTTTCTTCAGCATGATAGTTTGTAATTATTTTTTTCTTCTAATAAGAGCTTGTTTATAAAGCTTTAAGTGCATCTGTGATATTTGTAAGCCACTAAAAGTATTACGTTTTTTGTTCCATCGTAAGTGTTTGTTGTAGGCAACATGTGTTCATTCTATTGAAAAAAATATTTGTTTAATAAAAAGTTCTTACTTTAATTTGTCATCACTTTGAACTCGTCTACATTAAAGCCTGTAACATAATGCATTTCAGTTTCGATAACTGCAAACCACTGCAATTGCTAAATCAATATAATTTTCTACTTTTCTTATCTGGAATTGGTCAGGAATAAATTGGTGAAATGCTTTAAAAGTTCTATTAAGTGTACCCCCGATTATATTTGAAAGCCTGCTTCCAAATTTAATCCGGGGTACAATTTATAGTACTAAAGGCCTGCATAAAAGCATACTAAAATTCTGCTCAGAAGTGTACTAGAAGAAGTATCCTAAAAGGATGGCGAAATGTTACTTCTGAAGTGCGTAAGAAGTGTACTAAAATGCCTCTTACAGGCATGCTTAGAAGTATCCTAAAAGTATAGCGAAATGTTACTTTTGAAGTGCGTAAGAAGTATACTAAAATGCCTCTTACAGGTATGCTTAGAAGTATACTAAAAGTATGGCGATATGCTACTTTGAAGTGCGTCAGAAGTATACTAAAAACCGGCCAGTTTAGAGCATCAAGCATACTTCTGGAAGTGCAAATAAAGTATACTCTAAGAGCCCCGGTTTTTCGCTAAGGGTGGTGCTCCCGGGATGTCTGGTAGATGCTTAATGTCATATCCCAGACCTCGTGCGATGGCCCGGCCTTGAGTAGACGTTGTTAATGATGGCGTTGAGCTTCGTTATGGGTGTTAGTCTTTTCTTCTGTCGTGTTGTGCATCACGGCTGCTTGTAGATCTTTGTTTTTGGCAAACGGTGGGACTCCGAGTTCTATTCGCTGGTAACCCCGCACCATGGCCTTGAGTTTGTTTTGTAGTGTTTTGTTGGGGCGAATGTAAGGTTATGCGTACATGATTCTCGAGTAAATGGCTGCCTCCATGATTTTGCCCATTTCGTGTTCTTTAAGGCCCGACTTGCCCTTAGTAATCATGTATATCATGTGTACTATCTGGGTACCTTCTGCGTAGTGCGCTTCATCTAGTCTCTACTGCCTCCATTTTGTTGCTAATAAAAGCCTGGAAGTTTTATGACATGTCTCCGTGAGAGGTGAATACCGTCAAGATGTAGGTTGATGAGGTTTCTGGCGGATTCAACCATCTTGTGGTTAGAGTTGTGGACTAAAACGCATTCGGATTTCTCCGGGAAGCAATATATAGCCAATACTTCGTGCATGTGCTGAAATGATGTCGAGGCCCTCTTGCATGGTTGATTTTTGCTCTCCAGCGTTTTCTTTGGTACACAATAGAGTGATGTTGTCCGCATAGTTGGCACGGTGAAGGTTTGAGACCTGATTGAGCTTTTGAGGAAGGTTCTTCATGGCGAGATTAAAAATCGTGGGCGAGAATACCGCACCCTCGGGTTTCTCTCGATGTACTGAAAACGCATCGGATGGTTGTCCGTCCGGCCCCAGAATGCGGATAGTTCTGTCAGTGAGACAATTATTGATGTAATGAAGCATTCGTGATCCGGGGTTAGTCTCTGTTGTCGAAGGCTTTTTGTTGTACTGCGCTGGGGGTAGCTTAGACTTCTTTGTGTATCATCAATGCCACGTCGTGGGTACTGACGTGTTTCCGAAAGCCTATGAAAGTGTGAGCCAGCTGATTCGTGTTCTCGAGACGCCGTTCTAGTCTTGTGAGGCCCATTTTCTCCATGAAGTTGCCTAGGTATGACGTCATCGAGATGGGGCGTAAGTTCCCTGGGTTGTTGAGCGTTTTTTCCGGCTTGGGTAACATGGTTGCATGCGCTTCCTTCTATGCAAGCGGTATGTGGCCAGTCTCCTATACAAAGTTGATGAACTTTAATAAGTTCTGTTTGGTGGTTGTCCGGTAGATTTCGTAGGATGTCATATGTGATTTCGTCAGGTCCCGGGGCAGTTTTGCGCCGTAGCAGCTGTAGGGCCATGTAAAGTTCCGCTTGGGTAAATGAGTAGTTTACGCCCCTGTCCTGCGAAGTATTCGCAGCTGGAATGTGAATGGCTCATGGGTCAAAAGCTGGATAGAAAGTGTCCCGGATCTCTTTGGTCAAATCTTTCATCGTACAGCCTGTTTGCAGCTGGTAGAGTTGCAAGGCGTATATTTTCTCATATTCTGTGTTGTATGTTTTGGTTATGCTGGTTCTTTTTCAAACGTTGGATTAAGTACCGTCGTTTAGTCGAAAGGGCTAGAAGATAGTTGTCGTTATGAAGATGGTCTTCAGTATTCCTTATTGTCTTCGTATACTTCTGGATAGTAGTGTGGATGAGTCGGGTCCATTCCTCCGGGTCGTTGACGGGATCATTGCAGTCCTCAAGTTCCCTGCAGGCTTTGGGCCAGTTCACGATGTTTGTCCAGTTGCAGTTCGCAATCCGAGTTCCGCGTTTTTTACACAGTTGGATTTGGATCTCCATTATATAATGGCCACTTCTAAGAGAATCTTGGATGTTTTCTTATGTCGCCAAGAAATGGTTCCTGATCCACGTGAGATCGGGTATTGTATTTTGTTCTTGTGCCGTGGATATTCTTGTTGCATGGGTAGTATCGTTCGCTAGCGTGAAGTGCTGATTGCTTGGGAGGTTGTCTAATTTGCGGCCTACTGAAGTTGTTTGAGCATATCCCCATGCTACGTGATGGCTGTTTAAGTCTTCCAAACTGAAGTGTGGAGCGCTGCCTGCTGGGCCTGTCTTGTATAGATCTGAGTTGTGCCACGGTGCAGTCTTGTTGATTTGGACCCCAGTAACAGTTGACAATATCGAGCGTGTGTTGACCGATATCTGACCGCGTAGCAACGTGCTCCATGGTGTGGGTGTTGATGTGCGTCTTCTCTATTCGGATGGTTCGAATGCATTTTCTCACGTATGTGGTTGCAATGGTTGCGTTGTTGGGTACGACTGTGACTTTTTGCTTTCGACCGGTACTTGGTTCTACAAAGTGGTTGTAGCCTCGCATTGGGAAAATTCCCCTAGTTTTCTGGAGAACGACGATATTGGCCTCAGTCGCCGTGAAAATCATGTGTTGCAGCAAGTATTCCTTCTTTCGACGCAGGCATATAAAGTTATATTGTCAGATTATGAGTGTCTGTGGTATTGTTGCGTGCTGAGGTGGTATCGCTTGTGTAGGATTAGTTACCATTCGAGTGTTCTACGGGCTGTATCGAGGGGCGTTTGTGTGGTTGCGCCTTCTTTTCTAGGACCTGTATGCGACTTTCAAGTGCCTCATATTGTTGTGTGTGAGGGGCTTTATGATGTGTGTGAGCTGCTCCCTGATTCTGCGTTCAAGAGTCTGCTCAACCGTTTGCTGGATTATCTCTTTGAGGTGGGCGGTGAAAGTTTCAGAGTAGAGAAGAGGAGTAGGTGGATAAGAAGGCGCGGGTATTTGGCTGAGAGGTGGGAGAGCCGGATCACTCGCAGCATATATAGCGGTTAACTGCGACGAATGGGGTTCGATGACCGGCTGGGGTGCCCATTCCTTTCGTGAAGCTTCAAAGATTGGGGCCCCCGTTACTGGCTCTTGAGAGTTGTTTTGGGTACGCCGGAATGGTGCGGACTCCGCCTGGGCGGCTGGTATTTCCCATTATCGAATCATGGCTTCGGCGAACGTAACTTCAGGTTTTAAGGGTGGTGGTATCCCTTTATTGGAGGGACGCTTGTCTGGCTGGGCGCTGGCCCTGCTCTGGCTGCGGTTGCGACTGAAGCTCCGACTCCTGCTTATGCTTCGATGAAAAGATGCCAGCAGTGCGTAGCGATTGTTTGAGGGCAGATCCGGCCAGTCTGTTAATGAGTCACGGTGGGGGTGTGGCCGGGGTGGCTGTAGTCGGCATAGTTCACCTCTTCTTCCCGCGTTGTTGTTAGTTTCTGTATTGCGAGGACACTGAGGGTGTGTGGCAGCCTGTTTACCCTGCCAGTTTAAGCACTTGGTGTCACACTCATGGGGGTCTCTGACGGGATCTGGTTGGGGGCAAACTTTTGGCCGCAGTTGGCACAGCACACGAACCAAGAAGCATGACCCTAATATGGTGAGAAACTGATAGATATAATAGAGCGTTTTAGGGCACCGTTTTTTGCAGATACCATATGGTACGACGGACCTTCCGGTACGAACTGACCAAATGCGAGTCTTGTGCAGTAGCACATGCGGAGTTCATATCGGAGGATCCATCGTACCGTAGAGGATGTGCAAAACGGGTTCTTTAAAATTCTGTAATGAAATAAGATAACGCGGGGACTTTAGAGTGTTTATCTCTGATTGAAAGGGTAGAGAGCAGAAGCAAAGGCAGGTAGAGTCTTTGTCTTTTCCCGCTTTTTGAACCCGTTTGGACGTCGAACGCCGGCATCCAGTGTTTGAGCGCGATACCCTTTTCGAAACGCAGAGGGCGCTCTTGTTCCCTCTAATTGGAGAAAGACAAGGTGTATGGCGAATAGCAGCTAGCCTCTGCGTCAACCCGCTGATCCTTCCCATCAGAGCTTGGCGCTCTGGCTCCACCCCTCTACCTCATCTCTTTCTCCGTTCCTCACCGTATAGGCCACGGCCTGCGTCTTGTGAACTCCCTGAGGTTATAGTAGCATCTGTATTGCTTCGGGGCGGGGAATGTAATCTGCCCAAACGGGTCTGTTTTCTTCACGCTCAATTGTACCATTATTGTACAGCACTCGCGGGACCTGTTGACTGCGATTCACTACTACCGCAAACAAACGGATGGCCAAATTTGTTTGCAATGGTTTCTTTCTTTTTTTTTTAATCGAAAGGCTGCCAGTCAATTTACCAGTGGGGTCATTTGAAAAGGGGTCATTTTAAAAAAAACGGTACATTTCTTAAGTACCCTATTTTTCCTTCACATCCCGCCTCTTGACTGCACAGGCAAATGTTGCCTGATTCAGAAAGGTTCTCCTTCTATAGTTGCCGCCTGGTGCATAGCCCACACCCACTCTGTACTTCGAACGCAAAACGAAATTAAACTTGGCACACCTTCCAAAATACCTACTTTAGTAACACACAAATAAGCTTAATCACACTGAAGTTAAATTTAACAGCCTCTTCGACATTTAAATAAAAATTTATTAGTTAGTCCGCACCGAGTAAAATTTCAAATTTCAAGCATGTATGGCCCTAGGATTCTACTAAAAAAAAAAAACGCGAAATTGCGATATTGTGTTCGCGCTCAATATTGTGCAGTGTACAAAAATGCAACCTGCACATTTCTGGAAACATTTTAGGACGCCAGGTGTGCGTGTTTAGATTGTGAATTAATTAAGGGCGATTGTAACCGCTAAATACTAGTCACGTGAGTTTGAATAGTGCATTAGAAAATCAATATTGAATTACAAATTTTGATCAGGATGTAGATTAGACAAGACTGTGGTAGACGATAGTAAATTGATGGAAGAAAATTGACAGAGAAAGAAGAACGTCTCAAACTCAGCTATTCCGTTTATTTCCTCAAAGCCTTATATAGCCACAAACTATTCACTGACCACCGATATCACAACGCCAACCTTTGTTATGCAATCCAACCCCTACTGTTCTTCATTTGACCCGTAAACAGTAACCTCAATTCCAAACTGGGAACAAGGGTTTCTTGAACAAACCACCCTACCGACCCACTTCCTCTCCAGCCGGAGTTCTAAAATGCTGTGCCTTATCTAAGCGAGGACTGACATGTCCCCCGACTAAAACTTTCCCTTCAAAATAACCCGTTAAGTTTTTGCCTAAAATAAAAGAAAAATCACCAATTGACACTATATTCTAAGAAACATCTTGGCACTACTTCTGAGGAACTACTTCCGAGAAACTTTTAAGAAGTTTTGGGGAGATTTCTCTCGAATATGCGTGGACGAAAAACAAAATAAACACTCTGCCTCAGTGTTCCACAATACTGCACTACACTAAGCACTTTTTTCAGGGGAACCTTGCAGAAAAATAAATAAATACTGTGATTCGCACTATCTACTTTCTGTGGAGTACTGAATAACTATAAAAATCAAGCTGCAGGACAATTATGAACGACGTGTAGATTTTATATTTCGCACATATCGGCAACAAGGGGTTTTGTCGTCGTTGCGTGCCTTTGTGACCGATAAGGCACACAATTAAAAAAATGGCGCGGTCTTGAGCTTTTTTGGCCTTCTCCATCTCCACCCTCTTCATTATTTTTCTCAAGATCAAGGTACTGTGATATTTCTCTACTTTCTTTCAGTAAGATATGTCCCAAGAGCGATCTAAATTGCAATATACGAGCACGTGTCGTTCAGCAGCAATGCAATAAGTTGCTCCGCACCCATGGGACACCCGCAGTTGCGCAGTTGCTTATTCGATCGCTCACAATACGTTGCCTTTTTTCTGCATATTATCTCTTTTTACATTCTTTCTTTTTCTGTGTAATGATGACTTCTTATTTCTTACAGTAAAAGAATAACGTTAGTACTTCAGAAAGGTGTGCCACGGTAAATACCCTGGGGTCCCTCGAATCCATGCGTTCTAGTTAGACTTGGCAGCGGTACATTTTTTTCGATTACCACAGAGAATGACAGGGGTGCCTCAATTCAACCTTATTTGCCCCATGAAGCAATATGAAAAAGCTGCGTTATGTATTAGTATCATCATATTTCGTGAGTAAGCTTACGGTCACATTTCAATAAAAAAAACTATGCAATAGCGTTTAAAATACATTAAATTGACAGCCACTAAACTTGAACATTTTAGTATCGATGTAGGCTTTAGTAGTAAGGCAGATAAATGGTTCCTGGGTGTAAATGTTTACTCTTTTTTTTTTTTTATTTGCCGAAATAGCAGCTGCATTTTTCGCTAGGCCAGAATTCGTCATTTGTTTCATAAGAAACGTTATTTAAAACAATCGTTTTAATACAAATTCTGATTTAAAACAGTTGTGTCTTGTAGGCTCCGATAATAGAACACACAAATATTTCGGGCGTAGCCATCGGACTCGTTACAGCAGTGAGCAGGCGAAAAATTCATCACGTTGTATGTTCAATAACGCGTTGTATGTTCAATAACGTGGCTCTTGATTCTCGCAGATGATGATGATACCGTGTCTCTAAAGCTCATAAACAAAGAATACTACATGTACACGGGACGGGACAAACAGTGGGAGGATTTCTGGAGCACGAACGAGCACGTACCACGTGACACTAAGCGTCGTACCGTGTTCCACGCGGCGGCGTGTGTTTCCAGAACACCTCCGATTGGATACATTTCGTTTCTTGTGCATTAGTAGAGAGTTTTAGTGGATCGTTCCCATGACTCCGATAACGATACCCGATACTCCACCACCGCCTTCCTTGCGCATGCATAGTATCGTTATCGGGGCTATCGGAGGTATTGGAACGATCTACTAAAACTCTCTAATTAGACAGGTAGGAAACGCCAGAAAGCTAAGGTGGAGCGGTGTAGTGGTTAGCACACTCGACCGGACATTGGGAGGCGCAGAGTTCAAATCCTGGCTCCGCCGTTTTATGGCTTTCGGCGGGTTCCTGAAAACTTCAATTCTTTGATTTAAGTATGATTCATCCATCTGCACATATTCGTTTATATATATATATATATATATATGTGTGTGAGGCAGAGTAGCTTGAGAACAATGGACCGGCAAAATGTAATAAGTTAGAGATCCGTACTTGCGGAGTTGCTATTTATTGCATGTATTACGACGGTTTCGCCGAGAGGCTCGGCTTCGTCAGGCGATGGCATACATCATATGTATATATATATATATATATATATACACATATATGTCTTAGCTAGTGGAGCTAAGTTAGAGGGTGTTTCCCCACTTCTATATGTGGCTCGCATGGTTTGCATGTCGCGTCTGCAATACAAGCTCCGAGGTGTAGACGGAAGTGTTCATCGTCTGAGAGCGTATCTGAGACTCCGCCCGGTTTACATTTCACGGAGCAATAATGTAACGCGTGCGCACTTGCGATCAACTAGCGCGAGACGCGTCCACCGTTAAATTGCGAACGCTCTCCAAGGTTGGTGTTCTCTAGGATCTAGGCTCTCGAGTCGTAGCGTCGACGCGTCGGACCTTTCGCTAAGTGTCCTTGCGTTGTGCACTCCTTTTGGGCCATGCACCTGAGGGCGTCAATTTAATGAGCATTTCTAACCAAACTATGGGAAGCTTTGCTTGTTTTGTTTGTGGACTAAACTCTCATTTTGGAAGTACACTCCCGATGAAACGAATATAATTATTATCCGAAACGTGTTAGCCGCGAGTAAGTACCCGTACACGGATGCTCTTTTAAAGGATCCTAAATATATTTATAAAAGCCGGTTGCAGCACTATAGATAACAAAAATTAACTGAACAAAGTACGACCTATATGTATACAGGGTGTTTATTTTGAAATGCACAATATTTTTTTTTTTTTTTTAAGGTAGTTCACGCGTACACGGGAGAGCTCTGTTGTCACTGAGTATTTAGCGGGTTCGGCGGACAATATGGGGCAATATTTTTTTTTCCAAACCGTCGGCTAATTAACTCATATTGCTTAATAAACTTATTCAGTATGGCTTTTATAATTTATGTCCCAATCGAAGTTTTAAACTCAATCACGAATATTTGTTAAACAAATATACATAATTTTTCAAAAAGGCAAAGCCCTTTGAAATATGTAGCAATACGTTTTCTAATTTTTCTCGGCAATACAAAAAGTGCGCGCAGGAAGCACGCCTCAATATATTCCTTTCACCCTTAAGGGAATGTTGAACAAAAAAAATTATAATTGGAGCTGTGGGGATGTCTAGATAGAGTGTAGTTGGTCAGCCATTTCAAAGGTGCGATGAGTCGCTCGATATAGATTAGCAATCCAACCAGTGCAGTACAACTGCTAGCCTGGGGCCTTTAACGTGCACCACGCAGTAGTAATACACGACCGCGCACCGGTACGACGCTCATCCAGATCGAAACGGGCAGGGGTGGGGATTGAACCCAGGATCTCCGGGTCTTGCAGCGCGAGCGATTGCTCCACGTGCTCCGAACTGGTGTGTGCTAGCCCACTCGGGCACGATCCCTGCTGAAATTCGGAAACAAGGAAAAACGTGTCTTTTTTAGTTAATTTCCATAATTTTAAAAGGTCTCGCTCAAGTCAACTCGTTATAAAACACAGCCGGGAACGTACTTGACCTTTTTTTTTTTCAAACTGTGGTATTGATGGTCCAACTTCGGTATGCGATGCGCTTGTTCGTGCTGGTGTTTTTAACCCGTCCTTTTGTGTGGCTTTCTCTTTCGTAAAAAGGATGCCTTCTCGGAAAAGTTATTCCAGTTTTTCCTATATTACTGGTGACTACTTTGGCTTGTATACATATTTTCAAGCTTGGGATTGGTCGATGGTTGTAATTGACAACTCTGTTGATACCGCCACTGAAAACCTTACTTTGATAGCCAGAATATGTATTGATATTTCATACTTTAGTGTGGTATTAATTCCTCGAGGTTACTGACGGGGATTTTTACGGAATTATGTCATTATATGCTCAAAAAAGAGCTGTTTCACGAACTTTATTAAATCGACTAGTACAAATTTATGGTACCCAAAGTTCAAAATTTATAGAACACTCGTGAAACAATTGTACGCTCACGACAAACGTGCTCACGAACTAAAAGTAGAAAAGAGCTTGTTCCGGAGACCAGACGAGTTCTGTCAATTTGTTAAACAGTATACGAAGAACCGATCAAACGGTATATTGTTGCCGATTGGAAATGGGATATACTTCTACTCCCCCATAGAGCCCTGCGCGGATAACAGTTTGATCATCCGTATCCGAACCGCATCCGCGAAATGTGGAACCAGATGCGACTGACAATTCAAGCATTCATTGTATATCATATCATCGAGCGACAATGAAAAAAAATATATATTGAAACAGCACTTTTTAAGTTGTTTGCTTATCCTTGTACAAAGAAATCTTCGGGTCACCATTCAAAAGAGATGTCGTTTTATCAATATCAGTTTCATCGTATTTATATTAAAAGCGATCAGCCTTCCCGAGGCACTTCGCGTCGAAGGTCAGTCACGTGATCGTCCTAGGAGTCCGCGACACTTCGCCAAGAAGAAGTGCACAAAAAGGATGTCGAGGCACTTCTTTTCTTTTTGGAATCATGGCCGCACTACTCTTTGCGGAGTGGGGACGTTTCTTTTACTTTCTTGTGACTTGTACGTTTGAGGTTTTCTTTGCTCGGAGAAAGTTTCCGTTCTTTTCCTGCCAAAGTACTAGCTTTCTCGGGACGATTGATGCCCTGCAATCTTTACTTTTTGTAAAGATAGCATTTTTGACGAGAGGAAACGCACTAACTGAAGCGATCTTCAGTGAGAATCAGATCTTTCTTAGGATCCCTATTGTTTCTTCGAAACGCGTTTTGTGGAAATACGTTTCGTGAACAACTTTTCATGGACATACATTTCCTGGACACACGGTTCGTCGACGCTGTGCGTTTTGCGGGCTCATGACCCTGCGACGTTTTGTTGACAACGCATTTTTTCACAAAGCCGTTAAAAGCTAGAGCGCGATTCACTAAGGCGAGCTTAACCAAACCACACACCCCTCCCCCCTGTAATCCTGGCGAGACGCAAAAAGTTTATTACGAAAATAGCAGGGTTGTGGGCTACGAAACGTCTCAGGTTTTTCGATGAGACGAACACGAGAAGTCTTTCGATCAAACGTCGCATGTCGACGAAACGAACTGCAGATGAAACGTCACTAGACGAATTAAATGCCACCGGGCAAAAGTCTAGAACTTGATCCGCGGATATCCGCATAGGCATCCGATCTGCAATCCGCCAAAATTTGTCTAATTTTCATCCACATCCGCCAGTTTACTCCGGATATCCGCGGATACCGGCAGACAATCCCCGGATATGCAAGGCTCTACGGCCATGAAGTCGCAGATACTTTCGCAGATCACTCTCGTGAATGTTATTCCACAGATATCTTAAGGCCCTTCCTCGTCTGGTCGTTTTGATGTACAGGACTTTCTGAATATCCCAATTTTAGCTACAGTCAAAATTGTTGAGGCAATAAATAAACTAAAACCAAAATTATTGGCGGTTTCGACCGGATACCAAGAACCATAGTGAAGAGTTGTGCCGAAATATTTACGCCGGTTTTTGAACACATTTTTACTCTACCATTTCGGGTGGGCGCCTTCCCGTCTTCATGGAAAACGTCGGCCGTAGTGCCTCTGCACAAAAGCGGGGATGCTTGTGCGGTCGACAACTATTGAGCGGTTTCGATGCTAAGCGTCTTTCCTAGGTTTTTTGAAATTCTTATTCATACCCGTCTGTCTCACTATTTCCGACAAAGTATTGTACTCTTTAGTATGGCTTCCATGAAGGTCGTTCTGTGGGGACTAACCTTTTTTTTGTCTTCATTCATCTGTCCATTTGTTCTCACCCGTAGTCAAGTCGACACAGTGTGTTTTGACATGTCAAAGGCTTTCGAAAGTGTAAATATAAGCTGCTTCTACAGAAACTTTTGTGTATGGTGTTTCCTCTACGCTAATTAGATGGTTTCAGACTTATCTATCAGATCGCAGAAGGAGCGTGCGAGGTTTAAACAGCTTCTCCGAACCTTTTGTTTCCTCGTCCGGCGTGCCCCAGTGATATAATTTGGGACCACTATCGTTTATTATTTTTTATTAATTATATTGAAATGTGCATAAAAATTTCTACGTTGTCGTTTTTTGCTGATGATTTGAAGCTGTGTTTACACATCGAGTCACTCGCTGGCTGTGCATATTTACAGGACGATGTGCCACCTGCGCATGAGTGGTGTTTATCCAATCACTTAATGATCAATCCTAATAAGAACAACGTATTATAAATGTATAGAACACGGAAACCGACTGTAATGACTACATTCACGGTACCACTCTTTGTTTACGGGCCATCACAGTTTGTGACCTTGGTGATAATCTTGATGGCCATTTTTATTTTATTTTTATGTATCATAGATTGTCAGCTCCCATTTTAATCTTTTCGGCATTTGTGGCCTCATTCGTTGCAGGATTAAGTTCGCCAGTGTTGTTTGGAACTATCTTACATAATCTTAATAAGAACAAATTGAACATATTCAGAAGAGGCTCATTCGTGTGATTTATGATCGGTATTTCTATAAAAAGTGTTTATGATTATAAATATAATCTTAGAAATCTGGACTTACAATCTTTATCAAGCAGAAGTGTCGCGCGAGACATATAACTTTTAACAGAATGATTCACGGGGAACTTGATTATGCTATATTATGTTATGGGAATTTCCACGTACCTGTCCCAGGTAGTAGACATGCGCTTATCCATTTTATCGTTTGCATCACGAGAATCTCTGTCCTATTACTCGCATGCAACTTACATTTATTTACATCTCCACTAACTTTGTGTATATTACTGTTATTAAAAACATTTTAAGCGTGAAGTTGAGTTACTCTTGTACACATACCTACCATATGGTTTTAAACATTTTTCTATTATATTGTATGGGTGTATGTATGTATGCTTGTTATTGTCAATATATAGCTATTTGTGAGCATGCTGTATTTTGTAATTAAAAAGACCGGTGGTTTTTTGGGGCACGAAGAACAAAATAAATAAATAAAAATGATCTACGACTTTTATTTTACTGGGACCATTGTATAAAAGGTGAAACTATCGGAAGGAACTCTGCAATATGGCGGCAATTTTATAATTGCGAATGACGCTTTTTCTTTTGCGTATGGCGCAATGAGAGACATTAGCTCCTGCGGAAAGGACCCCCGAGATGCCTTTATAGGTATCTTGGAACACATAACGGAGGAGATTAGGGAGAAATCATTATTAACAAATACACAGGACTACTTGCAGAAAGAGTAGACATACATCTTACAGGCTTCCTGGTAGAGGTTTTCTCACTTCCTGAAACAGCGCCACTTTAAGACATCTTCCCGCAGAAAGGACTGAACTACATTCGGGATGTTATGAGGGACACTAGTGAAGCTATCAGCAAGGTTGATGAAAATAATCCCTGGAGAAGGGGAACAAGAGGGATAGAGGACAAACATAAATCTGGTGTCAGAGATACGCGCAATGGCCCACCTCAAAAAGCAACACCGCCCAATGCTTCAACGACACTCCAGCTAGCATCCTCAATGGACAACAGAAAGATTCAAAGGATCACCGTGCTGAAATGTTAGGCAACATTGCCTCTGAAACAGAAATGTTTTCCTGGAAACTGGACGCGTGGCAAGGAGGTCGCACTCGTTCCAAAGGATAGCCAGTACCGACGGCACCGAGGTAACTACAAGGCACGGATTATGACAAGCACCCTATACATAACTTTCGCACACATCCTGAACGTGCGCAAGACGGCATGGGTGGAGGAGGACGGTTTACTCACAGAACGCCAAGGCGGGTTTCGACGGAACCGCAGGTTGGAATATCACCTCTTTACTTTTATGCAATGTATCGAGGTGACCCGAAAAGAGAAAACGAGTTTAACGTGGTGTTTCCTGGACATTGCAAAAGCCTCCGACAGCCTTCCACAGGACCTGCTCCTCGGACAACTGAAGGAGTTGACCATGCGACCAGAGTGGATCACCCTAATTAACCGTCGGTTAGGACACAGCTGGATAGAGCCAACTCTGAGGCGGTTTTGGTAGCGAGAGGTATCCGTCGGAGATGCCCATTATCTCCACTTTTATACATGTTATAAGTAGCTCGGCTAGAGAAGGAACTCGTCCGGTGCGGGCTGGGCTTTTCGTTGGTTCATCTGGAAGCAGGGGAAAAATCAACTGGATACTGCCGGGATTTACATATGCGAGACGACATAGTACTAACTGCAGAATCAATGAACGACATTCAGCTTTTATTTGACATCTGCACAGAAGAAGCAGCGGGGCTTGGCTTGCGATTCAATGTCAACAAATCTGTAGCAGTAGCATTCGCAGGTTTTCGAATTATATCACTAAGCGAACTTTTACTAGGTGAAGACAACATGCCAGTCCTCAGCGAGTATAGGTACGTGGGCATCATACTGTCAAACGAAAAAGACTACCTGAATGAGCACCACGTCCACCTTCGGCAAGCAGCCATCCGAGGAACCAGCATTCTCCAAAAACGCAGCCTCTTGAGTTACGAGAGTTTCATACTGTCAAGGGAGCAGTTGAAGGCGGTGGTGTTTTCTAGACTAAAATTTGCTAACGCTGTGGTCTATGCATCCTAGGAGTTGTCCAATCCCACATGAACCGAAAACAAAGAGAATTTGGCTGCCAGGCGCTTGGCTTCCACGGATTAGTAGCAAATGAAGATGTGCAGCGCGACCTGGGTTTCAAGGCTCGGGAAGCGAACAGCAAACTTATGTGCGACGGACGGCTTCGACACAACAAGACCTGCCGTCGGGCCAGTAAGTTGTTCCGATACCCCCACCTCACGGGACTACAAACCCGCTGGCAGTGACGCTTAAGTCAGCTCCAACAATGTACGGTTTCTTTGCTGACCCCGTACAAGCCTGGACGTCATGGGAAACGGAACTCAAAAATCCGGCAGATCTGTGATCATGAGACCCAACAGTGGCTCCAGGTGGCACAAACAAAGTCGACACTGCATATCTACGTGACACTAGAGCAGAGCATCGCCTCAGAGACTCGGCTTCGCGATAACAGTCTTGGCAGCCGACTGCTCATTGAGGCATCTACGGACGCTGTCCTACAGATGTCACTTTGATGCAACTGTGATAGAGAGTGTCTGCCAAACGTGTGGTGCCCACAATAAAAGAATAGCACATATTGTACTTCAGTGCGTGGTTCTGAAGCCGACCTTTACACAGTTCAGTGGCGCCTGTCCCCAGGCCCTCTGGCGTCCTCTCATGCTTCCGCCTTCAGTGGGTGCACTCACGAACGATATCAAGCCATCGATATAGGACGTGACGGGCAAGCAAACAACTGATGGGCTGTTGAGACCTCAAAATGACTTCTGGATGGCTGGTGCAGAAAAGTACTGCTCAGAGGGAACTAAACTTCCAATGGACCCCCAGGATTGTGTACGGACACAGGTTGAGCCCGCCCGTTACAAAAGAACTAGCCGTAACCTCATCATCATCATCAATATGGTTGATAGGAACATGAATTTTAAAACCAATACATAAAAAGTTTATTATGCAGTTTTAATTAACTAGCTGGTGTATCGTGATTATTATTTCTCCGTCTAACCTCCGCCCAGCCCGTTAAATACCCAGAGAAGACAGTGCCCATTAAGGGGTCCTCCTTTCTTAAACAAAAAAGTGGAATGTTAAAAAAAAACTTTGTATTGCATATAACGGTATAACAATAGCGCTCCGCTCCCCCCCCCCCCCCCCCCCCCCCCCCCCAAGGAAATCATCTTATTTGTCGTTAGAACGTACGTTGTCTTAAAGGGAAATTTCCCAGCAATATCTTCACTGTGACATACATCTCCCAACCACACTCCGATACGGTTTCCTGCAATTCTTGCGACAGCTTGAAAATGCGAATCGCCAGTCACAGCTAGGTGACCGGTGCGTGACCTATGGATTGGAAATGGAGAGATACCTGATCCAAGACCAGGACCAGCCATGTTCTTTTCGGTCGCGCACCAGTCACCTAGCTGTGTTAGGAGATTTGTGTTAGTCCTTTGTCCGCTTTGTTCCCTTCTCTGGGGACTATCACTGTCATTTTTGTCCAGCTCGCTTGCGGCTTTGCTTTAATTTCATTATAAACATGAGGTTGTGACGTTCACCGATAAGAATGCCGAAGAACGAATTACAAAGCTGGAAGCGTGAACGACTGTTGTACTGTAATATTAAAGCCCTTATTTTTTTATTTTTTTTTTTGGGGGGGGGGGGAGGGGGTTGAAGTGTTGACCGCGGTGGGTTAGATCCGTTGAGTGCACTACTAACCAAGCATTAGTGCTCTGCGGAGAAGACACAACCGCGGAGCTCGCTTCCGCGGGTGTTGCTTCTCTGCAGTGCACAGGTGCTCAATAAGAACCGCGCTAAACGGGGGCAAACCCGCCTTGATTAACACTTTCAGAAGTACAAATATAGTGGACAGGTTCTTAAGACGAAAGACCACTTTCAAAGCGGGATGCTGCACGCGCGCGCGTGGTACCTGTAAAAATAAACAAACTTTGTGAGTATATTGAAATCTACACAGCAGTAAAAGTTGCAAAATTAAACATTCACTATTATGCAAAAGTATAAGTTAGGTAGAGATGTCCCCACAACCTACGTTCATCATTCCTGATTGTATTTTCGAGATTTAATAAAGGTTATTTGCATATAGCCGAAGGATTCATAAATCTCCTCAATTAACTACAGATGGGCATCTCCATAGGCTTAATTTTATGTCCAATGCATTCTTTTATGGCGTTCCCGTACAGGCAATCGTCTTTATGAGGTCACAGTCCATAAATATAGCTAGATAAGGGTTAGCTTAGCTTCGATATATACAAGTGGGAGCTTATGAAGAACCTTTACTAGTGGTGCAGATGGGGTTTTGTTTGGGCATGATGCAGTAGTGAAAAGCTTTATAGCGCGCCCTGGCACGCTATAACGAAAACTCAGCCTCGAGAAATACAGGGGTAGGCGAAAATACTGTTGCAGGGGCTTCTGTTGCTGGGGTTTCTGGATGGACAGTGGAAGTGGGCGTGCAACTCTTTCTTGTCGTGTCCGGGAGCTGATTGTTGGGAAACCGGAACTCGAGAAATGTGTTGCTGAAAATCTGCGATCTAGGAAGAATGTCGCGGGAGTTCCGGTGCTCAATGTGGCACCCTAAGAAATGCTTGCGCCTCTACTTACCCGCAAAACGCTCAAAGAGTCAATCACTTTGATCTACGAAATCAGCTCAGCAAATGATGAGGCTGAACATCCGTTTATACCTAAAAACGAAGTCTGCGCTGTGGCATTGCGCAACGCAAAGCATCATGCTTGCATTGCTTAATGCCACAGCGCAGACTTAATTTGAGGTTTGAACAGATGTTCCGCCTCATCATTCGCTGAGCGGATTTTGTAGATCACAATGTTTAACTCTTTCAGTGTTTTACGGGTAAGTAGACGCGCAGGTATTTCTTAGAGTGTAGGGATCTGAGCAGGTATCAAAAGGACGTTAGTTTCACTCATATCGTGTGCGTCTTTTTTTTTCTGCTGAGTCAAAGCCCCATATACAATGTGTATAAGTTAAACTAATTGTTAGTGAGCGCGTTGGTTATGATATAAGTTTAGAAAGAGTTATATACATAAAGACAGGGGACGGGACAGCACATCTTTCAACTTTCAACAAACAAATGACTTATTGCCGGACGCTTCGCCTTCGGAACTCCACTATAGGAGAGGGAAATTTAAAAGGGGGGAAAAGGGGAAGGAGGGGGGCAAGACAAGGCCCCGGGAGAAAAACAAGGGGAAAGTAAACCGCAGAGACAGCGGGAAGGAAGGGAAGGGAGGAGGCGTCCCGAGGCGTTGCTCTCAAAGGGACCCAAATTTGCTCCTTCTGTCACACCGCCAAGAGTGGATCAGCTCGTAGCGGTACACCAGATCGCGTCGAGAATTCCGGAGCCTGCCCGACAGGAGTTCCTCGGTGTTGGTTCCCGTTTGGTGTGCATGCATGGAGCAACCCACCCAACCAAACCAGAATTTCCACAAGTCGTGAATGAACTCAGGAAGTCTGACCTTATGCTTTTGGAGGCAGACAAGACAGGAGTGTTTCTGGTCATGAACGAGCCTAACTTCGGTGAGAAGGTTGAACTCACCATCAAGAAAAACTTCGTTCTTGTTAAGGAAAGGCCGTCCGGCACCCTCCGTTCGGAAGCCAAACACATCTGTAGGTCGAACAACCTTTTGTCGCTTCTCACGAGAGTGTCGGCCCCTGCTAACCAGTACCTAAAAGTGTTTTTCACCGCCAAGACACACAAGCCGGGGATCCCGCTTAGGAGCATCATATCAGAAAATGGATGCTGGCAGAAACCTCTGGCTCTCTACCTGCAGAAGCACCTGGCAGCCATCCCCCTGGACCAGCCTTTCCGCGTAGGCAGCTCTCAGGAACTCCTCCTAGCTCTCCAGCTTCTTCACACATCAGGCACAGGCAGCACATTCTTCTCCCTAGACATCACCGACATGTAGTACAGCCTCGACTTCAACATTCTCCTGGATGCAGTAGAAAAAGCCATCACTGTACAGGGCATTGTCAAATTCCAAAATTCTTCCGGCATCCCCCTCAGGGCGTTCTTGCAATTAATCATAGTATATCTTTTTTCGACCATGGTGGAGCATGACGGCAAGATATACCTACAGAAATCAGGCGTCTGCATCGGTCCTGCCTAGCACCTGCGCTCAGCGAGGTCTACCTGTTTTTCGTGGATCAGGCCGTGAAGGAGCAACTGGACGGCGTCGCCCCAGGAACCCAGGTGTTCAGATAGGTCGACGATTATCTGGTGCTCCACGACTCTGGCGCACCCACCGCCACCATCCAGAAGGCCTTCACAGAGAACGCAAACGGCCTGAGCTTCACCAGGGAGGACCCCTCAGCGGAGGGTCTCCAGTTCCTGGATGTACGCCTCATAGCCACCCAGGGAGGCACTTGCTGGCGCTTCCAGCAGCGGTCGCAGAAGCCGGTGCTGCCATTCTCAAGCCACCACTCAAAGACAGTAAAAGCAGGCATCGCAAAAAGTCTCATCTTCTCCACCCGCATAAAAGTCCTGCCAACACCTCTCCCCATCTAGCCTGGAGGGTCAGCTCAGCCGTCTCACAAACGCCGGATACCCGCGCGACCTGCTGGCCTCCACGCTCAGGAAACTAATAATTGAAAAAGCCGCCACACGGAAGCCTGCCCGGAAAAGGTACACTACCATCCCCTATTTCCACAACACCGCCCACCGACTAAAAACAGTGGCTAAACGCTTGGACATGGACGTTGCGTTCTCGTGCCTCTTCAAGTTGAGCGCAATGTGCCGCTTGGTGAACTCTCCCCCTCCTCCCAAGATCGACTGCGCCACGAGGCACGCGGCACCCTTTGTCCCCTGCGCGGTCGGGCGGGTGTATTCCGTTCCCCTCTCGTGCGGGGCAGAGTACATCGGGCAGACGGGCCGCTGCCTCAACGACCGCCTGCGCGAACATGAAAGAGAAATAGCAAGAAACGGCGAGGAGTCCCAACACCCCATGGTTCGTCATCTCAAAGTTTCCGCTCCTTGTGCCCCTGAGTTCCCGTCCGCGCGTGTTCTGGGGGCCAACAAAAACCGCTACGGGCGCGAGATCGTGGAGGCGTACGCCATAAAAGAGGCTCCGAAGAACATTTCGTCGGCCTCGCTGTCGCTGTCGGAGAGAGAGGTGACATTTCTGAGACTGGAATTGACGACCTTGGCGGGCGCGGGCCGGGCGAGTGGTTCTTGCTCCTGAGAGGAAAATCGGGACGCCTCCTCCCTTCCCTTCCTTCCCGCAGTCTCTCCGGTTTACTTTCCCCTGTTTTTCTCCCGGGGCCTTGTCTTGCCCCCCTCCTTCCCTTTCTCCCCCCTTTTAAATTTCCCTCTCCTATAGTGGAGTTCCGAAGGCGAAGCGTCCGGGAATAAATCATTTGTTTGTTGAAAGTTGAAAGATGTACTGTCCCGTCCCCTGTCTTTATGTATATAACTCTTTCTAGACTTGTATAAGTTAACTTTGTATTACACTACGGGGCAGAAAGAATAAACCGAGTCTTTGATTGCAAAAGACGCACGTTTCGATATGCCACCGAAAACCCTATATGAAAGTAGGCAGACACCAAGAATTTAACAGTCGGTAGTTTTTTGTTTTGTTCGATTTTATCTTTTTTTTTATTTTAAGACATGTTATTAACGTGAAAAAAGAAGACGCAAAACAGATTAAAACTGAATGAGCTCTCTGCGAGAACCCTACTTTCCAGTTTTCGTGGCAAACAATCATTCTCGTTAAGGATGCATTAAAATAGCCCGTGGCTTCCACGTAACCTACATTTCACCATGTCGGTGGTCCTTCCTACTTGATCTAGAAAAGTAAAAGCAACCGGTGGTGCCAAATGCGTGCTGCACAACATACGCGCTCAACAGGAAGGCTGCTGCAATGGCCACTTATGAGACACCAGTGAAATTCAGAATGGCCTCTCATGACTTCACATGCACTAACATCGCATAGATGCCATTGGGGTGTCCTTACTGCAGAGTGCGTAAAGTCTGCGGCGTACGTTTTGCTCAACTGGTTCTCTACTTTTTCGGCAAGAACAAGAAACGCATAACAGTCAGCATGACACTATACTGTATGGCCAAAGTCATAAGTATAGTCCTCCTTTATTCTTGAAATTACAGGAACTATACTCCGCAATAACGTTTCTTGGCAATTCAGTGGCAGGTACAAGCACGTGTTCCCTCTCTCATTTTGAGCGCTGAATAAAGCTGCGCGCGGGCTCTCCTCCTCTCTCAGGAAATGCCAAGAAAAGTTGTCGCGGAGTATAGCGAGCATCCGTGTAAGTCGCGTTGCATGCGAGTATACATGGGTCACACTACTGCCAGCATGCTTCTCTAAAGCGAGAACCATTCCAACACGATTCTTTTAACATGTAGCGCAGCGAATACTTCGAGCTCAAGTTCCTTGCTCAAGGACGGACCTGGAGACTTTAATCTCTGAATGATAAAGCGCTTCAGAGTAACGAGTCAGATACTTTCCCGCCTAAAATCATTATTGCCTTTATCTCAAACCTAGGGGAAAAGCATTTTCATCCTTGAGAGATCTTAACCGGAACCATATCACTCGGGGAGTGAACCACATCCTTTGTTTTCACTACACAGACACATCACAGCCCACGCACCGCTGAATACCAAAACCCAAAACGAAGAACAACCTTCGAGTGCAGAGCCGCAACTGAGCACGCAAGCATTCCACCGCGTCGCGGCGCAACATCTCCTAGATAACAAAGCCGTTGGGCTGAATGAGATGACGTCATCAGTACAGTCTAACGCTGGGCGCAACTTGGACACGACGATTGCGTCGACGTTCGGCCCAAACTTGGCTCGAAGCGGAGCGCTAACGCAGCCCTCGTTTGCAATTTCTCTCCAGCCTTGGCCTTCTCTGACAACTACGGCTTTGTTTTTTAGGAGGTATTGCGCAACGCCTCCTCCTCTCGGGCACCGCGCCAGCTGTGAGCGTGACTTTGCCGAATACGAAAGGGTTCGTTTTGACGAAGACCCGCTGGTATCTGTCAGTTTTTTAGTGCCGGGTTGAAAGGAAGGAGTTGAAGCATTCTCACGTCAGCGCTTCGAACCAGCGATTCGATCCAATGAAAGCGTCGCACGCGACAACTGACAAACGTAAGACACCGCCGCGTTTTCGTCGAAGCGAGCGTCCTAAAGCTAACGCATTAAAAGGGGCACAGAAGAAAGGAATAAAAAAAGAATGCGTGGCATCTGTGACAAGTCAGAGAAAACAAGATTCTTTAAGTGGGATTGCTCTTCAATTATAAGCGGCGCCCTCATAAACCTACAAATTATGGAACAGGAACAATGGAATATCAAGTCAGTAAAGCTCTCAATAACATTAAAGACCACATAGATTTTAATAACACTTTTAGTAAATTTAAAAGGGATCTCAGGACACTCATGGTCGGCAGTGGTATCCCCTTATTATCTGAATCTGTATGTAATAACTAGCTGTTGTTGTGGTATAATCTTAAAATGAATGTTTTGTTTACTACTAAGCGTTAACTTCGTAAACTGCGTGCTGCTGGAAAGCGCTGCACTGGTGACAGAGACCTTGTCAGGCTTCACGCCTTTAGTCTCTGTCTCTATTTCGGTTGATTCGGGAAAATAAATAAACATTCAATCATTCATTCATAAAGAAAGCAGCTGAAGTTGCTCCATTTACTTTGCCAGTTTGGTGTTCATTTTCATTGATGCCTGCTCACTCTATGAAATCAATTCAGAGATTTCCTGGTCTATTCGCCTTATCTGAGAGTGCAAAACCTTGAAAAGCTCGCGTTCATTCATCCAGGTTACATAGAATGATTTGTTAACACCAGAACAAAAATGAGGTTTTTAAAGGACTGAAAAATCTACAGCTGTCGAAAAAATACTTAAAAGTACTTTAACACTAAAGTGAAGAAGAAGATATCTTATATCATATCATATTCAAACCTCGTTTTCTTAATGCTAGTATGTGAGGTAAGGTGGACAATTATTTTTTTATTGAAAGCCAACTGAAAAAAAAAACAAATTGCAGAATCTAGAATATGTACACTGTAAAAAATCTTTCGTAGAAAAAACGAGAAAATGCTTGGCAGCTCTATTAAGAGGGGATGCTCATTAAAATAACGCACCCCCATATTCAGAAAATATGTGAAAAGGGACGTTAATGCAACGATACCCATTTTTTCAAAATACGAGGATGCTCGTTAAACTTATGTGTACACATCATTTTAATGAGCATCCTTATACTCTGAAAAAATGGGTATTATAACATTAATCTAACGTGCCCCCATATTTTGAAAAAATGTGAAAAAAGTCGTTAATATGACAATACTCATTCTTCCGAAGTATAAGGATGCCCATTAAAATTATGCATGCACATAATTTTAACAAGCAACCTTGCACTTCGGTAAAATGGGTACCGTTGCATTGACGACATCTTTTTTCACATATTTTCACAATATGGGGGCACATTAGCATTTTAATGGGCAACCCCTCTTAATAGAGCTGCCAAGCATTTCATCATTTCTTTTTTACAAAATATTTGTTTCTACATCTCTTTTTAGCTGAGGCACTGAAGTAGCTCATGTTCTGCTGTCCAATATTTTTCACTTACACAAGTTTCTGTGCAACGATATTCTGAAATATAACTTCAGGGTCATTGATGCACCTGGAAACGTGAGCCATATACTATGGGGATTGCAATGCAATGCAATAGTAAATTTATGCACTTTGGAGCAGCTCTGCTGCTTTGTCTAAAATGAAGAGAAAATAAATGGCACAGAAACTTTAACTTCAAAATAGGTGAGATAGGGTGCAGCAAAACAGCAACTAGCTAGTGTTTCTCATATGATGCACCTGCAGACACAGCTGTGAGCTGCTAAAATCTGTTGCAAGCCAAGAATAATAGGTAAGTGGAGAGAAGGAAACCACCATTGCACCATGATTGGTTGTTTTCTCCTCCCCACTCCCCTGCTCTCCAGCCTCCGCTCTGCTGATGTTGAAAGAGTGGCGGGCTCTGTGGGAGGGGCTTCCTCTTGCTGTTCTAGAGTTGCAACAGACCAGAGCGACCTGGAGGTTTTCTAAAGTGCAGCTCAAGCTGGCCGGATCAAATTAAGGCATCATATCGGCAGCAAATTCTCACAACATAAACACCCTTGAGAAAGGGTTCAGAATTGAGACAGCAGTGAAAATGCAAAATAGTTTGGTCGGTTGTTTGTAAATTATTTTTCTTTAGCTCTTTGTAGCTGTTTTCTTCGAGCTTAATTTAAACAACAAAAAACGAGGGAAATTGTAATAGCTCTTTATTATATCTAAAATTCTTTTATGGGTACTTCTTCCGAGGTGTAGGGCTATCTCAATGCTCCCTGCATATGCAAAAGAAAGATGTATATAGTCATAAGCTAAGCACAAGGCTGTCGAAACAATACAAAACAAGGTGAGCCTGACATGCACACAATACAAATAATCCTGCTCGATCTGCAAAGAGAGACCAGCTCACCTTGATGAAAACAACTGGTCTGGACCATAAAGGAAGGCCAGCACATCTCGGCGCCTAGTCTTTTCCTCCGAGGAGACCTGCGCTTATCACAGAAAATGTAGTTTTAGTTGAAAACCAATTGACATTGCAGGAGAGAGGCATGAAATATGATACAGCAAGTAATGTCCGTGACAAATAGAACACAGACCACAGCTCACTTCCAGTAAAACACCGTGCCTTGGGCCTCAGGCAATTAACGAAACAAAAACTTGTCTACGCTCAATCTTGCACTTTACGTGCAGGAAACCTGCAATAGACCCTTTCCGAAATTCAGTGCCATCTGGTGGTTTGTAAAGCAGTTTAGGTTTTGCCATATCAATGGCGGAAACGAACTTGTATCGGCACCGTCGCTTTCGCAAGTCAACGGCACGCGAGGAATTGTTCGGTGTGAGTTCTTTCTCGATCACGTTCAGTTCGATGGTGACCAAGAACTTGCATTCAGAATTAAGCTCCAACCCACTCAGATGCCTCGAGAAAATTCCCTACACCAGTGTGCTTTAAAGCCGATTGTATGCCGCCCACAGAGTGACTGAATCTGAGTTATTAGAAATAAACGCTTACGTAGCTCTTGTGTTCCATTCCTACGTCGCGTCGTACTGACCCCCCGAATACAGGCCTCGCAAGATCCGCTTAGGATCATCTTCAACGTCTTCCTTTATCAGTCACTAGAAGACCGCCATTGGTATGGCACAGATGCTGTTCCACAGATGATGATAGTGATCAAAGTAGCCAGACAGAATTTCGGAAAGGGTCTATTGCCAGGGAAAATGCAGATTTAGTTGAAAACCAACTGACATTTCAGAAGAGAAGAAAAATCTTGGGCAGCAAATAATGTCTGTGACAAGTAAGGCGGGTAGGAGACCATAGCTCACCTTCAATAAAACAATGTGCCTGGGCCAGTTAAAAGAAGAACACCTTGTTCGGACCCCAGTCTACGCTTTCATCTTAAGAAACCTGCGCTTAACAGGAAAATGCAGTTTTAGTTGAAAACCAATTGATATTTCAGAAGACGAGCGAGATAAAACCTGATGCGGCTAATAATGTCTGTGATGAATAAAACACAGACCACTTGTAATGGGACCATAGCTCACCTTCAATAAAACTCCATGCCTTGGACGATTAAAAAAACAAAAAAACTTGTCCACGCTCCATCTTGCGCTTTACGTGCAGAAAACCTGCAATTGCCAGGGAAAATGCAGATTTAGTTGAAAACCAACTGACATTTCAGAAGATAAATCTAGTGCAGCAAATAATGTCTGTCACGAATAAGGCACAGACACTTAAAGAAGAACATAGCTCACCTTCAATAAAACAACGTGCCCGGGCCGTTTAAAAAAAAAAAAATAACAGCTTGTCCGGACCCCAGCTTACGCTCTCGTCTGAGGAAACCTGCGCTTGTCAGGAAAAATAGTTTTAAGTTGATATTGCACAAGAGGACCAAGACAAAACCTGATGCAGTGAATGTCTGACGAATAAAACATGGACCACTTGTAACGGGACCATAGCTCACCTTCAGTAAAACTCCATGCCTTGGACGATTAAAACAACAAAAAACTTGTCCACGCTCCATCTTGCGCTTTACGTGCAGAAAACCTGCAATTGCCGGGGAATATTCAGATTTAGTTGAAAACCAATTGACATTTCAGAAGAGAAGAAAAATCTAGTGCAGCGAATAATGTCTGTGATGAATAAGGAACAGACACTTGCAGAAGACCATAGTTTACCTTCAATAAAAACGATGTGCCCGGACCAGTTAAAAAAAGAATGACTTGTCAGGACCCCAGCCTACGCTTTCATCTGAGGAAGCCTGCGCTTATCAGGGAAAATGCAGTTTTAGTTTATAACTAATTGATATTACAGAACAGAGGCATAAAAAAAAAAACTAATGTGGCGAATAATGTCTGTGACGAATAAAACAAAGACCACTTTTAAAGAGACCATAGCTCAGCTCCAGTAAAACACTGCTTTGGTCAGTTGAAAAGAGAAGACTTGTCAACGGCTCATCTTGTGCTTCTCTCCGAGGAAACCTGCGCTTGTCTGAGAAAATGCAGTTTTCGTTGATCGCAACACCTCAAGGCCAGGTATTGTGTTCTAGGATCTTTTAGAAATCATCCGCAAATTACAACAAGTCACATATGCTACAGGTGAAAACGAGACTATTTTAAGACTACTAGGGCAACATATGAAACTTGCCCACTGAATCACTCTAAAAATATGGCATATAAAAAGTAATTAGGTTGATGATACATATAAACTATGAAAAACAAATAAAGTCTTCCAATTTTTAAACATTCTACAGCGAGAACCAAAGGGAATCTAACCCATTTTCGCGAGAAGCGGCACTGTAATTTGTGACGTATCGTAAAATACCGGGCAAGCGCCCACTCAATATTTAGACATAATCGCAAAAAAATGGGAGATGGGCGCTTTTCCGGTTATTAATTTTACATTTCAACGTACTGCGCAGACTTTGTCAGATATTACAAATTTGGGAATGGGCACTTAGTGGAGAGTGGGCGGATGCACGGTATTCTACGGTATGTTCAGCTAGGTGGTGGATTTCTTTTATAAAAATTTCGAAGGAGAAACTTGCCCCGGTCAAATGTTACAAATAAATACAATAGGTTTCCTATGGACAGACATGGAATCAAGGCTGTCTCAGGTGGAAGTTTAAAAACGCGGTTGAGGGGCACTAAACTATATACGAGACAAACCGGGTGATGAGAGCGAAGTAATAAGTGTCTTCGTTCCTACCTTCAATGTTTGAGCTAAATCGAACGTCCCATTGGCCCACAACATTTTCAAGCTCCAATCTGAATAAGCTCAAAACCACGTTGGTCCATAACAAATATATTGTTTTTATTTGTAACTCTTTGCTGAGGTAAGTGTTTTCTTTGGTACTATTTTAACAAAACAAATCCACAACCTAGCTGAACCTACGTCACAAACTACACTACCGTAGCAAGCAAGACTGATTTTTTGGGGGGGGGTCAAGTCGGCTAGCGCACACCAGATCGGAGCATGTGGAGCGAGAGCTCGCACTGCAGAACTTAGGGATCCTGGGTTAAATCCCCACACATGCTCATTTGAACTGGATGAGCATCGTACCCGCATGCGGTCGTGTCTCACTACTGCGTGTGCTTGTTAAAGACCGCAGGCTAGTGGTTCTACTGCACTGGCTAAATCGCTCATCTACAGCGAGTTATTCGTCACAACTTTGAAATGGCTGACTAACTACACGCTGTATAACTATCCACATAACCCAAATTATTTTTACTGATTTTTGCGATGTATATAAATTTGTGGGCTAGATTCCTTTGGCCCTCGCTGTAACAATTAAAACATAGATTAACAAATATTTTTGTAAATTTACAAGGACCTCAAGATTCTAATGGTAGGCGGCGGTATGCGAGCCTTCATTGTACCTAATATGAATAATATATATAAAATCAAGTTATCTAATCTGTCTATCATTTTAATTCCATCTAGCACTATAAATAAAACACTGTCTCTTTAATTTATGCTGCAGGGCTGCCGCATATGTCCTTGCTTTTTCTTTTATATTGTGTACCATTTGTAAGAACTGAAGGCAGTACAGGAACTTTTAGAAACATTTTCGCCTTTAGTCTCGTATCCCCATCGGTCAAATTAGAAAAAGAAAATCGAATTAAAGGAATTCCTTCCAGCGCAGCTCTTGGGCGCCTCTTTACCGGCTTCAGCGGCGTCGGCGTCGCCGTAACTGCGCGGTGCATTATAGGACCTTTCCCATGATGCAACACGTGTGGAGGAGGACGAGGGGAGGAGGAGGGGAAGAGGAGAAGAGAAGGGAAGAGGGATGAGGAGCAGAGGAGGGACAGGGAGGAGAGGAGGAAGGGTATACCCTCCCCTCTTCCTCCTCAAGAGCTATGCTCTAATTCGGCGTTACGGGGTGTTGTAAACGTCTTTTTCTTTTTTTTGATCCGATAAAACAAATTTTTATCTGCAATAGCAAAAATCAAGCATCACAAAATATAAGAGGGAAAGACGAAAATAGAAAACACACCATTAGAGTGAACGAATCTTGTTCAGCAGACCTAGAATTCTGGCTGGGATTCCATTGACCTTGTTGTGACCACGGGAGCTGGACTTGCTACCTTTAGATGGGTTTATCTGGCCAAAATGCCTGTATAAGAGGTCAAAGAAACGCATGTCAATTGAACATGAACAACTCACATTCTTGGGTGAAAGATGTCGAGATGTCCTTGTGCGTGTTTATACAGCCTGCCTTTGGGCTGACTTTCACATGTCGGTGGCTGGTTCACACTGCGCAGCAAAATATCTCGTGCAGTATGGCTGCTAACCCGAGGCCAACATGCAGTAGTGATACACAAACAGATGCCAGTATAATGCCTATCAAGATTAGAACAGGTGAGGCGCTAGTCCGACTGTGGATTCCTGGACTCTGCAGTGCGAGGTCTAGGTCCACATGTTCAGGGTTGCGGTGCACTAGCATAATCGACCACCAGTCCTGCCATGAACAAACACTGAATTCTGACATATCTGTACCTCTGAAGGAACTCCAGCGTGTACGAGGCCTCCTTTGGGTACTTGATGTTGAAGACGAAATACGCTCCCAGGAGCGAGCAGAGAGCGACCTCGAGACTGCTTGCCTCAAACACAAGCACCCTGTCAACAACCAGCGCAATCTGGAGAGGGTCATCTAGAAGCGTAGAACCTAAGTAAAAAAAAAAAAAAGCAAGATGTGATGATCATCAAACCGACATGTTACAGATGTAGTTAATTTATTGCAATCGTAACGGTTCAAATGGATGACAGAAAGGACATTGCAATGAGGTAAACTAGGAAATATGGATGCTCTGCATTGGAATACAGTACAAGCTCGTTACAACAGATCTTGTTGCAGCAGAAACTTGGATACAACATACTGATTTGTGAAGCTCAGTTGGTTTTCCTATTTGCACCACTGATTCAACTTCCTATCTGAATAATACATAATCCTTTTTTACAACAGAGCGAAATAGTAGTCAAAACCAGGGCTCGGCGATATCAGAGATGCATGTATCTCCAATACTAACTTCAGAGACAGTCGAGTACCTTGTATCTGGTACTGCCTGCCAGGAAAAAATGTATCAATGTATCAGTACCTAATACCCATTTTTACAGTATCGAGTATTTTGGAGATACCCAATAGTTAAGAAATTAGCATTAACTTTTAAAGCTCACTTCCAGTTCATTTTCTTTCTGGCAAAACCAGGCTATCCTTCTTTCTATTTTGTGAGCTGTACATGCAAATTGCACAATTTTGTTTTTTGGAACTGTGGGAACGGGTCGGGTAACACCTTCTGTAAAAGGGCAGACAGACAACACCGGCATCTTTGTTGAACTGACATCTCCTCAGTTGAAGGCCGATAAGTGGACTAATGCAATGCAATATATCATCATTAGAGGGTTTTAGTAAGCCGGATTTTCAGTCCTAAAGTGATACCCACTAAAGAAACACGTTTAAGGGCAATGGAAGGGTATCGTCATCGGGATTAACAAAACGGTCTATAAAAATTTCAAGATCTCTGCTAAGCGTGCCTTTGAGCTCGGCAGAGAGCTATCAAGGCAATCGTGGCCAGTAGCATTTGGCCTCTTTCTTTCCTGGTTCCCTGCCCTCCTCATTTCCAGCTCTCCCTATCCCCCGTTTACCCTCGTCACTCCCATCCCCTTGTCTTCCTCCTCTCTCCCTTGTTGGCTGTGCGTTTGTCAAGGTAAAAGGTGACCCTGACCTTGGACCCTTGACCTCTCCTCCTCCCGTGTCCCCCATCCCTTCTAGCTCCCCTCCCTTCTCCCTTTCATTCCCTCGTCTCCTCCTCTTTGCTCCTCCTCTCCCTTCTCCTCTATATCCCTCTTCCTTCCCACTCTGCCATCCACCTCACCCTCCTTCCCCTTTATTCCTTCTTCCCCCTCCTCCTCACTCCCTTGTGTGATTATGTGTTTGTGCAATCGTGGACTTAGACCGATATCTCTCGATTTCCTCCACTCCATCAATTCGCCTCCTAACCCAGAATCGTTAAGAATTTCTTTATAAATAACACAATCAAATCGCCTCCTAACCCAGAATCGTTAAGAATTTCTTTATAAATAACACAATCGTCAACATAGAGGCCTATGAAAGAGGAGATACGTGCAGGAAGGTTGTTAATATAAATAAAAAATAAGTCGGCCGAGTACGGTACCTTGTTGGACTCCGCAGCTAACATGCAAAGCTAACAAAAAACGTTTATGAAAAATATCAATACCAGAACCCATAAAATCCAGGTGAGAAATGTTTATAATCAATGTAAATTAATCAGGTTTCCTGCTTTCCAAATACTTGCGATGGAATTTCAGCTATGTATCGAAGCATCTAGGATACTGCATGGAGCATTTAGATCAAAGATGGACTTTGCGTCTGTATCTTGTATCAGTACCTAAATGTAATTTTCCATGGTGTCAAGTATACTATCGAAAGCCCAGCCCTGGTCAATAACAAGGGCCATTATAACGAGCTTAGACTGTAATTGCACTACTCCTTTCACAATTTTCTTAATTATCTAAAAATTAAAAGGCAGTGCAAAACTATCTCACCAAGGACCGCAAGGTGAGGTGTATCTGGGCAGGAGCCAAGAACACTGGCAGCTGTTGAGTGCTATAATGAATACAAAAATCAAGAATATTTAATGGTGTACTTGTTATTGATAAGAAAACAGATACTTCCATGGTAAAAAATTGGTCAGCAAGGCTGAGAATCGAGAAATTAAATTAATAAACTTTTTGCAGCTAATATTTAAATGCCATGAACAATATTGTGCGTGGTATTATGCACTTCACACAAGGAATTGCAGTCAACAGAGCAGATGATCACTGCCTCACAGAGTTGACCTCTGCAATTGATTGCATACATTTATGAATAACTAAACAAGTTCATGGAATAAGATTACCAAGCTCACCGGGTGAAATGAGATGAGAGCCTCTGGATTCTCGTCGAAGTAGGTAGTCAGGAGCTGAAGAACAAAGGTGTAGCGTGGTGGCGCTTGTCCATTGCAGTCCAAAGTTTTCTGGATTGTCTGGAGGAGGGACCTTGACTGAGGCTTCCATGCTCTCCACATGACATCAAAGAGCTGATTTCCTTTCGACGTCAGCTCAGTGGTGAAGGCAGTGTGGTAGGAAAACCCAAGGAGTGTATCAACATGAACGAAGAAGTGTGGCTCTTTGAAGAGGTGAGGCCAAGACTCCGCAATTTCAAGGAGTGTTTGCTGCATGGAGTTGATGTGCCTCCTCTGCAGTGCGTAGGTTTTCTTCATAGTAGAGGAGATCTCCTCTAAATTGGTGGCTTTGCACAGCTGCTGCCTCATTACCTCTAGATCGTCCCACGTGTATGGCGCACAGTCTGGCTCCCATGCCACGCAACCGTGGGAGTCTGTTTGTCTGCCTTGCTTAGATAATGTCGCTTCTGGTTCGTCATCTTCAGTTCTTCCCGGCCCTCGTTTTGCAGCATTGTGTGGCCGACGCCTGTTATCCATGTATACAGCAAGTTGTCGTGATAAAGATGACGTACCGTCACCAATAATATTTCCTGTCGACATCACGTCAGCAAAGGAGTGTGGGTATCTTGCCACAACCAGGGAGGCAATCTTGCTTACTTCTTTGATTTTGGGTTTCGGATCATGCACTGCGATTGCTTCTCCCAGGAGTTTGACCATCTTTCGTCTTAGGTAAGGCTCTGGCACCTTCTCCTCTTGGCAGGTTCGTACCAGATCTGCAGGCATTGCGCCCCAATCCACTTCAAAAGAACTCGCCCAGCGGTCCTTCGAAGCCCTCTCTTGTGATGCGCGGTGAGCCGTGGCTGCCGCTGGGTTTGTCGGTGTTGAAGCTGCTGATGTTGAGGGAAGTGCACAGTTTTCAGTTTGCAGTTGGGACCCAGATTTTATGAGATGTAAAAGCTTCCTGATATGCAAGGTCTTGAGGAAAGGCTTTAAGTCCTGTTCTTCCAAGTATAGAAGGTCTTTTGCTGTACTGTATCCCCCCTCCACAAGGTGGGTCACCAGTGCGTCAAGTTGGTCATCGGGTATCTCGGGTACCAGTTGTGTTATAGTTGCCCTTACAGAGTCCATCTTTATTTTAGGGGAGAAATACAGTCAATGTGATTAGATTAAATTTCCTTTACTATCAAAAAAAAAAAAGTGACAGGAGACACTTAGCTATTTTTATAAAGGCATTCTAAAGCGTTAAGGAGCCTGGCAAAGCATCACTGTGATGAGAACTACAGATATGCAAAACCCTGCATGAATACAGCGATCTGATCATGCAATCTGCATCTGGAGACTTTATACCCACACCTGAACTGTATCTTCGACTTTCTTTTCTACCGGTCATCCAAAGTGTTCCTTTACATTTCTCCTATATCATAAACACAAGCGTGAATTAAAAAAGATTCCCTCGCAGTCACACTTCATAAGCTGTTTGATTTTCTTTTTATTAAGATATTGCATCCACCAGTTCACTGTGGATACCCACAGATACACAGGGCTCTACAGGTAAGGAGTATATTCCACATCATGTTTCAAGGAAACCACATTCCTTGTTCCACAGGCATAAATGTGCAAAGGAGAAAAATCCAGAAGCTGACTGTAAGCAACACACAGAAAACTACCTCTGCAACAATTTACAATTTTCAGTCCCATGCTTGCCCATGTTGTTATTTTGCATGCCTCTACCGCAAACACAACCTTCCCGTGCTCAACGATACAGCAAACTATTTTGCCAGCCATTGGCTCCCTACACTGTTGGAAAAAAATTACCGACCCCGCCACATACTCTGTCCCTCGATACACCAATGTTTGACTAACTTCAGCAGCTGACAGTTGAATGCCACAGCTCACTACACCATCAGTGAGTTCTTTTGAATACATTCCCTCTACAAAAGACAATGCATGCTCTTGAAGCAATTCATCTGGAAAAAGCTTGCCCGCTCTGCAATATGACTGAAGCATCTCGTGCTTCCTTGCCATAGAGTAAGTAATATTTTTGAAATTTTGAGTGCTGCGTATGATTCGCTTAAAGTAGGAATGCTTGCTCTCAAAGCGAAGCGTTGACAAATGGCACAATGGACCGTATTCGTAGCAGAGGTCGGGGTAGTGCCTCAGATAATGATGTTTGGGTTTTAGAGCTATGCCAGGAAACAGATGTACCCTACGGGACAAATAGTCATCAATGAGAGCACGCAAGTACTCTATTTGAGTCACATGAAGTTGAGGCGATGCCAAGATGGTTACAATGTCTTTTAGGATGAGGTATAGCTGCCACGCCTCATCTTCCACATCTCTGACCTTGTCAAAGAGCAGGACGGGCAAAAATCTGACAAGATAAAATGTCTCTACTGCCTCTCCTCTACAGTTTCCTTCACAGGAAACTTTGCACGGCCGGTTCTTAGAGTCATGCCCCTTAAGCTTCATGTTCGCTATTCTTGAATTGAGTTCCTCAATGCTGAACCACTTCTTCTCAATGGCGAGTCTCCGAAGGATAAGCGATAGGTCATATGGGACTACACCCTCATATAGGTCGTGAGCAATGCACGGGGGCAGGCCAGACGTGGCATGAAAACTCAGGAGTGAGTTTAGGGATGAGTCAAACTTAACCCCAAGACATGAGTCTAGTCCTTCTTCCTTGATGCGCTTTAGACATTTTTCATAGCTCTCAGCCGTACGGCGAGGTCCCATCGATCTAAAATCGGCCATAAAGGCATCTCTTGTCACTTCGCAAAAGCGACAGAAATATTTTGACCTTGAAAACGACTCTACAAAGCCCCCTATCCCGTGGCTTCCGAGGTTGTCACCGAGACATGACAACAAGCCGCAGTTGTATCTGACTCCATTTACTGTAACACCATCTTTTTCAAGATCTGCAAGGTCTGATACAAGAGACTTCATCACAACATCATGTCCCACTTTTTGTAAGGTGGACTCATAGCACAACATTACTAACTGCATCGCATGAACTTTTGTTTGAGCGAATGGTGGCATGTTAGCGATGGTGTAGTACATCCCCAAGATTTTGTGTTTTTTTCTGGCAGATCCTAAAGGGTTAGCAACTTCAAATGCATCCTGAAATAATAGTAGCTGAATGGTGTTCTCACCAGCAATAAAAAAATTGGACTCTCCATAGAGCTTCCCATCAGTGATGTCTTGGAGAAAGCCAGGCTCCAGATCGTTTGTGCGAGAGAGTAGCTTCTGAACAGAAATGTCAGAAAGGAAAGCCTCTAGTGTTTCCTTCACTGGCACATAGTGAAAACTTCTAGCATGCGCACATTTAACTTCCACAGGGTCTATCACGACAAAATTATTTCTGTAGAACTGGCTCCTCGAATGCATACTACGCAAGACCCCACTGTCTGGGCACAGAGGAGATTGCTCAGCTTTCAGTTCTGCCACAACTGCATGGCATACTTCTGCGCTGACATCGAAGCATTCCAGAACTCTACAAATGCCTGAAACTTTGCTGTCTTTAGCTACAGATTCAAGAAAGTACATCTCATTGGCAATACTCTGGACAACTGATGCAGGCACTAGGTGCATTGATTCCAACTTCATAAAAAACAAGGCCAGATGTGTTGTTTCTAACGATGCCTCACCAGGGCCCTCACAAGATGTGTTTGCCTGTTCAGCACTGTGCGCGAATGAAAGAGACTCACTGTTCTCCATGTCAGTTCTAGGTTGTGCACCATCACTATCATAATCATGTTGACTGTATGACGATGGGGGTTTTGCCTGGTGACTATGACAGCGACTCATGTGCGCCGAGAATGTATTTGAGTTCTGGAACTGCCTTCTGCAGTTTTCCATGAAGCAACTTGTCTTGAGGCCTGAACTGATGTGGCCTTTGATATGTTTGGTCATTTCCAGTCTGCTCCAAACCTTTTGTGAGCAGAATGCGTGAGGGCAAACATATTCTCTCCCGTCGTGATGAGATTTCTGCCCACTGTGACATTTTGACGTGTGCACTCTTAGGGCATTGAATGAGCGGAAAGACCTGCTACACCATTCTTTCAAGCAGGGCAAACTTAGGTTGTGACTTGTTGAATGAAGCCTATAGTGTCTCTCATAGTGATACAAGTTTTTCTGTCGCAGCTTGCACACATGGCAACTGTACATGATGCAGTTTTAGTGATGTGAACTTCCGGCCTGAAATGGGAGAGTTTTTGAAATAAGAAATAACATAACCGATGAATACTGCCATAATGCTGTGCTTATGTAACCAACGGCAGAGGTTCATAAAGTATCAAATGTCCAGAAGAGGCAAATTCCTATACTGAAAGTGTGCGTTAAATGTGTTCATTTGACATCCTGGTTTAATTGACCCAGCTTTTCATTAGTCAACGATCCAAAAATAGCAAAATGTTTGTCGAATCTGTGTTACATTTAAATTGTAGAACAGGTGTCCCACTGTACAAGCTATTTTGATGTCTGTGGGCTTGTTTCAATTCCAAAAGTTAACTACAAATGTCTGGGTAAAAAAGAGAAACATTAGATGCCCGCAGTAATTACCACAGAGGAGAGAGTATGTGAATTAGCCATCCGCATGTTATGGTTGCTAGTGATTTGGCTTCAAATTGCGCTGCTCTAGCATGATTCACAAGAAAGTTACAACTCCGCAGAGAGTGAAATACCACCACCGCAGACCGCTCAAGTGCAAAACTTCTTTTTTGCCTATAAAACACATGGTTTGGAGTGTTGCCCAATTTAAAAGAGCAGCACGCCGGCATTTCGCCCTTTGATGTTTGAGCACACTCCTCTGTGGAAGTAGTCAAGTGGTATATACGTACCTTCAGACTATGGTGATGGCAATTACGGTGCAGGCCTCGCTTGCGACCACCACTGGACAGAGGGACGCAGAGCCAGGCAGAGCCCTGCTGTAGGTCTGGGTAAAAAAGAGAAACATTAGACGCCTGCAGTAATTACCACAGAGGAGAGAGTATGTGAATTAGCCATCCGCATGTTATGGTTGCTATTGATTTGGCTTCAAATTGCGCTGCTCTAGCATGATTCACAAGAAAGTTACAACTCCGCAGAGAGTGAAATACCACCACCGCTGAAGGGCAAAACTTCTTTTTTGCCTATAAAACACATGGTTTGGAGTGTTGCCCAATTTAAAAGAGCAGCACACTGGCATTTGGCCCTTTGATGTTTGAGCACACTCCTCTGTGGAAGAAGTCAAGTGGTGTATACGTACCTTCAGAGTACGGTGATGGCAATTACGGTGCAGTCCTCGCTTGCAACCACCACTGGACAGAGCGACGCAGAGCCAGACAGAGCCCTGCTGTAGGTCTGGGTAAAAAAGAGAAACATTAGACGCCTGCAGTAATTACCACAGAGGAGAGAGTATGTGAATTAGCCATCCCCATGTTATGGTTGCTGGTGATTTGGCTTCAAATTGCGCTGCTCTAGCATGATTCACAAGAAAGTTACAACTCCGCAGAGAGTGAAATACCACCACCGCTGAAGGGCAAAACTTCTTTTTTGCCTATAAAACACATGGTTTGGAGTGTTGCCCAATTTAAAAGAGCAGCACGCTGGCATATGGCCCTTTGATGTTTGAGCACACTCCTCTATGGAAGTTGTCAGGTGGTGTATACATACCTTCAGACTATGGTGATGGCAATTACGGTGCAGGCCTCGCTTGCGACCACCACTGGACAGAGGGACGCAGAGCCAGGCAGAGCCCTGCTGTAGGTCTGGGTAAAAAAGAGAAACATTAGACGCCTGCAGTAATTACCACAGAGGAGAGAGTATGTGAATTAGCCATCCGCATGTTATGGTTGCTATTGATTTGGCTTCAAATTGCGCTGCTCTAGCATGATTCACAAGAAAGTTACAACTCCGCAGAGAGTGAAATACCACCACCGCTCAAGTGCAAAACTTCTTTTTTTCCTATAAAACACATGGTTTGGAGTGTTGCCCAATTTAAAAGAGCAGCACGCTGGCATTTGGCCCTTTGATGTTTGAGCACACTCCTCTGTGGAAGAAGTCAAGTGGTGTATACGTACCTTCAGAGTATGGTGATGGCAATTACGGTGCAGGCCTCGCTTGCAACCACCACTGGACAGAGCGACGCAGAGCCAGACAGAGCCCTGCTGTAGGTCTGGGTAAAAAAGAGAAACATTAGACGCCTGCAGTAATTACCACAGAGGAGAGAGTATGTGAATTAGCCATCCCCATGTTATGGTTGCTGGTGATTTGGCTTCAAATTGCGCTGCTCTAGCATGATTCACAAGAAAGTTACAACTCCGCAGAGAGTGAAATACCACCACCGCAGACCGCTCAAGTACAAAACTTCTTTTCTGCCTATAAAACACATGGTTTGGAGTGTTGCCCAATTTAAAAGAGCAGCACGCTGGCATTTGGCCCTTTAATGTTTGAGCACACTCCTCTATGGAAGTTGTCAGGTGGTGTATACATACCTTCAGACTATGGTGATGGCAATAACGGTGCAGGCCTCGCTTGCGACCACCACCGGACAGAGGGACATAAAGAGCCCTTCTGTAGGTCTGGGGAAACAGAGAAAAATTAGGCGCGCGAAATAATTTCCAGGGAGGACGGTGCGAAAGCCCTTTCTGTTAAATTACCATCAGCATGTTATGCTGATTTTAATGACTGAGCTCCAACTGTCGGTTCCCGAACATGATTGACAGGGAAGTTATGGCTCAAAAGACAGTGAACACTGACGGCAGGGTTCGTTTAACTTTCTAGCGTAAGCAACAAGTGCTTTAATGTACTGTATTTTCCGGTCTAAAGACCCTAGGAGCCAATTTTGCCTAAAAAATAAGTTTCGTTTGGATAGTTGGCGCTCAATGCATAGTCCGCAGGGCAAAACGTAGGCTGAAAAGCTAACATCCATAGTCTGTCAGTCCGCACCTCTCGCACAAAAGATATTTGCGGACGAAAGTCTGGATTTTCTTGTGCACCTCTCCTGGGTGAACCGCAGAGCTCTCAGCTTGACCCACATTGACCGCTTGCAGGCATCCAAGCAAGCAGTGTGTCACACGCAAGGCATAGAAAGCCTGAGCAACAGATTGAAAGTGTGACGTTCACTTCTTAATCCCGGCATAAAACATTTGAAAATCTGCAAGCCAATCAGACCAGTCTGGTGCTAACGAAGGATCTAGAAACAAAAATTAGTGCATAGTATAACCCGTATCTGTAGATAGTCTGCACAACATAAAAAAACAACTTTTATACATGCATAGTCTGCAAACTATAGACCTTTCCAGCGGCAGTCTCGAACGAAGCGAGCGGGTAAAAAATGCTGAGTCACTGAGCTGTGGACACATGCGCAGCGCCCGATATACCGCTCAGCAGATCAACAGCGCATGCTTAGAAGGCGTTCCACAGCCCAGCAGACAAAGATGGCAGCGCGCAGCAGGGGATTTCTGCAAAGGTCTATAGACCAGAAAATATGCACTGTCTGATTCCAAAGCGCTGCACACTTCCGTTTTGCCTTTTGATGTTTGGCCTACTTATACCAACACACTCATTGATAGAGTTAGTCAAGTGGTGTACACATAATTTGAGATGTTGCTGATGTCAGTTATTCTACATGACTCACTTTCCGCCACAACATAACACAGGGTCACATAGCCACACAAAACAGTGATACATGTTTGGGTAAGAAAAAAGTTATGAAAAACAAATTAACATTATGTACACGCTTGAATTTGCATGGACCAGGTAACGGAAACCTTTTTGAACTTACCGTCTGCATAAATGTACTCGGTGTGACTGTAAAAGCTGGCAAGTTTGGCACGCTGGCAAAGTTTGCAGCTGGCGATGAACGATATAATTGCGATGAAGATTTATTTTTACAAATTAAATGACCAATTACCCAGATTAACAAATATTTTAAAATGAAGAAACGTTTATTTATGAAAGATCTACATTACACAAAAAAAAGGTTGCACCTGTTTTTTTTGTTTTTCTTTCGTCTTGCTTATTCGTTTGGGCGTCCCCAGAACGAAATGGGAAAAACAACCGTTCGTCCGGTTGTTTTTCCTGGTAACATGACATCAAAAGTACTGCCAGCGAAATGGATACGATCGCTGTCGCGGCTGTGACGAACACGGCGGCATAAACATCGAAACCGAAATGTCGCGAGTGAATATACGTACGTCAACCGCGCGAGCCTATGCGGAACCACTACGCAGCGAATTTCTTTCAACCGCTCTACGCGCTCTACCTCCTTGGGAACATCAGTTCGTCTCCCGATCTACAAGCGCAACACACAGAGAGATCGCTCGCGATTTACAAGGGGCACAGGAATTCACTCGGCGAGCTATCCAGATTTGCAAAAAGAAGGCACTAACATTGTTCCGAGAAATGCACAATTTTTCAAACGCCTCGATCAAATCATTATTTAACGCGATTATTTTGCTGGACACCAGCCTCTTGTAGGATAGAGGAGGCTTCTTTTTTGCATTCAGTACTACATTACCGGAGCCGACGGCAACGAAAATATGCACTGTAGCCGTTCTTGTTCTGTTTTTAAGATTTCACGGCTTCAGAGTTGACGAATAAGAGAAAAAACATAATACTCTTGGCTCAAAAATGTTTGTATGACCAGTTTCAGGTAAGCACGTTTGAAATTTGAACCTTTAAAGACACGCCAAATGTATTGGATTTTAAATACAAAAGTTATTCAAAAGGACGCACTCACACTCGGTCCTCATGCAGCACCGCAGACACTACCGACGGCAATGCAGAGCGGGGACCAGTAGCACTTTGTGGCGTATACAACATGTTCTTTGGAGTACCGATTTCAAAAAGCTCCATCCTTCTTTTTATGCCTTTCGATGTTTCTTTGAAGCAATAAAGTAGTGTTCACATACCTTTGGACGTCGCTCCGCCAGGAACGAACGGAGGGAACGGCGCGATACAGCCAAACAGGCCACGCCAAAAACCACGAGGCTTCGATTGCTGCGCGAAAGGGTAAAGTGCTATCGGAAACAATATGAGCGTGAACGCGCTTCCGCAGTGACAAGCGGAGGCGCGTTCACGCTCATATTGTCTCCGATATTACATAGAAAGTTTGTTGGAGTAGTGCATACCTTTGGACGCCGCTTCCCGCAACGAACGAATGGAGGGCACGGCTTATAAGGCAACGCCAAAAACCACGAGGTTGTGATTGCCGCGCGGACGTAAAGAGAAAGTTTGTTAGTACGTCCTACACGCGGCGGTACTGGCGGTACATGAACAAACGCGACGATGCGCCGGAAAGGGAGAGGGGGGCCTCCGGGCGTCGAGGTCGAGCACGGGTCGGGTTCGCCCTTCTCTGCGCATGCTCGGCGTCCAGGCGCCTGGCATGCTCCGCTGGCTCTCGGCTCGCCGCGCGCGCTTTTCGCCCCGTTCACTCCGAGAAACGATCACAACTCATCTTTTAAAAATACGAAAGCGCGTCGTATTTTTTGATTGTGAAAATGCACGTATATTTTACGTACATTTTTTACAGTGTAAGTAACTAACCACTCTCAACCCACATTTGCGCTTTAAATATAAGCTTTGGCCACTCGCGCAAGTACCACTTTTTCGCAGGCTTCTGAGATAGGATAGAACTTATTCGTTCTCTCAACCGAGCAGGAGAAACAAACCAAGAACACGACCATTTTCAAGCCGAGTAAAGCATCTTTGCTGCGACCGCCAGGCCTTTTACAGTCGTCGGATGGCCGCGTCCTAAAGCCCCTCTATCATTGGAGAAGTGGCGCCATTCATTGCTGTGGAATTGCTCGAGACACGTGCGGCGCGCCACTTCTGGGAAGAACATGGCGTCTGAAATCTAGCTCAGTCCTCGTTGCCGCCGTGGTCTTCCCAGTGGGTGCACGTTGAACGTGCCTCGTGCATCGACGCACCTTGCGCTACCTTTGAAATATGAAGGGGCTTTACCGCGCACTGCTCCACAGCGACCTCAGCGGCGTGGTGGCACGTCGTGACACTCTCATGGCCGACGGACCGCACACCTCCCCATTCTAGTACAGCCTAACTAAATGCGGTGGGGGATTGTTGGCCGAGTGCGTCGGCGCACCGCAGCTCTTAGCACGTGGAGAAATGACCAATCGCGAGCTCTGTACAAGTCATGGAGCTCACACTGCAAAACCTGCAGAGAACAGGGGTTCAATCTCCCATCTCCATTGTGCCGGCGTTCGACCATGTATTATTACTGCGTGACTGACGTTTTAGACCGCGAACTAACAGTTGTATTGCACTGGAAAATCTACTCTACAACGGGCAACAATGTTGCCGTAGAAAACTCCTATTGTCTAAAAACAAACGACAAATTTTAAATTCGCCGTGACATTGCATTTTATTGCGTTTTCGCGTGTTTCCGTTTTTTGTTTTTTTTGTCTACATTTTTCACTATTTGGCTTTTATTTACGATTCAACAAAGTATAGGTGTCGGACTTTTGGAAATAATTATTTAACTAGGAAAATAACACCTTAACTCAAAAGACGAAAAAAAACAGGGACCTTTATTTAGAACAATGAAAGAGTAGAATGTGTTACACTTGTCTTTCACACGTGATAGCACATCACGATTAGCTCAATTTAGGTTTGAGGGAGCTACAGGCTTTGGACGGCTCTATCGAGGACATGCAATTCTTCATTGAAAGAGTAATTCAGAGCAGCATGCTCTCTCTTGTAGGTTCCGCTTCGCTGGCAAGGTTAAACTAGATACCAGTGATGGGCAGTATTTCAAATACAAGTATTTGAAATACGTATTTCAAATACTTTGTGTATTTTGCATTTGTACTTAATTACAAATTGGGTAATGTATTTAACGTGTGTATTTAAATACTAAAACGTGGGTATTTCAAATACAATTGTAATAAATACAATTTTGTGGGCGAATATACATCCCTTAAATGTATTGTTACTGTCCAGAGCAGGAAGAAAACTACGTTCTGCACTGAATGCAGTGTCTCTCAATCAAGCACAAGCGTTTAGTGACTTTGTGCTTACGGTTCTAGTCCAGGGCAAGAATAGTGACGAAATCGACGTTCACAGGCAGAATGGCTATTTAAGTGCCTGTGACAACTTGTGATGCATTCCAGCCTGATTTCCATCCATATTTTTGCCTGGAACATTCTAAATGCGCGGGTCGTCCAGATTTTTGTAACTGGTGCGAGTTGCAACAATAAAAAAGTCTCTAGCTTGCGCTTGTTGGTCTATACCAAAATGTAATCGACAAAAAACGCTGCTTGAAGCTGTGTACTTTTTTCACCTATTACGTCCAAGCTGATTACATTTTTTGTGATTTTATTTCGATTACGTTACTAGAGCTTCGCACACTAACTGCCGAGTGTGCGATGCAAAAGTAAAATGAGATACCCAGAAACCCGTTGCAGGTGCCCTGAAGTCGCTGACGCAAATTTTGAGAAATGTATTTGGAAAAGTATTTGGAGGAGACCAAATACATTTGGTTGTATTTGTATCTTGTATTTAAATGTTTTTTTAAATGTAATTAGATTTGTTATTAAATACATTTTTGATGAAGTATTTTGTGTTTGTATTTCGATACATATTTGCATGTATTTTGCCCATCCCTTCTAGATACATTACTGATAAAGTATTTGGTGAAACACAACTTACCTACTGCATATGCTCAATGCCTCAGTTTTCACGTAACTACACATTTGCTTATTATTGTTTTAGTTTCCCACTGCCATTCAGCTCGTGCTCTTTTGTGTGCGACATGAATTTTAGACCAACGTAGCTCAGGAGCAATCCATTTCGCGGATTGTAAAAATCCTGTCCTACTTACCACGTGAGCCACAGTCAAGAGAGACTATTTAAACTTCACACGCGGTCATTTTCGTGGGTGAAAAATGTTGTTTGTCAAGAACAACAGCGGCTGCAAAAAATTATTTAAAAAAAGAACAAAACAAAAAAACTCGCTGTCAGCACGCTACCCTTAGCATGCAGTTAATACTCATAATCGGCGCCGAGTTGATTGGTAGCTTTCAGCAGGTGGATTTTTTCTGTCATGCAAGTGTTGGAATACTTTTCTTTCTGTTGTAAGCAATCAGTTCGAAATCAATATGTAATAAACTACTACGAACATTCAAACATTACGGAGTGAGCAGTATTTGCGTACGTACAAGCTTTAGCTTTCGAAGCACCCTTCACTTTCCATGCGCTCAACGCTAGTGTAAAATATAGCGCTTTTCTTGTCTTAATCATCGTGCGATGTGCTCACTTACACCATATTTTATACGTCAGAGTCAACCCTTTGCATATTTTTAATTGTAGCATACCACTGCTTCCGTTAACAAATCACCAAATTAAGACTGGCACATTGCCTAAACTCGCTGGAAAATCTATTCACAGACCCAAACTCTTTGCCTGGTCAGTCACGCATTTATAACCGAACCCGTGTTAAACTTAATTTGTATCACTGATTGGTTTGAGGACATTTTTATTCCTGCATGGAGTTTACCAAACTCAATATCTACACCCTAGTGTCCTTTTCTTGTTTTGCTTTCCGGTGTCATGGTTTTGGACAAAATAAACACCCAGTTACGTAGATTAGACTCCAGACAAGACAGTATAAATTGTTTTTTTTTTTATTTTATTATTTTGGGTATTTATTTCCCCAAGCCGGAAGTTCGAAAACCAAGATCTATCACGTCGTTACGTTTTCCTAGAAATCCATAAAGCGCGAAACACATGCACGACAAAAGGGCCGGCCCGTCATATATATGTGATCACATTAAAATATGGGGAATTAGCCTCCGAAATCGCCGGAGTGCTAATTGAGAACAGGCTCTTTTACATGCTTTTCTTCAAAACTCCGTTTGTTTCGCTGTGCATGCGTCTCGCCATAAGCTGAGGACGATTTGCGCGTTTTGTTGAAATCACATTTGCTTGAGACCTGAGCTCCGAGTGTAGGCAACTGGCCCCCTTGAACGAGAACTAGCGAAGCCGTGAGCATTCCACAGAAACCTTGAGCAGAAAAAAAAAACAGTCGAAGGACCAGGGATGTTGATTTCAATATATCGAAAAATACCTCACTGTATTGATTCGCCACGACGCACAATTTCTTGCATTGATGTACGTGCCTGGAAGGCAATCTCACCACCATCTGATGGTTCAAGATCACATTAACCAAGGGTGGGGTGGGGCCTTGAGGCATCACCAGCCTCATGAGCTCATCAGGAACACCCATGAGACCATTCATATCTGCCTCTATGTCCCGCCGTTTCGAAGCAGCCTGAATGCGCGCAAATGCATGGGAAACTCTCACTTTAGATAATAATATTAACTTTGTTTTAAAAGCATAGTGCGTGGCAAGTCTTGAGAGTTTTTTTATTGCTCCTCAGTCAATGACACTGCGGACGTAGCCATATGAACGCGTTAAGTTGTGGCTGTATAAATCAATACTTCTTAAAACGGGCAAACACCAATCATTTCTTTTACTTCTTCCTACCTCCATGAGTGAACGTTTGTAAGCCACATAACTATTTAATTAACTAGGTGTGGACCACACGGCCATGTCAAATGAACATTGTCGATGTTTAATTTTAGTTGTATATGGCAAATATAATACTTGAAATGACCTCAAAAACAAATGGAATGCAAAATCTTGTTGAAATTGTAGTCGTTGAACAGCGATGCGAAAACAGTCGTCCTCGGGCATCCTAGTTCCTCAACTCGTACTCAGGAATGTCCTGGAGGCTCGTAGAATATGTTCTCGCTGAACCCACTGATAGCATAGATGAACCTGTAGAAAAATTAAGAAATAAAGTCATTGTTTGACATGGTTTTATTAAGGTCTTGCCCCACTACCAGAAAGGAATACACTAATTTGTTTTTGTCGGCCAAACAAAATCAGATCTTTGGTTACCACTACACTCTCTAGCAACTCAGCATGTAGACAAAAGTGTTCAGTTTTGACGTAATTGAGCCCACTTTGGAAAAGCACCCCATTGCACGTCGAACGCAAATGAACGTCAGAAGTGCTTGTGCCTAAACAAGCTCGCCACCTCTTACTATGGATTAACCCCCTGCACGCTTCGGATTTTGTTTTTTGTTGAGTTAAATGTTTTACCATAAAAAATGGCACGTTCTCACTCGCGAATTCGTTATTAGTTCACCGAAGTAAAACCGTCTTTCCAGACTGGTGTACACTCCGGAAGAAGTAAATGTACAACCGAAAGTCTACTACGGCATGATATACAGCGGAACCATCGTGTTAAAAACTAACAACGACCACGACGTTCACAATATCCCCAATATTTTAGACGTAAAAAGGGCACGAAACCTGACATTCAAAGGTATTCAAACTTTGCCGCCTACTGGCGGTGCAGCGACTGGCTCTACTGGGAGCGCCATCTAGGAACTGTGGCGGCATTCATACAAGTTTCGGATGTATCCACCGGAGGTCACTACCTCTCGGTGTTTTTCACTCCAGAACGAGACGTATTAAAAAAAGCTGCACGCACGTTTTTTTTTGTTTTTTGTTTTTTTTTTTCTACTTAGGCTTTGTGTTGGCAAAAAGAAATGTTTCTACAATATATTCTCGTACAATATATTTAGCACCATTAGCTATTGGTCGAAGGAAAAAAAAATTTCTGTGTCCTAACTCTATTTACTGGGTTTGTATTATAATCGAAAACAAACCTCTTTCACATTTAGTAACTCGGGGCAATCGCTTCCTTGATATCGGTTAGGGGATATGTCAAAAGTTTTAGGGGGAGGGGGGGGGGGGGATAGAGGAGTCGTTGCGAATTAAGAGGGTGCCTTCAGAAGAACAAGGGGGAGCGTACACCCGCCCCCCTTAGGGGGGTGTAGAGAAATCACTGTTCTCGACTAACTGTCACGAGAATAGCAAATATAATACAGTCTAATACTGAGAAAAAATGTCAGCGCCCACAAGAAATTGACCGCTGCGCCCCTGGTGAGTCTGGTGAGCCTGGTATCACCTCTAGCAGCCGAATTACTGACAATACATTTGCGTCGCCTATCTGCATAAAAGGTGACCTATAAAAATATTGTGACGATTACTCGCCGCCATGAAGCTTGCAAAATAATTATAAGTAAATAGGGGAAGAACATAATCTTTATTTGAGATATTAATTACGATCCTTTTTTGTCATCAGAAAATGATTCGGATGTCAGTTTGTATGAGTAAAGCAAATTGCGAATGCATCTTCGCTTTATTCTGAATCATGTAACTATGCTAAAATACATTTTCCACCTGTGTACTGTGCTGATCTATCTCTGAAAAACTGTTGCCTGCATTTCGTTGGGGCTCCTGAGCCAGGCAATCCCCCATATTGCTGCTTTTCGACTGGTTAATTTGCCAAAGTCATTCTCGTTCGTTTGAACTTGAACGTGAGCCAGAGTATACGACCATCCCGCATGCACGGTAAAAACATGTACTTAGCTTCCTTGTATCCTAAATTTATGTACAACATAGGGTATAAAATTAGTAAAAGCATATAATCATGAGTGCTACATTGAGTGGAGAGAACAGCCTTCATACTTCAGACTCACGCTCTTAAACTTCTGTGTTTAGTGTTTGTAGTGCGGACGCCTAATATTCGGTCCATTTGCATGCAGCTTAGAATTAAAATGATTCCCAGAGCACAAATTTATTAAACAAATATGGACAGAACTTTACGAACGTCAGTGATCCTGGATGTTGCAGAAAGATGCAATCACCTGCGAGTTGATCGCCGCCATCATTTGTGGTGGGTGTCTTAACGGGGCTCGCGTCATCCAAGCTTTCAGAGAGATGTATTGAGCGTCTGACAGAGCACGAACAAAAAATAAGAAACATACATTAACAGGCATTTTCTTGCAAGCAGATGGTCCTAATATTGTTTTACAGATCATCATTGCATATTTAAGAGTAAATGAGAATAGTTTACGTTTTGTGCGTTTATTATTCTCTGAAACTCTGAAATTTGTTCCTTTTATTGCAGTCAGGTTTTCGAACTCTGCATACTTTGTTCACTCCTAAGCTGATTGAGATTGCCGCCGATGTCACAAGCATGAGAGCTTGAGGTCGCCGCCTTGAAGCGCTCTTCCGGAGAACGAGCACCCGCGTTAGAAATGCACGTCTCAAAACCAGGAGTGCGGGCTAGCTTACGCTTGTAGCTTTGGCTGAAGTCTGAGCTTAAGGGTAAACTGAATATAGAAAGGTTGTTAAGTTAAAGTGTCAGTAATATTTTTTTGTGTTATGTACAGCACAAACTTTAGCACAAATATGCCTGCCAACATCAACTTTTGCACCGAATTGGGTGCATATTTCTTGAAACGCTTTGTATTCCTGTCCAGAACAAAAAGGTAAAAAGAAAAATTTTGCAATTTTTTTTTCTGATTGGTTATTCCTTCTCCAGAACGTTTTTCCATTTTACTAGGAACACGGGCCGTCCTTTGTATTAATCTAAAGAAAACTAACAATTTGAGATACAACCAACAAATTCATTAATCGTGAACTCTTTCAACTTGTACTTTCAATCGAAGAACAAAAATAGTGAATTGTTGGTATAAGATACTTCAGAAGAACCTCTTGGAAGTCCCAAAGGAGCAGCCAACGTTTCATTAAGAGTCTTTCAAATTGTAATCTCTAAGCCTTAAAACATACAGAGAAAGCATAAACAACGGTTTACCTTCCAAAGAGTGAGAAGGCATTTGTTCAGGTGATTAAGAATATAATTTCTTGAATCCTAACTATGAGACATATGCTAAAATACTGCAAGCCGTCTGGCAGACGAAATGCATGTTTTGTTTCGTTCCGTATGCACAGTTCCTATCACATTTATTATTCCCCCACTTTTTCAAACCTTGTTGTTGTATTCAGTAGCAAGCTCTTAACCCACATTATACCCTATCAAATACCCTTTCCTTGCAGATTGTTTTTAATATTCATCAATGACATAGTTTTCTATGACGAAAACAAACCCTGGAAAAGGGGAACAAGGGGGACAAAATAAAAACATAAATTTCTAAACAGAGCAAGGTGACTGATGCGTGACCAAAAAAAAATCCGCCTGGTCCTGGTATCAAGTCGGGGACATCTCCATTTCCAGTACACCGCTCTACCAACTGAGCTAACCAGGAGTTAGACGCCACTAGAGGAAACGGGTTTTACTAGTTGCCTTCGGTGTAACACCAACAAGGATGAACGGTCTTCATTTTAAGGTTAGGATGATAATGCAATTAAGGCAAAGGTGCAAGCGAGCTGGACAATAATTCTTGTCCAGCTGGCTTGCACATTTGCATTAATTGCATTGTCATAGTTTTCTATGCGTGTTGATTAGATTTTGAACGAAGATTCGCTAACGGTTTGTGTGTTCGCGGACATAACCACGTAGAATTTGTGTGCCAGAAGATACTTCGCTGGTTTCACATTTCTGCCTTGTCATCTGCCTATTGTGCGAAATCGCAATGTTCTCTTTAATTTCTAGACTCTCTGCCTAATCAAACTCATTTCAAAGAAGTGCTTACAGTTCAGGGGTCAGTCGGTGATTAGCGTGCACTTCACCGTCTATTCCTTCTTGGATGCGTTCCTTAGTCCCCTCAGAGGAACGCAAAGAGCGCACAGAAATGCGAAGTAACGGGTAGCTGATGCAGGTCATCAGTAGCGCTATCATAATCAGCGCCACCCATTGGCCATTCTGAAATAAGTCATGTGAGCTGAGGCTCAAAAAAACGCTTTTTTCCGGTTCAAAACGTTTGTTTACAAACAATAATAATGTCAAGGTTTTAGTGGCACTTTAAGCCAGAGCCCCGACGACGTTACGAGCCGAGGGGCTAATCAAACAGCAACGTCAGAGCGTTCACTGTCTTTATGGGCGTGCTTATCTTTCGGCTTATCTAATCAAGCAAAGAGATAAGCATTGATAATGTCCTTTCAGTCTGTCTGTGTGCTGTGAAACAAAGTATAGATTTTTTATCTATAAATTTCTGCCTCATTTAAGATGGAAGTTCTTTCAGTATAGTGGCAATGGTGCTTGAGGTCTGATGATTTTGACTTACCATATTTCTAACTAACACATTGCAGAATACCGAAAATCCAGTGTGGTATATCCGCTGAAGTGATTCGCAGTCAGCAACAAATCCGATAATCTGTAAGGAAAAGATATACCACAGCAACACAACATTGCTAAGGCGTATATTTGCAAATTCATATGTGCGATGCACGTTGAGTTTAATTTGCTAGGCACTTCATCTCGCTTTCTGATTTTAGTTTTTGCTTTATTGAAGATTTCACTTGAAGCCCACCAGGATGTTCGAAATGTTTTGAAATACCCATCAAAAATGTTTCACGTATGTGAGATGTCGTCAAAGTGTCCCAAGGGTACTCACGTAGCCTTTACGAATTCGTAAAGAGTGTAAGAGACCTGCCATAGCCTTTTGAGAGGCCTGTGGGGGATGTCCCAATTTTTCTATCAACCACAGCACCCATCAAAATCGTTTTGACGGGTCTGTTGGAGAGGTCACGTGACCCTTCAGGATATATGCGTCGGAGAAGCCGCTTGACAATCTTGTTCCGGGCGGCTGCGACGAGTTTTGGAAATTGAGGGGACGTTCCCGCGTCCCATCCTGTCGTGGCGCTGACGCGGCCCCACCGAAGGGGAAACGGGTGCGCACGAGTCAAGCCGCCCTGGAAAGGAGGTCGCTCCTCTCCACTTTTGCTTCCCTAGTTTCCGCAGTTTCCACCCTTGCTCTGTTTTACTTCGCCGTGTCCTCGCTCACGAGGGATAGAGGGTGCTTGATGAGAATGAGAAAGGGACGTTGTACTGTTTGTTTGTAGACAACCTGGTTTTCTTCCGTCGAAACTCAGCTTTCGTGAGAAGCTGGTCGTCCTGTTCTTCTGTGTCATCGAGCACAAACTAAATACACAAATATAAACTGACGCTCAGTGTCGGCGCCCCGCCCCATCGGTGCGACCTAACTTCTAGATCAGCTGGGTGTACAGATCGAGAAGGTCTCTCAGTGCCCTGTATTTTGCGTCTCTTCGTCCGTGCGCCTTCCAAAGCATCCAGCGACCGACAGGGACGCCGGACACATCACCGTGACTGTGCTCAGGATTTCTCAACGGCGGCTGATGTTGGTTGCGCTTTGGTGGTCTTCGCCAAACGTGCTACTGAATGTGTTATGTGTCCGTATGGTGCGCCTGCTCGGTTTTGTTAGCTGAACTACCGTATTTCTTTTGAATTTACATAGCGGCATTGTGAGTTCCTTGAGAGATGTTTTTGCGACAAAAAACTCGGTTGTTCCTTTTTGGTCAGATCGCTTTTGTTTACAGATGCTTGCGCCCGAGCTTTAGAAAATGTTGGTTGGGTGATTTCATTCGAATTCGACCAGACTTGTCGGGGGGGGTCTTTAGATTTAATCGTAAAAAATATATATGATACCCGAATCCTTGTGATGAAAGAAACTGTCCTTGAAAAAGATTAGAATTGTATAGTTTGAGAGAAAAAAATTCTGAGGCGCTGCAGGGTAGAACACGTCAAATTCCCAATTTGATTTTATCTCGACTTTAGCCGCCATTTACAAAATATCAAATTCTTGCAGAATTATTATATTTATTACGCAATATTTACGCAGACTTGGCTATCTTTAGAGGTAAATTTCTGTCTTCTGTTATTTTAAATTAATTTTCTAAAAAATCTCAAACATGCAACCTAGAGCAAGTGTGACGCAACTTCGGACAGCTATATAAAACGAACGGTAGGGCGCAATGACGTGAGACAGATATCTGTGCGTAGCTATGAATGTAAGCTATCGATTGACATGTATTTTCTGGTTATTGTGCTTACCGTGTTGTTTTTATTTTGCCACAAATATAGACCAAAATGAAAAATATACAAATTTTGAAGTCAATTTTCTCAAAAAAGCCATTTTTTATTTTGTTCATACTTTTTTAATTTATTGCCCAGATTATGCTTAATAACAGGGTATAAATATTGCTCGACCTTTTTTTGTTGTAGTTTTAGGACAACCAGTTCAATAAGTCATTTTTATCGCGTAATACCAACCTCCGGCTCCGGTATGCGGGCTTCACCGCAACATTGATAATTGGCTCAGCAATATCAGATTTCACTGACAACCACTTTACCTCGTTGCATTCCTAGTAATATACTTTTTACAAAAAAAGAAATGTCACAAAAAAATGACAGAAGGCAAGTGGCGTAGGCAAATTTTTTTTTCTCTTTCAAACTTTTTAATTGATTTCCCGTGTGTTGCTTACCAGCTGGGTATGCACGTTTTCTGGCGCTTTTCTTTGTTTGTTTTTACATCAAAAGAAAGAGCCATGTTCGTTACATCAGTTGCAACTGGTCCAGTTGTTAGGTGAAGTATAGTTTCAGTAACCTCTTCGCGAGCGCCAGCAAAAGGCTGCGATTCTTATCATGAAGATTACCATGCGACTCTTAGTTGACCTCGGCGTGCGCCGTTGCAAGAGGGTTATACTAATCTTGTTAGAGTGGAACTCGCGTCGTCACAGGCTGTCGCAATGCATCACAGCGAAGTGGAACTGTGTGAAGCAGTCCTTGTCCTTCTCTCAATAAATTTATGGGCGGAAGCTTGAGACTCTTTGGTGCCCGAAGTTTCTGTAGCTCGGCTGGGTCAAGTTTGTCAAAAGGAGAAAACAAATGCAGTAAACACTAGACATTATCACGCCGGTCGATGGAGTCGTAACTGTATACATACAGCTTTTGCGGATACTTATTTGTTTCAAGGGTGGCAAGTTATCACCAGTACAAACATGGCCACAGTGTCGGCAAGAGCATCAGAACAAAAAGGAAGGTTTGGTTGGCTTATCACTTTGTGTCTTCGTTGCAGCGCTTTTCTCCGGAACTAATGTTTGTAGTCCTCTTTGAGCCCCTGGTGCTATGGTCTGTCTGTTTCTCTTATCCATCATTTATTTTTACTTGTAAGCGAATAAGACGCACCATGACATTTCTGGCGTCCTTAGGTTGATTCGCTAATCAGTGTCTATATTTGACAAACTCATCTAGTATAAGAGAATAAAAAAAATATAAGAAGAGGGCTTACAGCAATGAATTTGTATAAGAGAACTGCGGAACTGCGTCGAAAGCAGAAAGCCGGAACCTCCCAAGGAATGAACGCGTTATTTTGAACTCAGTCATGGCTGCAGTTTTCAGCTTTAAAAGAAAGAGTTGCGCGGACTACTTCGAGAGACATAAGCGAAGGGTATACCGCAACCGACGTTTTCGTTATGTCACCGATCTCAACGTAGACGCCTTGAAGATGATCCTGCCTCTATCGAAAGCCGCGGCTCTTGCGTTGGATGACGTGCTCTGCCAGAACTGCTTCCAGTACACCGGTGAGAAGCTTTCATTATCTGTCAGTGATCCATGCTCGAGCTCTCCAGCAAGCTGCATCGAAGAGCACGAAGTAGTGGAAGGTCTTAACGAAGAGATTTCTGCTGCTGGGCTTGAAACAACTCCTTTGCACATGCCTTCTACAGTAAACCCGAAAAGCCGTCAGGCATATGCTGAAAGAAAACAGCGGGAGATTGAAGGATCACACAGCCGACAGGTACGAAAAAAGTTGGCGACTGCATATACCTTGGAGCCAAGTGGGTCAAGTTCTCGCAGTGATCAACCATGCCTCGGCTGCGACGGGTGGTGGGCAAACATCAGAGAGGCCTTTGTGAAGGCGGCATCTTACCAGGAGAGATGTCAGCTCCTCACGCTTGTGCCCAAGGTCGTAGCCACTAGGGAGGTAGAACGGCTAGTTCCTGAGGCATCGAAGTACCTTCTGAAGAAATCAAAGCAGCTTCGTGAACGGTTCGGCGTATGGGAGCGTCCGGAGCCTTATCACGGTGGAAGCATAAGCGAGGACACCATACGGGCAGCCACGCAATATTACACCGACGACGATCTCGACTGTTCTCGGCAGAGCCCAAACAAAAAAGATGCTGTTAAGCTTCTGAAGGATGGCGAAGAACATGTGGTCGTGAAGCGGTATATGACAAGGTCTGTCCGAGAGACGTACAGGCTGTTTAAGGAAGCAAACCCGGACTCAAAATTAGGTCTGACTAAATTTTACTCGCTGCGGCCAAAGTGGGTCAAGCTAAACCCTGAACAGACTGTCTGTGCATGTGTGTGCTGTACGAATTTCGATTTGTGCTTTTCCACCCTGAACAGCATGCGAGAAGAAAAAATAGCAAAAGAGGAGATTCTCGCTTTGTGCCTCTGCCCTGAACCCTCGTCCGAATGTTTCAGAGGCTAATGCAAAGACTGCCCCTCGACTGACAGACTCTCCTCAGAATCATTGGAAATGGTGCCTGAAGAGGAAATTACATTTTTCACATGGGAGAATGGTGATTTGATAAGCAAGACTGCCGACTCCAGCGCCTTTTTGAAAGAGCTACAGAAATGGGCCACAAGGTTTTCCACGCACGATTTTATTCGTAGGACACAACGGGAAGCCATACGGAATGAGAAGTCTAGTGTGACCTCAAGACACATCGTCATGCACTTCGATTTTGCGGAGAACTGGACGGTAATTTTGCCACACGAGATACAGGAGTACCACTGGCACAAGCGTCAGCTCTCTGTTTTCACGTGTGTGGCATCCACGTCGCAAGGCTCAAAATGCTTCGGCGTTGTCTGTGAGGACTTATGTCATGACACTTCCCATGCGCTGCTGGCTCTGAGACTTATAGAAGACTGGCTGGAGGAGCACATCCCAGTTTATGCTTCACTAACGTACATATCCGACGGGGCACCTGCTCATTTTAAAAATAGATTTCAGCTGCATGAGTTCGAACGAGTGGGCCATACCCAATTGAAGTGGATATTTTCTGCCTCTGGGCATGGTAAAAACTCTTGTGGCGGGGTTGGAGGGCTTCTCAAACACCACGCAACGGTGCACAACCTCCGTTCACCGGAGGAGCAGCACGTCCGAACATCAGTAGATTTTGTGGACAAGGTTGGAAGGCGTGTCAAAAACGTAACTCTCATGAACTTAACCGAGAAGGAGGTGAGTGACTTCCGCAGAATCAAGAAAACAGAGTGGAGTTGCGTACCGACTCGGAAAGGCATCCGCGCTTCGCACGTGTGGCGACGCGAAAGGGGCGAAGCGCAGCTTGAGCGAACTGTTCTATCTTCGTCTTAAGGCATGAACCTCTGTGGTGCACGTGCGGAACTCTCAGATGATCTACGGCTTTGTTTTGTTTTGTTGTTAAAGCCTCTTCTTGTACATTTGCGCTTCTGGGAAAAATTATGTGTTTCTATAGGTGTGCCTTGTTAACCCAAATGAATTACTCAATAAATAGAGTGATTTTGTTAAACTGTTACCTATGAATGTTTTATTGCATGCTGCCAACAAAAGAGTATGATTACTGTAAGCTGAAAAGCAACTTCCGATATGCTGTGCGTAGCCCAAAAAATTTAAACGTATGCAACAAGTAGTCCAAAAGCCGAAGGATGGACAAAATGTAGTCAATTGTTTTTTCACGTACCTCGGAATACTAAGGGCCAATGAAGGATAGGCGAAAGAATGCCATGCGGTAAATTTAAAAAATTCGAGCCGATTTTCCGATAATGTTTGTATAAAATAAAGATTGTCCGAAACGCATAAACGGGGATATTGTTTTTCTGGACTGGATAGTGCCGTAGAATGCAACCCGACATGATCGAAACGGATAAAACGTCTTGGATCTCTCCACTCGCTTAGGCTAGTTAACATTGATGTTAACTAAATTTACTTTTGTTGTTGTTTATCACGGCACAATGTACAAACAAATAATTTAAATATATAAGTTTCGTGCAACCTCAGTAGTAAAACGTTGTCGTGGCGACGTTCGAAAATGCAAGCTGTGACTTCGCAGACATCACTTCGTCAATTCAGCCATCTTTCATTTCTTTATGACGTTACTGATTTTTTAAAAATTATATTAGTAAAAATTCAACGGGGTAAAGTAGTTTTCAGTGAAATCTGATATTGCTGAGCCAATTATCAATGTTGCGGTGAAGCCCGCATACCGGAGCCGGAGGTTGGTATTACGCGATAAAAATGACTTATTCAACTGGTTGTCCTAAAACTACAACAAAAAAAGGTCAAGCAATATTTATACCCGGTTATTAAGCAGAATCTGGGCAACAAATTAAAAAAGTATGAACGAAATAAAAAATGGCTTTTTTGAGAAAATTGACTTCTAAATTTGCATATTTTTCATTTTTGTCTATATTTGTGGCAGTATAAAAACAACACGGTAAGCACAATAACTAGAAAATACATGTCAATCGATAGCTTACATTGATAGCTACGCACAGATATCTGTCTCACGTCATTGCGCCCTACCGTTCGTTTTATATAGCTGTCCGAAGTTGCGTCACACTTGCTCTAGGTTGCATGTTTGAGATTTTTTAGAAAATTAATTTAAAATAACAGAAGACAGAAATTTACCTCTAAAAATAGCCAAGTCTGCGTAAATATTGCGTAATAAATATAATAATTCTGCAAGAATTCGATATTTTGTAAATGGCGGCTAAAGTCGAGATAAAATCAAATTGGGAATTTGACGTTTTCTACCCTGCAGCGCCTCAGAATTTTTTTCTCTCAAACTATACAATTCTAATTTTTTTCAAAGGCAGTTTCTTTCATCACAAGGATTCGGGTATCATATATATTTTTTACGATTAAATCTAAAGACCCCCCCCCGACAAGTTTGGTCGAATTCAAATGAAATCATCCGGTTATTATCGTCTTCATTATTTAAACATGCCTGTAAAACTCAATGTCTGAAATAAATTTCCAATAACGTTTTCAATTGCACTTTAGGTCTATGGTTCAGACTAATTTGGGAGTCTAAAGGATTGAATTTCTGTAGGGGTTTGAAAGGCTGAAGGCTCTGATGGCCTAAAGTGGTGTGAATGTATGACGGGTTGAAGGGGTTTGTAGGGCCTTGAAATTTGGTGGGCTGAAGGGGTTTGAAGCACTAAGAGGGTTCCATAACACATCAGGGCTGAAGTGGAATTTTCAAAACGCGGGGCCGGATGAGGGCGAACTTGAATCATTAGAAAAGCAGCTCATTGAACCCTTAGTCACTGACATTGTCAGAATGGGAGAGAAGAGCTTCCGCTGTCCCTCCTTCAACGCGACCTTCCTACCTTCAACAAGGCTTCAACGTCTCGTGCACCCCGAGTGCCCGCGCGCAGTCAAACCAGGGCGGAAGGCATGAAGCTCGTGCTGCATGACGGCCGTTTGAAAATCACGCGTTGTTGTTCTTATTAAGGCCAAAGCCTTATATGTCTCATCATTCAGTCCTAAGCGAAAACACGTCGGTGACACGAAAGGTGCCGAAGCCCACGGTACGCCCATGGACCACGAGATGGCGCTACTTGTTCAAGAATTGGCGGAGGCGCGTGCGCGGCGCATACCCAGCGGGAGAGGAGGGCACTTTCGCTCAGGCAGCGGTGAAGAGCGGGCGTGCGACATGCCGTGAGATTAACGGCGCCAAAAGTGCGTCGTCAGAGGGCGCGCAGTCTTCGGAGGTTTGCTATCTCCGGGATCGTCGCTTGGGCTTTCGCCTTCAAGTCGATTGAGGGATAACATAAGAGACCCTGTGAATTTTCCCGCAATTATAGAAGTTATTTTTCCCCAGGAAGCATCTCCCAAAAACCGTTTTATATTCTGATTCGCTCTTTTCGCAACCTCAACAAGGATTGATCTGTTGTATTAAGATGCAGATGCAGAACAGTATATAAAAGAAATGTATCTTTTTTAATGGAATATTTGAGGAGAATTATTAATAAAAGTAAGGGTTTTGATGTCATGATGTCAAGCACTTAATACAGAACTAAGAAAAATAGAAGACGATACGCATTGCATTGCAATACAAAATTTAATATATTATTACCTGCAAACTATAAGGGGTTGACATCTCTTCATACACACAATACTGAACGCATGACACTTACAAAATAGATCATGCGCAAGTTAATCGGTGAAAATCTGGTAACTAAATGATTCTCCAAAACGTTGGGCTAATTTTGTGGGACACTTGTCTTCCTCGCAATCCTTAAAGGTACAGTTAAACCAATCCGCTTGTTTGTTTTTTTCTTGTTTAGGGTCCCACTCAGCAAATTTGTCAGGATTGTCGTACAGAAAAGGGGTACATACGTTAAACTTGAGGGCGGAAAGTGCTGCCTCTAATCGGTCAACCTTGTTTTTGACCAGGTTCCTGTAACTCTGAAAATAAATATTACGATTTTAAATGTGTTTAAAAAAATGAACGCCTACAGAGTTTGACATATCATCGTCCACATGGTTTCAAGATGCCAAAACTCACAATTTTTCTCTCTAAAAGCGCCTCTTTCACAGACTCTTGTAGTGTTTTTAGGCAAATGAAATTTGTTAGCATTCATAAATATTTAATAAATATATAAATATTCATATGTATACTCAAGGAGGAAATATTGTTATGGAACATGTCAAATTTAAACACATCAATGTTGACGAGATAGTTGGATAGCCTTGAAGTTAACACAATTATTAATTCACATTCTCACATCCCACAAAGGTCAGTGCGACATGTAATCTCTGAACGGCCGTTGCGCAGTAAAGATCTCCACCAGTTTCATCCGAGTTTGGTCAACACATTCGGATGTGCTGGGCTGAGATGCGCGTGTCCTAAAGACGAAATGACTGTTATCTCTTGCTGGCTAGCATTTCGTTTTCCTTCGAAGACCCAAAATTCCCGTTCATCGTCGTCTAGGACTAATTTTATAATTTGCTCGCGCACGCTTTTCAGTTAGTCCCCTGGTTTTGCACACTGTACCTAGCTAGAACGAGATGGTCCCATCGGGGAGCAAAACGAAGTTCACAGGAGAAAATCCTGCCACAACTCCCTTGAAGCCATCCTTTGTCTTAGAGCATAGGCTCAAACCAGAGAGAAGTTTCAACAAATTTGAGACCCGCTTGACCGAACCGGTTAGCATTCTGACCAAATCGGTGTGCAGTTCAATCAAAGGGGTGACGAGTTTGTTATACCGCTAGGCAACGGTTCGAACCATTTCCAGGTATGGACTGGCACCGGTATTAGCCTGTGGGAATTTTAAACTTTCATTTTCAGCAGGGTATCTTTGAGTTGTTCTGGTTTATGTAAGATCCAGTTGAGAAGTGCAGGGCGCGCCTCCTTCAATATATGCTTCACTTCTTTCGCAGAAACATTCCTTATTCAAACACCTCAAAAAGCCTTCAGAAAACAATGCTTTTCACTAAAATACGCAGGCGCGATGGTCTTCAATCGCTGCGCCACATCACTGACTGTTAGTCTCCTTTGAAGACTTCATGCGCCTAAAATATTATTTTATTTGCATTTTACACAAAGAGAGCGGTATGCAACTTAGGCGTGCGTTGGCTTTTTAATGGTGGTACCAGTTATGAGTACCTGGCTATCGAAACATAGAGAAAAAGTAGATAACTGTTTAATTAAGATTATTTTCCATAAGATATCGGCCCTCATATATTAAACCAAGAAAATCTTACCGTATCGACCGCTTCAGACACGCGGCTGGCCAGAACCTCAGGACCTAAAGCCAGCGTTTTCTTGATCGACGAAATTGAATCCTGCAAGGTAATTGACCTCAGGGTGGGGACTCCAAAGAGCCGACATAAAACTCTAAATATTCTGCTACGCAAAAATAATTTAAAAAACTTCGGGAGGTAAAAATTTATTGTTGATACTTAAATTAAGTAAACTTATATAAGCTACGTCCATTAACGGGTTATTAATTTAAAATGTGAAATTGTTATTCTCTAGCAATATGTCACCGTTTTTGTTCCGCATACTGAAATTGTTTTCAGTTGTTTTTTATACGGCAAGTTTTCACTTTTAAGAACAAACTTTTTACTTGAATTCAGGTATATAGTAAACAAAAGTCCGTAAGATTTAAGCTTCATGTAGACAGATATAAATGCCCAGAGAAAATTCATTTAGTTGGAGACAAGAATAAAGTAAGTAAAAATGCGGTGTAAGCTTACCATCTAACAGGCTTGCAAAAATACTCATTATTTATTAGCGAGGCAACTATACCAGTCATTGCTAAGCAAATATTACCTGTGACCGCCTTAGAAAAGAGGGAATGATGAAACTTTATTAGAGTTCAACCTAAGCAGAGAGAGTAACCTTCAGTGTAGTGCAATATCCTTTGTTGTCGACGACGTTATATATTCAGACCCTTACTAAGCGTGCAGTTCTTACAGCAGTATGCCTGCCTACGGAACAAAAACAATGTTGCTCTTACAAGACTCTGACTGTCGACCTATCTTTAAGTATAATTAACTCTGCACTAAAACCTTGTGTTTACTGCTTACTGTTTACTCGTAGCTCGCTCTTAAAATACGTATTTCGTGTTTAATACCGGACGTCAAGGCATTGTTTTTTTTTCGTATTAAAAGCGTGTCTGAAAAGCTACAAATCTAAAAAGTGGCTTAATGTTTTTTCGCATCTCAATATTTGTTTTTTCAGCACGTTTCAGACGTTTCCTCATGAATCACCATCATTTATTTTTTCAAAAAAATTTTTTTGTATAAAGGTTTCAAAAGTATCGATATTTTAGGCAGAACGTCCAGACGGCATTAAACTACATTTCTTTTCAACAACAAAATACGACTGAGCATTAAAAATAAATGCGGGACGACAACACGTCAGTACCCTAAGCTTCACTTACCCTAATCTGTCGCTCTGATTCCTGAAAGTAGTAAAATGCAAAGCATGAACTATTGCATCCTATGTACAGTCGATGTTCAGTTTGACAAATATAAGTTTTTCCACTAAAATCTGGAACCCGGGAGATTGGGCAATTCCCGGGTATCGCCTTCGTAACATTAAACCAGAGTTGTACGTAGTTCAACTACTCTACTCAAGTTACTGTAGTTTAACTACTTTTCTGAGTTGTAACTTCCTATTACATTTTTTTTCGGTAATTAGTAGTTTACTTTAGTTACTTTTTCTAAGTAACTTCTACTACAATTACAAATTACTTTCGATTTTTACTGGTTGTTTTGCCGATCAACAAACATTCCTGCACAAAAGAGATAAGATGTTGGAAGATCAGTTGATATTTGCAAAGAGGGAGAAGCATGTGGTGTAGGAAAGGGGGGGGGGGGGAGAAAATGGTGTGGGGATTTCGAAACCTCCCAAACATTTCAACAAGCCCCCTCCCCCCTGCAGCAACAATGATACGAGGCGCGGAGAGCGAACATGCACGACCCAAGGGGGGTCGAGTAACTACGGGAGGAGCTCCGAAGACTGGCATTTCTTTGTGTCCTGAAGCTCAAGGAGACTTGACCCATTCGAAGAAAGGGCTGGTCTCCGCTTCTCCTCAGCTTTTTGCGTTGCCTTTCCTCCCAAAACTAAGAATATGCAAATTTTCGAAGACTCGAAGATAGTTTGAGAAAACTTAATAATTCCCCCAACGTTTTTATATAAAAAATAATAAACAAGCAGTGTTGAGAAGTACTCTAAGTTCATGGTACTTAAAGTACTACTGTTTTGAAAACTTGTACTTTACTTGAAGTACATTCCCTGAGTAAAACTCCCGACTTTAGTGTACATTCCCCTAATATGAAAACAAAAAAATGGCGTATCGTCGTGCGAAAACGCGCTCTTTCAAGATGTCATCTGCTCATTTCTCTGAATGAAGTAATGCCAGCTATAAAATCAACACAAATAAGTGCCTTATAAGTAGATTGTGTCGAATAGCTCGTCAGCGAGAGTACAACTACTCTGTGGTGACTTGACTTCATATAATATTTGCTGTCATTTCCGTAAAAGCTGTTGCACCTCCGATTACCCCTGGAGCAATGCACAGCAGTTAAAAGACACTGTATAGGGAATGAAAGGTCATCACGAAAGATTGTGTTAAAAGTACTCGTACTTTATCTTCAAATATATTGTATTTATATACTTTACTTGAAGTGCATTGCACCCGGTGTACTTACTACTTTACTTGAGGCACATAAAGTCTCATTTACTTTGTACTTCTCTTCAAGTACTTTTAAGATGTACTTTATGCAGCACTGTACACAAGCATGCACTGTCTAAAAAATCAAGCTCAGGCACTGCGAAATCTCAAAGTAGAAATGACACATTTGCAGTACATAATTGACCAAACGAACAAGGAAGTAAAACAATTAGGCACGCAGAAGCAGAACCAGCTACTTAAGCATTTCTGTGAAAAAACAAGCCAATTTATATTTGGTTAGCAGACTGCCGCTAATGGATCCAAAACTATGTACTTTCTTTTTACCATAAAAACATATAAAAGTAACTTCAAAAGTAACTTTAAAGTGATTCGCTACTTTTTTATACTTTTTTACGGTAGTTAGTAATTTACTCAATTTGCTTTACATTTGAGCAATTTCTACTCTATTCAAATTACTTTTGAGGCCAATACTCAGTAACTTAACTCAATTACTTTTTTTGAGTAACTTGTACATGTCTGCATTAAACCACTGATCAGTGCATTAAACAGAACACTGGTTTGCCGAGAAATGTCGCCCTTCTACCGTTCTCTTGAACAGAGGTGCCGAAACCCGGGAGTTTCGAATACGACTACCTGTCAGTTCAACGCTCTTTTACTGTCAGCCAAACTACGGTGTATGGAGCACGTCTCCGACAGGTGCCGAGGTGGCAACAAATGACGTAAAAAAAATATGTCATGCTGGCAGTTGGCGCTAAAAACACCAGCAAAAAAAAAAAAAGAAAAAAAAAGCTGTTCAGTGTTAATCAACCATACAGTCATACAGAGTCGCGTATTGGGAGAGTTTAGCCATACATTGGTTCGAATAGGCGAGCATCTCGGGGCCAACCACAGGCCGCAAAAAAGCCCCTAGCGGTTATCACGAGCTCTAAAAACGCGACTCGACTAATTTAAGCCGTTTTCGCCTCGCTCGAGTAAGAAACTATGCCTCTCGGTGACTGAAAATTTGGCGCACGTGAGGTTTTTATCCCGCCCATATTCTGGGGTAGAATAAGCGAGCGTGCGCTCCAAACCAAGGCCGGCCTGCTAGAAACAGCGTCTCAGCTGAGACGGGGATAGAAAGCACTGCCAAAGACAGCGCACAAGTTGAGCGGGACTTCGCGTCTCAAGACGCTCGCGCGCCCTGCCCTTTGCACTGTTTTCTTTCAGCTAGCCTCAGCTGAGACTCTGTTCTAAGCAAGCCGGCCCGGACCAAACTGTTACCGAGAGGCCGAGATTGAACGCTTCTGTTTTACGCTTTAAGGGTTGTTTCCAATATTGTGACGTCGCGGTCTGATGATTAGTCGACGCTGTGTCGCACCTTTACGCTATAATCGCGAGGGAGTATTCGGCGCTGGCGGCGGCCTTCGCTCCGACCATTGGCCAAACTCTCCTAATATACATATTTAAAGTGATAGCGATAGCTGCGTCACGTCATGACAAAATCTTCTTGCATCGGCGTCGCGTTCAGGCACCGTGGGGTGCATTAACCAAAGCGTTCAGAACAAAATAGACATCAGTCCGTTTTGTTCAGATCTATGGTTCCAAACGCCTTTAAATTTTTTTTTTTTTTTTTTTTTTTTTTGTTCCAGAGCGCGTGAATGCTTGTTTCCCGGCACGAGCTCTTGACATAGCCAGTGTTATTACGGCATTTTGTTACTAGCCGTTTCTCTATATGATTTTTTTAGAGAGAGTGTGCAGTTAGGTATTACAAGTTCGGCACGCTTTCGTTTTTTTCATGGGAAATAAGCGCCAAAAGAACAGAAACAAAGAGTAGAATAACAACGACACAGGGCGCACTCTCAAGTGTATTTATTAGGAAAAAAACACAAACTTATATACCAATGGGAGCCCACCATCAGACACCACACGTCACGCTAGTCCCCGCCCAGACAACGTTTCAAATATTCAAACTCATCCGTAGACAGAGCCAGAGATCTATCGCTAATGCAATTTTCACCCCTACTCCTAATCTCAAATGCCTCGTGAAGCTCGCGTGATACTTTGTTTTTGTACTTCGCCAATATTTTAGTACTGTCAAATGACGGGGCGCAAGTGCATCTCTTGCAATGTACAGCCAAATGCCCTGACGGTGTGGTTCTAGTTGAAGCGGCGTGCTCGTGGACCCGATTATTGATACATCTTCCAGTTTGCCCTACATAGCTTAAACCACACGTCATTGGGATTTCATAAACGACGGCGGTTGTGCAATCAGTGTATTTATTCCTATGCTTGGTATTGCACGGTTCTGTTATCGGTTGGATTTCATTGATTATCCTGTATAATCGCGACATTTTGTTAGGCGCTGAAAATACGAGAGGAACATCATAGCGCACAGCCACCTTCTTAAGATTATGTGAGACACGATGCATATATGGTATCACCACATGCCGTATGTTGCTCTTTTCGCGCGGTGGTTTCTGCGTCCCCTTGAACTTCTTTATCAAGCTCCCAGCCACCTCGACCAATGAGCTCGTTGGGAAACCCCCTTTTCGCAGACGATCTACTTGTCTCACAAAACTATCCTGGGCGCTATGCAGGCAAGACCTTCTGAGAGAAGCCTCCATACACGAGCTCGCGATGCCTCTCTTCAGGAGCTTGGAGTGGCAGGAATCAAAGGGAAGGATCCCATCCTTAGATCTAGGGGAGAACTCCCAGCAAATATGCTCACCTAGAAAACTGAGCCAGAGGTCAAGAAATTGTATAATGATAAACACCCCCCTCAAACGTCACGAGCTTGTTTTTTTTAAATAAAAAGACAGGAGCTCAAGGAAACCCTCAACATTAATGCCACAGGAGCTCTGAAAAGCCGCAACCCCACTCAGGTCGATGCAATCTCTTACCGCAAGGTAGAGGGGCTAATGAGGGATGGAATAGAACAAATCCCGGACAGCTACAGAAAAACCACTGCGTATACCATGGTTAGCGTTGCTCAAATATTCAATGACGCACTCCAAGTTTCTTGCGGCAAACGGGTCATCCAATTTTAACCCAGACAAATGATTGCGCAAATAGTCCCCTATCTGCGACTGCCACGTGCCTCTCTCTGTCACTATTGCCCTGAAAGGGCACTCAGGTTTATGAGTCTTAGCGGTGAAAAATATGTGTAAAATCAGTTTCCTGCTGGCTTTCACATGTTTCAGGACCGTGGGCAGCTCCAAGGAGCGGCACAAGCCCAGCGCGCTGTTCTTCACCTTTGTTAGGGCAGCAGGGTACACCAGCATGAAGTTTCTGTCGATGGCCTGTCTCGCCCTGGTACTATACAGGGGGAGGGGGGCGACCAGAAAGCCTCCCTCCTTGTCAACTGCAAGCAGCTTCAATTCCTGACTCAAGAAGTCGTCGATGATATGGCCGAACTTGAAGCCTCTTGGGGGAATTTCGGAAGTGCGCCGTAGTACACCTACGCCGTCCGCCACGCATCAATCTTACCCTTCGGGTTTGGCCTTTTCACCTATCCATCTCGCCAGTGATAGTTTTTTTCACAGGGCGTAGCCCTGGCTCATGGCAGAACTTCGCTTCGTGGTTTAGAGCCGACTTGATGTTCGGTGGAAGCCTCGCATCACCTAACAAGGTGACTTCTGCTTGCCCTCCTGACGGGGCGGCTGGGTGCTCCGTACGGTTCCTCTTTACCAGCAGCGGTCTTGCTTGTTCCCAGAAAAACTCCGTGTACTGACACGGAGTTTTTCTGGATTGTTTCTTTCTTCTTTTATTTTCCGGAGCGTGTGAAAGCGCGCTTCCCAGCACGAGCTCTTGGCATTGACAGTGCTACGATCGCATCGGTTATCGCCTAGAAACTTTTCCAGAGAGCGCGTACAGTGGGCATCGGATACATACACAAAAACCCCAAGTTTAAACCGTTGTGTGGCGTAGCTCACTGGTAACCTCTCCGCATCGCAACCAGGCTTGATTCCCGCGATCGTTTCAGGGATTTTACAACACCGACGACGGACACCCTACATCGGTAACTATAACATCAACTACCACTACAACATCAACAACTCCTACTACTACAACGTCAATTGCTACAACCACAACATCCAGGACGGACGTCATTCCCAGTGGTGGGAAGACTCCGCAAAAGTTATCGCTGTAAAACACGAGCGAACGCGAATGTGACTGTTGTCGCCTCGTCCCAGCTTTTTACTGCCATGGACGCTTCGTCCATGGTCTGTCACACTAGAAAGTCACCTGCAGCAGAACAAGCGTCTGCCACCGCCACCGCTGTTGTGACACCGCCAGGACCAGGACCGGCGACAGCGTGGCACTGCTATGACGTAATAAGGCGGAACCTGAGAGACCGCATTTTTTTTTTATGCGATGAACACATCAGTCGGTAACGCGTTCCAGGCACCATGTGAACCGATCACTCTTTCTTGTCACTGACAGCTTCAGAAACGCAAAGCGTGACTCATTGTGTTCGAGGCTCTTGCTTCCAGATTCGTTTCTCAAAATTCTTAGCAACCGAATACGTAGCATTATTGGCTGAGGTGCGACAATCAGATGATCATGCCTCGCCGTGCCCAGTGTTCTTAAACTGTTACGATAAATGAAAAAAAATATCGAGCGTACGTTCTTTTGTGAAACACGGGGACAGTCAATCACGGCGAACGACGGAGGGATACAAGCGAATGTCGAAGCTCTAATACCAATGTGCAGACCAAGAGTCTGCTTCTTCAGCAGGCGTTGGGGTAACGTCAGAACGACGCCGAGCACTGATTGGTTTTGATTAAAAGGATAGTGGGTAGAACTCAATGCTAGATGCCTTGAGGTCTACCCACTGTGTTTTTCAATAAACGAATAAGACCTCGGCGTCGTCCTTGCTTCCCCGCTTTTCTTTTGCAAGAAGCAGACGAACTTGTGAACTTGCACTCCGCATTAGGTCTTAAAAAAAGAGGCAATATGAGCAGGGACAGTGAGCAACTGAAACGAAATGCGTATGCGCATATCGCATTTTTCCTGTCTACTCGTATTCGAAACTTCGTCATCAGCTTTATGCCTTCTATTCTTCGCCGTGATTCACTGTCTCCCTGTTCTTAAGAAAGGGAATCTGAAATACTTTTTTCGAGTGTGGTGACTATAACAGACCGTACCGACCGACCACAACCAATTGAACCCAGACTCAATATTAAAGAAACAAAAATCGAACCCCTATCTCTTTTTTGTTTTGTTTTACTGGACATGTAAAAGCTGGGAGCCTCGCCAGAAAGTGTTACTAATCGCTACACTTGTATAAGCTTGCAACTAAAACAGAATTCTAATACTAAAGCTATTTCGGCCTAGAGTGCCAGTAATCTTGTTTTCACAAATTCAAAGTTGCTCGTTTTAGACCAAACAGTTGTAAGCTTAATGTAGAGTACAGTGAGGCGAGGTCCCATTTTTTTTTCCAAAAGAAAACTGTTTAAGATAAACTATTATTAGTTTCAGGGAAATTAGCAATTCAATAAATCACAATTTTAATGCTACATAGCGTGAAAAATTATAGAAAAACAAATCAATGAAAAGAAGAATACTGATACTGATTGTGAACATAGCAGATGTCTCAAGCGCCCGTTACTAACAGAACTAAAAATGAGCCACAAAAAATGCAGTGTGACCGGTTTCACAAAAAATGAATAAACTAAAATAAATGGAGTGGGTGGAAGGAACCAGTGTCGGTAGTCGCAGACAGCTTCATATAGCAAAGGTGCAAAAGTGCCAAGTGCACAAAAGTGTTATGTTGACGCTTCTAGATGCGCTAGTCAGCGTTCTTATCTACTAAGACCCTAATTTCATTGACTGTCAAGAGATAGCAAGAAGCTTTAAACTCTCCACGCCATGCGTTGCTTTATATGTCAGTGATAATTAGGGACCGTAAAAAGCAATGGCAAGTACTTCTCGGGAGAAAAAAAAAACCTCGATATTTGCTATTTTAAGGGTTAATTGCATTCCGCAGATTTTGTTTGGAAACCGGAAGACGGTTGTTTTTGGTTTTGTTTTTGTTTTGATGACGAAAAAAATTTGAACGAGAGAGAAGCTTTTATGGGCAGGTGCCAAGCTGAACGAATTCCTGATGGTTAAACATGGTGAATATACCTGGCAAACAATCAATGATGGAGCAGTGTAGCATATGCTACATAAGTGATGCCTGACATCTGTTTTATTACAATTAAAAGCAGCAAAAAAACGTCGTCTCTTGAGTGCTACGTTTTGAAGTCGTTTCTTAAGAACTACCGGACGTGTTTCATATCTATCTATTTGAAATATCTTTTTTTTGTAAATCTTTTATAAATGCCTTGCCAGTCAGTGCTTGTGTTTTGTAAAGCCGTGGTCACACTGCTTATTCATCACAGTAAACGCAGTCTCTATGCAAAATCGACAGCGCTTCACCGCGAGACCCGTGATTCGAATACCGCAAGGCAATGAGTTCAAGGGAGAAATTTGGCACGCGGCATTCGCCGATATTGCGGTGACTCGTGTTTTAACACACTTAACTCTATGAGGTGTAAGCAGTGTTACCACGGCGTAAGTGTTCATCCGTTGCATCTTTGTTTTCTTGTGCATTGATTTTTATCGTGTTATTTTTTTACAGGACATTGCTGACCTATTCGTGCATATTTATACCATGACAATGTAAGATTCACCTTCCCAGCTTGTACAATGCGAAACTATTTGAATTCGATTTCTCGGGCTTATTAAACGCGTACACAATCTGTTGCCCTATACGAAAACGCTTTCGCTCCAAATGTGTGAACGAAACGTCATGTATACTCCTTGACACTGTTAGCGCAAACAAGACAACGCCCTTTATTATTTTTACTTTACTAGAGCCGGACTATCTTCTGAACTACAGTAATAGGGAAAAGTGTTTAGTTGCAGTACTAAACCATCTGGTACACTTTGGTGTCCGGCAAAAGCTTTTCCAAATAAAATACAAAAAGTGCCAAAGTCGAGATCGCGCTAACAGTGTCGCACAGTACATCTTGGCGGACCTAAAGTCACTGGAACCTGGGAAAGTAGCGCCATTGCCTTCTCTTCCTGCTAGCCGGACAAAAACCATTATTAAAATACCGGTGACCATGCCTCGCATGGTGATGGGCTGATCGGTGTGCGTTGCCATGGCAATCGCCGCTTCGGTCCATTCAAATCTTCGAAAGATGGGCGTTCTGAACCAGTTACTTTAAGATAGCTATGGGGCAGCGTCGTACTCAAAGCGCACCTCGCCAATATAGGCGTCTTTGGCACTGTGCATGCAATACACTTATTAATCAGGGTTATCTCCAAAAATCTCTTACAATGGTATGGAATTCTGCTTGCGTATTTAAAGACATGAGAATTATTCTTCAATGCTTCCAAGCACTGGCGCCGGATGTGGCAGCGGCGTAAAGATGTGGGGTTGTTTCGCCAGTGCGTGGATAACAAGAACTCGGTATTCGAGAAACGTCTACGTAAAGCTACCAATCAACAGCGAATTTAGCCCGGCTCACCAAGAATGAACCGGTCAAGGAGAAATAGCTCTTTTTATGATCCAAAATGGCGGCCATACGGAGAACTTGACGCCACTTTTCCAACATCCAGTGATCAGCCTCAGGTCAAGTGGAAATAAACATAATTGATAGACTAACCGAATAAACATATTTCTGCTTGCATTTACGCCTTCAGAGTTTATACACCAAGAATGGTATACCCGGCGTCCTTCGAAATACCCTTTTCTTAACCGAAAATATTTTCTCTACACACGAAAGTGCCACTGCGTGGCTGTGCTGCGCGGAGCATGCGCATCTTCGCCAAGCGCTAAACCACATACTTTCCAAAAAAGTAGGTATCACTCCGCGAATATCCAATGGCATTGACGCGGATACGTTTGGCGTAGTTCGAATGGATATACGTGCGACAGCGTCGAAGGTCTACCCTTTGTATCGCTGGAAGGGGGGAAGCGGTGGTGAGGGGGTGTTGCTAATGTTTATCGCCGGGGGATACTCTAGCGCCAGTTTTGACCGCCGTCATTGCTGTCTTATATAACCTGGTAGTTTAGTGCGCTGGAGAACACACTCTCTACCGGAGCTAGGATTGCGCGACGCGCATGCGTTTTTTTCTGGCGCGGGACACACACACCGCTGGGAAAAGATTTCTCGCTCTAAGCGCGCTGTCGAATGCAAATCAGCGCAGTGAAATTTATTCTTCCTAGTAAAGTATTTGGAACAACTGTGGAAGACATTCCGTTCCGCAGAACGGTCGCTGCGCTTTTCCGACTCCTGTGTAAATTTTCTGTTTTCTCCTTCTGCTACCAGGTAATCTATTGTTTTGTCACTGACCTTGTAGGCTTAATGAACATAAAGGAGGCTATGCTATTGGAAATAACGCGCATTATTAATGTACTACTTACGATGCGAAGGCGTTTATCTTCGTCCAATAAAAACTCTTCGAAGTCTCGTACGGAATTCATAAGAGCTCTTAAAACTCCTTCCTCGTGGCGGTAACCAGGAATAGTTGAACCTCCGAGGAGAATTTTTCTCATGTGTTCTAGAGTCTGTGATTAATAAAGAAAACTTCGCTGTTTCTGCCACAAGACATAACAATCAAATATTCAAGTAAACGTTTCATCGTCGCGCAGATAAAGTTTGTATTCACGTCAATATTCGGCTTTCTTAAAAGACTTTCGGCAACTGGATAGGCAGAAAGAATAAAGAAACCTGAAGCGGGTCACTTTTTTCGGTATTGTAGTAACCTACACGTTACTTTCTTTCAAAACAGTAACGGGTAACGTACTTACGTTATTTATTTCATGTAACGGGTAACGTAGTTACATTCCTCGTTACTTCCTCTTCCCAAAACAACCAAAAATTACACTTCACCATTTTTCGTCTTTTAGTCGCGAATTCATGTAAAATTTTGAGTATATTTAGCTTTTTTTCTGTTGTTTTTTTCACGAGTATTTAGATGAAACCTTGAAAATTAATGTAATTAAGTTAAGTTTCTTCATGAACATATTGTTTCTTGAAATATGGTGCTTAGGCAAACATGTGCCGTCGAAATAGTAAAACGTGCCAAGTGATAACTAAAAAAGTAACGCAAGAGTAACGTGCGTTGCTTTTTAACGGTAACGGTAACGGCGACGCGTTCCTCTTATTCTGAGGTAACGTTGGTCGGTAATGCGTTCTTTTTATTTGCAAATAACAACGAACGTATTTCAATACATTTTTGTTTTTCGGGAAAGCCTACAACACTCATTATTAGAGTATTCCACTAACCACACCATTTTGCCCAGAGACGATTATACTTACGTCCAAACGCAGCTGACGGTACTATAGCTATAGCGTGACCAATCAGTATCAAAAGATGAAGTCGCTGGGCCATCCCTGTACATGACTCCTTCAGGGATTATATAACACCGACAGAAACATAACAAACATCCTGTTGGTGAGATTTTGAAGCTGTATAATCGGTTCCCATCAGGCGTAGCGTCGGTTACGTCCGGACTTGAGGTGGAAGAAAGTATAACTATTGGCGTCGCTGTTGGTGTTGGTAAAACACACAAGCGTGGCGAGTGACTCTGTCGACAAAAAGCTTAAGTGTGTACGGTTTGGGACGTATTTAAGCTTCACAAACCCGTGCCCCTCTCCGCTTTTAATGTCTCTTTCGGTGTCCCCGAGGACATCTAACTTGGACATTTTGGCCACGGACGTCTCGACTTCTCGATCGCCGGCTCGTATAAAGTCAAGTCGGAATAAAGGTCGGCATGATCAGGGTGTTTCAAATACCGGCCAGGTTTTTTAGTCGACTACAATCTCAGTTTCCTAACCTATCGCGCTACGATTTTGTGCAGCGTTGCCCACAGATGGTGCACTTGTTCTAAAAAATTCGCAAAGAGCCAACTTTCCTGAGGTAAAAGTAAAAAAAGTAAAAGTCTGAACTCCTATGAAAACGCACCGAAGCCACCGGTCTTCAAAAATTAGGGCACCTTATTCTTTGAAAACCGATGGCTTTCGTAGAAGTAAAGACGTTTTCATTTTTTTTTTACTTTTCTTAGTTAACCTTTGCTCTTTGCAACGCTGCAGAACTTCTTAGCGCAATAGGTTAACAAATCGATTTATGCGGTCGATCCAAAGAAGCTGAACATTATTTGAGACACCCTGTATAATAATGGAGCACCAACCGATGGGCATCTATCTTTCTTTCTTTCTTTATTGGTTTTCCATTTCATACTGAATGGAGGAGGCCGAGGAAAAAAGCTACAAACGCAGCTTGTGGGGCCCTCGGCCCCCTTTAAATGAGGGGGCCGAGGGCCCTTTATCTCCCCGACTACTGTGGCTGGCAGAGTAGGTCAGGACACGAAAGAACTCGTACAATCTGGAAAACACTGCCTCCGCGCATGAAAAGGCATAGGGCTACAGTACATAACGTGGCGTTTGTTGAGAGTTAAAACTGCCATTTGGTCACTTGCAACGGTCCTGTAGGCAAGTCCTACCGAATCCTCCTCTCCAACGTCGCGATCGTGCTCACTCCGGAACACGAAGTCCCCCAAAGTTACTTCGCCCAGACGTTGATGAACGCAAAGAAAGAGTTAAAAAGAAGAAGAGAAAGAGAAGGGATTTTTAGTCCTTGTGGAGACGATTTTGCAGGTGGTTTTTATACTCCATTTACACGGCCAGCTTATAGGGGGTACTCACTAGACGCCATATTCGAGTTAGTTGTTCAGAGGGCATGCTCAGAACAAGCTCACGTTAATAAAATGCTAAGACCGGCAATCTTGAAGGTTTCGAAAGTCACATTGCAGAAAGACTGCGAAAGCCCACCTTTCGTGCGGGCTCAGCAGTCGCGCACACAGCAATGACCGCCATTGAATATCCCCTATATAGGTACTTCTAGCACAGGTCCCTTTCTAATCGTCGACTTCTCCCGCGCTTCTGCGTCGCCTGCACTTTCACGTACGAAGAATTGCGAACTGACTCGTCTCTGTTATTAACGCGAAAGCGTTAACTGTCCCATGGAGCGAGCCCACATCATCAGCCGCCTAAAACAGCAGATAAACTCCCGAACCCGGGATCTGAGGCATCCCAGCTCTAAAACCACGCAAAAAGCCACGCAAACCGGCAGTGATATGAAGACGAAGCGGCCGAAGTCTGAGAAATGGGGCCGATGCGTGTCAGTTTCAATTATCGCCACCCCATGGCGCTGCGTGCCTGCGCCAGAGCAGAAATGGCCGAGGCGCCGAGAGGATCAGCGGCCGCAGCACGAAGAACGCCATTCTTGCCTTCGCATTCGCAACTCTTAAAGGGGTACTCCGCCGATTTCTTCATGGTCCCCGATTTGCTTGAAATTTTGCTAAACTCGCCAAACAACATCGCCAAAATAGTATCCCAAATATTAGGTCTAAATAATTTTTTTTTCACGAAGTTATTGAATTTACAATTTTGGTCCTCACCGTGTTTTTCAAACTGAAAGTCTCTACTGGCAACAATAAAAAAGTGACGTCATTGGAAGTGCAGGGGTTCACTCTTTGGACTGTAGAATTTGTTCCCAACTGATTTGAAGCAGTTTCATGGTGTCAAATGAATGCCTTGGAAGCTCGCTCCAGTCCCCGCGCTCCAGCACGGAACAAATAATTGGCATATTCTATTTTTTAGACTGCTCGCCCGACTGGCAAGCCGAACTTCCACTGACGTCACGGCCCTGAAAAGGGCGGGCATATTTGAATGTCTGTTTTTGCATCATTTTCATTTGCCGATTTTGCAATAACTATTATGAATTTCACGATATTAAATAGCATTCCAGAAAGGGTAAAGGCCTGGGAGTCAGAAAATATAGTTAGTTGAGGTAGCTCAAAAATCGGCGGAGTACCCTTTTAAGAAGTGCTTAGGTGTACCTCCAGCCCTTTTTCTTAAAACGACCTGCTACAACTTTCTAGTACTACATTCATCAGATGATAAATGTGAATATCTAATAGGCACCTTTATCATCGTGTGAATGTAGTTTTTAGATAGTTGTAGTAGGCCGTTTCAATAATTTTAATACGGAAACAAAGTTGGCTAAACATCTATACAGCTTTTTTTTACCTTGCATTGGCCACTCATGCGCCAGAATAGAAATAAAGTTATTCAAAAGTGTATCCGATACTCCGTCGACGCCTTCCTGCATGCATCGTACCGTTATAAGGTATTGATCTTGGAGGTATAGGAACGATATATTAAAACTTTCTCTCAGCTAGATAACCTGACTTCAGAAAAAAATATAGCATCTAGCAGTTTTAATTGATATTTCTCAATAATATGCGCAAGTGCATTCTCACATTCGCACTCCTGTTTTTATACTGGACTCCTCGTGATCTTGAACAATCAATTCGTTACAATCCTTCCCAGCTTCGTAAGGACGGTTGCACATTTGGGTTTGACGATGGTCGACTGCGTTGCAACCGTCTGCCACGCTATCCGCTATTACGTAAACCGCAATCATTGGTTTAGTTATGATTCTCTAATAAAAAAAAAACGCGCAAGCTTTCCTCTGTTAACGAAAGAAGGCATGCACCATCAAATGGTGTATTTCCTCAAGAAAAGTTGTGAATTGCAGAACGTACCACCCTTTCCACGAGCTCATTATCCATTGCTAGAGACGCTCCAAAGCTGCTGTCGCATTTCCTGAAAACAAAATAAATGTGGAACTAATTTGCAGGTACGCACGAAGTGGAAGAAAAGCTCATGGTGCAATAGGCTTATAAATTACGTATATTGCGATGCAGAGTTTTAATAGCAAATTATATGTAATGCAGAAACGTTTCAACCTCGGCTTACATTCTAGAAAACATGCGTGCATTTCTAAAGCCGTGGTTATTGCCACTTTTTAGAGCGCAGCTCTTAGGGGCCCGTTTCCGGCTTGAGCAACGGCGCCGTCACCATTGGCGTAACCAAGAGGTCACGTGACCCACCCCCCCGAGGTCACGTGACCCCCCCCCCCCCCTCAGGGCAAGTGACCCCCTGAGGCCAAGTGACCCCCTGAGGCCATGTGACACACATGAGATCACGTGACCACCTGAGGTCACGTGACACCCTGAAGCCACGTGACCCCCTGAGGTCACGTGACCCCCCTGAGGCCACGTGACCCCCTGGAGCCACCTATCCCTCAGTACGCTTCCATCCTCCTCCTCAAGAGCTGCGCTCTAACCAGCGTTACAGGGAATTAATTGTAAACGGCTTTCTTTTTTTTTTTCCGGTCGTAAAACTAAATATTCGCCTTACCTGAAATTCGGAGGTGACATCATGTACCCCATAATATGGTAGATTTTCGTTGTCTCGGGATTTTTTTGTACAGGCATAAACTGCAAAATGAAGCCGATACTGGTGAATGGCTCTCAGCGTTGATGGAGAAAGAGTACACTTTTTAACAAACAACGTATAACAAACAACGTATTTCACTTTTTTGTTTCACAAGACGTTCAAAGACACTACTATGTGGATCCCTCGACTAAGTCGTCGACCTTTAAGATACGCCGTAAAAATATTTGCAATCCAATACGGAACCGGCAAGGTCATAGTCAACTAGTGGCCCGAATAGACCCTTTTCAAAGTTCTGTCAAGCAACGTTAGAAGTCGCAAAATCGTGGAGACGAAGTGCACGATTGCATCCGATTCCTCGCCGAACCGTGACGCAGGCTTTGCGTCCAATACACCCTCAGAGTGAAGTAACTCAATCCTGAAAAAGAAGTGCGAAGTTCCCAGTAGGGCCACCATTCTGGTTTATAAAATCAGCTATTTCTTCTTCACCACTTCATTGATGCTGAACCGACCTGAATTCGCTGGAAATGGGTAGCTTTTTACGAGGACATATATTTGCGATTGTACTGTCCACACACCAGCAAAACAAGCGAACAATTTCATACCGCCACCACATGCGGTATCGGGGCTAGGAGGCAGCGAAAAAAATGTCCTTGTCTTGAAATACAGAAGAACAACATCTTGTTAAGAGATCCATGGAGATGTGCGTGATTCGTGAGTCGATTGCATATACAGCGCCATAGACGCTTAAGTTTGCGAGGTACGCCATCAGTACTATGATGGGCCATGGCGATCTTGGTGCAACTGGATTAGAACGACACTCTCAAAACATCGAAGTTATGAAGGGGCCAAAATAGCGATTGCCATGGCAACGGACACCGGTCATCCCATCACCTCGCGAGGGTTTGGTCGTCTGTATGCTAGTCTCTGATTTTTGTCCCGCTAACAGGCAGGGAAGGCAATGGCGCTACCTTCCGAGGCTCCAGTTCAGCTCGGAGTAGGTGATCAAGCTATTGTGGACAGGAGTTGACGCGGACCTTTCGAAAGGGTTCTATCGTATTTCTAAGATTATAAGGGCCTTTCGCGGAGGATATTTTGTTCAACAAAAGCGAGTGTTCTCTTGGTGAACCATTAATCGAAGACGTTGAAAAAATCATCTTTCAAGAGTAATAAAAAATAGTTAAAATATTATCTTTTAACGTTAGAAACCCCACTTTTCATTAAGAATACAGCTAGATATAGGATGGGCTTAGAACATTTCTTGCCCCAAAGTGAGAGCAATATTGTGTCTGTCTTACGAATCAGTAAACCCTTTGTAAACTCCATGCGATTGTATCGACGTAATGACGCGCAAACCATCTTGGTTACCTTTGGCCACGGTTTTGATTTGCGATGTTGCCTACCGATAAAAATAGAATGCCGGGGAATGTTTTTAGGGGCTTCCGGTGTACTAGAGTTTTTGCGAGGGTAAGCAAAGAGAGAAGAAGGGTACTGGGCCAATGATCTTGTTCCATTGTCTCAATGGGCTAGACTTCGTGAATGATCCGAAACTCGGGAGGGTCATGCTTCACTCTGGAGTAATAGCAAGGCAGCAAGGCCTCCAGAAAGTCACCGGACGAGGCAGGCCTTTCTCATACCCCTCGCTAAGTCTTGGCAAGTTCTTATGGCCGCTGAGTGTCCCTTTTTCAACGGGGGCTCTCAGAAGTTGAATAGGTGCAGTGCAAACGAGTGCTGACTTAATTTTTAATCAGTGCAGAGCTGCACTACTTGGTCAACGCGGCAATGAGAATTAAAACCATGCCACTTTTCTCTATGGCCAAATAGCTCCCAATATATAACGCCCACATTGTTGTATACAGAAATTTTTTTTAGTAGTCTAATTAAATGCGCGCCCTTTACGGATGAAGAATTGGAACTTAGCAAAACCATTATCGTTCATACCATTCTATCTTTAAAATAATTCGACGGACACACTTTGTTGCGTCGTGCAAGTGGGACAGTCGTATCAAAGCGACAAAGTGTTTGCCACAATCCCGGCAATACCTTATGCTTAAAGGAGCATAACATTACGCCATCACTTCGGTTAGCAATGGCGAAAAAAAACGGAGCATGTTCAGGCACAGTTTATCAGAACACATAAATAATGAGGATCTTTCCGCGAGGCATGCTGTTCAGTGAATGCGGTTTGCCCGAGGTAATACATAACTGAACCATATTTCTTATCGGTCTCAAATAGCCTCTCTATACACAGAAGCGTAAATACCGTTGACGTCATAAAAAAAGTAATCAAAATCGCGAGTAGGATTGCCTGATTCCCCTTTGCCAACTATATTTTTGTTATATCTTCGAAGATATACCTAACCAGCTTCCAACCAGCCATGTAGGGTCTTTATTGTGTCGTAATATTTAGGTCCAAATCTTCATGTAAACGCCAGTCATAAAACCCGACGAAGCGCGCAGTGCCCCAGTTTTTGTTTTCAAACAATCCCGTGTAAATGAAAGCATCAACCTGGAAAGCGACGGTAACAGAGCGGTTAGTTAATGCATTATCAGATGTTGCGCCCAAGTCTTGGCACAATTTCTTTCTGTTTATTGTTTTATTTTTTAAGAATGAGGATTATAGACGTGTTAAAATCAGGCCTAGTACTTTAGGGAAACAGTGCTGTACACGTTTACCTGTAAGAAATGTAACAGGCTAAAATCTCAGCCTAAATTAATCTATTTTCGAAGCAATCTTTATTTTTTTACGTTTCATGTGACCTCACATCGCCTTTCTAATTGAGGGTACAATAAATCTAGCACTGGTGCATTCCATAGCCCTACCTTATCAACAATGCTTGGTTGTCTGTTTAAATACGGCCGACATATAAGACCTTGGCATGGCACGCTCAACAGCATTGTTTTCGAAGCAACGTAGGTGAGCAACGCAGACAACGAGAAGGAAGAATAGATGAACCTGTAATATGAGAATGTAATTATTTGACGAAAAACCAAATAATAAACTACAAGGTATGTGTGAATATAAAGTACTCTGTGATAGTATTGTTCCGGGATACAACATTTAGTGGTTGGTACATTTTTATCTATGAAAAATTTTTCTTTAGATTGCTAATACACACTGCATGTTTACACAATCGCTTCCTTTTTGTACAAGACTTCCTAGACGATTCTTGTTTCTGCATATAGTAGCAGAGGATAAGGTGACGATTATGCTTCTGGTATGATATTGCGTATACTTGTACCGACTGGTCAGTCCAAAACACGCGCATGTGGAACATCAGACTTCCCGCTCTACGCATGGGCGTCACAAGTCTAGATAGTTAAACTGGCTTCGTCGTTGAAGGTTAGTATAGAGGATTGTGTAGTTGAAGCAAGAACAATATTCATCTATTCTGTTCTTTGAAGATGGCATAGAAACTCGGACTGCAACTAGAACAAAAATGAGCCAGTAGCGTTGGAGCAGGGGACGTGGAAAGAGAAGGAAAGAGAGAAATAATAAACAAAGAAGGGCAACGATTACCACTTATCACACTCTCCGTTAAAGTAGACGAGGATATCTGGGAGTGAGAAAGTAAAGGGGAGTGATTTTTAAAAGAAAACAGCGCAAGCAAAAAAAAAAAAATGCAGAGTCGAAATTTTGCATTGACTTTTGGGGAAATTGTGACCCTAAAAGGCGAGGCTATTTTACATGTCAACAAGTTTCACATAGGAGTTCATTTGTGAACATTTTGATGCCCTTACCGAAAAAGTTTACAACACGTCATACCTCACAGTGGGATCTGTCTACTGTATAAGCAAAACAAATTGAATCTCCTGTACCTATGCAAGACAAGGAAGTACATTGCATCGCCGAACATAAAAAATATGTTCGTTTCGGTTATTATTTTAATATTATTTTTTTCATTAATTTACATCCGCCTTGCTGCTTCACCTTTTTCTCATAATGCTTGCATTAGAACTCTCAACTTACTGAGGAGCATTGTGGCTTGGGCTGTGAAACCTTCGCCGAACAGTAATATTGATATTTATTCATTGTTTTCCTATTGCCTCGTTAAAATTGTGGCCACCGCCACGTAAAAAATAAAAGAAATAAAAAAATAGAAATATTAGGATTTGGGTGACCAGTAACAGGTTACTGAGGCAGAGTTCATTGTATGCTTGTCTGTGCCGTACACAGCTTACTTTCACATTGCGGAGCCGCACAATTATAGAAACCTAAGTTACACACTTGGTGATTGTGTAAAATCCTAAATATGTTAAACTGCTCTGTTCCAAACGTAAGAAATAACGTTGAGGAACTTACCCTAAGAGGCCCCACCCGACGCAGCGCAAGGTCTGTGTCTTCCGCTTGAAAGTTCTGGGTGTAACTCTATGAGCGCATGTAATCGCTGTTAAGCTAAGTACAAGCACCACAAGAGCCACGAGCACCAATGCGCAGCATGCTGCTGTGATCAGTGTCCTGAAAGTGCACGGAATTCACTTGTTACCAAGCCGACACTGTGGCTGGAGTCCATAGGAGTAAATTTAATATTTACATTGCTGTCACTTCGGATTAATTAAGTTCTTAATTTTAATAAGGGAGCGGAAGAATGGCGACGGCCTGTCAGACGAAAATTGCAACCTTCGATATGCTATGCTTTGTTTCATCATATATCATACTTCAGTCGAAGGTTGGAACACATACAGTAACTGACCCATATAATAGAAGCGCGAGCCGCGGGACATCCACTGCAGTTAACCACTACAAGAATATCTGCAGGAAGATGAGTTAATTATGTATTTATTTGTTCGCATACCTATACCACCGTTCCGTTATCCCAGCAAGGGGGGGGGGAAGCAAATAAAACAATATATGCAAAACCTTGTAACAATTTTAAGTCAGACAGCATCCGTTTAGGGGCACTTTTGGTCACAAAAATAGGCAGGCTGCCCCAATTATCCAAAGTGTGTGTGTAAAGTTTCAAACATTAAATGTTTAGAGCAGAGTAAAATGCTTCGTTTTCTACAATGGTAACAACAGAAGCTGGCACACTGTTTCATTCCCGTATTGTTTTAGGGAAAATGAACTTTTAGCGCTATTTGATCATTCTTAACGGTCGTACCGTTAGCTGCACTCAAACCTAGGGTCCTTTAAGCTATAGGATAAAAAAAAAACGGCAAACCCTTCAATGGGTCATAGATTTTGGGCCCATGTGGCACCTTTTGTAGGGTGGTATTACATGACGTACTTTCGTCTTGATATCTTGAAAGATTCTATGCTCTGAAAGTTTGACCTATTGGTAGGCAGAGCGAAGTGCAACAGAACATTTGTCCAGCTTGCATGCCACACCGCTGGATGTTTACCCAACGCAAGGCATGTGCACTTGGTTATTACGCCATCTGCTTCGATTGAGCGAGGGCCAGCCTAATGCTGGCTAAGCGTTCAGCTGTGTGAGCCGATTGTTGCACTAAAAACAAACAAGTAATGTATGTTTCTTCTCATTAACATTGTTTATCGTTACTTCTAAAACAAAGTATCAAGTACTTTAACTGCCAACAGGGCTGAAGTGAACCGCTAGGTTCGTGATTGTTCGATCTTTTTCCTAAGGAGCTTCCATGCGCGGAGTAAGCGTTTCCCAAATGGCTCAAATCAGCCTACCGGAAGAGTCGGCGACATAGATATAACTCGGCTGGTACTATATTTTTAAGTCCATCAGTCTTCATTTTGATTTAAGACGAATCGGCGGTTGAGCCTCCTTTGCAGCCAAAAATGGTTCCAGCGCATAATAAACAGGGCAATTCTGAAGGGGGAAACAGCAGGGTAAGCATAGCTTCATACGGCTCTAATACTTCCGCGGTCGTACTTTGTTTAGTTCCGTAGTCGATGGAGCCTCGTTCATTGCGTGTTTGTTTTACCGAGACCGTGAACGATGCCAATAACAGCTGGTTCATATGTAATCTAATAGGAAATACAATGTATAGAAAACTGTTCATTAACATAGCAACACATAGGTTGGCGGAAGTGAGGAAGCGTTTCGTTAAACCGCCCTATAGTTGCGCGCCCTCTTCTTTGATGTCATCGTGATATCTCGCCTAACATCAAAAGGAAACCAAAAGCACCGAGTAGAAAGAACGCGGTGTTAACAGTAACTTAGCGTATGTACGTCTGCTTCAAACAAAGTTTTTGCAACACACAGTTCTTAATGTAAAAAATGAAAGACGTTTACAATTCTCTGTAATGCGAAATTAGAATCCAGCTCTCGTGGAGGAGGAGGGGAGGGCACGGAGAGAAAGGTATGGATCTCCTCCCCCTCTGTATCCTGCCCTCCTCTACTCCTCCCTTTTCAGTTAGCGGGAAGACTTTCGTTTAATTTCGCGCTAATTTTATCGAAAAATTCAGCTAACAATTTCCTGCTAAATTTAGCGAGAAATTTAGCGAACATTTTCCCGATAAATTTAGAGGCAAACGTGTCCCCACCTAATTTAGCGGGAAAACTTACGTCACGTGACCTCAACACCAATTCAATTTGCCCGCTAAATATAGCGGAGAAACTGTGACGTCCCATAATGCAACGCGCGCGATTACGCCGACGCCAACGCCGACGCCGCTCAACACGGAAATGGGCGTCTAAGAGATGCGCACTAAAAAAACGCAACGACCCAAATTTTATGGTTCTGCTCCTTTAACAGCAAGCTTCCCTATATATCAAGAAAAATAAGATATTAACAACCCAAGCCACAAAAAAAAAAAGAACGGCAAAGTACTGAGCTATTTTTATTAAACCAGATCTTAAAGTTGCTGCATGAATGCTTACACTCCTCGAAGGTGGCCCTTGTCATGCCCTTTGATCGAAGACATTTCAAGCGTCTTTCGAACAGAGGCCTCTAGAGCTTTCGCGCAACAGGTCACAATGCCCTACATGGTCGTGCATCTCGGAATCCGCTGGTTTGCCGATACCAAAGCAACCTTCGTTATGAGGCCTTTCAAATGCCCGTGAATCAAAAGCATTATATTGACAATTCGTGCCTCCACTGTACAGGAGCAAGTGGGCTAGTGCAGTAAACATCACCCAGAATTATCAAAGTTTGTCAACGGCTTCTTTAACCTCCACGTCATGTGATCAACATAGGATGGCCCCGACACAGCGATGGGGTCCGAGCATCACGCGGAACGCGCTTCGACACATGGACTGGTCACGAGGCCCAGCTAAACAATGACGCGGCACTCGTCTCTAGTCTGTGTATGCACTCAATCTCACCGCGATGACGAGAAATGCTAGTGGACGGGCTTTGATTACTTTAGAAGGTGTGGGAGCAGTACGGTTGCTTCCTTGCGGTCTTCAACGCTCATCAGTCGGTAGTGGTTCCACGATTGCAAGTCGTACAATGCCAGTGATTCTAGAAACTTGAGAGGGCAGAGATTAAATGCGAGATCCCTGGAGCTTACAACGGGAGCTCACGCTCTCTGTTCTCGATACCTCGATAAAAAAAACACCAGGTAAGTTTACCACTACAAGTCGATTCAACGAGTAATCTAGGCGAATAGGTTTTCAGGTTGGGTAATTGCGAAAGCTACCTCTCATATTACTTTCCGAAGCATTAAGTAGACTCCCTGAAGCAGAAAGTCACACGTTTTATTCGTTATGTAAATGTTCGTCACAGTTTTCGACCAAACAAAAAAAAAATCCTTGGACACATACAAAATAACCTTCTCACTCAAAAAGATCCATAACTTGCATGTGTTGAATAAACAGGACAGCATTAGCTTTTCGAAAGCCACATATGGAGTGGCAGTCGATATACTGAACGTTGGTAGACCGACGTCACTAAGGCGTGTACCGATATTCCCTATTTATTAGCACGGCTAGTTGTAATAAATTTACTGGGACATTTGCGATTTACCGCGTTTCTTTGGAGATTACAGTACGAGGGCGTAATAGCGCGACCTGCCTCAAGACATTTCTGGTCGTGTCTTTGTTTGCAATACCACCACGCCCAACCATGAAGAATGATATTTCTTTTTAATTTTTATTATATGATTACACTTCTTTTTTCAAAACTTCAGTGAGTTTAGAGACTCAAGCCCAAACAAAAAAAAACGCGAAACAATAATACAAAAGGGAAAAAGAACAACGCAAGTGCACAGGGACCTGCCGATTGTGTGCGACATCGGGCTTCTTTACAAACACATAAGACAATTGAAAATATTCACCTTTCTGTGGTCAGAAAACATGCACTACTCACTGTTTTCGGCTTGCAATTTCGAATGCAATCCCAGACGCCCCGCTATATCCAGGGAATAAGGTATTGTTGGGGACGCTCCCACGAGCCTGGATTAAAAACACGACTATTTTGACTGCGGTCTAACGACAACAGTAGAGTATGCGGGTTATTTTAAATATCAATACAGAAATCAAATAAATCCCCACTCAGTCTTCTAACTAGTACATAAATGTTCATTCTGAGGATTGTTAGAACTAAGTGAGAAGTTAAAGGGGCACTGTAACAATATTCAATTCGAAACCTTTTCACTTTACACGAGCTTACAACCACTGGTCGGACTCAACGATACTCGCACGCAACGCCACTGGCCAAAGAAAAAAAAAAGCACTACGTTGCGGGGTACTTTCAAGGACAAAGGCGAGCGTTTTCGTTGAATCTCTCCTTCGGGAAATTTGATGGCGTAAATGGGGGCTTGTATTATTATCCAGGGACGATATTTGAATGCGGTTCATAGCTTGGACCCGAGCATTGCGTGGACACTCGATTTGGGCTCGTGATAACCGATAGCTCGAAACGCATTCGGGTAGTGTCCTGTGCCCAATCGCTGCAATGACGACAACAGCCGAACCATAACAATGTCTGGAACTGAGCGCGGCTCCTGTGCCTTTCCAACCCCAGTGCATGGCTACGATCAAGATTGCCAGCATATAATCGGTTCCAGGTCACGTCACCGCTTGTTCTGGCCGCGAGTGGAGGGGATGGACGCTGCTCGTCTTTCTTTAATTTTTATTGGCGACTTTGATTGCGTGTGGGGAAAAATCCTCGGCTGTTTTACAGGTAATTAGGTCATTAACGTCGGAGATCCCTTATAAGCGGTATTTGCGCAAACAACCAAAATCGTTACATCGCCCCTTTAAAGCAAGTATTAATAAAAAAGGAGATGAAGCTTCTTGAAAGTTGCCACCCAGGAATTTTTTTCACTGGTAGGTCACTCCAGTTAATGTGAACCGATCGGAGTTATAGTTTGTGTTCAGCTGGTCACCACACTTCCAAACTATTACGGATAATTTGAGATATTTTTTTTCCAAAGCAGGAAATCTAGAAATGGCATCACATCCATGGGGGAGCGCATCTATATTCAAATGCCCTCAAAACAAAAGTTTTGTAGCCACCTTATCTGAGTACACATTTCAGTGCTGGGCGATTTCATTTCCAAATGTGTTTAAAAGAAGGGGTCATGTTTCAAGAAGGTTTATTATATATATATATATATATATATGAAGTGACCAGACGTCTCGATTTAGGCGGGACAGGTCCCGCTTTTCCGGCCGTGGTCCCGCTGTCCCACCAGCGTGCTTGTGGGACGCTGTTTTGTCCCACTTTTGCTCCTCGAACCGCGGATAGATGAAAGATTCGGTTAAACGAAAGGATCCCACCCGTGAGAGGGTGCTTCCTCTGATCAAGGAACAAGATATACTTGACAGAGAAGATGCTGAAGGTTAATTGGCGTAGACATGTGAACAGCACTATGGACATAGTACACAAAAATAAATACATTAATACTAAAGGAAAATTCCAACCAAATGTATCAGATAGCTGTAGCTGCAAGTCACACAGTACGCATATTGCAAGAAAAAGAGATGCACACAGTGTATACGAAACAATGAAAGGTATGATTTGTTACCGAAATTTAAACTTTTCAAGTCTCGCAACACAATACCCCCCCCCCCCCCCCTCCGTTCCGATGGGCGTCCCGCTTTGGGGCCCCGAGGAATATGGTCACTTTATATATATATATATATATATATATATATATATATATATACATATATATATATATATATATATATATATATATATATACATATATATATATATATATATATATATATATATATATATATATATATATATATATATATATATATATATATATATATATATGCTGTGCAAGTCCTTTACTAGGACCACAATAAAAACAGTTTTTGCGTCATGTTTTTATTCTTCAGTTTTTGTTCGGCTATAGTGGTTGCCAATGTGCCACACCATGTGCGGCACATTACATTTCTTGTTATAATGAAAACATTATAAATTAGGTCGCTGAGCTTTTGTCTGGTCGAGAACAGAGTATTGCACTAAATGGTCAGAAATCTTCACCTGTACTTGTAACCTATGGGGTGCGTCAGGGAAGCGTACCAGGACCCCAGTTATGTCTTATATTTATTAACATTTTTTTTGAAAGCACACCGTCAGATAATAGAATATTTGAGGATGATTGCGCAATATACAACGTTGTTGAAAATTATGCAGGCGTTTGCATGATGCGAGGGGATTTGTAAATGTTACAGGTGCTGGTGTGTTTGCTGAAAAATTGGATGCAACTTTAAAAGAAAGTGCATATGGCTGATTATATCTCAACTCAGGCACACGCTTTGGGTCGATTGTTTTATTATGTGAAAAAAATACCTGTTTTCAGGCAATTCCTATAATGAAAGAAGACGCCAACGGCGAGTTCGTCGGATTTTTTGTTCTGAAGTTATGGACCGTTCAAGAGGCCAAGGTGGGAACTGACGTTTTTCCAGCTTAGCGGGGGTTACATATTTCACTCCATCCTTTTACCCTACTTTTTACGCTACATAAATATACCCTTTCGTGAATACTCTCGATATATGCTTTTTCATGCTAATTAAGCGTTTATATCATACGATCTTTAAGGTTTTTTTGTTTTTGTTTTTGTTTTTTTTAATTGTCAAACCGCCTCTCTGCGGCGATACTTGACGAAGTTCAGCAAGCTGTGCTGCGGGACCTAATTTTTATGATCTTTATGTCACCGTAAAGCTCGAACTAAGTTCTTTATTTCTAATATGATTTGAATAATCTTCGCTGATTATATAAGGCGCACCACGTGCCTGAAAAATGAATAATTAAAAAAACTAGTGTTTGAAGTCGATTTAAAAAGAAACCAAAACTTTTATTTCGTGTATTTTTTATTCACAGTTAGGTAATATAGCAGTCTATCAAGATCTACCAACAGAAATTGTCATATATTGTTCGTATGGCAGTTATTAAAACTCAAATCTCGTGCTAGGAGCGTTTTGAACGGGACTTCGCAGAGGCGCTCTGCTGAGCGGAATTTTGGCCTATGTAAGGTTTTTTTTTAGTTATCGTTATCAGTTATCTCATATCCAAACGTTAACACTGATTAAATTTGGCGTAGTCCACTTAAATAAAGTTACTTAGAAGTCCGTATCCACAAGTGCGGGCACAACGCTTACTATTTCCCAATGCGGGTGAATGCAGATCGTTAGAGAAATCCTCTGAGGATTTTTGCTTTCGGTTTTGAGTTTAAAATACCGAAATTGATATGCAAGTGTCATATTTCTTATGTTTAAGAAATATTTAGTGCATATACATATGTACGATTTAGTCTCTGACGCTTAGGAAGTGCGGTTTACTTAGGCGCATACGGATTCTTTCGTAAAATAACGAGCATTTTGTAGCGTATAAGGCTTTACATGTGTTAGTCATGTGTTTAGGTTTCATTTCTATTTTCAGGTATTCATGCCGGGTTACTTACACTTTTTCCTCTCAACTTAAGTTTGTCCAGCAGTATAGACGTTACGTATCTTCTCCGTCAATAGACTCAATACATAAGGCGAAGCTCACACACCTTGAAAAACAGCCCAGTGCCAAGTAAATAAATATTGTTAGGATAAATATTGTTGCTTCACTGGCTTTTACGCTCAGATATTGAGGTAACTACTAATATTAAATAGAAAAACTTACATAGGTCGAAATTTTTCTCAGCTAGGCGTCTATGCATAGTCCCGTTCAAAACTCTCATAGCACGAGATTTCAGTCCTGATAGCGTCCATACAAACAATATATTACAATTTCTGTTGGTAGTTCCGTCAGACTACTATATTACTGTAGTAGAGTAGACAGTTGGGCGAGTTGGTAGTTATTGAACATAGTTACAGTACCGCACACAGGGACAAGTATAGAGAAGAGGAACACGTAGACGATTGTCTGTCGTCTACGTGTTCCTCTTCTCTTTCCTTGTCCCTGTGTGCGCAACTGTGACTATGGACTATATTACCTAAGCGTAAATAAAAAATAAAAACATGGTGTTTTTTTTTAGAAAATTAACTTCAATCTTGCAAGTTTTTCTAAATATTCGTTTTTCAGTCAAATGTTCAGCGTTATATGTTTAGAGCGAAATATTTAAATTACGCTCAAAAGAAATAACTTAATGGGAGCATTAAGGTGATGTAAAGATCCTAAAAATATGTTGATTAGGTCAAACAGCACAGCTTCCTGAACTTCGTCAAAAATTGTTGCAGAAAGGCGGTTAGACAATTAAAAAAAAAAAAAAAGATAATATGACCTAGACGCTTTATTAGCATAACTGGCTTTTTGCATAATATTTTATTAAAGGAAAATAAGGCAACTACGAAAATTTCAGAGGAGTTAATCAGGAGTTAGTGTATTTTTGTGAGTCACTTGTATTACTGAGCGACAAGTGAACAAAAAACAAAACGTAAGCTTGTATAGCCGCCATACAAACAAAATATTACTGAAATAGGTACCCAGAGAAAAAGAATGAGCCAAATAAAAGGTAGGCGTTTTAGAAAATCGACCTCCAATTCGAAAAAAAATTTGAAATAGACCTCGCTTTACGGGAAAATACTGCCCTTTCTAATTTACACCCAACATCAAATTTGTTATCATTGAAGAAGTGTACTCTAAGCTTTCTGAAAATACTAAATATGTTAAGACACTTCAAAAAGGTCACACGGAAGAGCTGGTAAACTTTGACAAATATCGTCCAAAAACTTCATATGGGCAAATTTTCTAAAATACATTTCGTATAAATAATCGCGTTAAAATTATTAACCAGAAAATAAGTGTGCTCACAGGTATCTACTAAAAAAATTAGGGCCGCCAATTTTGAATTAATTAGTGTATTTTTTAGTAGGTTCATTTACTTGCAAAACAGTCAATCAAAATCAAATTTCAAGCTTTTATAGCTGCCATGCAAACAAATTATTACATTTTCTATGCACATTACCTTATAAAGCACTGCAATAACCAGCTAGAGAAAAAAAGCAGCCAAATAAAAGGTGTTTTTTTTTTAATCGACTCCCAATTTGCAAAAAAATTGAAATAGCCCTTGCATGACGAGAATACACTGCCCCTTCTTATTAACGCACAATATTCAACTTATTATTAATAGCAATAGTATACTCTCACCGTTTTGAAAATTCTTCATATGTTACAATATCTTAAATAGGTCACACGAAAGAGCTGGTCAAACTTTGACAAATATTGTCAAGGGAACACACTTTGACAATATTCAAAACAGAAGTGAAGATAAATAGTCACAATAACATTATTGACCATAAATAAACAATATTCTGAAAGTTGCAGAAAAAAGTTTCATTGCACTACCAAAAAAGGCAAAAATCTGAAAAGAGTGAAACATGACACCTCCAACAGGCAAGAAACGGGTCAGTTTGCGTCTCGGCTACTTAAAATATCCATGAGAACAAAGAATCGTCCGATCTCGCCGTTCGCACTACCTGTCACAAAAAAGGTTTTTCCACAAAACATATATTTTTTTCGTCAAAATTCAAAATTTGACCCCAAATGCGTGCCTGAGTTTACATGAAACCACCCCTATATGTGTGTTTACTCGATCTACTGTTAGGCCATCGACATATAAATTAAACCATTATGTACTTGAACGGGTAGATAAACAAAGGTATTCGGGAGTGTATTTTTTGTATGATATCAAATGGAATGACCACGTCGATAATTCTGTAGCGGAGTCAAGCATGTTGTTACATTTTATTTGGAAGAATATTATAGATACACTTCGCTGTGTGAAACAAACATTACATTTTTCATTTATCAGACCAATCTTTATATGCTTGTGTTATCTGGGATCCGCCACAATGTTACCTTGCAAATAGGTTAGAAAGAATTCAGAATCAGGCATTAAGGTTTGTCACAGGTGATTATAGCACGTACTCAAGTTGCACAAAAATACAGAACAGACTGTGTTGTTGAAGTGGGAGTTATTGCGCAGGCGAGCTGGTGAACAATCATAGCGGAACAAAACCTCAAGACATGGAACGAAAGGAGGGACATTAACAACAAAGCCACTGATAGACTGTGTTGTGGTTGTCCTCTTTTTTAGTTCTTTGTCTCGAGATGTTTTTCTTTTCTTTTTTTTCACTGGCTAAGACTGGGTTGAAAGCTTCTGACTTTTTGAAGGTGCTTGCGGTTAAAGCAATGTTCATAATATATATCAGGGGGAGACAGGTCTTGAAAAAGATTTTTACATTCTGGAACCGCATGTAAAAGCGGCAGATATCCTCATCGTACTGACTATTTTTCTTATTCATTTTTTGTTCAAACCATCCGAGGGTGGAATGGGCTTCCGGAAGAACGAATTTCTCCTATAGATAATGATGTTTATATATATATATATTTTTTTATGATGGACAGCAGAGAAGTACTCTAGAGTGAAAGGTTTTACTTGTTGGTTGTTTCTTGTGCTTTTGAAGGCTTCTTTGAATACGTTTTTTTTTTTTGTATTAGTCCTGCATAATGCCTAATAGAACAGCAGGTATTTGTGTCAAGAAAAAACCAAAACACTGATTTTAGGATTTTATCGATCGTCACAAATCCCGTGTTTGGGTGCTTTTCCAGGCTGAGAAACCTTCCGCACAACCAACAAAAATGTGTACATTAATGTTTAAACCATATTAAAAGCGCATGACATTCATAATATGTTTCGTTTTTATTTTTGTAAAAAAATCACACCTGGCTTTTTTAAGGATTATTTACTAGGTTTGGATGATGATACCGCATGTAACATTCATTTTTAGATACATTATATATCATATAAAAGATTACACTTATGCCTATTCAACAAACCAATATCGTTATAATCAAATAAAAGGTTCTGAAAAAAGGACTTGGAATACAAAAGGAAAACCCTAAAACCCTAATTTGAACATCAATTTATTTAAAGCTATTTGTATTGTTCGTATGCAGAGTCTTCGATATGCTACAAAACATCCAATAATATCACAGGTAATATATAGTTGATACATTTGAAGTTCTATTTTAATGCTTCAATCTAAACAAATACTTCAGAACGTGATGCATAATATATGGTTGTCATACGCATTTCCGGTTGAGTTTACGTTAAAAAATCAAAGAACTCTTAAGTAAACAAAGTTCTCTGAATTGAGTAAGGAAAGTCAACACTTTATAAATGTTCCACACTTCTAGTCTTATCAGGGATACCGGAGCACGAGAGACAAAAACAATATTACTGGTGCGCCAATGTGGCTTAATGAAAAATATCGCCCTTTTTCTAACTGCCGCATTGCAACGCACGGTGAGCCTAGTGAAACGCTGGGTTCGCTTAAACCTTTCTCTCCTTGCTTTCACTTTTAAGAAAACCAGACAAAGAAAAGTTCTCATAGATTATGGAAGTGTATAGTGTTCCCGAAACCTAGCATCAGTATGAGATGATCCGTTTTGGTCAATTTTTGTGCTCTTCTTGGACCTACTGGGACAACTACGTGGGGTCGTTTTTATCGACGATCACAGCCTAACAAGGTGAAGACATTCCGGCTGCTGCAGTGACCACTTTGAGTACCTGGCAATATATCAATATATTTGGGTAACCGAGCGGCGGTGTTAAGTAGGAAGAGCACTCTACGTAGAATTACGGCAAATATCTTAAAACGCAAGTTCACAAGAACGTTTATTCTGATCACATTGCGACGTTAAAATGGGTTAAAGGTTCTCTTAAAGGCTTTGCAAAATGTTTAATATAAAATTTAGGAACCATCCTTATATTGAGTTTTCGTCCACAAGTCACGTACCGAATATTATTCAGAAAACTAAAAGCCTTTTGCTTCTTTTTTTGCGTTGCAGCAGGTTATTATTAAAACCTGGTAAATTATCGTCAAAAAGCGAGGGTTTCTTCCAGAAAATTTACGAAAATGAAAAAAATAATACCTTGCGCTATTAATGTAGCGTAAAAAGCGCATGTAAAAAGATTATATGTTCTGCGGAATATATTCAAACCTGAGAAGCTTCCAAATGCGCACATGTGACGAACGCCCACGTACTATAATCTGTCTTCGGACATTTAGAAGCAGAAATTTCGAAAACTGAAAATATTACGCAAAAACCGTTTTTAGTTTCGTCCTAGCGGAGAAGTTTTCCGGCATATTTATTTTTGTTCAACCCTTTTGAGACATGACCTCTTGTTTTCTGCGCAATTGATAATAAAATCGCCCTGCAAGGAAATCGACTTTTTTTAGATAGTTACGTGACATTCTTTTCTTTGTATTTTCTAAATATCAAACTGCTTCGTACCTTATTAATCTTCTCTCTGGCGCTGATCTCCGCAACAAAAACCGATTTTTCAATGCTGCTCAGCTCCCTCAGTGCAGCTGCGTAAAAGTATTTTTAGAGTTTCAATATTAATCATTCGAACACAAGACACGACTAAAGCATAAAGAATGTCGAATTAGTAATGTTTTAGTGTATAGAATTCGTTCGACATTTGATTAGAGTCGGTTTAGACCAGTGAAACTAACGCCATGTTAGATTAGCTTAACAGAGGGCATGCTGCACCACGTCATTCTAAGTTGGAATTCATTTTATAGGGTCACGGTAGATCAGTCGAAGAAGCACCGTTCCACGGTAGCTTAGCTTAGAATAGGATCTGTCAGATCTTGCTAGTTCAGATTATATTATGATCATCCATGCTAAGTTAGGCTTAGATAAATTTAAAAAAATATTTTTTTTTTCTAGTTTTACCTTTTTGTTCCCGACCAAACGTTTTATGAAACACATTATAAAATCCAATGCAATTCACCTAAAATCTTATATCACTGCCAAACGTCGTTCCAGAAATCAGTTTTTGCATGAGTCACCTCAATACCACACTTGAAGAAAAAGCTTTAACAAGCTAGGAATAATATTAAAACAAAACAACTTCGTGTATATGAGTCGCGGTAAATAAGATAAAGGGTATGAAAGATCATACACGTAAAAATATTGAAACCCCCGCAACTTTTTTTTTTGCACGTGAAACGTACTCTGTAGGTTTATGGAGCGGGAAAGACATTGTGGGCCAAAAGAAAATGAATAAGAAAAGCGTTTGTGGGCACATGTTTTAACCCAGCGTTTATTCTCTTTAAGATTATCGTATTTGTATTATTTTATATTGCAGTTTCATAGAACGTTTATGGCAGAATCATGATTTAAACACTATTATGTCTTAAAAGTAATCATCTACCATTCTCCTTTCTCTCGTTTGACTTGCGACAGCGTGTTTCAATATTGTGAGGAGGAAAAGGATGAGGAGCGCTAAGGGATGACAAACCAGTGCTCGAGGCAGATATTTCTACTAGACAACATCCGCAACGCCTTCAACATTGGCATCGAGCGTGCATTCTATAACGACATTAAACGCTCACGAAAGTCGTGGAGGTCATTACATTCTCCCACATCTGCGCTTCCCTCAACCCCATACTGCCCTGAAGCATCGCAGTGCACGCACAACTACCACCGTCATGGTTAACGCGGAAGCCAGTACATCCCAGCAGCGGCCACCGCCACCGCACATTCCTGTCAATCATCGCCAGCGGGACCCACGAACTTCCGACAGCTCCTCGGAGTTCTACATCGATGATTGTCTGAAGCAATACGACCGCGTAAGCATTTACAATAATTAGGATGACCCTCATAAGCTTGCTAACGCTGTATTTTTTCTAAAAAAAAAAGAACTTCAGTAGACCGACAACCATGAAAATGACATCGAACCATGAGGCCGTTTGAAGACCTTTTTTTTTTTTAAATATTCGGTAAACCTGAGAGCCGCGAGCAACAACCCAAAAATAAGCTATCCTGCCCTTACCAAGCCACATCCGAGTCATCAACCAGCTATATCCAAGGCGTCCTTCATCTCTTTTGACGCGTTGAAGAAAAAATGCCCGTAGGTGACAAGATCAAACACCCGTTTAAAGGATTATCCCAGAAACATTTTTTTTTTCAATTGTAGCTCGGAAAACACGCCACCATACTGCAAGTTGTAACAAAACGCAAAACATACGAAAAAATGCTAAGTTCTCATATCAGCAAGGCGCCTTTTGAACGCATTTTGCACGTTTACTTTAACTGGAACGGCACCATGAATCTCCCAGAACTGATCCGTACCATAATGAGAAGCTTCAACCAAACCGCGGGAAGGTCCAAATATACCTATCGAACACTCGATACCTCATCCAAAAACAAGGCCTGTGTGACCTTAGGCCGTTGCGTTTTTTTATCAACTTCCACTTAGTACAATTTTAACAACACATTATCTCTTCAAGTCGCTCCAGGAGTACCGCGGTGCAATTTATTTGGCCCCGATTTTTAGCGAAATTAAAATTGTTTGACCGAAGCCAGGCAAGCGAGAACGGACTTTCAGCGTGCACCTTAGCAGCGACAGAGCTGCTCAACTCGATCACATCGAACATGCAAAACGGTTCCTGAACTCCTATAATTCACGTAGCGTTTAAACATGTGATTACCTTCTCGTCGGTCTTTTTTAATGTCATCAAAACGAGCAGAGATGCGCTTCCAAAGCATCCCCGTCTGCAGAAGGAAGAAGATTCAAACACGAATAAATAATCAACTGGAGATTGCTGAGTGCCCGTTCTGTACATCAATTTAGCGCCAGATATTCAAATAGGATGCGAAGATTTCAGAGCTTATACGTTATTTGTTTTATACGTTATACTAAAAAGTAAGAAGCACCTTTTTATTAATATTTTTCGATTAAAAATGTTGTGGTTAGTAGAACCCGCATATATATTGAAGTATTGTGCATCTTCTCTTAGGATCGACCTCATTTTTCAATAAAACATTTTTGCTTTTTTTCAAGATTTTAGTTTGATATAATTTTAACGTTTTAAGCATAGGAGCTGTATGCCAACCGCTAGCGCTAAATGTTGAAGGAGACTGATCGTTTTTTCCTGCGTAGCATAGTTTCGAGGTATCAAAATCGGCAGCATTTGTCCTAAACGCACTTTGCGAGACCACTTTTAGGTGTCTTCTGCTATAACAGTTTTACTTTTACCGTTTTTTCTGCCGCAAAGCAATTATATGAACAATTTAAGTCACATTTTTTCTTCGAGTTTTCATACGCATTTAACACAAAATTTAATGTGTGTTTAAAACAGGCAAGTTGTACAGACTGCCTAATCACGACAATGTTTTCTGCTCATAATTCTTCCACACTGTTTTTCACAATTTATGTGCAACATGGAAATGAAATCCCTCAGTTGTCCATTTATTTATGAATAAATATTTTACGGCTTAAGTCAGAAAGCCTTATACAGCATATCATGACTTTTTTGTTTCTCTTTAAGCATTTTGTTCAAATTTTAGGAACCCTCTCCGTATTGCTCGATCTAACAAGGTTATGATATGAGCTTCCGGAGAGATGCCTGAGCTCCGTTGTCTGAAGAGTACTCACAGATCAAACGGGATTGATTCTGAGGCCATGTAGCAACAATTGAGTGGAAATAGTCATCCTATTTTATCAATTTGAACTGGATTTCAACTACCATTTTTGGTTTGCTTTTTTTTTTTTTATCCGCTACTCTTCCCCTTCATCTTTCTTTCTTCAATGCCTTAATTTCTCTCAGCCGGGAGCAAAGAACGCGAGGCCACGCAGCAATTTCCGAAGCAACAAGGCCGTAGCACTGAATTTGCAACGTCACCTACTGGAGGCCAGCATGGCGCAAGAATCGGACATGAGTGCGGCGTCAGCGTTCGGCTGGCTCTAGTGTTCTCACGAACTAAAATCTTGTCCCATTAGAACGATTGCGCAGCACTAGTGTCCACTCTGTGAACCGCGCTGGCCTTCTGTGGGTGACGTAGCAAATCCAGCAAAACGGAATCGTTATACAGGTGGTGTTGCGCACTGACTCCTGATTAACTTTGACTTTACCTTGCTCGTTCTTCATGTAAGAAATATATGGTCTGCTTGGTTCCGTGGCACCCACCGCGTTGCGCTCCACCCGTACAACTTACAAACAAGATTCTGACCGTGAGGTACGCACTACGCTGAAGATGGCACGCAAACAAGCACTGCTGGGTATGCTACCAATAAAAAATAACCCTCCGTCCCAATACGGAGCGCAAGTTCTTCTGCTTCTTGAGCAGGAGTTGTGGGGACTTAAGAACGTCGAGCTCTGATTAGCTCTGATTGGAAGGATAGTGAAGAGCCCTCAATGCCAGCTTCTCTGAGGTCTACCCACTATCCTTCCAATCATCCAATCAGAGTCACTTAGATCTCTGAGTTGTGGCGTCACTGCAACCCCTGCGCAAAGAGTAGAGGAACCTGCGCTCGACATAGGCCTCTCCATTTGAAAAATTGTAACACGTCATAGAATGCGCAACTGCGCGGCGGTCGCTCCTTGCTATGGTGCCTGGATAGCGTATTCGACCGTTGCGTTTACGGCGTCCAAAAATGTAATTCCTCGATTTCGCCTTGACGAAGTGATAAGTGTCATATTGTCGCCGACTGCGCTCCTGGTGGTGTAAGAGCAGCGGTGGTAGATGTGGCAGACGCCTGTCCTGCTGCAGGTCGTTCTCTGGTGTGACAGTCCATGAAAGCTTCGGAAGTCGTTCGCAGTGCTTTTCTGCGGCATGTCTTTGAGCAACCACCAGGATTTTGACATCCGGCATAACACGCCAGCGTCTGTGACGTCGTTTGTTGCCACTTCCGGACTACGTTTTGATGTATAGGGGTAAAAAATACGATAAACACTTTGGTAGAAAACTTGTTCCTGACACTCTAGTCCTACCCGCCAATATACGCCTCTCAACCAGGTCAGAACAAGCCAAAACGGCCATACTGTGCCTCTGCGGCACGGTTCACGCAACGGCTCTTGTTTTGGGACTGCCCGATCGTGGCGACCCAGTGTCGCCGAACCTGGTACCAAGCAGCACGAGGGTCGCATGGTATGCACACCAGCAAAAGGGTGCCATGTGGAGGGGACTTTGCTGGCAGGAACCCCCCACTTCAAAGACTATACGGGTAGAAACGGAGAGAGAGGAGGAAAAGAGAGAGCGCGGGGGCGTCGGAACGCAAAGTTCTGGTTCGAATGATTAGTGGGTAGACCTGAATCTAGTCACCTATGTCTTCGCTGCACTCCTCAAACGCGTTAGAATGTTATAACGAAATGCCGGACGCCGGCGTTCCGCGTTCTAAAGCGTTCGTTGAGTGCAGTGGAGAGAAAGACAACTAGCCTTTAGGTCTACCCACTGGTAATTCGAATTAGAACTGGGCCTTCTGGCGTCCCTGTGCGCCCTGGTCTCCTTCTCTCCGTCAGTTTCTCAGCGCATAGTGCGCAACTCTTTCTTTTCCTTCATTACCTTTCTTGGCACGTAGACCATCTGCCGAATCTGCTCCTTCCTTCACAATTTTACTCCTAGCCTTACAAGAGCACCATCGAGCAGAAGGTTTTCTTTTTTTCAGAATAAAGACATTTCCGACACGGCCACCTCATGTTATGAGTCGGGGAAATACGCCAACCGAAATTTCTGCTTCAAAAATATATTCTTCGTAATTACGTGATTGTAGATTTTTACGAATCAAACTGTTGGTGCCAAGACAAACTATTCACCCAGATTTATCAAACCGTTTCACGTAATTATCAGTGAAACTGTTGCTTTAATTCTACGCTATCTCAGCTGGCCACGAGTGTAATGAAATAAAGCTGTACTATATCTATGTGGCTCGTATTCTTGTACTTAATTAATAATTCAAATATATTATATAAGTCGTAACCAAGGTTGGACAGTATCGCAACACAAATGTATCAAAATAGTGTATCAGAAACACTTTTAGTATGCACACTTCTTTATCGTATATACTTTTTAAACAGTATTTGTGTTTTAAAACGGGAATACATTTTCGGCGCATTCATAGTATCGCGATACAATCCCGAGCCAAGGTATCATGTTACAATGTTCGAGAAATTAGTCACCTCTAAGAGAATGCTCAAACGCTGTTTCCTTTCTTCCTTCGTATTTGGAGGGGTAGAAGGTACAGTAAATGTGACCTTGGTGTTTTGTTATCAAGCAGACCAAGGTTTGTTTTGAATATTATGGCCCCGACATTAATCGCTCCTGCCCTATTTTTAAAATAAAACATATGTCTTCCGGGATGCTTCAATTAGGGAAATATTGTTGTCAAAACAAAACGTTGAATGCGCTGTAAGTATAAGCTTTACAACTCTGCCCCATTGCACTCTTAGCCCCATTTCCTAGGGAAAGCGTAAATAGTTCCTTTCTTCAGATCATTAGATGGAAGCATATAAATTATTTTTAAGTTTACGTCCTGAAGGGACTGCAGAAAAGGCACCGTCATTTGACTAGAGGATGCCCACCTTTCGAGGATACTTGGGCAGATATAAAACGCATTTATAGGTTTATGTGATATTGCTTCGAAGGCGTGCAATATATCTAAAGAACCGAACTTCATCAAGGATGAAAAGTATTTCCAACTAAGTAAATATTCCCTTAGATCCCACACCTTCGTGATAAAGGGAACAGGGCAATTCTACGCGAAACTAATTTTGGGCTCGATAACGACCAAGTTCAACTTCAATCTCTACCTCACGGTTAGTACACGTTTTTGTTTTCACTGGAGGTCTCGCCTTAGCCTAAGGGGCACAAACCATGTCACCAAAGCCTACATATTACCACCTGCAAGCGAAGTTTTTATATACATATAAAACCGAAAGCAGAAATAATATTTGTATGATTTAAAACTTTCCCACTGTGACAGCGGTCTTCGTTCATTTTGATATGAAGCTATGTTCGTTAACGCTTGTGGAACGCTTAATCTCGTTCGCTAACATGACTGTTTTCCCCAAATCGGCAGCGGCTGACAACGAACCATTTAAAAGGCTACTTTTCATCAAGTCTGTTCGAGTGTTGCGTCAAAGCCGTGTTTTTACTTTTGTTCCGTGTTGCTTCCATATGATAAGATAAAGTTTGTAACAAAATGTTATTTCATTCTTTTTCTTGAATAGTAACTTTTTGCTGGTTTTACAAGAATTCACATCACAGAAAGCTTTTTTTTAAGAATTATGTATGTGGTATTACTGCACCGGCAAAATATATTCCTGTGTATGTATTTTCAAATTATTTTCTATTTTCAAATGTATTTCTGGTACGTAATGCGATTCTTGTGTACGGATGTATTTCACTATCAGTATTTTAGCTGCCTTCGTCATACGTATCCCAGTATATGTATTTCCAAACACAAACTAGGGTATCTCTGCCCAACCCCGGTCATAACTTAATGACAGGCCCAGAATCAAACTGTAAATCACATTATAATTTGTAGATGTTAATATTCAAAACCATTTTGTGTGAGCGCTGATTGAACCAAGTTTATTGCATCCGACTTCTCGGGAGGTTCTCGCCGCATAATGACTTAACCACACTAACGTCTCATCTAGTATTCTCTTCAAATATACACTTGGAAAGAAGATTTTCGCAATTTCTGTAATATCACTCCCACTACACTGAAACAGACGGCTTTAAAAACAATAGGCACCCCTTTAAGCCTTCGATGAAAAAGGCCTCTTTTCGATCCGAGGAAATGTGACAGCAAAACAAGTAAAAATTAGTGCTTACCTGAGTGTCGCTCTTATTGGCAGAATCTATTAGATTATTAAGACTTCCTGACACTTCTTCCTGTGAAATAATAATAATAATAATATTAATAACATTTATTTATTTTCTGTGTCCACAAACAACTTTTCAGTCTCTACTGTGGTGCACAAAATACTAAAATACTAATACCGCAAAAACTAAAATGCTCAATACAAATACCACAAAAAAAAAATCTCATTCTAGGCGAAAGACATCCATTCACGAACAAGGAAGGTAAATTCCCGAAGACACATGAAACTATCCCGGTGAGGTGCCTTATTCAAGGACAATTGAATCCGTGACAAAAGAGATACAGGGGACAAGCAAGATTGACAAAACGTTAATATATTCCGGCTGGCTCTTGATGGAGCATGGAAGTCAATGGATCGTAGTAAACCCATTGACCTGACGTGCCCATGAACAACTTTATGAAGAAAAACAAAATCTCTTGACTGCCTCCTCACGGCAAGTTTGTATAATGCAAGCCGGTGAAGTAACGTTTCATAATGATAAAAAGACCTCCTTTCAATATAGCGGTCATGTACAATTCTTATCAGCCGCTTTTGTACTATTTCGACTTCAGTTGCCTGATTAAGCGATAATGAATTCAAGATTACCGAGCCAAATTCTAACCATGATCTAACTAGTGACTTAAACAAATGCAACAAACAAGAGGGTGATGAGAACCGCCGACATAACCGAGTAATAATGCCTAACACTCTTAACGCAGCATTAACAGTTATAGGCACATGCTCTTTGAAAAAAGTGAACTGTCAATACGGACACCAAGACCCCTTACAAAAGATACCCGGGGTATCAAGGCGCCTTCAAGGTTGTAAAAAAAAAGAAATGAAGAGCCAACTAACAGTTGTACTAATAAGATAAGCAATATCCTCAAGATATAGTCGACCGTCTTTTGTCTATCTATTTTTTTTTAAACGGTCAAAATATTCTGACCAATAACTCTAATGTTAACCTAAATGTGCATCTTGAAATTTCACCCTGAGTCAGGTGTGTCTTTTTTTGCTTTGTTAAAATTATGCAAAAATAGCAAATAAGTGTTTTGTAACATAATATAGCTGGGTAATATTCGTAAGCCTTAGTATCACTTATTCCAGATATGTGCTCGCTAAGGTGCAACGGTCCGGATAATCTTAGTATGGGAAGAAACCAGTTCCCAGTCCTTAATTGCGTACAGACAGGTGTGAAGCAATGTTTTTGCTAATTGCCCTAGCACGTTGCATTCACAAGCTATGTTTTATGCCCTTGTCGGTTGCGCACATAATTCTAGAAAAGCCAAATTTAACACGGCGTAAAAACGATCAGAAATACACTTGGGCGTATGTAACGCAGGATTTGTTTTAATCTTACTAAACGATTCGCGCATAAAAAGTATGAGACCAGAAACAAAATGGTGGCAGTAAACATGAACAAAAAGAGAAGTCAAGGCAAAAAAGACGAACACACAACCCTTTCTTTAGTTTCACAAAACGCTACAGCGCAGTATGAATGTTGGGAAAATCTCTGTTTCCCTGTGAATACTTTATAAAAAAACTTTTACACTTTTTTATATAGCTTTCTTCACTTTATTTGTTTGTTCGCGATGTGAGAAATTAGAAACAAATCAAAACGTCAGGTTTTTAGAACTTCCACGTGGGATCTGTTTGTTATTATTTTTCTGAACACAAATCAATGTTCTCGGGAAAACCCAGTTAAAACAATAAACTAGTTTTTGTGATAGAGTTAAGAATTTGGGAACTCTAAAATTTCGTACTTCATACAATCAGGAATTCGCATTCGCAACAGATACGACGCAGCACTGCACAGTAAACGCAAGCAAGAGAACGAGGTGTTTTTTTTTTCTTTTTCAGGATCAAAAATTTTCTATTATAACTACGAGTGTGGGGGAAAGTGGTCCTTTTTCGCACTAATCTAAGCAGTAGAGGTTGACACCGCCTATATTCGTCTGAAATAAAATTCGAAAAATGCCCGATGCAACGTTCGCACTAAATGTGTCGCGCACGGTCATATATGTGCAAAGTAAATATGTGTAACATTTATGTGCAGTCACTTGGATTAAGAACAATTATACTTACATCATTTTTGTACATTTTGATCGTATCCCCCAGCTCTGAAAATAAACACAAAATCTGAAGGCGCGTTTTTCGTCAGTTTAATAATTTATTTAAGTTATTAACATATCTTATTCATTCATTGTAAATAATTTTGTATTCGTTCTGTGGTCAAACTTCGTAATATGTTAGGCGATATTTTGTCAGAGGTCACAGTGCGCACTAGGTTTATCGTCTGGAGAATTTCCTTCATTTGCCAAAGGGTAGTAGTCTTCTTCGCAGCACTGGTGATGTGTTTGAGATACCAAAGTGAGTGTTTGCGAATTCTAAAATTCGTTGAAAAGGCTACCACATTATTTTTCACATTAGAAAAGCGCAGAAGCACGGAGGAAGAGAGTATAACAGAGCGCTGTTCTAAAATTATGTCATCCTACAAACTAGCGCTATACCTCCACATTACTACGTTTGTCATCGTGTACCAACACTAAATGTATCTGTTTTGCTTAAATATGACGCTATTGTAATATCGAAATCGTCCCACTAATAAAGACGCCGTATTCACTAAATCGACATTTCGATGTCGTATTGCCGCAGATAGACCAATGTCGCAACGAATAAAACTAAAAATAAAGGTTTCATCGGAGAACTACTGCCACAATCAAAGGATAGTACGAGCATCGATAAAGCAGCAGTCAACAACAAAGGCGGCAGCAGCGAGCGTCGAGATATGGAAATGACAGCTGGATAGTACTAGAGTGTGTAAGTTGGCAAGGCCACTCTGGATTCCCTGTCTACAACACTCGGTATCGTGAACATTCGTCCTAGAGTCTTCGAGCATCCATCTAGGACGATATTGATTGGCAAGGTTATGTTGATCTCTTTATTCATTGTACTCGATATCTCAATGATTTGGTCTAGGATGTTCGAGCGTCGATTACTCGGGGTAAGACTAGGCGCGACTCTTCTCGAAGTACGGAGAAACGTTCTTCTCGGCCATGCACGTGGCAGTATTTCAAAAACATCAAACCTTCGTTTTACATACAGTCAAAACATGTTGATACAACTACTTACGCTTCAGAAAGTTGGCCTGGTAAAAGTGTTGCAGAGACGTATTCCCAATACTACGTTTAACTTCCATCGCTAGCTCATTAGAAAATTGACCATTCACTGCAAAATAAAAATAGAATGCTCACGTCATAAGGGTTATTGCGGAAGTCAGCTAGTCAATGATCAGTCTGAAAAATCTCAAGACTTGAGAAAAAAGTTTAGACAACAAAACAACAGGCGGTGTTGTGTCATTCAATGTTTGTCCCCAGTCTCAAGGTTGTTTTTTCACTATAAATTTTATGACAATTTTTAGAAGTCAATTTTTGCTTGGAGAACTAACGTGAAATCAGTTCATCGGAAAAGATTTGTAACTATTTATATTCAAGATAGACACGTACACCATACGTCATTTATTACGTCCATCACTAAACTGACAAAATTATTTGTAGGAACACAAGAGTGTCACCTTCAAATATTTCCTTTAGTAACCATTGAATGATACTATTTTGACAAAGATAAACTTGCATCTGTCAATGAGCGAAAACTCAGGGACGTCAGTTTCGACATCACCATGCGGAGAGGCAAAGTCGCGTTGCTTCCTGTCAGCTAAATCTAAAACGCAGGGGAGCAATAACGTACAAAAATCACTGAAGTGTGTTGCATATAAAATTTCCTACCAGAGTGCTGACACAATTTATGTCCAAATTTTTATATCACAGCCTACAGAAATTTTGGTACAAATAAATACACTAAAAGAATATTCAGTATAATTAAGTTAATTTTAGTAGGGCATCGTACTAAGAGTTTGCTCTAAGTTTGCTAAAAATTTGCTTGCATTCGAAGGTACGATGCTGTAAAAGTACACTGTAGCGAGAAAGTACTCGTTCTTCAAATCTCTTTAGTTCGTACTACTGGCGTACCCAAATTAACGAGCCGCTGTTCGACGGTGATCACCACGTGGAACGTAAGGCGCATCTGGCGTATTTTAAATCCACTTAAACTGTTTTTGCAGTGAAGAAGCTATCAAAACGTAAGTTCAAAGGTACTATAATCTACTAAAATATGATTTAAGTGTGCTAAAACGTCTAGTTATCGAATATTTAGAGTATAGGAAAGTTATTCCGATTGTTGATAATAATATATTGTAACTTTGAAAAATTACTCTCCACTGCAGGCACAATAGAAGTACAAAATAGGCATAATGATACTGTATTGTTTTTAAAACGGGAAACATTAAGAAAATAATCTGAAGGAAGCTTCAGCGTTTAGGTTCATTAACCCCTTAATACATCATGCCTCGAAGATCTCGATTCTTGAAGAGTTCGAGTTTTGCGGCTTGAAGCCTAGAAGCCTTGAAGATTCTGTGTCTTCAACATTTTAGGCATTGAAAACTTCAGGCATTGAAGAAGCTGTCTCTCGGCGAAATATTCATTGAGGCTCAAAGCATTCATTACTTTTTGTATCAAATCATACCTACATGCAACTTCCACTTCCTCTGTTCGTTTGTTTTTTGATTTCCTACGCAAAAAATAGATATATTATTGTTGTTTGAATCCAAAACAAATTCTACGAAATGATTGTGTCATATATGGTTGTTTGCAACATTTGAAGCTGCTCACGTAGCCTTGAAACTTTTGTGAACGGATGTTAGCATTAGAACGCTGGTTTTGACAAAAACCCGGCGGAGTTTTACGTTTGTTAGTTGTCGCGTGCAACGCTTCTGTTCGTTCAAAGCGCTGACGTGAGCACGGGAGAATCTCTTCTTCTCACTCCGGCGCTGACAAACTGACAGACACCAGCGGATTTTCGTCAAAACGAGCCCTTTTGTTTTCGGCAAAGTCACGTGCAAAGCTGGAGCGGAGCCAGAGAGGAGCAGGTGTCGCGAAGCACCTCCTAGGTAACAAAACCGTAGTGCTGAATAAGATGGCGTCATCAGAGAAGGCCAACGCCTAACCCAGATTGTAAATGAGCGCAGCGTCAGCGCTCGGCTTCGGGTCACGTTTTAGCCGGACGTTGACGTAATTGTCGTGTCCAATCTGTGCCCAGCATGGCCTTCTCTGATGACGCTTTCTGATTCAGCACTACGGGTTTGTTATCTAGGAGGAGTTGCGCCGCGGCGCGGTGGAATGCAGGCATTGCTCAGTCCCCACTCTGCTGCCGCCGGTTCTTCTTCTCTCGGGGTTTCCGTAGTAGTGGTGTGTGGGCTCTGATGTGTGTCCTTAAAACAATAAATTCGATTCACTCCACGAGTGATTCGGATGCTGTTGCTTCCACGAGTGGTATGGATGTGGTTTTTTCCACGTATGATAAGGGAGACCGCATCCAAGGGCGTCGATGTACTCTGACAGGCAGAGTAGAAAAAAGGGTGAAGAAAATTGCAGGAAGATCTATTGGTGGATTCTAGGGTAATCCGTTAGAATGACCCTTGGGAAACGCCACACACGTCCCCAGTTGGGAAACACTCACACTGACCTAAAACGAGGCCAGAAAGACGCAGCAAAAAAATAGAGGTAGCAAAACAGGAGGCTAATAAAAGTGAAGGGGTCAGGATTAGCTTTTCCCAGAAGAAGACGTGTGTAGCGTTTCCAAACGTCATGCTAACGCCGTCTTGAAAAATTCACCGAAAGCTATTCCTGTAACTCCCCCCCCCCCCCCCCCCTTGGAATCAGGCGATCCCATTCACCAAAAAGGGAGGCGTCGCTTGGCGTCTAAAACAGGGAGTATTTTTCTTTGCATGTGCTGTAACGCACGTTGCGCCCTAACTTAAAACACCTGCACTCTCTTTTTCCTAGCTGTATTTGACGTCATTTTGAGGCCCGTTTCTCTTCGCCACAGAGTAATATATCATAGCCACAGAATATTACTAAGCTTCACAAACAAAGTTGAATAACAATATATAGTAACAGTAACACGCCCCAAGCCAGTGTCGCAAACGCTGCCCAACCGCCCTCCTGACCCCGCTGTGACTGAATGCGCCATCACAGGCCCCTGCAGTAGAATTGAGCGACGTGACAACCAGCTGCTATGGAGATGCCGACGTGGTCGGCACACATCCCACTTCTAGAACACCCTAACTCGGTTTTGCCATGAGCCGATAAATGAGCTACGCTTTCATTAACAGATTTGTAGGAGCGGGTGTGGAAAAAAATTAAAGAAGGAGTGCTCGACGTGGCCAACACAAAGGTAGGCGAACGAGGGATTTCTCTTTCTTGGCATTGCTACACCACATTTTTGGCGATAGAGGAAGCTGTTGAATTGGAAGGCGTTTAGTGTTAGGACGAGCTAGGCGAGGCGGATAACGGCGTTAGACGGGGGGTTTTAAAAGGGATGCTGATCAAGAAAATGTAAGAGAGCCTCTAGACCTTCGGCGTGAGGAATTACTCTGTAGAGAGTTGTAATGTCTATTATGAAAAGGATAGTGTCGGTGGTCGGGGCGAGATTAGACAGGCGTTGGATGACGTCTGTTGTGTCTTTAACGTAGCTGGGCACGTTTTGTACAATAGGCTGAAGGACCGAATCCACAAAAGCAGAAATGAAGTGGGGCAGGAAAAAGCGGAAATAATAGGTCAGCCAGGGGATCCAGCTTTGTGAATTTTGAAAAGGAGTTAGAATGAGGCGGTGCGGAGATGACGAACGATTAGGCGATTTGCAGCGGGGTTAAGGGAGTTGTTTTCGATTAGGAGCTTTACGGTGGTTGTAACCACCGCAAACTGCTAATCGAAACCAACTCCCTTCCCCCCGCTGCAAATGGCTTAATCGTTCGTCATCCCCGCACCGCCTCCAAACTATCTACTTCCAAAACTTCACAAAGCTGGATCCTGTGGCCGACCTATTGTGTACGCCATATCCTACCCCACTTACTTAATCTCCGCTTTTATGAATTCGGACCTTCAGCCTGTTGTACAAAACGTGCGCAGTTACGTTAAATACACAACACACATCCTCCAACGCCTTTCTAATCTCGTCTCAACCCCCGACACTGTCCTTTTCACAATAGACATTAGAATTCTCTACACAGTAATTTCTCACGCCGAAGGTCTACAGGCTCTCTCACACTTTCTTGAACAGCTTCCCTCTCAAAACCCCCGTCTCACGCCGTTATCCGCCTCGCCTAACCCGTCCTAACACTAAACGCCTTCCAATTCAACAGCACCTTCTATCGCCAAAAATGTGGTGTAGCGATGCGCCGAAAGATGGATCCCTCGTTCGCCTACCTTTGTGTTGGCCACGTCGAGCACTCCTTCTTTAATTCGTTTACACACTCGCCCCCACAATTCTACGGCATTTTCGACGTAGAATTGTAGACATTTTGGGTTTTGGCCCCCCTCCCGTAGTTGAGCACACACGCCTCCCTGAAGGTTACCTCACTCATATCAAAATAATCTGTAAACTTCCTAGACTTAAAAATAACTAGTGACGGTCACAAGTTACACACCTCTGTGCATTATAAACGTACTGGCAGCCATAGCTACCTTCTCTACACCTCGAGCCGCCCTATATTCAAAATCACCTCTATCTTCTTCTCGCAATTTCTCCGCATCCGTAGGATTTGCAGCGACGACATTGATTTCCGTCATCAGCTTAAGACGATGACCACCTTCTTTACTGGGCGTGGTTACCCACTCGGCCTTCTGCGCGATGCCAGAAGTCACATTTCTATTTTTCGCGTCACGACGCCCTATTTCCGCAATCAAGAACGAAACCCCCATGAACCCCCTCATCTTCACGTTCCATCTCCGCACACCTAGGTTCGGCAAACTAATGATGGACGCCACTTCCCACGTCGTAGACTCCAAAGTTACTTCTAAAGTACCCGCCCTAACTTACCGTCGACAACCCAACTTACAATCCCTTCTAGTACGCAGCACGGGTACCAGGCCGTGCGGCGCCCCGAAATGCCTTACGTGCAAACACACCGGCCCTTCTCCCAACCCACCAATGAGAATCCCTGACAATTACACCTGTAAATCTTCTATTCTGATATACGTCATTTTCTGCACACTATGTCCAAGCTTAATATATATCAGTGAAACTGACCGGCCGACTCCACGAACGCTTCAGGGCACACCGCGGACTCGTCGCACTAGAAAGAGCGGGCCAACTAAGACATGACCTCTCCACACACGTATCTAAACACTTCTCCTCCACGAATCATTCTGAACTTCACATGCGAGTATGCGTCATAAAAAGTAGGCTTCCATACCTCAAGGAAAAACGAAAAAAAAAAACAGATTAATTTTTAACCTAGAGACAAAATTTTCTTCCCGTTTAAACAAAAACCTTTCTTTTCTTGCCTTACATTCCCCTTTTCCCCCGCTCCTCTCTCTCTCTCTTTCTCTTTTTTGTTGATAATTTGGGTGGTTACGCGGGGGCTCTAAGCTTACCCCACCCGCATTCCTCAACGTGTTGACTTCAGACCTCTAGCACCTTATAAGACGACTTTTCCTCCTCCTTCTCTGACTCCACGACGTTTTATTTGTCACATGTTACCTCCGCCTTTTGTATATACGTTGTATATATATATTCTGATCTGTCACCTCCTTCCTTAGTGTACCTGAAGAATACCGTTTGGTCTAAATGTCGTTCCCCTCTTTTCCTTTGGCACTTCTCTTTCCCTTGATATCCGTACCAATACACTACCACTGCCCGGCCAGAACCCGACATATTAAATATAAAATGCCCAACCTTCATGTCAACAGAAACTTTGTCTGCAGTGTTATTTTGTGCTACCCGCGTCCAAGCCCCACGAAACTGTCCACAAGGCTAGAGTTTTTGGTTCTGTTTTTAACCACACATGTTATTTTGGTTATAATTATAATGCAATTAAATGCAAAGGTGCAAGCGAGCTGGACAAGAATGACGAAAATAATCCCTGGAGAAGGGGAACAAGAGGGACAAAGGACAGATATAAATCTCGAAACACAGCTAGGTGACTGGTGCGCGACCTTAAAAATCCGCCTGGTTCGGGTATCGAACCCGGGACCTCTCCATTACAGGTGGAGCGCTATACCAACTGAGCTAACCAAGGGGTTAGACGTCAGCAGAGCAAACGTTTGCTCTACTGACTCCAAGTCAACCAACTGACTCTAGCTCCATCTTGGTTTTAAAAGCGCACAAAAAAGTTGGTAGAGCGCTCCACCTGGTGATGGATAGGTCCCGGGTTCGATACCCGGACCAGGCGGATTTTTTCGTTTGCGCACCAGTAACCCAGCTGTGTTTGGGGATTTGTGTTTTTTTCGTTTGTCCCTGTTGTTCCCCTTCTCCAGGGATTATTTTCGTTATTTTGGTTCTTTTTTTCTATACGAGTACCGGAGTGTTTTCTAAGTCTTCGGATTGCAAGAACGGTTTCAAGTGGTGAGACCATATGCCCCAATCGTACATTTGTAATAAAAGCTATATTAGACTCCAAGTTTTCCGACACAAATATTGTCAAGAAAACACACCAAAACCTTTAGAAACATAAAGACCGAAAACAACAAGCAACCTTAAAAAAAAGACATTACAGACACAAAACGATTTTTCTAACTGGTATATTGCGGTACGAGACTTATGCGTGCGTTTAAAACTCATGATACTGCTTAATGGTCTGCTTACTGCCTGGGCTGAAGGATCTCTTAAAGCTTCTTATTGCCGGCTTGATTTCGGCGTTGAGAAAGGTCTCAAACCTCTGCAACATGAAGTAAAATAACATACACAATGACCACTTGAAATGATACGTTAAGGCTGGTTTACACAGCGACGTTTTCCTACCTCACGTTACGTTATGAAGGACTACGTCTGTTTACAACCCAAGTCACCGTGACATATATGAGATTTTTCTTACTTATTTTTAACGTTCAAAAACGTAAGCCGCTGGTGTTATGTAAACCAGCCTTTACAAGCCGCCCTGATAAATATTACACAGAAGGTTTAAAATAATCTCTATTTATATACGTGAAGAGGGAAAAAACATAGAAGAATTTTAAAGAGTTTAGAAACACGAGATGATCTCCTTGAGCGATAATATCTATTACCACCGTGTTAGCCCGGTTCAGAACGTAGCGCGTGCGGCCGTTTGGCGTGCAACTAGGAAAACCACGAAAACTCCACGTGATTTCCAGGCATCGACTGAGGAATGTAATGCCCATTTTTTTTCAGATTTTTATATCATAGATTGCAATATGGGCGTTTAGTATAAGGTACCCATCATTCGCTGGACATCCTGCTAGGCTGCCCTTTCTATCACAGCGCAACGCCATTGGCGCAAGATATACCAGCAGTCATTGTTAATCGGGATCTCGACATCTAGGAACATTATAATATCCGCCCTGGTTAGAAATGCCCCATGCATGACGTCACTACGCAATTGGCCTCCTTCAAGAAAGAAACCAGCTCCGCTTGCGTGAAAATATGACAGTGCCCCTCGTCCGGCTTAAAGCAGACGGGAATGACGCCGTTCTTAGGTTTTCACTACGCCATAGGTCAATGTGGATTGAAGCAAGAACTGCGTCGCGGGTTGCCTTGTTTCTTGTAATTTCAGCACGCTGCGTCGCCAATCTGCGCAAGAATTAGGTTTATGAGAAAGGTAACGCCTACAGAGATCGACGACCGGAGAGCGCCCGCCATTAGAGCGCGGAACCAGTTGAGTACGCGTCACGTGTGCGCGTGTGCGCGCTGTGGAAGGTTTATGGGCTAGTATTGCCCCTCGAAACCTTATGCAGCGCATTCGCGACTTTACAACTACCTAAGCCAGAGCCGTTTATATTAAGGGAGTTTTGCCTTCTTAAGGAGATTCTGACAGCTTGACAACCACAAGAGCATAGTCTGGCAATTGATTACCTCCGTCTGCCATTTTGTGGCTCTGACTCATAGAAACTCTATGCGATTTCTCAGGAATCCACAAGACAAAGAAGAAGCACCATTTCGTGCGGTCGCAAAATCCGCAGGTTCTAGCGGGCAACAAGCTACACCCATTGACCAAACTCTCTCAATATAAACAGCTCTGACCTAAGCTACTGTACCTAAGGGGTCACTATTCCCTAAAGAAAAGCAGTATTCAAGCGCGAATTTTTGAAAAGAGTATCTTATAACCTTTTCAAATGTGCGCTCCATCACATAGTTATCGCGACAGTTAAAGCCAGCCCCCATGACGCGCTTTTCTCTGCGTCCACGTCGTGGCTGCGCCTGCGCTTTGACGTCACTTCCGGCGCCAGGACGAAATGCAGTGTTTTTGGCGCTTTCCGACGTATCTGGAGGAGCCACATATTTTGCGTCCAGGCGTCGCGTCTCCCGCTGCGTCCAGAAGGCAACAGCCAATGAACGGCCATGTTCACTAGTTGCAAGGAGCGTTTGAATTTTCTCCACTGTTTTCACCACTGTAAGACTGTAGTTTTCGCCACCAACCTTGCGACAATGGCGATAACAATAATAATAATAATCTTTATTTGCACAGATTGCGATACCCACTCGGCACCATGCAAGGCTAGGCAGAAAGTCTGAGACCCTTACGCAGGTGCGCGTGCTAGCCCGCCGCCAAGTGGGGAAAGGCATACGGGAAAGGAAAATAAATACAAACACTCAAAACAGATACACATACGAAACCGGGTAACAACCTTGTGCCGTTCCAAGGCAGAGCGCACGCACGCACGCGCGCGCGCACACACACACACACACATACACACACGCACACACGCACGCACACTCACGCGCGCGGAGTTTACAAGCTTTGCACGACCATGGCCGTTAATAAAAACGGCTTAGGCCCCGAGAACGCTCGCAGCAGGGCGAACATGGGTAGTTACGTCGTTCTCCCCGCGGACATCAGTTTACCATACCTATTGCACAAGTCCAGAGACTCCTCCCTGCTCCGCAGGAGAGGCGGACGCTCCTTCAGCGGAACAGAGAGGAGTTCGCGATGTATGAAAGCGTCCTGCACCCTAGCAGGCGAAATGTGAACAATACAAGGGCACCGAGAGACAAAGGTACAAAACTGATACTATCGCCAATGACCGCAACAACGCAACCTCTGTAGCGGTCAGCTGTAAATGTTTTGGCGCGATGCCGACGGCATACCGAAAGGTGGAGAAGGCGTACGCACTAAAACGGATAAATATGAGTGAAATTAAGCTTCATGGCAATTGCCGTAATGCAAATGCGTGTTTACTATTAATAAAATTAAATATTACGGCATGTAGCCATCATATAACGCGCGATTCCTATTTAAAGTTTGCTTTTATTTCTTCAGCGGGTCTGGCTACGTTAGGCAGACACTTGGGAAACCCAGACGCGAAGCGCTGCCCAGTAGCGCTGCGTGTGGTTTGACTGGGCGCACGCGTGTGGCTTAGCGCGCGCGCTAAGCCGAGACGCGCGTCTAGACGCCCGGAAAAACGCGCCATGTGGGCTAGCCTTTATGAAAATCCGCCTTTGCTCGGGAATACAACCTGAGCGTGCATTGGGCACGAAAGCTGGAGCAACGAACGGCGAGCACTTAGATCCCACCGGGCGTTTTCAGCCAAAGCAATAGCAGCCATCAATGTTGCTTGATAGAGTTTTGAAAAGGCTCTGTAGTACAGACAGTTCTGTTTATGTTGTTTTTTTTTTTTAAGCATGGGGGGGGGGGGGGAATTCTACTTCAAGCTACCCCATCCCTACAATTTGGTCGTCGGTCCGTCCGTCCCAGCCTTTCCCGCTAAATTCAGAGCGGAATTTGATGTCACGTGACCTGTACACGAATTCAGTTTCCCGCTAACTTTAGCGGGAAATTTGATGTCACGTGACTTCACGTCACGAGACCTTCGAAACCTTCTTGGGCTCCTCAGACTGCTTGACCTTGCGGAGCTTGGCCACAATCTTCTGCTCCACAATCAGGAAATTACGGATGATCTAACTTCTGACGCGCTTGCGCAGCGGAGCCAAAATAGGTCCTGGAGACGGTCTTGTTCCGCTTGCTCAAGGCCAATAGCTCCTTGGGCCTGGCTCGAATGATGCCTCGCAGCTTCAGTTTGCAGCCGCCGCGCTTTGGTACGGTACCTGATTTCTTGGTGTACAGCTAAACCAACCTGTCACTCGGAGTCTTCGAGATTTTTCTCCGGTTGGAATTGCTGTTGTACGAAAACCTCCATCGGAATGTGAGACGGTGTACCATTTTGAATAGTCTACCGCTGCAGTGCACATGGCTGAAAAGCCATTCGCACTGCGGACTGACGTGATCATACCATGACCAATTTAGCTTTCCCAGTAAATTTTGCGAAAACTATTGTCGTCATATGACCTATACACCGATTCAGAGTCCTGGCTAAATTTCGCAAGGAAATCGATGTCACAACACCTCACCTCACGTCAACTATACATGAATGTAGTTTTGTCACTAAATTTAGGGGATAAATTGAAGTCACATGATACAACACGACGTGATTTATACTATACAGGGCTGTATATAGTCTTCTAAACAAATTAAAATGATTACATCTTAAATACTGCATCTCATGCATCACAGGACTTTATATGTAAAAGTCGCAGCCGATATTTACTTTAAGAAACTTCTTTAAGAAATTGTGGTTAGGAAGGTATTACATATTAACAAAAATTTTGTAGTATATTTTTATCAACTAGAATTTATTTAGGGGCGTTTTCTGTCGGTTCCAAGCAAGGTAAACATATTAAGGCAGGGTCTGTGAAGCGTTATTTATTGCATATTTTAATATTCATATATTCTGGCCGACTATGGCACGTTAAAAAATTAAACTTCCCTAAGTTCAGGGAGCAGAGCTGAGCGACCTATCATGTGAGCAAACTACGTTATATATGGATGAACACTATACCTATTTTAAAACCGGTTATCCCAGGCCTTCTACCGAACTCAAAGGCCCATATCACTTACTAGCATACCTTGTGAAATTAGAAAGCTCAAGAATGACTCACACTTAAATAATTTCCTTGATCAAAACAACCTTCTAAATTCAAATCAATATGGTTTGCTAAAACACCTATCATGCGAATTGACTTTTTGTTTTTGTATCGGACCTTCATGAAAATGTCAACGTGTCTCTTTCTATTTACCCGTGGCATGTTTATAGGTTTAGCAAAGGCTTTTGCTAACGTACCTCACCAGCGTTTACTACTAGCTGTTTTTTTAAGTTTATATTGAAGGGAGCATAATGAACTCAACAGCCTTCTTTCACATTAATCGTGAGAAATCTGTCCGTGGTAACAACGTTGATTCTTTGCCTCTGCCAGTTCAATCAGGAGTCCCAAAGGGAAGTCCATGTTGTAGGACCGTTCATACTTAAAAAAAACCTCAGACAAGAGGAAAAGAAGGGACAAATACTGCAGAGTCTCATTTGAGAGCTCTTCGAGTTTGTCCCTTCCATTTCCCTTGCCTCCCGGTTTTTTTGTTTTTTTTTTTTACAGTGTAAACGTTTACCAGCTGGCCTGCGCCACAACTCTTATTTCTGTACTTCTAGGTCCATTAATTTTTTTTTCTCATATACATCAACGATCTGCCACATTTCGCTATTTCATCCAGCTGCGTTTTGCCAAGAATTACCGGCTTTAACGTCCTACTATTAACTCAGAAGCCTTGACGCAGCTGCAATTCGACCTTAAGAATCTTTCTGCTCGGTGCAGAGCTTAGCAGGTGAATATACGTCTTCCAAAACTAAAGTCATCTCGTTTACACCCAAACATGATCGTCATATTGAAAATTATTCAATAGACTCCTCCTGCGCTTAAAATTTACTTTTTTACGAAAATCTTGGAATAACTATCATTGAAGAAAACCTTGAATCTGCATATCAAAACCATGCTGAAAACGACAGCAGGAACTCTTCGTTTTTGGCCAACAGATATGTACCAGCCTCAGCTCTTACTAAACTCACAGCACATAAAATACTTGTTCTTTCACATCATACGGAAGCAAATATAGAACCGTCGTCATGCCAATTTAATTAGGAATCTCGAATCTGAATCTAATTTATCGGTTTTATCAGCACATATGTAACTGTCTCTGCTCTCCATCTTTCATCACCTACACTTTAACCTTCCTCATTTAAGATCCAGCTATTGTCATCCTTATTCCTACATATATCTAACCTCTGATCATCCTCTCAAAATTGAACATTTAGAATCGCGCACGAATCAAAAGATATTTTTACAGATTTCGCTACGCATCAGTGACCGTAATTCGCTAACATTACTGGAACAAAAACTAACTGGCTTTCGTTCCGCTCCAAGCGAAGATTGTTTTGAATAAGCAGTACTAGGTCTACCTGTACTTGTTCGCCTTATATTGCTATTGCAAATTGTTTTGTCATTTCTGCTGACTTGTTTACCCCCCCCCCCCCCCCCCCACACACACACACTATAATACTTCTCGTGGATGTCTTGGAGGATAATAAACTCGAATCTAATTATAAAATGGCCTAAGACAAATCTTACACGCAACGGCAATCAAGAAATTTCGACGCCGATTATTAATAATTCAATCTACAAACCCTGTCACGGCACGCGGGCAAGAGGCAAAAGGATCCTGGCCACAATGATCCAGTACAAAATTGTCCCGGACAAAATTGCGCACCAAGGTGAATCTTGAAGCTGATGGCCGGCCCAACGTGTCGTACCAGGTCGTCGCTCATGTGGCTGCTATCGTAAGAAAAGACTTTTTATCGCGATGCGACCACTGAACTATTGGCTCCGTTTTCGCTCTCGTGAAGCACTCTCGACTGGTTGCCGCGGTATTTTGTCCCGCGCTCCAATGGCTCTTGTGTTGCGGCGCTCTGGTATCGCGAGCTCTCCGCTGTGCGCTTCCCTGTCGTGCGTTCTCGAGGCGATACCCCAGGCAAAACATTGACGCTTTTTTTTGTTTTTTTTTATCAAATTCCTTTCGTCAACTGTCTATAAGCATTCATGCAGGCTGAAACAGTTTATCTTCCCATTAAAACACTTTATTTCAATAATTTTACCCCTTATGCCACAAGGTCTTAAAGAAAGTGACGTGATGCGAAAGAAAGTGATAAAAGGGGGCGAATTGAAGTGTGTTGTTAATGGACAGGTTTATAAAGAAAGCGACATAAACGACCAAGACAGGACCACTAATTTGCTTCTTACAGTACTCATACTGTACACTGTCCTGTGTAGTTCGTATTTCTCATAAGTTACTATAAATAGTTCCTAGGCCTACGTACGCAATTCATGTTCTGAAGGAAGATCATGAGGTCATGTCGCATGTCAAGTTTTCTCTCCTGAGCGAGACCGAGTCCATGCTCCACGCCAAAGCATGCCGAGATAAGGAAAGTGCAAAACAACCTATGAGAGAAACAAAAAAGTCTAAGAATCCTCGACAATCAACTTTTCCTAACAGTCCTTCAGAGGCCCAATCGCTGGAATCTACGAAGAGATATATCGGCGAACAACGAGACTCCGCAAATCTTTAGACCTAAACAAACAGTCTCAGTTGTGCAACTGAGCCCGACGTTTCACTTTGTTTGATGCCACAGCACAACTGTTTTAGGTTTAAACGAACGTCCAGCATAGTAATTGGAAGTGATTAGGTCTCTCAAGTTTTTCTACAATAAAATAGACGTTCTAGAGTTTGTTGAATCTAAAGTAAGTATCCAGTTATAGTGTGCCCTATGGAAACGATTAGCTCTCTCATGTTATCTACGAAAAAGTAGGCGCTCAGGGTTTCGTCAAGTGTAAAGAAAGTATCCAATCATATTGTGCCTTATAGTTAAGTTTATTCTGACCAGTGATGCGCGCGACAGAATGGTAGGGCAGGGGCATGGCAGAATACAAAATTTTGATTCTGCTTAGAAGTTGAGGCTCTGAGAAAGAACCGAAAAGCTAAAGTAGGGCCAAGCTTGACCTTCTTTAGACACAGTCTGGTCATCTTGACTCTGAATCGCCGAACAAGCGCAAGAGTTAGGTTTCAGAATTGGTCGTTTGTTTTTTGAAAGCTATCGTTGGGTTTAATTTACCAAACAAGTGCCAGGTTCAGGCTTCACTGCTCGTTCTACGGTTCATATGTGGCATCTTTGACTAGGGTCTGGCACTTTGGCAGTTATGTGGCAAGCCAGAAAAACGCAATAGGCACGACAAAGAAAAAAGTAGTCTGAGACTAACATCGTGTAAAAAAACTGTAATATGCTCTTAAGTTGGGCCCCTGGGGTTTCCAAGCTTGCTCCAAGTAAGGCATTTCTCTAGCGTGCTACCTAGGTCCCGTACATTTGACGCCCGTTAAAAGATCACAATAACAAACTTCAAAAAAGGTTCAAGTGTCTCTCACAGCATGAGTCCCACGAGGCCGCCGGTGCTGGCAATGTAAATCGACAATCCTTTGCCATCCCCCTGCTTGACCTTATTGATGTCGCCGCAGCGGTTTCGTGACCGAAGAAAGAACAGCACGGGTCCCAACAACAGGGATGCCACGCCGTAGATGCTTATTGCGTTGCTCGCGTAGAACAACCGTCGCTCTGGCTGCGATACCTGACAAGGAAGTTCACAGTCTACATCCGCAGCGCATGCACAGTACGTATATTTAGTGGTAATTCACTTAATTCTTTCATAAAATGTTTCATCTCCTGTTGAACTGCGGGGAGTTACCACCTAAAGCTGTTGAGGAAGAGGCTTTGCCGTGTAAATTAGGTAGAGCTTCTCGATATATTGTAACCTAAAAGAAAAAGCTGAAATTATTTCGGAATAACCATACTACAAAAATTATAACGCACCATCGAAAAAATAACAACCATTATGTGATGTTTTAAATTTACTTAAGCTTCCAAGTTGCGTGCAGTGCTCTGAGATATAGATGCGCCCAAAGTGGATTGTATTAAATTTTAATTATTTTTTTCTTTCTGTTTTGCAAGCTGTTTTGCGCATTCATTAAAGTTTGCAATTTCAGTCTGTAGTCTTTGTTACGTATAGTATAATGCTGGGTCTGAGCTTTAATGAAACAAAATTACTTGGGTTCTTCAACCAACCGTGGCATTATTCTTAACTACACTCTTAACGGCGTACCCTGTATGGCTACCTATAGATGGATGAAACTTCTATTTTAGAAGTTACGAAGTCGTTTTTAAAGGTTTCATACATTTTCCGTTGCCTTAGAGGTTAAAATGGCGATTATTGTTTTGTCTAGGATCACGTTTAGTGGTTACGCTGCGACTCTTGAGTTGTAACCTCTAAAATGTAACGTTGGACAAGAACGGGTAACCTTTACACGATCGAAAGGATTGTTTACTTTTGTTTCCTCCCAAAAAGAGAACTTAGAAAGGGAAAAAGGAAGGGAGGGGCCACACGAGTGAGAGAGGAGGCATAATAAGAGGAGGAGTGAACCCAAGCTTGTTAGTTCAACGAATTCCGAAACTATGGAGACGTGACCTCACGTGACCAGACTCCTTGGCGCCATCACTGCCTTCACCTCCGACACTTCGCTTTTGGTAGTATCGCGGTTGTGGCCGCGCGCGGCTGTCGTGCATCGTTTCGGATCGGAACTCGTCGTCGCTGCTGTTTCATCTGAATTACTCTAAAACGACAAATCTTCACAGGTTATGCTTCACGTTTAGCTAGTGAGAAAAATGTTATACTCGACGCAGGATTAAATCTGCATCACAGCTTCGGTTCGAGTTTCTATACCGAATGTTCTTTATATCCAGCTTCGTTCTGAGTCCGAGTTGAGGTTCCAAAGGCAAGTGTCTGCTCTCGTGGACGTCGGGATCAATGCAGTCAACACTTTTTCGGACATGCACGGAGAACGCTGTACCTTCTCACATTGAGCGACACCTGAAGCAAGCTGGAGCGAAGTACCTCTTGACCAACCAGGCACGAAAGGTTTCAATATTAATTTTGTGCATTTTCTTGTGGGAGATTTCCGTTAAAAAATTTGCTACTTCTGATATATATGATTTATGTAAGTCGAGGCACAAAATCCACATATTGTCAGACCAATATTGATAAACGATCAGCACACCAATGATATGAAAAATTCCACAAGCTTGGTGAGTTAATTTCTTTTTTGTCTGTTCATACCGCAGGCAGAGGTGCCAGACAGGCCCACTTCGTCGGTCCATCACATAAACGCAACAGCTGAGAAGACCGTGATTTACGGCCGAAAACCAGGAGAACGTGTTCCGCTCAGTGAAAGCCTTCGTGATCGCACTTCCGCAGCCGTTGATACTGCTCCAAAAACTGCTTTTGCCCAAGGATACTGAACCCCGAGTGTTAATGAACGGAAAGCTGAAAGCGTTGCTGGTTAAGCTGGGACAATGAAGACCTGGGTGAGCTTTGTCGAACATTACCTTGCATAAAAAGTTCATTCTTTTTGGAACATCGTCGTGAACAGGGCGTTTTAATTTTTGTTTGTAATTACTTTAAGGGTTTGACAATAAAGTGAGTAGTTCTCAACATTTGTTGCATTATTTAAGCTGCCCAAGCGCATATCTTTATGCGGGATGTTCATATTCGCCGATCAGCGAGGCTATGTAAGCGTAAAAAATAAAAGGGTCACAAATATAATACTATTGACTATATTCAACTTTAAATGAGGGCCGATCTTAGGGTGAGGGACGCGCTTCGTGTTTAATTTTGTTGCTAAAAGCTATATTGAAGGAGGGGTTAAATTGGCGAAAAGTCGATACTATATACAGAGCGCTTTTTTTTTTTTTTCTTTACGGTGTTTTAAGAAAAGGAGGTATTGCTACGTGGATGCAGTCTTTGCCGCATTTTTGCGGGGCTCGGCGGACACTAGGTCAGGGGATAAACGTCCCATTTTGTTGACTAATTAATCAAAATATGTTGATTGACTTTTGAATTAATGGCTCAATTGGCCATGCCGCAATTGCAGTGATAACGGGACCAATTATTAAAGCCTGACCCAATTTATACAGTTCACAAAAATAAATTACAACTTTTGAGATATTTGTCGTTTCAAAGTTTGCTTTCTTTGCTTGATTCGAAACCGCTCGCAGAAAGGCGCGCCTGATTATGGTGCGTAGAAGCGTGACGCAGTTTTATCGGCTGCTAGTAACTATCTCGAGGGCGTGCCTTTGGAGGACGCGCCGTTGTCAAACTTCAATGATAGTGACGGAGGGACAGAGGTAACTGCGTCACTTTCCTGCTGATTATATTCAGCTTGCGGCCTTGAATTGACCGAAGGCAAACTTTTAACCATTAATATCTCAAAGATCGTTGTCTTTTCACGAATCGCCTCGATTGGGTTAGGCAGTAACCATTACTCACGTTATGACTTCAATTGCAACATGACCAATTAAGCCATTAATTAAAATGTTAGTTATCAAATTTTGATTAATTAGTGAACATAATGTGAAGTTTATCATCTCATATAATTTCCGCCGGCCAAACAAAAATACGGCGAAGACTGCATCCACGTAGGTATTACCACCTTTTCTAAAAACAACTCTAAAGAAAACAAAAAAAAAGCCCCGACGCAACGGTCGCCCACATAATAAAACCTTACAAAAAAAAAAAGAAGCGTGTATGTCAGACGCTACCGTAACCTTTATTCAGGAGCTTCCACGTGACTACTGCATAAAGGGTACAGTGTTTGCGGTTACATTGTAACTCCTATATTCAAAGGTACAAATTTTCAAAAACGTACCCTCTGCTAAAGGTTAGCCCGCTAAGAGTGTATAGGGAGCAGTCACTGGCGGCCATAACTGTGTGCGTGACTGCTGATGGCAAGGTTCCACAGTTCTTTTGCAAAGTACATTCCTCACCATCAAGATTGCCGGTCTTAGCAACCTATTAATGTGGGCTTGTTCTAAGCATGCGCTTTAAGCAGCACGCACAAATACGGCGTCCAGTGAATACTCCCTATATCGAAATTCAACCGAGTGATAACCTGATTATCGCCATTCACAAATACACTATATATATATATACATATAGGGTGTATTTGTTGTGTTGAAGACAATTAAACTACCGGAAATATTTAAATACGTGAAGGTATCTTTATAGTACCTATTGAATGAGGGGGAAAAGTTAAAAGGGTGTAGAAAACACACTAGCGCCAGCAGAGGGTGTCAAACACGCCACCTGCGACGGCAGGCAAAAACACTAGCTTCTGCCACTGCTGCTTCTACGGCTCGTAACTCGAGAACAAAAAATCTGGGGAACGTGCGGTTTGCGCCCTCCTTCATTTGAGAAATGCCCCAAAAACATTTTTTTTCATAAAAATTAAAAGTTAGACCATTTTAGCCTGCCCGATTCGATATGAACCACCCATATATATATACTGCTTCGCCTAAAAAATTCAAATAATATCTTACCAGTGAGGTCAACCCTGCCGTCGCAGCGTTTTTCTTGGAGTGGAGTATTGTGTCTACAAAGATTAACAAATCACATTAGGATACAGGTTCAGAAAAAACGCGACGACAACAAAAATAAATGCTCGTGGTTAGTAACCAATTAGCATATCCAGATCATTTAATGATATTGATTTCCTGTCTTATCACCTCCTTTATGATGTGTAATCACAAAATAGAAGGAATTGACGCACCAGATCTTGATTAACAAAAATTCTAATTCATTCAAAAATTATCGATTTTTTTATTATCAATTATAGGTGTATATACTATGCCTATGATTTCATTATGGTTGGTTTTATTATCTGTCATATTGATGAAATATTATTTTGTGCAATGTTAATTCGTCTGATAACCCATTTTTGTTTGAATATATATTATGCAGCGGTGACAAGCATATGGTGTAATCACGCCGAAAAGTTTCAGATTTGTATCTCCTCTTGCCCCAATTCACATCGAGTAATCCGCCTTAAGTACGCTCTTCAGGTAAATTATCTTATATGACAGATAACAAAAAATAATATATATGAGAAATCCTTTCACAACCCTACTGAAAAAGACCACTTGAATTCATATCGGACTATACCGGTTCATAACGGTACATACCGTACATCGTTATACGTATTCCGGAGACCCGGCAACCTCATCTCACCGGCCCGGAGTAGGTATACCGGGAACGGTACAGGCATTTTGGAAACTCGGTAGCATCTTAGCGGCGGCCCGGTGTGGCGGTACCGGAACCGATATATTAATCCGTAGCCCCGGCAGCTTCGTAAAGGTGGCCCTGAATGACGGACCTAACCATGGCTACGGCCGCACCGAGCCCCACCGGTGTATGTTGGTAACAAATTCGACAGCAGCCTCATGTCTAGGGAAAAGAAATAGGGCGGTCACAATTGGAGAAATTGTAATTCCCTGTTGGTCAGATGCGCTGACGCGACATTAATGACGTGTCGCGCCACCCTTAGTACCGCCCTTAGTAATATGTACACGCGAGCTGTAAAGGTCTAATTTGTGTCCTGAACGGTCTAATCTGTGCCCTCCACGTTCGCACGTGGTGCGAACGTGGAGTGTACGGAGCGCATGATCTTGTTGTTTTCTCGTGCCGCTGTCAGAATTTTAACAATTTTTCATAATTATTCTGGTCAAGCGTTTTGCTACGTCCTTCCAGTGCCGCTGTTTCTTTCTTTATTAGCATGTATCTCTTTTGAAAGAGAAGAAAGAGCTTGTGCTTGCGCGGGCCACTGTGCGCGCGTGGAAGTTCTAGGAAACCTTGGGTTGTTAGCCAGAGTATGTCCTGTGTCCTTTTTGCACTTTGTGCCCTGTCCCTTTTGCGCTGTTTCTTACTATGTCGTTCAACCAACCAGCCCAGCAAGGTATCCTGTTACAGAGGTTCATCAACCGGACTTCGTCGAGCATGTCTCCCACGAAGTGCAGGTCAATATTGACCAAATACATTGTTGCGGAACTTCACAAGATCAACCGGACGCTTAACTTCTAAGCTTCTTGAAAAGCTTAGCAACCAAGCTACTGGTTGGTACTCAAAACCACCTTTCCTGAAACATAACATTGAGTATATACCTGCTTGCGAGTCATATTCTTTGCTAGAGTACCTCCGCATGCCCTTTTCACCAACATCATCAGGATTGTTTGTCAGGGGGCTCTGTTCAAGATATCAGTTGTGGGACGGAGCTGCATGCCCATGTTTTTGTGCATGGGGCATATGCGACCTGCTGTGTGGGCCAATTCGTTCTAATGGGTTGCCTTGCATAACGGTATGACTTACTAAGCGGGGAAACCCAAGTGGGTTATCGTATGGGTCGCCCTGCCTAGGGTCCTGTTTTTATAGGGCAACCCGCCTATATGCGAATCTCGGATGTCACTAATGCCGCATATACCGAACAGGTTAAACCATGCAAAATTTGTCAATTTGTTTTAATTGGGTATAGTATATTGTATGATATATCTAGTTTAAGTTCTAGATAGCGAATAAAACAGAAACCTAGAACATTTAAGGCATCAAAATCTTAGGCTAACGCTCGTATACCTAATAAACAACCGTAGCTATATTAACCAAGGAGAAGTGAACAACTAATCGCGAAAAAATTATCAACGCCAATATTAGCCGAGACCCTAATATTTTCAAGCTCCCCATGCCAATTCCTACGGTGATGCACTTGAATCTTAGATGGATGGCAAAACAGCACATGTTCAAATTCAAATTTCATTTTTACTTGTAGCCTGATTATACATGATACTTGCAAAACACGCGATATAAGAGGAGATGATCTTCGGTAGGGTAGGAGGTGGCATAAATGGTGTTTTTATGTTGCTAAATACAGCTCAGTCGGTATAACTTATATTCAAACAGTATAAGGCACTTGTTCTTTTTAGCTTCATGCGCTGTGTGCCACAGAAAACGCTGAAGATAGTCAAGCATCGTTAACCTATGCCGCTCATAGCAGGAACGAGCTATCGGGTGCTTTCTTGACCGGCTCATGCCGCAAACATTTATCAAAACCACGAACTTAAATTGCCCATGAGCACAGCACATTTTTTTTTTTTTTGTGGACATAGAGTGAAAGTCCAAACGAGCTTGCAAAACGTCGCCCGAAACAATTTAAACAATTTTTTTGTTGTAATTTTCGTAGGTCGGAGTGTTTGAATGTGTGTGTATGAGTCTGGACGAGCTAGAGAGACAGCCAGCGCACCGGCGACGGGCAGAAAGGGGGGGGGGGGGGGGGGGGGGCGGCTCAGCGGGAAAGAGAAAAACTCACTTTAGTCTCCAAGGGCAGGAGAGGGAGAAAAAGCCCCTTTAGGGGTATTTCTGAGTGGCGCCAAAGGGAGAATAAATAAAAAGTAGTTTCTAAAGGGGCGATGCAGCGATTTTTATACTTTGCTTAAATACCGCTTAGAACGGGTCCCTGACTTTAGTGACCTGTGAAACAACCGTTCGTTTTTCACCACGCGCAATCGAAGTCGCAGGATATACGAGCAGCGTTCACCCCCTGAACTCGCAGCCTGAACAAGCGGCCACTTGGTCTGGAGCCGATTATGTGCCGCAAATGTTGATTATAGGAACGCGCGCCGAGTCCCAGATTTTGTTATAGTTAGGCTAGTGCCGTCAATGCAGCGATTGTACACGGGCTACTACACCAATGCTTCTCGAGCTATCGGTTATCACAAGGCCAAATTAAATGATCACGAAATGCTCGGGTCCAATCCATGTGCCGCATTTAAATATCGTCACTGGGTGGTACTGCGACCGCCCAGCTACGTGATCAAGTTTTTCAAAGGAGAGGTTGAATGAAAACGCTCCCTTTTGTCTTTGAAATTACACCACAACAAAGAAGTTTTTTGGTCAACGGCGTTACATGCGAGTATCCTTGAATACCACTGATGCCAGTAAGCGCGTATAAAGTGAAAAACATTCCAAATGAATATCATGGCACCGCCCCAGCAAGCCATTTTTGTCTTTCTGTAGGGTTCCCGAGAAGCGAAAAGCCCACCCTCCCCCCTCCCCCGCCACCCCCATCCCCTCCTCGCTTCCGCGCAAGGTTCGCTGGGAAAGTAGACCGCATTCCCCTAATTGGCTACTGCGAAAATCAGGCGTCGTCCGGCGTCCTCCGTCTCCGGCCGAGATCAATATTTTGAACTTTCAGGACGGCTTGCGGACGCAGGAAAACGTCATCGTTGACGTCACACACGACGCCACTTGTTTGGACCAACCCTTGAGCTGGTTTCCACATTTGCCTTTGCGTACATTATTGAAAAAGGACCTGTGGGCCCAACAAGATTTCTGAAAGCACTTGACGCGTTCCTAAACACTCTTTGAGGCTTGAATAGTGAGTCAATGCATTCTAAAGGGTCTGACTAACCTTTAAAAATTTCTCAGTGGTGTAATAGGCCAGTCGTATTTTTTTTGTATAGGCCTGTGGGGTCTGTCGTAATATTTTTCTGGGCAAACATATTACCCATTGAAATAGTTTTTACGGTTTAGTGGGAGAGATCAGGTGAACTTTCAGGATATAGTACGCGTGGAGAGCCCTTTTTGCCATATTCTATGGTATAGTAGCAAGGAACGTAAGCTCAGTTTCGGCTTCCCGTGCCACACGAAGGGTCTATCTTCTAAAGCAGCTCAGTGCCCGGATAAAGAAGACGGTCTCTCAACACCTTGTTTCATACGCCTCTTAATCCGCCGAGCTTCAGAAGCTCAACCAGCAAGCAAAAAGGACCCCAGAGTCGCCCCATGATTGCACCAGAAATGACACCGTGGCCGAGCTTCGCATTTCGACGTCAGTAGTGACGGTTGTTGGTTTCGCGTTCGTTGTTTTCGCAGTACGTGTCAAAGGGAAGATGGGGAGGTTCGGTATTTAAAAACAAACCGATGCATCATCTTCATTTGGTCTCCGTGATTACGAATATCAAAATCATTTTTCAATTCGATTCGCGCAGTAGACATGAAAGCGCTTGTAAAAGTAGCGCCAAGCCCCTCCTTCTTCGCGCGGTCGGTGAAAGGATGAAAATTGGGAGAGAGCTCGTGAGGTCACTCGACGTCACGGGCGTACCTATCAGTCGCCGCTCGCCCCGCTCGCGCCTGGCTGCTGGCTTCCCGCCATCTCCTCCGAGTTAACGTCACCGTCGAACGTCGTACTCGAAACTGGTTGCGTTTCACTTTTAGAGCGCAGCTCTTAGGGGCCCGTTTCCGGCTTGAGCGGCGTCGGCGTCGCCGTCGGCGTCGGCGTAACCGCGAGGTCACGTGACCCCCCGAGGTCACGTGACCCACCCAGGTCACGTGACACCCCTAGGTCACGTGACCCCCGAGGTCACGTGACCCCCAGAAGTCACGTGACCCCCTGAAGTCACGTGACCCCCCTGAGGTCACGTGACCCCCCTAGGTCACGTGACCCCCTGAAGTCACGTGACCCCCTTGAGGTCGCGTGACCCCCTTGAGGTCACGTGACCCCCAGAAGTCACGTGACCGCCTTGAGGTCACGTGACCCCCTTAGGTCACGTGACCCCCAGAAGTCACGTGACCGCCTTGAGCTCACGTGACTTCCTGGTCACGTGACTTCTGGGGATCACGTGACCCCTAATGTCATGTGACCCTTCAGGTCACGTGACCCCCGAGGTCACGTGACCCCCAAAGGTCACGTGAGCCCCTGAGGTCACGTGACCCCATGAGGTCACGTGACCTCAAGGAGTCACCTATCCCTCAGTACGCTTCCATCTTCCTCCTCAAGAGCTGCGCTCTAACCGGCGTTACAGGGAATTGTAAACGGCTTTCATTTTTTTGCACGTGGTGTTCGCTGTGGTTTGTTATCGTCCGCGTGACATATGCACGGCGTTGACTATCCAACAGTTCTGCCTTTATGATGGCGCTTTGCACATTGCCGACGTTGTGCGCGGCCGTGGGCTGCTCGAACATCTCTCGGAGGGGCAGCTCATTTCACTTCCATGGGTTTCCTTCCGACCCGAGGATCTCCAAGCAGTGGGTCTCCGCGATGAAAAGAGACAAATGTCTGCCCAGCAAGCGGAGTGTGCTCTGTTCGGCGCATTTCCCTGAAGACATGTGTGAAGGCGAGGTGCGGATCATGAAGAAGCTTGGGGTCTAGCTGTCACACCACTTCTAGTTGAAGGCGCCGTTCCCACCATTTTTTCGCATAAGCGACAACCCCTTTAGCGCACACGGAGAGCATTCACGTAAAGAGGACGGATTGTGGTAAGCACAATGAGTGGTACCTTTCCAAGTTATGACTTTTGCGCGCTACACTTATCTCGAATGCGGCCCTCTGACCACGATTCTATACATGGTTATGTTTTTCGTGTGCTTTGTGGGTTTACCAAACTGGCGACTTTGTGCCTGTGATTTTGGCATTCTCAATTCTCGCTTTTATTTCGCGTAGTTGCATAAAGACAGTCCACAGCGCTCCTTCAAGCGTGTTTGCAATAGCTCCAAACTAGCAACTGAGGGGTTGACCATCGCACCCGGAGTTGCCGTCTGCCACCCCTGTAGACAAACTCGCGTCACTGGCAGACTCCATCAGGGCGAGCTGCGTGTTCTTACTGTGCTCGTCTTCATTTACAGCAAGCACTGTAACATGTGCCCTCCTAAATATTTGTGGAGGGCGCTAGGTACCTGGTCTATGCTTGTGTAAGAAGTGCTGTGTTAAATCTTCTCTTTTGGCCAGATTAGGTATCTATAGAACCAGCCTTACCTTCTTCAGTTCTGCAATTGCCTTTTCTATTTTGGTATTTTTCTATGTCATGCATAGCCTGTCCGTGGACCCAATTAATTCTTGACAAAGTGTAGAAGTGTATACCTAATCAAATTTATATTTTTTGCAGGTTATCTCAGAGCTACTCTCTTCAGCAGCAGAATCTTCAACAAGCTCCTCCTTTGTTGCTGTTAAAAACCTGGCAAAACCAGCATTGGAGGCACTGAGCTGCACAGAGCCACTGACCGAGGACGAGGAAATATATGAGTGCCTGAACTTGAATATTCCTCGTGCCTATTAGGTTGACTCAGAACATCATCCAGAGTCGCCCACATGTGACAAAAGTGTAAAAGTGTCAGTCGGGTCCACAATGAGGTCACAGCCAGACTTGTACACGTTACTGAAAAATAGTAAGGAATTACATTTACAATTACTCAAGGCTCAATTGTAATTTATTACTATTACAATTACCCTCCCATGAAAGTAACTGGCCGTTACCCCAAAAAGTAATCCGTTACTTTCGTGGCGTTACTTTTAACATTATTGTCCTCAAGTAAGAAACAAAGGGAAGAGGGTTATTCAAGTTCTTATTGTTGCCACCTGTTCCATTTAATGACCTTGAGTATTTTAAGCAACGGCTGGCTCTCGAATGTCTCGTCACACATTTTGCATTATTTCTTATATGTCGACTGCTACGCTGAACACCATTTTAGCTGAGGCACTGGATGGGAGTGCCATATTGTTCCTCACGAATGCTTCATGCTCTGCATTGAGTTTTTTCAGCGAAGCAAGGGAAGTACTATTTACCTCGAATGTAGAGCAAAGCTTCGTCGTTGCAGCCGTTGCCTGCTATTCGAAAGAGTTAGTTGATCCTTCCGATACCTCCGTACCCGCGATAACTGTACCCGCTAACGATATGATGCATACGCAAAGACGGCGGCGAAGTATCGGATATCGTTATCGAAGTCATCGGACCGATCTACTAAAATTCTCTATTATCTAAATCGCAAAGCTCTAGAAGTCATCAATAGCAAAACATAGTTGTAACAGTAAGGTGATAATTAAATAATAAATAAGGTTTGGCTCGATATTTTTCTTCCATTGGTTCTGAACAGTTCGAGCCTCACTTGAGACATTGGTGAATAAAAAAAAAAAAAAACGTTTCCAGTATATAAATATAAGTAATAAAAGAAAAAGAAGGACACTCATAACAATAATTATTTAGAACGTCGGTTAAAACAGGGAAATGTAAACGCACGTTTGCCGTGTGTACCTTTCTTCGTGCTGTTCAAAAACGCACGGAGCACGAACCGACTGCAGTTTACTCCGGTGTTCTCCAGATAGACGTCCACTGAAGCCGCGGGCAGCAAAGTGTAGAGTACTAAGTAAGCCGCGCTATGGACCCACTCACGAATTTCACTCTCTCCTCAAGCCCAGAATATCAAGTCTACGTCAGCCACCATTATGTTTTATTTGTAAAAATATCTGCTCGAGATAAGCTGCGTCCTGCTGGGGCAAAACAGGAAGAAGAAAGAAAGAATATTACCATTTTCTAAATGCTCGCAAAAAGCTGACTCACAAAAAGGGTAGGGTAGACGCAGAGCCTCTGGGTAGACGGAACGTTGTCTCCCGTTGTGACATTATGAAAATGGTCGTAGTCACTATATCCGAGAAGGACATCGTTAATTCTTTTCAGTGCACTTACCGCCTCGAGCTTCTCGAAGAGGCGCACAATCACTTGGTGTCCTCCTCTCCCCATCTTCGATCGCAAAGAAAAAACAAAGGGAGCAAAAAAAGCGGATATAACTTGCCCCCCCCCCCCCCCTTTTTTTTTTCGTGAATTGTTCATTTGGTTTTTTTGACATTGACCCTAACATTGACATGTTAGGGTCTAGAAAATTTGTAGATTCAGGGGCTTGGTGTTGCAAAAAAGGCCTTGCGGAACTGAAGAGTGCCGAGCCTCCCTTTGCGCTGGCAGATTCGCGTGACAGTGTCACTGCGCTCGACTTTACAAAAATGAAAAAAAAAAAAAAAACTTTATTTAGAATGGGGGCGGGGGGGGGGGGGGTTGGTTCTGACAAAAAATGTAACGGATTACAAGGAATCCGTTACGTCACAAATGTAAGGGAATTACTTTAAAATTACTGTAGAAAATATGTAATTATTCCGTTACAAAATTACTGATAAATGTAAGGGATTACAAGTAATTTTGTTACTTGTAACGGATTACGTACAAGTCTGGTCACAGCATGCTCAGACAAGTTCTCCTGAAAAAAACAAAGGTATGTGAATGATGCATTGAAGGTGTATTGGTGCTACTCACTTAGGAACAAAGTCAGCACTACTTTTATTCCAACAACCCGTCAGAGTGTGAGCCAGAGCATGCACCGGTCTCTGGCTGTTCCCACTCTGTTTCAGTTTATCAGAATGCACTTTGTGTGAAGCAATGTATGAAAGGAACAAAAATGTTTACTGGTATTCATTAGCGTAAGCTATCTATGCTTGGAGGCAAGCTAGAATTTTAGTACTCATTTCCACCAGGAGAACCATAGTAAACAACTTTTAACACCTAACGGAGCATGAATAATTTACTTTTATGTGTATATTTTTCTAACAACCAAACCTTGTAAGAACTAGCTTATGCACTATACAAACTGCACACAAAATGTTTTTTCTTGAAGTGGCAATGACCATAACAGAGTACATGATGTGACACTCTCGCTTCTTAAGTGCACCTGCTGCAGTTTCAGTGAAATGAGTGAGTTTGAGTATGCCATACGCTAAGGACTTTGGGCACATGATGAATCTCAGCTTTAAAGTTATGGTGTGTGCCTCTGCTAGCAACACAACAATAACAATTATGCGAAACTAAAACTCTATTCTTCACTGCTACAATGTTCATAGTTTTAGAAATGCATCAGATGTAAACCTTTCCTCATCATCTAAATTGTTTTCACTGCAGGAGTGCAGGTTTCCCGTCTGTTCACTCATACTAAAACCCAAAGGGAAGTAAACTCTTCATGCAATTGCAAATCAAATAACATCAAGCGAGGGGACGGCGTTGAAGAGGTCGGCCAACTAGAGCCCAGCGCAGATGAACCTGGCACCGACTTAGAAGATGGAAAGGAGGATCAAGATCCTTCGAAAGATCGAGATCAGGATTACGATCCTTCGGAAGACCATAAGAAAAGGTACGCTCAGCTTGTGCAAGCATCAGTGACACAGAAATGGAATAATATAATATGGTGAGATGTGTTGACTAAAATATAAGCATGGCAGTTCTGCGCAGCTCACACACGCAACTCTGACCTCTACATGATTATTATTCTCAATGAATAAGGAACGCGGAACATGATTTTGGCTATGGTTTTTCCAGCGGAGGGATTAGACCAGCCACCGGGTTCTCTGCAGTTTTCTTTGTTTTTTTTCTGGCAGTAGACATTACTTTACAGGGAGGCATAACCCGGGGCGGATCCGAGGGAGGGGAGGGGGGGGGGGGGGCGGCCGCCTCCGCCAAACAAAATCGACCCCCCCCCCCTCCCTCCTTTTCGGAGGGCAATTTGACATGAGTGGGCACCCTTGGTGATATTAAAGAATGGACGAACAGTATCTCTACAGATCCCCCCCCCCAAAAAAAAAACGGAGTTCTGGATCCGCCTCTGGGCATAACGTTACCGAATGAACCCTCGTGTTCTTATCACGTACCTAGTAGATCACACTGCCACCCCACCTGCAAACTGATAATAAAGGGTGAAATAATCTACAATGTTCTTTTTACAGCTCCAGTGAGACAGAGGCAGCATGGGATGGCAAGCGTGTATTCTTGGGGGCGGAGGCCAAATTTCGGCAGCTTGGTGGCGGGGGCCAAATTTCGGCAGCAATTTCGGAAGATCTGTCCAGAGTGTTATGCCAGCTGCAATGTTTCGATTGAGCCTGTGGGGACAGTCTTGGAGGTCTTTTCTGAGTGCCTTGCAGGCCACCACTCCTATTAGGTCAACCAAGAGATCGTGAATCAGCAACCACTTCTCAACTTGCTGCTCTGCGCGGGTATCTTGTTCGCAGGGCAGAGCCCCACTCTATCCTTGAAGATGTTGTCGAGCATTGGTGTGCAAGTCGTTAGCTGCTCTACATTTTTCACCCTACAGTGGACTCACCTCTGGCCGGCTATTGGTAGCAGGAGTGTTGACATGCTTCTGCTCAATCACGTAGTCAATCATACCAACACCCTACTCACTCGCGGCTTGTCTAATGCTTGAAATATCAATATAAGCCGAAAGTTACGAAGTGGGCAGACTATCTTATGTGCAGCTGTGGAACCAAGAACAGGCTTCTCTACTGCAAGAGGCAAGGGCCAATCCCCTAAGCCTGGCCGGGGATGGTCGGGCCGACTCGCCAAGGATCAGCGCCAAGTTCGGCACATACTCTGTGCTGGATCTCGAGACCACAAAGATTGTCCATTTCGAACTTGTGCATGTATGAATGTAGCACTCTGTGCACCAGTTAATTTTTTTTACATGCATTTAGACAAACCTTTAGGAAGAGTGTCTACTGTTGATTGTACTAGCAAATTTGAGTCTCAACCATTCATTCCAAATATTGATAGGCTACTTTATCTCTATAGCGCCGAATGTAATTTTTTCTTGACAGTCTAATGAGGCGGGTGGCGGTAGTCGCATGGAGCTGGAGGGGATAAAGAGAAACCTCAGCTTTTTGGACGTAAAAGGCTTGACCGTGGAGCTCCTCATCACCGACCGCTATGCACAACACAATGCCTTCAGAAAGAAGGAAAGGCCTGAGATTCGCCACGAGTTCGACGTGTGGCACGTCTTGAAAGGTACCGTTTGCCTGCTTTAAAATCTGTGTCTGAATCTCCAGAGCTGCCTTGCTTTTGAAAAAAAAAAAATCAGTCGCTAATGGGACACAAAATATTGCAATTAAAACAACTCTTTAATACAGTGTGTGTGCTGGTTGAAAGTTTCGAACCACAGATGGCTGGAACATACAACAAGTGGCAAGCTGTAAAAAAAGAAAAAAACCTCTGGAACTATGTGCAGCCAGCATGCCCGAGTTCGCCAGGCCCAAATATAAAGCGCAATCAAAGCTCAGTTGGGGTAGTGTCGAAAAGTCACATATTTTTATATTTATCTCAATATTGTAGGTCGATATTTATTCCATATTCTGAAGTCTATCCACTGTGGCCCGCTTCCTCTTTGAAGACTCGTCACGCTGCAGTCTGGTGTGCTTGCCTACGGACTTATTCGAAAATGAATCGTGAGCAAGCGTCCAGTGATTAACGGGCTGTACAAATAGTCATTCTTGTTGTTAAACAAGAATGACAACTTCAGTAATTCCTCACTTAGCTGAATAAAGAGTTATTGTTCTCAGAAACGCATATCCTTATTCTCAGGCATCAAGAAAGAGCTTGTCGCGGCCATGAGGAGCCCCACCTGCGCCGAGCTTGCGCTCTGGAGCATACCAGTGCAAAACTACCTATGCTGGGTGGCTGCTTCAAGCCAGGGAAATCTGGACCTGATAGTCCCGAAGTGGCTGTCCGTTCTAAACCACGCTCGGGACATCCAAAACCACACGGACGCCCGCTTCAAGCCATCGTAACCAAGCGGTATCTGCTGGCCGACTTGCCGAAACTCTCCACGCGCTACCAGACATACACCGTGGAGGCGTTTCATGGGCTCTTGAATCACGTCTGTCCCAAATTATACCAATACTCATACAAGGGGATGACGGCAAGGTGGTTGTAACACGTGAAATCTTTTCATGTGGCAGCCTCAAATGGGTGTCATTTTCATCTAATAATTGTTTCATAATTTTTAATTAGGCAATGGTAAGAAATACAAACAAAAGCATATATACACTGCTATTTCTATACATGTCGTGGTCATCCTGCTCAGTTGGAAATAAGCAGGATGTTGGTGTGAGATCATCTTGACACTTATCTCTGGAAAATCATTGTATCTCTTCAGAACCCAGCTGGCAGTCCTCCATTTCAACGAAAATGGCAACCAGCCTCAAGCATTGACAGAGGAGGGTGACAAGTGCTATAACGTGAAGCACCCCAAGGCCAATTGGGGGAAACCAGTGGCAGCCAAAAGAAAATATGGACGAACTTATGGTTTGCATGAAACAGCTTTAATGTTTATTTAGCTTAATTATACAGTTCTAATTCAAGATTACAAACTGAAAGCAAAAGTGGCTACTGTGACTGAAGTCGTGTGGTACAGCGATATTTAAAATTTTTATACCATTCATTTAAGTCAACGTGATTTTTTTAAATCTCAAAAGTTACGCGCAGACGTTTTGACACTTTGCACATGAACTAAGGTTTATTATGTTGAACAATTTTGTTACAGAGTATGTCGGGAGGCTCCTTGATGTGGTCCGAGATTGGGCCCAGATGAAAACTCGAGGTTTCGTTCTGATCATGCCTTGCGAGGATCCAACACCACTCTGCAGCTCTGCGAGGAAAGTTCCGAACGCGGAGCTGACACAAAGGCATAAAACAAGGTTCAACAAATTAGGTGTCTTTTATATGACGCTACATATCACATTCGGGAGCTTGTGTTCATTTGTCTCAGTAAGCTTACTGTCGGTATTCCCACTTTTCCTATTCCAAATGCAGATGTATTCTGGGGTACCCTCACTTCACTGGGGACCCCACACTAGGATTCTCAAGGCCTGCAACGTCGCATCATCTCGCCCAGTTGTTGCACGAGAGTGTATTTTTTTTATGGTGCACCAGCTTTTCTTTCTGATTGGGACCAGTGTGGTTCTTTTATTTGTTGTAACTTTGCTTCAATCCTGTTTGTAAATTAGAAAAGGTTCGCATCTGTTATGCACATGTTCTGCCTTTCCTAATCGGGAACATTTTTTTCTATAAACTTTAATGAATTGAAAACGTGTTCCTGCCTTGGATTGGGGGTGGGGGTTTAGTACACGTGCTGAAACCCGGTATAAGCTAGGTCCTTTGACGGGAACTTCGTTCGGATCTTGCTTACGACACTGCTTGGAAGGATCCGTCTATTCCCCTTGCCGAGACACTCCCATTTTAGGAGCGCAAACTGCCTGTATGCAATGTTTAGCATCTGCCTAGAAAGACAAAAATAAATATTGAGTGGACTTCTTTTTTGTTGTACTCTGTGGCACAATTTCTTTCTTTTCTTCTGTTGCACTGTGATCTGACAGGGTCTTTACCCTGCACTAATTCCATAAGCTGATGCAGAGAGCACCATTAAGTGTACAAGTTGGTCTAAATAATTGCTTTAAAAAAAAACGAAACAATGAGTGCTTGGTTGAAATAAATATGTCATGATCTGCACACTGGTATACTCACCTGACTTTCGGATAACAGGTTCTGTACCCATCGTGCCTCCTGCTTGCCAAGGCGATGTCGAGCAGAGTCTTGTTGAGGCAAGCTTGTTTAAATATTGCCTTCTCCGTCACACATTTTTTATTTTTTTTTTCAATTTTTTATCGATTTCTACCACCTCCTGGCAGTACATGCTCTCCTCTTCTGTGGTCATGGTTTTGCACTCTTCACAGGAACACCTATTGAAGATAAGAGATCAAGCCTGTTGAAAATGAGCGATATGAAACTATTTGCGATCTGATCTTTTTATTTGTTTTCCTATCAACTAACCCTTTGCAAACGAAATGTATGCGCATTCAAAAGAGGTAGGAACTTATATGAATTGCTACAAATCTGAATGAAAGTTTATAGCGTGCAATGAGTAAAAACAGAAAAGGCACACGTTTTGAGAGGATGCCATCGGATGTGTGATCTAACGAAGCGAGCGAACGTCAGCTCTGGAAGAACACATGGATAAGCTCGACATGAATAGATGATTCGGAAACATGTGTTCATATCGATACATCTGTCACGATAACGACATGCAAGTGCACCAAAATATACCTTGGGTACGGGAAAGGTAAATAAATAAAAAAAAGAACGGGCGATGAGCACGAAATCGCGCGCCGTTGTTGATCGAGACAGGTGTACAGTACACCAGCGCATTCGAGGATTAAACTCGTGAGCTGCACGAAGGGTAGACTAACTTGCATGCCGTTTTGACCCTGTGAAGACATCAGTCGTGAATCTAGGCTGATTTCTTTGCATATGGTTCATTTGTCAAGAACGCTTAGATTAGCGTAATGCTTATGGAATATTGCGGCCGACGATTTATCAGTCTGTAGTGAAGCGGCCATAGCATAATTTACCCGCTATCGGAAAATTGCACCGCCAACATATTGTTTACAACGCATTTAGAAAACTTCGTAAGAGCGTACTAGAGAAACTGCCACTTTCTGTCTGGTCAGTGTCATACCAAATTGACCGCCTCACGGTACCAGTGTTCAGCAGGAACTCGCAATCTTAACTTTCGTTCATTGGAATTTTAGGTAAAGAAACGCAGAAAACGTCAAAAAATGAGAGTACATACCAGTCTGTGTTGCCAATACGGGCAGAGGACGCGATGTCGCTGCGCTGGGACTGAGAATCTTGCGGCTCCCCTTGTTCGCCAGCGTCTTTGCGGTTCCTAGAATTCTTTGCTATCGTTTCAAAGGCGCATGGGATGACCTCGATATTTCCTGCAATCGTGTGAGCACCGAGACCCGCCATTTCCACATTTGCTGGCTGGCCGGCTGAGCAGAAGAGGTCCTTCCATGACGTCACGGCTGTTTCAGCCAATGGCAAAGCGCGGGGCGTCCGGCACTTGTTTTTTGGATTGTTCTTGCCGCTATGAATATTTTCGTGCCAAATAGTTGTTTTTTTCGAGTTCACGAGGTAAAACTGCCTTTGAAGTCGCCTCTAACTCACATTTCTCGAGAACCTCCTCAATTATTTCTTTAATGACTATATGTGTGTTTATGTTTCGTACACCTAAGTTTTAAAGGTCGAACTACCGTACATCTCGGAAATCTTCCCAGCAGTATTGTGAGTACATTGAAAAATATTAATTCGACAAAAAAACTCTATACTTGCTATTTGGTTTCATCGCTTTTGTCTACAGCAGTTCGCGCCCGGGTTTAGTACCCCTTGGTTCTTTCTGTCCTTCTGAGTTAAAACATTTATGCCAAAATCAATCTCTAAAATAAACTTCCAATGACGTTTTAAACTACATCTTGGTTTATTGTTCACAATCATTTAGGTACCCGAAAGGTTGAAGGCCTGAGGACGTCTGAAATGCTGGAGAGTCTGAAAAAATAAAGGAGCTGAAAGGTGTGAAGGGCTCAAGGTGTTTCAAGGGCTGCGGAGTTTGAAAGGCTGAGGGGTGTGATGGGTTGAAAGACTGAGAGGGTCACTAATGCTAGAGTCCCACAAGAGCGACACACAGAAATAACCGACACCGACAAGCCTCCAACACGTGCAGCATGCACACTATCATACATTTGCAAGGCTTGCAGTCTCTCGGTGCTCGTGAAGTAAGCACGAGTTATTGCAAGCCTGTAAAGGATTCTCTCCCGTGGATGATGCTAGTGTTTGAGGCTTTTCGGTGTCGACTGTTTCTATTTGTCGCTCTAGCGAGACTCGGAAATAACACCAAGGCGGAAAGGTTTATTTCAATAAGGTATGAGTAACCGACTGTGTTGCAACCAATTGGGGCCGCTTACGACGAGCGAACACACTGACACCTTTACGCATTCTTTCAGGTAGCCCTGAATCATTTCTGATTTACGTAGAACTAAAAGCTGAAGGCATTTCAATACTAATTAAATTAGATCTACACGTTTTATATTACAAATTGTCCTTTCCAACATTCTTGGTATTATTTCGGACAAAGAGGAATAATCGCGCGTTAAAAAGCAAGTCATACAGTCAGTTTGAAAGTGTTCCTGGCCAACCCGATGATGGAGCCTGTGGCCTATCTCATCATGAGCAGTCACAAGCGATCCGACCGAAGTCGATTTCAATCAAACGGAATTGTGTGAAATCGCACTTAACCGAATGTCGTCATATGCGAGAGCAACCTTTTGCCGAAATATCGGTGGAACCGAACATAAGCCGCGCAATTTGTGTCGCTTGTTCATGGCCAGTCCTGAGCCTCATTTGGCCATGAAGCGCCCAGCACAATAAAATAAACATTTCCGAAGAACAAAAAGGAAACAATACGTCCACTTTCCATTATTTAAGAAAGATAAACACATTTCCGGCTCCTGGCCCTCAGGCGTTAGACTTGTGTCCACTACGCAATATGGTGCTACATTCTTAAAAAAAAAGAGTCGCTATGACTCTCCTTGGGGGGTATTGGCGCGCCGCAGAATCGACTCCAGTTTGTAGAGTCGCTCGACTCTTTTTTTAAAGAGAGTCGCCATGACTCCTTTGCGCGCTACAAATTTGACTCCTCCACGACTCCAGCTTGTAGAGTCACTTGACTCTTATTTAAAGAAGAGCCCTGCGACTCTCATCACACTAGAGTCATGGTAGTGTATGGGCGACTCCAGGTGACGTAGTCCACTGCGACTCTTTAAACACTCTTATCCAACCGAGAAAAAGAGTCACACGACTCCTTCCTGGTAATCCCCGTGACTCTGTAACAAGAGTTGTGAGGACCTCCTTTTATGAAGCGTCCCCCGACTCCTATCGCAAAAGAGTCATGGGAGTGTTTGAGCGACTCTCCAAAAGATAGTCAGTGCTGACTGTCACTTTGTCTGGAGTATAGCAGCCGTAGTCAAGTATCAGTTTGTTGAACAAAGGGAGGCATTGTGATCGCTAGGAGACTTCTTGCCGCCTGCGAGGTTCCCAACTTGAATTACTCTAAAACAAGGGTAGTAACATCAACTGTGTGAAAATATAAAAGTTGAAATGGGAATTTCGATTCCACCTAAAAGAAGCGGTAACATCAATTGTCTGCAAGTGTAAACGTCGAAATGCAGAACTGATATCCTACAATTTCCTCTAATGAAACATGGAAAAATGAACGATGATGGTCTTAACGATGCTGAACTGAATGCTGCTCTAACATTTATCATGAAACACAACAGAAGCTTTCAGGACAGCATTGTTTTGTTACATTGGAATTTGCACACAACAAAAAAAAGTAAAAGTTTTTTTTTAATCGCCAGCTTAACTTTCTATTAGTTTGGTTATACTTATCATTTACAGGGGTGATTTCAGATAAGATCGACCAAAGGGTGGCTGGTCGACATTTTTAAATCAACTGATGTTTTTATATGACATTGTCTAGTGTCTGGTATAAACGAATCCACACTTAGTTTTGACCCAAAAAAAATTTGGAGACAAGAAAAATCGTAAGGCAGGGAGAGGTGGACAGTTGCAATAACGTGCACTGATGGAGGGGGCAAGTTTGAAAGTGAATAATTAAAACAATAAAATTAGGAGAATTTTCAAACTTTTTACAAACAAACTATGGGTACAACTTGCTTGTAATATAAAGTAATAATATTTATTAAAAATGTATTTAGGTTTCTAAAAATTGCCAAACATGCCTGCTCGAACGACAAATGGCAAACTTTGGAAATCTGTGTCTCATAAAATATTTTAATCATTATTACATAACTTGCAGACATTATTTTACTAATATATGGCTATTATTGAAAAAATAAATAAGGTATCTGAGTGACACAATAGTTACAATATATTTAGGCAAACATGGGAAAAAAATCAAACAAAGAAAAATTCCAATGCGAATAAAAAAAAAACACCACCTTCGATTTTTTAAAATTTGGGTACCCTGTTATACTCTATTTCGGCATTCATTTCTATTAAAAACATGTTGCATCATTGCACTGTGAAAGAAGAAACAACTCCCCAAAGTAGGGTCCTTTTTCAAAGCCTACCCTTAGCAGTGTCCTATACAAGAAGTGACTCTGAGTTCCAGTTTCATGAAACTTGCACAAATCTTTTATATACATTTATTCAGATGAGGTCATTGATAAAAAGAGCAATCGGTCACACAGTAAAAGGGAGGAGAAACTATATACAGCATTTTACATAAGCGTACAAAGTGGTATCATATTAGAGACTAATGATTTGAGAAAAGATGATGCAGTGTGAAGTTGTACCTTCCGGTATATTTTACATCTAGAGTAAAATAAATAACTTTACTTCCACACACAAAAACAAAGATATAATAGTAAGATATTTAGGTTGGCTGTGTATTTACGATTACAAACAATTTCAGGTGACGGATGCCATAGTGCCTAACTGGAGCAGCTTCGATGCTCTCGGTGTATGAATGAATCGTGGCAAGCCGATATATTTTATCCTGCTCGAGGATAACATTTTGGGATTTTTTTTATAGTGATCAGATAAAAATTATTAGTAACCACCAACAAAAACAGTAGGTTAAATACCCCGTGAAGAAAAATGTGATAAATAAGATGTCCCTGCATTCAAAATGAGCAGTCCTTGGGAAATCAAATTCGGCACTTTACGCTAAGGTTTTCCTCGCTGTACCCATTTAATAAAGTTGCTTCCAAGCAGATCCGACTGTCCGTGCTACATATACGTCACAGGTCCCTTCTGTTGATGACTTGCTGAGCCGCCACGCGTGCCAAGACTGAATGCCAGGGAAGGCGCGCACCGTCAGCGAACAACCTCATTTTCGTTCAGATATACAAGATGCACGCCTTTCAGTTTCTTTGATAGAACGCTCACCATTGTCCTGGCCATATGAATTGCGCTTACTGAACGTTCTCTCAGGTTGTTCAGCGTGGCCTGGTGCTTCACGAGTCCGCCAACTCCGTCACATGCATTTTTCCCATGTCCAGATGCAGAAAATAACCACTGGGCTTGTGGGCAATCGTCCTTTGCAAATTGGTGAAGCTGGTAGCGATTCTTGAAATGACTGGCGGCGCCGTCACTTACGTACTTCACGTACGAGTATACCGCAACGTTGTCTTCAACCCACTCCTTCACTTTTTCTAGAGCCAAGCAAGCGTGAGCGGCGTCGTGACACAGGTCCTCACTGATGATGGCAAAGCTGTTTGTAGATTTTCTTGTCGTCACTACACATGTAAATATCGAAACTTGTTTTTTTTTCCAGTGATATGCTTGCACTTCGTCAGGAAGCACGATGGTCCAGTTTTCAGCAAAGTCAAAATGAAAGACAATGCTCCCGCGTTGCATGCACTGTTTTTCATCGTAGATCCCTTTACCTTGCGTTTGCCGGATATGGTTGTGAAGTACCCAACTTCCAACCGTCACTTGGATGACTTTTAGGAAAGTCTCAGGTTCCAAAGTTTTTTTCACAAGGTCGCCGGACTCCCATGTTGCAAGCACAATCTCTTCATCCTCCGGGATATCAAGTTCCTGGAGTGTAAGAAACTGGCCTTTTGGGCAGTGATCACAGTCTCCTTGAACGCACAGTTCTGTTGCTGGGTCTCACAGAAATGCCGAGTTCATTTCACCAGTGTTGAATGTTGAGCCTGTAACGTTCTCTAGAGCGGCAATACAAAGATAATAATTGGCGCAGCGCACACAAACGCACACTTCCTGGTGTGTAATACATTGGACCCATCTAGGGCGTCACGAATAAAATTTCGTTAGCCCAACGCCGGAATCGGGATGCTTGTCTTTGTATATACGGAAGGCCTCTCGTATTGAGCGTGTCATGAAGCGCTTTGGCACGAACGTTTTCTCTCCGTTGAGCATGACAGAGATGACGTCCTTCTGGTTGGGACTTTGGCGCGAACATTGTAGCTCGTCTTTCGTGAAGTACTCTGGGGCAGCAGACAGGTTCTCAGGGCTCACCTTGCACCTCGTGTAAGGATCCGGCTCATACCACACGCCATGCTTTTCCTTGAGTTTTCGGGATTTACTGATGAGGTACATTGAGGCCTGTGGAATCATCTTTTGAACCTCATTCTTCGTCAGTGTTGACGGCAGGAGTGTAAGCAGTTGACAACGTTCCCGGAGAGAGGTGGCGGTTTCAAAGGCCTGCCGAAAGTTGTCCACCCACTCAGTGCATGTGGAGCATGTTGGTTCGGACGACCCCGATGGTGCGTCCCTGTCGTACGCAATACGTAGCCTTGAGCCTATATTCTTGACAGCAACCTGCTCCAGTTCTGTCTGCTTTCTCTTGACATAGGCAGGCCTGTCCCGACTTCTTACGACGCTTGGTTGTCTCAGCGGCGACACATCTGTAGGTAGTATGCTGCGATTTAGATCTTCAATTGCTTCTTCAGCTGGCACAAATATGTCAGGGCACTGCTCTGAGCTTCGCATCGAGATCTCCTTAGTGATGTGCATGAAGCAATGGTAGCACAGGTAGTCCGTCGCACTCACTTTGGTGGAACAGTCAGGCGGAAGAATTTGCTTCAACGAGTTTAGGTCCAACTCGCCAACACTTCGAAAATTCCGCTGCTTTGGTATAGTCTTTTTGTGTTTGCAAAAGTAATCTGCACAAAACACTCGTTCGGAGCTCCAGGACGTCTTCATAATGTATGCATAAATAATAGAAATTAAACCCCAACTGATGGCATATAATTGCCAAGTGAAAGAACTACTGGGTGCACAAGTGACAAGTCCGAGGCTGAGGAGCTCACTCACTGCAAACGTACATTTGAAAAGAGAGGTCACAACTGAGGCTGTCGGCAAAGCTTGATCCACGTCAAAGGAAGAAAGAGGGAAAGTCTCCAGACAAAAAATTGTGGTCAGCGGCCTTCGAAAAAGACTTTCCGGAATCGCACTGTCGTCCCTCCACGCGCTGATATGAAAGCACCCGAGCTTCTACCACGTGGTTCATGACACAGCCTGAGCCATGTCGGCGACCGGTTCGCGAGGGGTTGGCGGTGGGGTTACGTCGATGGTCACTCGGATTAGCCCTTGCTGTACTGAGCTACCGCCTGCGGTGCCTTATCGCCGGCTGGTGTCAACAACGAGAACACACACACCCTGTCTACACCAAAACTACAAGCGTTCACCGCACACGCGTCGCCGCCGCTTTTAAGCTTTTGTGAAATTGCTTTCTTTTGCCGCGGAGAACCGCCTTATCTTAACTACGCGCCTGAAATCCTTCCAGGCGGGCGTACACAATATCAAGCGTTTCGAGAAATGCCCGTGGAGTAGAACTATGGGAAAATTCGGAGCCCGCGATGTCGATATCGTCGCCGTTGTGTTAGTACGCCGTCGCGTGCTGCAGTCCCCCGTTGGGGGAGGGGGGGGGGGGGCGGTCTTACTACGATAACATGGCGACAGCGTTTACACTCTATGTATTTACGCGAGGCTCCAGTATTTGGGGATAATGCTGCCGGTTGGTGTGCCCCTTTGTGCCTGATATTATCGCCCGTGACGCCAGCGAGTGAGATGGCGACAGGCATGTCTGCCCAGTAAACAGGCGTCGGCGGCCATGTTTTGCTGGTTGAAGCGAACCCCCTTGTCCTTGACAGCGAGCGGGGAAATGCGAAAAAAAGATTGTATCGGCCGTTTTGCCAGAACTATCGACGAGTGTCGTCTGCGGCTTCCGGCAACTATTTTGCCATAATCGTGAGCTTAGCGAGGAAATGATTTTTGCTAGCCACAGAACACTACCACGCAGAAAGGGAATGCTTGAACATGTTTTTGTTCTGGATATATATCAGGGATATATATGAGAGAGAGAGAGATGAAGGTAGAGCGGAAGAGGGAATAGCATATAGTGTCGCAGGAGAATAAAGTAAACAAAGTTCCTAGTGGCCGATGGCTGCATGATCTTTTCTCGGATCACTAGTCCGTAATATGATACCTCTTTGTACACAGTAGTTTCTCCTTAATTTAAGTGTGTGAACGATTTCTTTAGTTATCATTGGCCTCATCTGAATAAAAATATATAAAAGATGTTTGTTGGTTTCATGAAACTGGAACTCAGAGTCAGTTCTTGTATGAAACACTGCTAAGTGTAGGCTTTGAAAAAGGACCCTACTTTGGGGAGTTGTATCTTCTTTCTCAATAAAATGATGCAACATGTTTTTAATGGAAATGAATGCCGAAATAGAATATAACAGGTTACCTGAATTTAAAAAAAATCGAGGTTGGTGTTTTTTTTTTTTTTTTATTCGCATCGGAATTTTTCTTTGTTTGATTTTTTTTTCCATGTTTGACTAAATATATCATAACTATTGTATCACACAGATACCTTAGTTATTTTTTATATATTAGCTATATATTAGTAGAATAATATCTGCAAATTATATCATAATGATTAAATTATTTCATGAGATACAGACCTCCAAAGTTTGCCATTTGTCGTTCGAGCAGGCATGTTTGTCGATTTTTAGAAAAATAAATAAATTTTAAATAAATATGATTACTTTATATTACAAGCAAGCTATACCCATAGTTTGCGCCTAAAACGTATTAGAGTTCTCCTAATGTTATCGCTTTAGTTATTCACTCTCAAACGGGCCCCCTCCATCAGTGCGCGTTAATGCAACTGTCCACCACCTCATGTATTACGATTTTTCCTGTCCCCAAGTATTTTTTCTTGTCAAAACTAAGTTTGGATTCGCTCATACCAGACACTAGACAATAACATATAAAAACATCAGTTGATTTGAAAATGTCGACTAGCCATCCTTTGGTCGATCTTATCTGAAATCACCCTACAATAGGTTGTATATCTTTTTTGTCACATGTCTATACTATTGGCAAGAGCTGGTGTGAACGAGCACTTTCTGTTGCTTTATCCCTGCTTTGAGTGGGCAGGTGGGTGGCAATAAATTGCATGAATCTTCAAATTTAACAATAAAGATAGCTGTTTTCTCTCAGCTCATATCACTGCCATTTGTGGAAATGCAACTTCATGAGTCCTACCATGCGGGCACTGCAAAACAAGCCACAAGTATTTAAAACAATTACTTTATTAGAAATTAATGTGATACATATTGGTTCAAAAGCATGCTCCAGATTATCACAGGGGTTCTATCACAAACACTAAACAAATAACATCATAAGAAACAATACTAATACACATAACTGGTATAACTATTAGACAAGAACGAAAATAAATTACAATGACAAGTTTTGTGAAGGCTTGCTTTGCCTGCTTGATGTTGAGGATTGAATTAGAATTTAAAAAAAATTACAACAAGTTTCCTAAAAGCTTTGTTTGCCTACTTGCTGTTTTTTCAAAGCTTTGTTTTTCTTTTTGCAGTTTCTTCTTCTATGGTTTGAATCCTCATATCAACAGATGCACAAAAAAAATCTAACAGAAGTTTAGATACACAATGGAACACACAAACCTTTGTATTATAGCTGGAATATTCACCAAACACATATGGGAAACATTAAAAGAGTAACCAATATTGGTAATTCTTTTTCCCCGTTCTAGCAATGTGCTCAAAGTGCTGTCACAACTTTCACAGCTCTTACCGAAATCTTTGTATTTTTTTTACCCATGAGGGTGCTCAAACACAAAAAGTGTGCTTCGTTGATTCCCCCCACATACTTACCTTTCTATGCTCAGTACATGGCTAATACCCGAGAGATTCCTGCTGAAAAGTCCAGGATGTCGATTGATAGGTCCTCGCAGACAACGCACATGCTGCCAGACGTCCATGGGTGCTTTCCAGTGAAAAGTACCGCCGGGTTCCCGAAAGTCTTTACTGGGTGGGTCCTGGGAAAAAAAAGCCAATGATAAGAAATAAGTTCTGGAAGTCAGACGAAGTTGTAGGTGAGCAAAGTAAAATTGTCGAGGGCGTGTTAAGTGCCCGCAGTGTCATAGATGGAAAGTCCATGCAACAGGGTGAAGGCAAGTGAGGCAGACGCCCATTGCTGCCTTTCTATATTTCGCTTTCCCCAATTCTCACTTGATTGTGAAGCATTTCGTACGGTGGAACTAGTGCATCAGGGTGTCTACCAAATTACTGATTTCAAATTCCTCGACTTTTCTCAAATTTCCCTTGACTATTTTGATAAAAACTTCCTGAAAACTTCTGGGTCAAAGGATCATAATTCGGAAACATTCTTCAGCATAGTCGTGCCCATGTGCAACCATCAAGCTTTGTTTCGTATCGCCGTTCCACTCTCAGTGGTCATTTTCCCTGATGAAGCCAACTTTTTGACGATTTCCCTGAGAATTTCAGGTTGGTAGACACGCTGATGATGTATGAGGTTACAGATGGACACCATAAAAAATTATTTTAGCCATCAGGAGGAACCTAAAATATTCCCATGGAGAGAGATAGAGAGTGGAGGGGCGGGGGAGGCTGCTGCTGCTATTGTCTGCTTTTTCTTTTAAAAGAATATCAATTTAAGGCTCAAAGGGAACGTAAATAATAAATCAGTAAGTGTACTCAGAGCACTTGAAGCACAAGGGGCACGGTTCCTACTGAGGAAAGAGGGGAGGATACCACGTCTAGCTGAACCTGTACTGCAGCACCCTGCATAATCTAGTTGCTAGGCAAGACTGGGGCTTATCTACTGAGAGTGTCTAGTACAGTCAAAGAAAGCATTATAAAATTCTTTGCTGGGCAAGGTGCTTCGTGGCTGCAATGAAAGAAAAGAGTACATTAAGGCAGGGACAAGAAAGGAAGGGAAGACTTTTTTTCTGAATAAACTAGTTGGTAGTGAGCGCTTGTTTCTTCCTTTCTCGTCCCCGTCTTATTGTGCTCCCTTTTGAGTTGTAACGAAAGCAAGCCACGATGGAATTTAGAGAGGGCTTAAAGCTTGCTTTAACATCTGTGCGCATGCGAGGGAATGCTTCATGTACAAGGCCTACAAGGTAGTAATCATTACAATTTCCATCATCACTCATCAACAATGAAAAAATTAGTACATAATGCATCTCTGCACTACAAAGTATCATATAACTTTTCATGTGATGTACCTATATAGGCATCTTTTGCTTGCAGAAATGGCGGGACACTAAAACTAATAGTAATTTGTTTATCATCTTTGCTTAGATAAATGTTTTTGAAGTTTGGCAGGAAAGACCCGCCTTCCAACATGAGCCCGAATCTGGTCTTTGGTTTGTCTTGAAGTCATGGCCAAGTACTTTTAATAAAATATTGAAATAACCAGTTGAGAAGACAGCAGATGATACTTATCTCACTTGGTCTCCAGCTTTAAAAAAAAATATGTTTACAGATTGGCATAGCGAAGAAACCCTTTCAAACACATTTATCTTAAACAACCATAGTTACATCTGATTTATCTTCAACATGAGTAGTTACATCTACCACGCAAACGGCACGGCTTTCCTCTGCTCTTGTCCCTTCCCCCATCTTGTTTTCTTTTGCAAAGATCGGCATTGATAAGAATAGCAAACTGAGCTTGTTAGTGGTTGTCCGCACCAATTTAATCATAACAGTCTAACCCTCTTTTTTAAGAATGCAAACAAAACGATGCTCTCCCACTGAAAAAAAAGGAGTAAAGTGGATTAGAGTATGACCATAGCACCTCTATACTCACAAAGCCTGCCAGTTCGACGACGGAGTCATAGAGTGCCTGGTCACAGATTTGGAACGTGAGGATTTGGTAGCACAGAGCATTAAAGAGCCATTCCTCGGGGAACCTGGACGTCAGCACACAGCTTTTGCAGTGGCGAGGACCCAAAACATACTTTTTTCGTGTTTCGCGTCCGCTGCAGCGAGACTCTTCTCCATTGTATGCCACTCCACCTTTTCTATTTCGGCGACCGCTCCTCGTGGCAATCTGCCAGGTTTCGTCAGTATAAAGGAGGCTATGATACGACATAAACTGTTGCTCTGTAGCGGGGCGCCATCCTGCTGTGTAATCTTTGGGCAGCCCCTTTGTCCACAGAACTCTGAGAATGTAGAGATTATCTATCCTACCTGTGACATTATCTGCAACTCACAAATTTCAGTGCTGCATTGGATTGTTTAAGCAAGGCATGCAAGTGAGTCATGTTTTTTTTTATCCGCAAAACTTTCAAAAGGCCGAATAGTTTACCTCGGCAAAAACTGCACGGTTCGGGGCACAGCCACGCAGGCGGCAAGGCGTTGACACCAAGAGGTCCCGTTCTCTTTCCCTCGCTGGCTGTTGTGGTACCCTTGTCTCCGTCGACTGAAAGGAAAGTCCCTTCAGTGTCGTGCATACTTTAGCCTCCACTGAAGCAAAATGGATTCCATATGAACCTACTTGCCATTAAAGACCAAAGTTCACTTCTTCACTCTTATTTTCTACCGACCTAATACAATGGTTTGTTAACAGGAACACCGCCGTTAACTAGAAAACTCATTCGTAATGCAAGTCCTACGTAGTAAGGAATCATGTTCAAGGTCTAATTAAACAACAAGCATGGGCACTAAAGACACCCTCTTACATGGGTGGGCATTAGTGGGCCCGATTTGGCTAACATTTGCGAGGCCTAGCTTGACAACATAATAAATAACATTGTTTCTGGTCACATTATTTTTTTTTAGATGCCTTGGCATTAGTTCTGACCTTGGACTGGTTTTGAGCGCACCAATATCATGTTTGCAACTTTGCCATGGGAATCACGAAGTTCTTTCAAAACTAAATAGCAAGCCTTAAAATAAAATAACAAAAAAGTTGTACAGATGCACGAATATAATTACCATTGTCTATGCCCTACCTGCTGGCACCTGTTTCCAGAAAAATCAACGAATACCAAAGTAATGCACATAATATACATCGTGAAGAGGCCTGCCGAGAACCTGATGAAATGCCAAGAACGCATGAACTGTTAAGTTTTCCGTTCACTGCATGGTTCTCTAAAGGCCCGTTCACACTCTTGCGACCTCTTAAAACTGGGTTCCTTAAAACCTCTTACAACGGGTGGATAGATGGATGAATCCGGCTGAGCCCTTTGGATCGGACGGTAGCTTATGCCACCTAGCCATTTTGTTTCACCATTTAAGCTTAGAATATTTATATGTGAAATCTATATTCACTCCGCACCGCAAAGAAAGTGGGGCTATGAAACCCCTTTCCATCAGTTAATAAGAAAATACCTAGTTTTCTCTCGCTTTCTGCCACCATTCGCTTAATCTTTGCTTGGTAATCTCTACAGTCTTGAAATCCACTCTCCCTTCGCTTCTCTAAAACCCAATGACTTTATTAAATTCATGTTGTCTTCAGTAGGCATAGGGTGAAGCCCTTTACAGTATATTATCAAGTGCTCAGCCGTCTCGTCCTCCTCTCCACAAGCAGTGCACACTGTATCCATTTCCAGGTACCTCGCTCTGTATGTTCTGGTTCGCAGAATACCCGTCCTCACCTCAAACAACGAGCTTCCCGTAGAGTTGTCATAAATGCTTTCTTTGGCAATAACTGTTTTGTTTAATCTATAGCTTTCCAGAGCCGTCTTTGTCTGCATTCCGTCTAGCCACCGATCTCTTTCTGTGGCCTTAACTTTCTTCTTAACTGAGACCTGCTCTTCCGTATCTCCACTATAGCCTAAAAACTTTCCTCTTATTTTCCTAGTGCGCTGTCTCCACCTTGTGTCTATACTACTCATGCATAAATAGCTGAAAACCTTTCGTGCCCATTGGTCCCTATCCATTTGCCTCGACCGATCCTCAAATTCTATCTTGCTCACCACTTCCCTACTCTCAAAAGACGCCCATCCATGTCTCCTTGTACTCCCTGGTTTGGCGTTTTGTAATGTGCCCCCAAAGCAAGCCTACCTACTCCGCGCTGTTTTATTTCTAGTCTTGCATCTACTTCGGATTTCATGCATAGCACTGCGTTTCCAAAAGTCAAGCCAGGCACCATGACCCCTTTTCAAATCTCTCTCACCACCTCATACCTGTTGTAATTCCAAAGTGCTCTATTTTTCATTACAGCTGCATTTCTGTTGCCCTCACCTATTATATACTTTTCATGCTCACTGAGATATTCTGCACCATCACGTGTCCATACTCCTAGATACTTGTATTTACTAGCTCTCTTAACTGTAATATTCTGTATTTTCAGCCTCTCAACTTCATCACAGTTAAAAATCATGACCGCTGATTTTTCACTACTGAATTCTAAACCTAATTCCTCTTCTTCCTTACCACAGATGCTCATTAATTCCTGCAACTCTGTCCTGTTGTTAGCCATTAGTACAATATCATCCGCATACATCAATCCCGGTAAGGATTGCTGAATTTTTTGGCCTAGTTTACTGTACAAAAGGTCGAATCCAAGCCTACTCTTCTCTAGTCTATCCTCCAATCCTCTCGAATACAACATAAACAGCAAAGGCGTTAATGGGCACCCCTGCCTAAGGCCTCATCTTACCTCTATTTCCCCTGTCGCCTTTCCTTCCCATGTTATAATCACCTTATTATCTTTGTAAATGTTCCTTAATAGGGCTGTTAGTCCTTAATCTAGGTTTAAGCTCTCCTGTATGTCCCACAGGTTCCTTTGGTTCACATTGTCATAGCCACCCTTGATATCCAGAAATGCCAGCCAGAGCTGTCTTTTGTTTTTGAACTATTTCTATACACTGTGTTAGAGAAAATATATTGTCCTCTAACCTTCTTTCTTTCCGAAACCCGTTCTGTAACTCGCCCAGTGTGCCCTCGCAATCTACCCATTCCTCCAGTCTGTTCTTTATAATCTGCATTACCAACCTGTAAATAACTGGTGTCACGGTTATGGGACGATAATTCCTAATATCAGAATTATCTCCCTTTCCCTTATATATCATACTCATCCTACTAAGCCTCCCTTTTCCTTATATATCATACTCATTCTACTAAACCTCCATTCATCTGGAATATTTCCTTTTGTTATCATAGTGCTCACTACATCCCTTAGTTTTGCCTTAGATTTAGGACCCAAATTCTTCACAAGCTTGATTGGGATCCCATCTGTGCCTGTCGACGTGCCACTAGGGACTCTTCGTTCTGCCTTTTCCCAAACTCTTTGTCCAAAATCCGCGATATCACAAGCTGGACTGCTATTTCCTTCGGTTCTCCCATCTTCTACATGTACCCGTTCCCGAAATATCTCCTCTATCACTACACCTATATATCGTACCGCATCATCTCCCTCTAATTGATCTCTCTGATGCGAGAGTATGAACCTCTGTCTAGCTTGCGTCGTTTCACCGAGTGAGTTCAAGTGCTCCCAAAACTTCTTAGCTGCGTTTCTATCTTTCTTGCTTACATTACTCATCCATTCCTCACCCTTTCTCTGAATTTTCGCATTGATCAAACTGGATGCCTCTCGGCGACAAGTTATAAAAGTGTCCCATTTTCTCTTTACTTCCGTTTCTGAATCCCCACTGCGCTTAGAATACCTGTGTTCACTAGAGGCTTCTTGACGTTTTTGTATCGCTTGCTTCACTTCTTTGTCCCACCAGCTTTTGGTCTATGTCCTTGCTTCCCCTTTCGTTTACTCTGAACTTTGTCTAGTTCCAGAGCAAAAAACCTGGTTAGGCTCTCATAGGTCCAATCTGTATACCGTTGCCCCGAAACTGCTTCCTCTATTCTTTCAGTAACTATTTCCAACTCTTTGTCGCTGCAGAAAGTTTGCTTTGAATAATGTTGTCTAGTTTCAGCATTTACTTCTCTGGCAAAATTCAGCTTAAGGCCAACATGAGCCCGAATCTGGTCTTTGGTTTGTTTTAAGTCATGGCCAAGTACTCGTAATAAAATATTTAAATAACCAGTTGAGAAGACAGCGATGATACTTGTGTCACTCGGTCTCCAGCTTTAAAAACAATATGTTTACAGATTGGCATAGCGACGACACCCTTTCAAACAGATTTATCTCAAACAACCATAGTTACATGTGATTTATCTTTAGCATGAGTAGTTACATCGACCACGCAAACGGCACAACTTTCCTCCGGTGTTGTACCTTCCTCTATCTTTTCTTTTGCGAAGATTGGAATTGATAAGAATAGCGTAGGCCCTGACGACAGCAAACAGAGCTTGTTAGTGGTTGTCCACACGAATTTAATCATAACAGTCTAAACCTCTTTTTTAAAAATGCAAACAAAACGATGACCTCCCCATGAAAAAAAAAAGGAGTAAAGTGGATTAGAGTATGATTATAGCGCCTCTAAACTCACAAAGCCTGCCAGTTCGACGACGGAGTCATAGAGTGCCTGGTCACAAATTTTGGAGTGTGGGGATTTGGTAGCACAGAGCATTAAAGAGCCATTCCTCGCGGAATCTGGACGTCAGCACACAGCTTTTGCAGTGGCGAGGACCCAAAACATACTTTTTTCGTGTTTCGCGTCCGCTACGGCGAGACTCTTCTCCGTTGTATGCCACTTCACCTTTTCCATTTCGGCGACCGCTTCTCGTGGCAATCTGCCAGGTTTCGTCAGTATAAAGGGGGCTATGGTACGACATATACTGGTGCTCTGTAGCGGGGCACCATCCTGCTGGGTAATCTTTGGGCAGCCCCTTTGTCTACAGAACTCCGAGAATGTAGAGGTTATCTATACTGCCTGTGACATTATCTGCAATTCACAAATTTCAGTGCTGCAATGGATTGTTTACAGCAAGGCATGCAAGTGAGTCATGTTTTTTTCTTTATCCGCAAAAACGCAAAACTTTCAAATGGCCCAATTGTTTACCTCGGTAAAAACTGCACGGCTCGGGGCACAGCCACGCAGGCGGCAAGGCGTTCCCGAAGGAAAAATCTATCAATGTAACCCTGCTTGGCAGTCAATGTTTTCTAGTGGACCGCTGACTGTGCCTAACTGTACGTCAAACATGTCTGATTGGCCAACAAGTTACTCTGACCGACAGTCAAACTCCAGTCAGACTCCACTTGTCGGCTTTCTGATGGCTTCCTACTGGCAGTCGTCCGCCGCGAAATGCCATCAAGATGTCTTGGTGGCGATTCTGATTGTACATCGATTGGCTCTGACTGCACGTCAAGAAGCTTTGACGTGCAGACAGACGTACGGTCAAAGGACGTAAAGTGCGTTCGGATACCACTATTTCGTCAAATCTATGAATACGAAAAATAGTCCACGCACAAGAAAACGATTTCGGGACGTGAGCCCATAAAACCGCTGATGTTAGAGATATGACACGCAGCCGACCGACAGCCTTGATCAGAAGCCCGCCGAAACGCCGAAAACGCCACTTCGCTGACTTCACTTCGCCCATAGAGGCTTCGCCGAGCTTTCATGAACGATCGCTCTCGACTCGTTTTGTTTGCCCGCTTGCTCCAACCTGTCGATCCTGCCCGGGCTCTACAGTGTTTTATGTTTTAGAATAGGGAGTTTTAGAATAGCGCACGCTAAAGCTTTGCGCACGCAAAGAATAGCGTCGTCGCCACTGCGCATGTTCCGAACGCAAACCAGGTTTTGCGCTTTGCGTGCGCAATTTTAGCTTGCGCTATTTCTCGAAAATAGCGTGCGTACGCAAAGAACCTTTGCGCTTCTCCAAGGAGGATTCATGATGAGAAGTTGGCTAAAGCCAAGACGAGCAGAGTTAAGCGAAAATGGCGACTTCCAGGATTATGTCGGCGGCTGCTGGGGCAGCGTCGTGAGTGCGACGTCGGCGGCATCCTCGCGACTGCGATTTTCAATACGAGACGAAATTGTACTCGGTTTGGCAACGATCACCGGCAACTTGATGCTTGCGACGCGCGAACACTTCTCGGCGAAGGTACGATGTGCGAAGGTCAGTACACGAGACCTCTCTTGCCGAGGCGACGCAAGCGGGCACGACGGGTCAACCGCTCGCGTCGCATTCTCGTGTTTAAACAAATCTAAAATCGTACTCTGGACCAAAAAACTTGTTTCTCTCTAAGGTTACAGAATTTCGTGTGCGAAATAAAAATTGTGATTGTATCTTGGTGGCGTCGCAAGCGCGAGATGCTTGGGCTTTTGCGTCGCGACGGAAAAACGCTATTCTAAAACACTCTCGCGTCGCGGGCGCTAATGCAAGCGCTAAATTTAGCGCTAGCGTGCGCTAAAATTGCGTACGTTATTCTAAAACTCCCTAATTTCTACTCGACAAGACCCAGCCTGTTGTGAGTTCCGACGATGTAAGGGACTTTAGCGGTGTAGTTGAAGACGACAAGGTGTACCAGGTCTACTGGGCCGGAGACGCGCGAACAAAAGGATCGTTCTACGGCGCGAAAGTACTCTACATGGCAGGTGAGTAGAACTGAAGTACGGCGAGTGATGTACGAGTGCTTTGCATAACATGCGGAAGTCTTAACTGCATTTGCAACCGAAGCATCTCGTATGAAACGGATGGTGAAATCTAGTTCTCTAAGAAACGGCGTAGCATAGCGGTTACGGTGTCCGCTTTGTACGCAAGTAATCGCGGGTTCGATCCGCGGGCTTTTTTTTTTCGTTTTTTTTTCTCGAAAATTTTGTTTTATCGAGGCATTTGGCGATATTTATGAGTGCGTATAGCTTTACTCTTATATAAATGCTGTCCTTGTTGATGAGATTCCCTTGGCAGTGGCAATCAGACGTCATCTGATGGACCATCAGATGACGTCTGATGGTCCATCACGTTCCACCAAGGCTGCTGACTGGCAGTCAGTGTCCCAAATTACGTACCTTCATGGAATTTTCAATAGGGTTGACGCCAAGAGGTCCCGTTCTCTTTCCCTTGCTGGCTCTTGTGGTACCCTTGTCTGCGTCGACTGAAAGGAAAGTCCCTTCAGTGTCATGCATACTTGAGCCTCCACTGAAGCAAAAATGATTCCATATGAACCTACTTGCCATTAAAGACTAAAGTTCACTTCACTCTTATTTTCTACCTACCTAATACAATGGTTTGTTAACAGGAACACCACCGTTAACTAGAAAACTCGTTCGTAATGCAAGTCCTACATAGTAAGGAACCATGTTCAAGGTCTAATTAAACAACAAGCATGGGCACTAAAGACACCCTCCTACATGGGTGGGTACTAGTGGACGTGATTTGGCTAATATTTGCAAGGCCTAGCTTGACAACTTAATAAATGACATTGTTTCTGGTCACATTATTTTTTTTTAGATGCCTTGGCATTAGTTCTGACCTTGGACTGGTTTTGAGCATACCAATATAATGTTTGCAACTTCGCCATGGGAACCACGAAGTTCTTTCAAAACTAAATATCAAGCTTTAAAATAAAATAACAAAAAAAGTTGTACAGATGCACGAATATAATTACGATTGTCTATGCCCGTACCTGCTGGCACCCGTTTCCAGAAAAATCAACAAATACCAAAGTAATGCATATATTATAGACGCTTTGCAGCAGCTGTGCATGGACGCCGCCATAACTGACCTTCCGTTTTTGTTTACTCTTATTTCGTTTATTTCACTTCTTTATTACCATAGCAGGCCAGGTTATTTCCATATTAGACTCAAATGTGTCCTTTTCTAAAGCATCGGCCTTCGTAGAGGATCGCCAACTACCGTTTCAGTTGCTCGGCATCTCGGTAAGACAAGAGAAGGTCAGCAATGGCGGCTGTAATTTGGCGCGTGTGCAAAGCGTCTATACATCGTGAAGAGGCCTGCCGACAACCTGATGAAATGCCAAGAACGCATGAACTGTTAAGTTTTCCGTTCACTGCATGGTTCTCTAAAGGCCCGCTTACACCCTTGCGACCTCTTAAAATTGGGTTCCTTAAAACCTCTTGCAACGAGAGGACACACTGGCACCATCTATTGGGTAGCAGTGTAAACTCGGCGGTCCGGCATATTTACTATTTCTCTTGAGCATTATCCTTTCTTTCTTGGCTCGAAACACTTTTGTCAACGTTATAAACAAGCCTTTCCTACAGGTATTACACACGTTTGACCTCGGAAATTCCGCGAAACCTTCGCTCTTGTAAAATGTAGTTCCAGGGTCAACGCATAGATGGTGTCGGAATGCCCCCAGTATGTACCCTCGTCCTAAGAACTTTTAAGAAGTTTTAACAGATCTCGTCTCTCTCGGTCGTACTCTGTTACAAGAGTGTGAACGGGCCTTAAGACTCAAGTTTTTGCCAACTGTGTTCATTTTCTTTAATCTTGGAAAGTGCTTCCAAAATAGCAGTGCCCATGTATCCTCCCGAAGTTGCTGGTGCATGCTTGGGACACCCTCGGAAGCTTCTGCCGTTGACATTGGAAACCTGTGGACGCACACATACTGCGGTTCCATCCTCCAGCCAAGGCTACCCGCTTGCACTTGCACAGCTTTTGCAGTTAGTTCATGCTGAGGCGAGACGAGGTATAGTGGCATTTGCACATTCAAGATATCAAAACCCACCACATGTCACTCCAAGCGGCATGATGATGATACCCAAGAGCTATTTCGCGTATGGTCTATAAAACCTATATAATGCACGATGCTGAACCTTCCGAGTTCTACATAGTTTAGAGCTGGGAACGCGGACATGCAGCAAGGCACGCACCTGCAGTTGCATCCACTTTGACAGGTGTAATGGGCTTCCCTCCCACGGCGCCATACTTTGTCAAGCCCTAAAGGTTGGCCTGTCACACTCATATTGACCAGATCCTCGCCCTTGCAGAGGCACCGGGACAACAGGATCAGCAGAGCGAGTCGAACTTGGCCTTGCCTATGGCCCTGTCAAATTTTTCTTCTGGTCGGGAAACCCCGCCTCGGAGGTAACGCTGCAAGTGTAAACATAATCATAAATAAATAGGTGATCAAGCAAGTTTCAGTACAGGTATAGTGCCTGGACGTATTCTCCACTGGTGCAATTGCCATCTTGTTCCTCCCATGTATTAAGAATTGTCCCAAGGAAGCAACAATGATGTTACAAAACCCAAAGTGTCATGCTGCCGAAAGTCTGCAGTTGGTCTTTACACCTCTAGTGAATAAGACAAGCAGGCACAAGTGCAGCTGTCATCATGGCGTCCCAACTTGTTACTGTGAAGTGACGGTGGACTGTCGAGGCACCGTAAAGAATGGTGCAGCAAACACACCGGATGACTAACCCCACCTAAACCCCCTTGACGAGTTTGTGCTAGTTTCGTAAGTGGCATCAAAGCGCCTGAGCAGGAGGCCCGTGCAGGACTTGGAAGCAAATGGCAGTGTAGCCCTGAAATGAGAGGCACTTGGAAGTGAGTGGCAGCACGGTACTCACTCGTGGCACGTGTCTCTCGCTTTCAGACAATTAAGGCTGGACCGCATGTAAGCGATTTAGTGAGCAACAAGACGAGCATCGGCAACAGCGACGGAGATTTCTCACTGTAGCGTGTAACACTGCTCGGTCCTTGAATTACTAGATAACGTCGCTCATCACATTGGTCGCTTGCTCCAGTTGCTTTCATGCAGTGTGCCTCATCGTGCGGCTGACCGATAGCAAAAAGGGTCGCCATCGCTTGTCCCGTCGCTCCCTTCATAGTTGTCAGCACTTGCAAAAATGTGAAGTGTGAAATTTATGTAGGGCTTTGTCCATGCCGGCTTTCAGACTGCTGGCAGAACTTTGGGTTTCAGTGAAATACGACCACATGGTTTCTCACTCTGCTTATGTACTGAGGAGGAAAGCTGACGAGGAAGTAGTTGAAAAATCAGTTCATGATCTCTTCAAGAAAGTTGTTTGAAACACCTCATTTTCTGTTTTTTTTTTTGGCTGTCTACAGTGCCGTCCGACGGCACTCCACCCGTGCCTACAAGTGCCGTCCGAAAGAAAGTCGAACAGCACATGTATCCCTGGGGGAGCTCGTTAACCAACCCCCCACATACATTCATGCCGCCTCGCGGCAACAGTATGCGGCTGCTAATTACAAAACTATTAACCTGCTTGGCCCCGTTGCACATGACGCCTCGCAGCGTCCAGCCCCTCTGTCCCATACCGAGCCCCGCTGTCCCCCATGTACCTCCGGAAAGGGACGCCCATACCATTTTGTTAAAGGGGCCCTGCAATCATATTTAAGCGCCTACCTTCTTTGCGGTTTCCACGTCTCTTGGGGTTCGGGCAAGCCAGCGGGCACGGAGAGAGTAACTAAATATCAGTGAGTCATATTTTAACCGGAAGATGCGGAAACCTCTTCCATTTACGAGGGCGACCGGCATCGCCGAAAGCGCGCAATATGTGACGTCATTGGTCCTGGGCTTACCACTGGTCAGAGCCGCTAAAAGCTTTTTTTTAGTCGAAATACAAAATATAAGTGTCGCGAACCGTTTTAGTTATGTATGAAAGTAGTTTTTGTTTGGTAATTTAGATCAGAAAAGAAACAAATGCAGTTTATAAAGTATGGAAACAAGAAAAGACTCGTCGACAAACCCGCCACCAAGCGGCGGAAAAAACGGCGCATACTAGAAAAGGCTTGTGGGGTGAGGCTCCGACAAACAGCGAGCGTAGAAAGGTCCCGGATGTGCGCGGCGGCGCTGCGGTCGTATACCGGATCGAGGATTCGACCGGTTCCGAGCGTTCCCAAGGCTTTCAGCACGGGCTTGGCTGGCGATTTGGCTGTTTGGCGGTATGGCAGCGCGAAGTGGCTCCCGTTCTGAACTGATCTTTACACCGTGTTTGCTGTAGTTTGTGGCCAATGAAGTGTTATGCCCAATGAGTCCTTAATCGCGCAGCAAATGCAATGCAAGCCGCCCTGGCCACCCGCCTCATACAGCCTATCCACAATATGCTTTAGTGGCGCCCTCTCGAGCGGTCGACACGGAGTGCAGCAGCCGTGAGTGGTCGATGAGCTCACTATCCCTCCTCTAGTTCACGGCCACTCAAGCCAGGACCTACGACGTCATGAAAGAGGTTATTTTTTGTTTGTTTTTGTAATTCTAAATTGCCTATAACTTTTAAAATAAAGCGAAATTGGAGAAAAGATTAAGTTACTACGTTCAGTGCGCTCAAGTTCGGTGCAAATTAAAAACCAGTCAAAAAGTTGTTGCAGGGCCCCCTTTAAGCAAAGTTTCGTCGACAACATCCTTTTTTTTTTCCCAGCGTTAATGGTAAAAAGAAATGACGTAAATATCGCCAAATGCCTCGACAAAACAAAATGTTCGAGAAAAAGATTTTAAAAAGTAAGCCCACATTGTGGATCGAATCGGGGTCCGCTGCCTATGAGGCGAGCTATGCTACAATTTCCAATAAGCTACGCTACAACTTCGAAAATCTCGTTTTGACAATTCGCTTTACATTAGACATTCGGACGGCACTTGAAGACGTGAGTGGAGTGCCACTGCAAGGCACGTGAACGTTCTGCAAGAGTGCCGTCGGGCGGTACTCGACACTACATTATATATATACCGGGTGTTTTTACGAAGACTTTCAAAACTCCTAAAAATTAGGGCGATTGAAAAAAGAAGAAGCTCTCTTCGGGAACAAACTACCAGCCACGGCGGACGGCAGGAAATGCCAAAAACCTACTAATTATCCAGATAATTTATTAAAACTTGTTAATTAACTTTTTAATTAGGGGAAAGTGACATATAGTTCCAATTAGAAATTTGCTGAGCGTTATCGAAAACCACTAAATCAGTCATTTTCAGAAAGACTTTGGGCGCCTGAGACGAGTAGTAGCGCACTAAAGTTGCCACACGTGGAGCAGGTACAAGGCTAGCGGTTGCGATAAGGCGCCAGCGCCATATTTCCGTCTCTTATAAGAGCTTCAGCCTTGTATGTACCTGCTCCGCGAGTTGTAATTTTAGTGCGCTACTACTCTTCTCAAGCGCTTAAAGTCTTTTTGAAAATGACTGGTTTAGTGGTTTTCGATAACGTTCAGCAACTTTCTAATTGGAATCATATGTCTATTTCCACTAATTAAAAAGTTAATTAACAAGTTTTAATTAATTATCTGGCTAATTAGTAGGTTTTTGGCCATTCCTGCCGTCCGCCGTGGCTCGTAGTTTGTTCCCGAACAGAGTTTCTTCTTTTTTCAATCGCCCTAATTTTTAGAATTTTTGAAAGTCTTGGCAAATACACCCGGTGTATCTTTTTTTAATTACTCAATGCGCGTTTTTTTCCACAACCTTCACAATACACTACAGCCAGAGGGATACCAAATAACTGCAACATATACAGCATTTTGTATAAAAAGTTTGTGCCCTAGTCAAAAGAGACCTCTTCGAAAGCGACATCAACAATGCAGAGAAACGAACCTGATTTCGAACACCCGCAGTGAAAGCAAACGGGGTCCAAATACGAGCGCCAGCACATAATGGGTACCATAGCAGTCATGGGTTCCGCGAAACACACCCCCTAGTTAGGTGGTACAGTACCACAGCCGTACAAAGGCGCCACCCGATTTGTAGAACTCGCCTTGTCCACCGATCTACGAGATAAAGCTCCCGATACACTCACGAAGTCCCGTCCCCCCCTCCGGCTTCGTTGGGACATTCGCCTCTGTGTGCGTTCCCGCAATCTGACTGCTCGCTCAGTGACAGGCCGTGGTGACAGGTCGGTTGCGGGACTTCCTCGGGAAAAGCTCGAAGGTCATCCCATGCGCAAAGCACGTGTGCGACAAGGAGCCCCACACGTTCGCCGCGTTCGCCGTCACGCTTCCTGCACACACACACAAGGACACTTCACAAACGCTCCGAAAAGAAAGCACTGAAAAAGCCAAGCGAATAGACGAGTACTCACCAAGTAGACACATAACCCACAGCTCGGTCCATGGGCACGGCGACATCTGAGACACTTTTTTTGTTTTTCGGAGAACGTTCTTCGAAGGCACTAAAGGCCTGAAACTGCCCGAAAGTTTGCAGCTTGCTTTGTTTTTTATTTTGGTTACGCTGGCGAAGGCATCGCGGCCGACGCGGCGACGTTCGCTGGTTACGACGAAACTCATTTGACGCAACGTGAATGTTTCTGTTTTAATCGACATACATTAGAACTTTTAAACGTAAAAAAAATTTGTTTAAACATTTATCTAATTGTTTGTAATGAAGTATGTTGGTTATGTACTAAACTGAACCTTGGCCTGTCTCAGCTTCGTCGTATACTAAACTGTATTTTGGCCTGGCTCAGCTTGGTTTTATTTCAACATGGCGGCGACAATCGTTGCGTGCTGTGTTGTGCTTAGGGGTGTCGCGAACTTTTGTCGAACCAGATTTTTTGGTCGCACTTTCGGGGTTCGACTGGGTCGAACCGGTCGACGAACCTTCGAACTTTTCACCAGATTCGACCGGTTCGGCTTTGTGGACAGTGTGGCCAAACCTTTATACAAGCATGTCTAGGTTTGGAAAAAAAAATTTTATGCAAAGGGTTATTTTATATTGTGAACAGTTGCAATTAAAAGAAACTAATTATAATCACTGAAGAAGTTAATAACTTAATTTTTAGTACTGTATTAACTGAAATAGCCAATCAGTGCTGCAATTAATTCATCTCTTAGCCATTATCATCCAATCCGAAGCCAACTGGCCAGCCTGTCGCGCATGCGCACACGAGTCGAACCTCAATAGAAGGTTCGTCGAACTTTCCACCAAAAGTTCGAAAAAGTCGAACCTGGTCGACCTCGAACCGCGGCCGGTTCGCGACACCCCTAGTTGTGCTCAACCTATTTTCTGTGCATTGGTCGTCCTGTTAGCCACCTCCTGCAATCCACATCAGCCGCAAGCATGCTGTCGGAGTATTGTGTGCCCGCCGGAAAGAATATACACACCCGTATTCACCAGGCGCGACTAACTAGCGCCGTTTTAAGGTTAGTAGCACGACTAAGTAGTCGCGAGCTAAACAAGAAATCCGCGACTAACAAGCGATTATGTTCTGCGGTATTCACGAGCGCCGATTTGCTCTGTGCGAGCGGGCGACTATCTAGTCAGGAGTTACACGGCGGAAGTGACGTCAGCGGCCTTATCACGCATGCGCTCAGGCCCTACCGGAAAAAAAATACCGGATGTCAACAACGCGACGCGCACAGTTGACATCCGGTTGTCGAGTTTTGCCGACAGAATCCAGTTCAATCCAATCCGACATCAGCCGTCGCGCCAATTTGGTCAGGTGTTTTGGTCGTGCTTTGTTTCGTGCGTGATGGGTTCGTCCACCGTTCGTTCGTCCTCGGCTCAGAAGCAAAAAAGACCGCGAGGTGAATACTGGGACCAGACGGAGAAGTTAAGGCTCTTGGATCTGATTCTACCTTACGTTGCTGTCATCGAGGACAAGTCGAACGACCACGAAGTCAACGTACAAAAAAAGAAGGCCTGGCAAGTAATTGATTCAAACTTCAGAGCGGAGTCGACAACGAAAGTTCGCGACCTCGATCGTATCAAGGAGCAATGCAGACGCATGAAGCTGACAGCAAAAAAGAATTAGCGGGATTACTCCAAAGAACTCTCGAGGACGGGAGGTGGTGCACCACCGAAGGAGCCATCCGCCGTGGACACCGCGATAAAAGACGCTCTCCCTCACGAATTTGTTAGAGACACGAGTGCTTACGACGACGACGTGGAAATGGACGGAGAAACGTGAGTTCATCGAGTTATTTTACTTCGTCCTTATAATAAATGGGAAAACCTACTTTTTCACTTTTTTTTTAGAACGACCGCACCAGAGCAACGTTTCGACTGCGTCCAAGAAGATTGTGTATTGGTGGAAGAGGCCACACTGGAGCACGTACCTACACCAGTGGAGTTGCTGCTAAGCACGTATGTCCTACTTTTGGGTGTATTTAGAATATAAATAATAAATAAATATTTTTCTTATCAAACTTTATTACACAGAATTCAAAATTGGCTAGCTATTTTCATTTCTTGATATTTCCCACAAAAATGATGATGACGCATATGGAAGAGTAAAAGAATTTCACCAGTGCACACAAAAAGACGATTACATCCTTACCCCCCCCCCCCCCCCCCAAAAAAAAAAAAATTATGAAGATGCGAACCTTTAGTGGATTTGTTAGCTGCGAACAATAACTAACCAAGTATGGGTGCTAGCCAAGCAAGAAAAAGCGTGAATCTTGTAATAGAGGTTACTGTACTACCTGCAGCCAAGTGCCTGCGCCGGAACACCTTGATGAACCGGAAGAGGTGCTGCTGAACACGTGAGTATGCTGATGCAGATGCTATTACCTGACAGGGAACATATCTGATGCAGGCTGAATGTGAAATAGAGTGAATGTGAAATAGGGTATCTATCTTCGGTAAGGAAACAAAACAAAACAAAACAACCTGTATTGAAGTGAGTGCTCAGTATCTTGACTTTCTTCTAGAGGTTGTGTGATGTCCGAAGTAACCTCACTAGTTTTCCTGTGGAAAATCATATTTTTGAGTTTTTAGCTTAATCTTTGCAGCAAATTTGCTAAATTTCTAAGCAAAGCATGGAAGTAGAAGCTGGTAGAGAAACTTGAATTTTGTCTTGAGAGTACCGGTCTAATTAATCAATGATGGTACCTAGTCTTAATGCATATGTGTGTGGGGTTTCTACTGTGTTGTGCTGTGCATATAAGAAACTTAACAGTGCATCATCACTCAGTGAACGTCCAGTGCGCCGCCTGTAAAACCACTGCACTATTGTGCGTTGAGTGACTTACTTCCTTGTGCTGTGCTTAGTCAGGTATGTCCAACTTGTGCGAGCTTCAATGTGTGCATTGAGTGCTCCCCCTAGACCTGAAACTGTTCCCTGTTTTCTTCCTTTTTCTTGCCCAAGCAAGCCTACCACAAAAGTTACCGGTCTCACCTTATTGTTCTATTTCCGTAATAACAGAAATACCTTAAAGAATCTTTTGAGCTCCAGAATGGCTGAATACGTTTGCTAGTCATTTAGTTAAAGGTAATTTATCATTCCTAGATCTTAAATCTATTGCTTTTCAGCCTGATATGCACCAACATGCCCAGGATAGTGTGACCGAGTCATGACATAATAATCAGATATGTCTTTAACTATGTGGAATGCAGCCGACCATCCAACCTTAATTTACCTCCTGCTGGATCCTTGACTGTAAGAAGGAACAACGGTACTGCCACTGCAATGCAGCGACGTGCTGGGATCAGGCATCACAGAAGGTGTGCATTCTTGTACTCGTTGCAAAACTCCGCATTAGGGAGTGAATATTGAGTACGCTAAAAATAATGTTGTCATATAAAACCTATGGTGACACTATTCTTTGCATACACAAAACGCTTGCGTATGCTATACTAAATCTCTCTAGTACATCGCAGACAATACTTTTACAGGAGCGGCAGTTGGGTTGCTCTAGGGCAAAAGATTTGTCTTGAAGCATTATACGCCTAAATTTTGGGGAAAAAAAGAGGGCCTTGGAGCTCTTACTTTCAAACATTCCTTGGGTGACATGGTTCCCCCAAAAACCTTTCCCAGGTTTCAGTTACCTCAAGCCACAGGAGCAGCTAATTATATCACTTTTATTGAATTTCCACCGCTGAAGTGACTTGCATTTTTTGTAAAACACTTTTGTGAGTGCAAACACGTTTTCTCTTGCTTCGGCAGCCAGGTCTCCGTGGCAGTGCAACAAAGCGTATTGAGCTCGTAGCTGACTGCTATAATGAAAAATTACAGTAGCAGATGCAGTTCGACCAGCAACAACACGATCTCCAAATGAAGATTTTACAGCAACAATTCAAGAGGGAGGTCCAGCAGCAACAATTCCTGGAAGAGCAAAACAAGCTTCAGCTGAGTGTGCTTAGCGAACAGTTAAAATACTGGCAGCGAAAAAATCAGACAATGCTAGCACAGGACTAAAACAACCGTGATGGCTTGTGAGAGAAAAAAACATCTTTGTCACATAACTTCTTTCCAGGCCGTGTTTTATTTTGGCAACAGGCACGTGTCTGTTTCGGTCTAAAACTTGGACAACACTACCTAGGTCATGCATAAGACGTGTGACAAGAATGCTTTTGTTTACAAGCCACCAGAAATGTGTGATGTCCGTAGTGTTAACTTTGGTGGTACTCTATTTCTTCAACAAACATGTGCTTTTTTATTTTTTATTTTTACTTCAGTCGCTTGTCAGCGCTTCTGTATTATGTGGTAGTGTAGTCGATACTGCACGACATGCACCTAATACCCCAAGTTAGTAGTTGTACTGCACTAGTACATTGTTCACGCCAGGGTGTCGCCATGCTTCTAAGGCAGACCAACTTCTCTTCGTCTAAACATTTATTTTGCTTGTTTTTCACTGCGTTGGCCGTGCTCTTTTCATGTTTTTCCCCACTAGGTTTACATTTGTTTCATGTACCTGAAGAAAAATGGGTTTGTATGAACTGCGACCTGAATGCAGTTCCACTTGGAGGATCCTCGGGAGTTTCATCACTTTCGGAACTGGTGTCACTTGAATCGCTTGATTCGTAGTCCGTGTCAGAGTCTGAACTAAAATCATCCTCATCTCAAAAGAAAAAAGTGTAGGCCGCATTGAGACGAGTTTAAAGTATGGATGTCTATTCCATTCATATTATGCAATCTTATTACCGTTGTGGTCCTTGGCAATGTTGAAGAGCACACATGCCGCTACTATCACAGCCTTTGTTGTGTCTAAGGAGATTTCAAGTTTTCGGATAAGGCACCTGAACTTGTTTTTCAGTTGCCCGATCACTCTTTCAATGGCATTCCTTGTAGATTTGTGTCGTGTGTTGTACTCTTCTTCTGGACTATCCGGCCGTGCACCGAGGACTGGTGTCAAGAGATGCTGACTGCACGTATATCCGTTGTCCCCAGTAGGAGGCCTGTCACTTTCTGTGTGTAAATAAGTATAAACTGCATAAACATTAAAATATGTTCACAAAAGGGATATGTGTCTTTTTTCAGAGTGATTGAATCCCAATATTTATTATTTTTTAAGGCTGGGCAGTAATGAGGCTACTATGTACCACTTTAGAATGTTTGCGAACAATAATCGTAGCAAACACTAGCTTACCCCCTCTTGAAACTTCTCCCGAAGGGCACATTCCTCCCAGATCCTTGAATCGTGAGCACTACCACGCCACCGTGCCACTACGTTGGTTATTTTCTCCTTAGCATCACAAACCAGCTGGAAAGGAAAATGCAGTGTTGTACGTAACATACTCTTCTTAAGTTGCCCCACCGAAAATACTTTTTAGGGTGGGTTGATAGTTTTCAAATAATTTAAAAAGCCAATATTTGGTACACTAACCTATCAATACCTTTTGCAAGTATGTTGTACTCAATTGCTACATTGGTCGCAAGATACCCCCACATTTTTCATCGGAAGGTGGCAAAGTAAAAATATGACTAATTGCAGTGCTTTGCGACCACAGGCTTTTTTTTCTTTTTTTTTTAGACACTCTTGGGCCGAGATGCAGCACCTACCTCTGAGGTAGGTACTGCATCTCGGTAAACAAATGTGCCGCCTCAGTGTAAGCAGACACACGTCTCTTGGCGGGGCAGGACACCAAAGACATCTGCTGGCCGTTCAATTGTCGCTTTGCACGCCCCAAAGCGTTAGACACAGCCTAGATTCTGAAGCAGGAATGCCTGTAAGCGAGCACCAGGGTAAGTATACAAAGCCAGGGTGGAATGACGTATTCCTTATAGGCTCATAGCCAGGAAGCACTGCCACAAAACACTGGTAAAAGCCTATAGTAAACTGATGTTCTATTTCCTAGGAATCTGGAAAGAAAGGTGAAGTGACAAGGCACCTTTCTTTCGAAAGCTCTAAAAAGTTTTTACTGGTTAGTGATTTAAATATATTCTACTTGAATACTTTTTTGAGAGATGAGTATTAGGTAGTTGATGTTTTGCCTGGTACTCACTTATTTAACTTAAATACTCTTTTTGGATATCGTTTTGAATGTCCACAAAAACGTAATGAATTTGCTAGCGTACTAGGAAAGGTGGAAATAAATTTGTTAGCTAACTCACTTGAACGTTTAGGGCATGGAACTTCTTCCTGCAGATGTACAAAGCCTGCATTGGCCCTCCTGGATTCTTTATCCGTATGTGAGTGCCGTCGATAAGCCCAACCACAGAGGGAAACCCGTATCGTTCGAAGAAGAGCTGGATCGTGGAGCGCTGCTCCCTGCGGTTTTCAGGAAAGTGCACAAACTGGGCGCGTCTTCGCGCGAGAGCCCGAGAGACCCGACCTACGATCCGCGACTGGGTGGGCTGGCTGAAGCCGTGGATGTCTCCAGCGCCGTCTTGATAGCTGCCTTTCGCAAAAAAGCGGAGGGCGCTGAGAACTTGAAGCTCCGGCGAGATTGCGTTGTTCACCGAAGTTTCGTTGAGGTCTGACCGAAGCAGGTTCACAACAAACATCACAGTCTCCTTCCTCAGTTTGTACCGCCTTTTGAAATTGTCGTCGCTCCATATAATGAATGGGTTCTGCCGGTCGCGTACCGTACGGGGCATCACGCGAAGCGCTTGCACTTGGGAAAGCTCTTCGAGCTCGAGAAGATTTCGCAGGTCGGCCATATTTGCCCCTAAACGCCTACTAGTCGCCCGCTAAACTAGCCCTACCCCATGACTAAGATTTGTTAGTCAACTTCTTAGTCGCACGGGGTGACTAGGCCCTAAACAAGACCGGTGAATACCAAGCGCTCACTTAGCGGCGACTATCGCTCGCCACGTGATCATTTTAGTCGATGACGTCGCTAGTCAGTGGTTAAACAGGCGCTACTCGCGCCTGGTGAATACGGGTGACAGTCTTCTCGGAAGCAAGGCTGCTACTAGGGCTGCTTCGATCGTGGCTTGGACGTCGTCGGCTCCCACGAACCGCTTCCGCGAGCCTCACGTCGTTTGCTTGGTTCCTTTACGTTTCCGGCGATGAATCCCCCAGCCTTGGCCTTGGCCTCATCTCTATAGGACCTAGCTGGTGAAAAGCAATCTACGACAACGCGGCGTCTTTGGAATGCGATTGCTACGATCAGTGGCTCTTAAAACCTCAGTGATCCTTCTTCAATTGTGAGCTCTGTGTGTGTGTGTAGGCGTTGTAAAGAGAGCTCTTCGGTGTGAGCGCTCTTACCTTCACAGTGTGCAAACTCTTCGAATGGTTCAACAGGCGGCGCTGCGAGACGCGAGCCTTCGGCGTTGCTTCAACTCGCAGTGCGGTGGTGTGGTTCTCAAAATGGGCACTTATACTCATTTTCATACATAGCGTGCATACCTGTCAAAGGTACTGAAATGGTGCGGATGAAAATACAGAAAAAAAAATGTGTTCCTGGGCGCGTTTCGTGGACGAGTGGTGGGCTGCTCTGGTGATACCGACGTCTCGGCGGCAGTGGTTCAAACCCACTAAACGCGCAGTTTTTTTGTTTCTTTTTAGCCTTTTTTTGTGCAAGGTTTTGCGCATTGCCGAACTGCATTATTTCGATTCCTCCTTTCTTCTTGCTATTTATTTGTAAGTCGCCGAGAGGCTACATTTCTACCATCTGCCCTGCCGCTTTGCAAGTGTTATTTGCCTGCAGCACCGAGTTATATTTTTTTCGTGCAGCGTGGAATGAGGAATCTCACTGATAGCAGCCTTGCCCCAAAATTTATAATAGGACGTTAATCGACAATAGTTGTGGCCTGAACAGCTTATTTTGAAATAGCTGTCAAGGGTAGGAATCCCCCTCTCGGGGTACTTGCGATGCACCTTGAGGCGAATGGCGTTGTGTGTGAATTCGGCATGCTTGACAGTCCCCGTGCTCGAAACTTCTACATGGCGAGGTCTCCGCTTCGGGGACGCCAGCTTGCCAGATAGACACTGCGCCTTGTACTTCGCGACAGTACGGGCGCACACTCCGGTGTTGTTACTGACCGTCTCCCGGACTTCACGACCGACTTCTCCGGGAAACGCGTTCTTGTACTCGCGTACACGTTGGCGATCACGTGCTTGCACTCTTTCAAGGTCTGCGCACAACGAATCTTTGAAAATATCCGAGCAGGAGAGGTACTTGAGCTTGTTGCGTAAGACGCCATCTTCTTAAAACCAGCCAGTGCCACACAACCCGAAAACCCGCAGCTGCTGCCGCACGGACAAAAACGAAAACAATTTAAAGTAGTTTACATTATCGTTTCCTTTTTATTGAAACAAATTTGTGCTCCGTCGAAATCATAACACCACTATCAGTTTCTAGATCCAAGGAGGCACCTTTTTCGACTTTTTTATAAGTGTTTTCGCAGGGGACGCACTATTTTATGGGGTGAACGTGGACACGGTCGGCGATGCAAACCGGTGCGCTAGCTTTGACTGCGTTGCATGCTAGAGTCTTGAATAAGCTGCTGCACCTTCACTCGCTCCCATAGACGCACCCCACGACAGTTCTAGAAATATGTAAAATGCAGACGCAGGATTCGGTTTCGAATAATGTGCACGACGCGAAACTTGTTGAATCTCGTATAAAACGAATTCTCAAAACGAGTACTCGCAGGTGTAGCTATGTGGAAAGGTGCCCGCTTCTTACGGAGCGAACCCAGGTTCGATGCAAAAAATAAACATACGTTTTTTTTTTTTTGTTTTTTTTTTTTACAATTATTCTTGAGAAAAATGAATGCCGACGAAACTTTGTGCATTATTTTTTTTTCCTTTCCTTTTTAATTTTTTTTTTGCACAATTATTGAAAATAAAATGTCGACAAAGCTTTGAACTAAATGGTGTCGGACTTCCTTTCTAGAGGTGCATAGGGAAACAGCGGGGCTTGGGTTGCGGGATGGACGCCGCGAAGCAGCATTCATACTTTTTTTCTTCGGTAGGGCAAATGCAGCTGACCTGTGATTCCCGTTGAGAAGGGGAAGAGTCAAAACAGAGTCACACGAAATATTGACTCTCTAAGAGAGTCGTGAAGTGTCAAAGAGAGTCATGGAAGCAGTGACTCCCTTTGGACTCCTTTTTTTCTAAGACTAGTAAAAATCGAACCCAACATATTTTTACATTCGTCTGCGTTGCCTTCTACCACTCTACCTCACCCTTCTTCTCGTTTTTCTGTCTCTAGCACTGTCATATATCTTGTTAGCTAACCCTGAACTTTCTCTATCGCGTCATTATACATCCGTGGATGCTCTGCTGGCACGGTTACGGTGTTCGAGTGTGTCGAAGCACAGAAACCCGGAAGCATTGAACCAAGGCATGTCACTTTACCCTGGCAAGTCCTTAGATATATATATCCCAAGTGTCCCGCTAATATTCCAAAAGGGCCTTGCAACCGCAAGACTTTGCGTTTGCCCAAGTACATGACGGTGATCAAAGACTCCAGGAGAGCAGCCTTGGTTCACAATGTTTTAATGCAACCCGAACCTTGCGGGACATTCTATCTTTTGGAATCTTACGAAAGTTCTAAGCAGAATATTGTAAAGAGTAATTTCAGGTGAATATTTTTAATCGTATAATAAACGCACAGCCTTTAAACGGCAGTGATACAGTATCATTTAACACTGCTTAAGAGTCAGGAAAATATACGTTATTTCTAAAAACCGACATATTTGTTCCATATGGTCCAAGTGACCATTTTGGGAAGCTCTTGAATTTTTGGGAAGCGGAAAGCGAAAACGTAGTGTTATAAAGAAGAGTTTCATGAGATTCCTAGCACATACCTCTACCTCGTTTATGTATGTACTATTTTTATGAATAATTTTCATTCATCGGGAACCTTTTAAAATGCAAATTATTCGACCCTGTAAAGATATCATTCCGTCAACACTGCGAGCACTGAGGCCAAAGCTTTAAAACACGCATAGCCAAATCATTTTTGTGGGACGCTTGTAGCGTCGTTAACATGTATACTCTACGTGGAGCCTCCTATCAATGAAAAAAAGGGTATGTCTCGCAATAAGGGTCATGTAGGGCAATGTCCCGCTTCTTAAACGTCTTGCTCTACAGCTTTGTTGACGAACTCTCCTTACCTGCATCTTCAGTGCTGAGGAGAAAGTCTGCGACACCAGTCGCGATGGTGTTCCAACTTCGTGTCCACGAGCTGTCGTTGTAGATATCCGCTTTTAAGTCATCGGACAGAACACAGTTGGTGGCCATGGCTATTTCTGCCAAACTCATTAAGCCCAGCAATATAATCCCCGACCTGGTGCGAAGAGTCATCCCTAACGCCTGCGTTCAAATAAAAATATATTTTAGGCCTCAATCTTGTAATCATGTTTACGATCACTATTTTGGAGCCCGATTCACATATAGTGGCTGCAGTGCATTTTGTACTGCAATCTTAATCGAAAAACTCGGCGTCTGCGCTAGGAAAGCGCGAACGTTTACGGAATTTTTATTGAGATGTTGCGTGGTAGCTGATGAAATTGTGAGGCATAGCTCCCCTTCTGTTCCCAGTCAAAAAATACACCAGACAGGTCTTGTGTGTTCTAGTGTCTTCCTGTGTTAACTCCACACCTTCCTAAAATTTTCCTATGTCCATGCCAACCACCTTAGTGTGTTTTGGTGCGCACACCGCACCAGACGTCCTCCTGTGCCCATCTGGCAAACTTAGTGTATTTTGGTGTTCACACTACACCAGCCTATTGTACCTTGATGTGAGCACAATAGCAGCATAGTTGTTTGTTAGTGCACACTACACCAGACTAGCGTATTTTGATGTGTATATCTGCCCAGCTTATGTTCCCTCTCAGATAGGTGCAGTGCAGACAGAGGCATTGGCACGAGAGCGTGACTTTGGAAAGTGTAAACTATGCGCGAGGTCTAGCAAAAGCATTCCTAAAAAAATTAATAAAAATGAGAAGCCTTCCTCCCCACTCGTTCAGCTATGACAAGCGACCACGTGATATGAAGTTGATTATATGCCGCCAAAGTTTATCATAGCAACAGGGTGGGGTTTGCAAAGCACAGGGCACCCGCTGCCGAAGCCGCACAGAGTTGGCCAATCATTGGCCAATTGCTGAAAATGGTCCTTTGGCAAGTGGCCAGACGGTAGCCAGCCATTGGGCGATGACAAGTCTTTCTCTGGCCACTGGCCATCAGCCATCGGCCAAGTATTGTCCGATGCCTGATGGCCAGTCGACCATCGGCCAGTGCGCATCTGCCAAGCACAGGCCGATGAATGGCTACTCTTTGGCCATTGAGCAAAAGACCATTACCAGCCATCGACCAAAGCTTGGTCAATGTCTGTGCTGCTTGGGTAAGTTCCAAACATCATTAAGGTTCGGCTATTCCCGTCACTGCAAGGATTGGGCACGAAGCACTACCCCAATGCATGTCGAGGCATTGATTGTCACGAGCTGAAATCGGGTGCTCAAATTGTCATCGTGTCCAGCGTACGATCTTCATTTAAATATGGTCACTGCAGCTATCACACAGCTTGATAACAAACTCCTGGACATTGCATTATTGAAAATGACAACAAAGGGAACCCTGCAACTTCGTCATCAACTTTTGCGAAGGAGAGACTGAAAGGAAACGTCCGCTTTTATCCTCAAAATTACGTGGCGGCGAAGACGCTATTCGGCCAGTGGCGTTGCAAACCAGCGTACCTAGGTCCACTATCGCCAATAAGCCTGAGGAAAGTGATAAACACTCCTACCCAGTATCTTCGCACAGTCATTTCAGAGCCCCTTCTCCATTAAAATTCCGGTGTGCCAAGTGTTCACCTCACTGAGTATGCTTGTTGCTCTCTTGCTTTGCTGCATCACATCGTCCTCGATCGCCTCGTGTCGTGGCCATCACATTGTCCTCGATCGCCTCGTGCCGTGCTGCATCACGTCGTCCTCGATCGTCACGTGCCGTGGCCATTATCATCATCCCACAAGCGACGCTTTTGCCTGGCTTTGATTGGTCGGCTCAGACGACCTACGAAGCTGCCACCCTACAGCGAGACACCTCAACGGTGTTTAAAATGATTGTCGCCCACCAGAGACGCGAGGTTTATGACCAAGTGTTCACCTCACTGAGTTGGCTTTTTGCTCTCTTATAGGTGAGTCGACAAATTTTGTTTGTCGTTTCCATCACTCTCCGAGTATCTGTGGCCGCAAAGCTCTGTCAAGTGTTGTACTACTATGGACGTAGATTTGTCTACGTGCAAGATATGCGTTAGTTGTTTTTTCTCGCGTAAAAGATATCGCGCCTTCGACCATCCGCGTCGCAACTTTCTCTTTGTGAAATTCCTGTGTCCTTGTGCGGAAATACTACTCTTACTGTCCTTGTGTTGCGCCTAACTTTTGCTTCGTGCAGGAGATGTTGAAACTAGAACAGGACCTGATGATAAGATTGACCAAATTCTTGCGAATGTTAATCAGGTCATGACATCGGACAAAACGTATCAGAAGGAAACTTCAGCTGTGCTTGCAGTCAACAATGCAGGAATAACTGACATCTCAAAGCGCGTGTCGATTCTGGAGCAATCTCTTTGCGAGGTTACCAAGCTCAGAGGCGATGTCAAGTCCCTTGACCAGATTGTTTCGACTAATCAAACTGAAATGTGTGCCCTCACCTACAGGTAAAGTGGGTTGGAAAGTATCGTTGATGGTTGTCGACGACCTGAACAATCGCCTACGAAGAAACAATGTTATAGTGAAAGGTCTACCTGAACTTGAGCGTGAAACCTGGAACGACGTGGAAAACAAGGTCAGATCATTCTTTTTAACCCACTTAAATATTAACCCCGGCGAAAATGAGCGCGCATACCGCATCGGCCAGCATAGGGCTGGATCCTCTCGTCCGATTGTTTTAAATTTTTTTAACTTTAAAAGCAAGTCCGAGGTTCAGCAAAATGCTTACAAGCTAAAAAATTTGGAGTCATCGAAAGTCTGGAATGAAGACGACTTTTCACGTGGATTGTGACTTGCCCGCAAGAAACGCCGTGAATTCGCAAAAGTAAATCGAGGTGCGAGCAAAGTTCGGCTATCATACAAACTCATACTAAACGATGTTAATTGCACCTGCGATGCAAATACTGATCAGGTTGTTTGTATTTCCAGAGATAATTTGCACGATCCCAGCACGTGACAAGAAGTAAATCCAGTTCATGCTGCGCTACAAAGATTGGTTCCCTTTCCTTTCTCATAGCCAACTCTCGAAGTTTGCTTTCAAAGCAGGACGTAGTGCTTCCTTGCATCGATGCATGCTCTGTTAATGTCCTGTTACGGACCGAAACTGGCTTTCTTCGAATATTGCAGGCTCAGAGTTGTCTTTTTCTAATTTGTTCACTTTTTATCGCAAGAATCGACCCGGTGCCTGGGGAGGCGCAGTAATAGTCGCTATTAGAAACAGCGGCTCATCCTCCGTTATCTCCTTTAACAGCACGCTTGATATTTTGTGGGTCACCATAAAGTTGGAGTTTCAGACATGCGTAGTTGGCGTATGCTACTGTTCTCCGAGCTCTCCGGTCGGCTTTCTTGGGGGCCTCACAAAAGTTATCGACGAGGTCCAATATAGATTCCCTAACTGTCCTCTCATGTTGGTCGGAAATTTCAACTATCATGGCATTGACTGGGGGCCTGTGTTGTATCTGATGAATGTGCAAAGAAAAGTGAGTGCCGTAAGTTACTTGATATGGCCAATTACTTTCATATGAAGCCAAAAATGAAAGCCGTTTACAACTCCGTGTAATGCCGAATTCGAGCGCAGCTCTTCAGGAGGAGGAGGGGAGGGTACTGAGGGGAAGGTATACCCCTCCTTTTCACCTCCTCATCCTGTCTGCTACTCCTCCCTCCGAGCAGCGTGGCCGTCGCTTCACGAGGGTCACGTGACGTCACCGGGGTCCCGTGACCTCACAGGGGTCACGAGACCTTTCTGAGGTCACGTGACGATGACGATGAGGTCATCACGATGACGTCATCGTCATCATCGTGATGATGTCACGAGTGGCGTCATGTGGGACCTCGTCGTGATGACGTCAACGTCACAAATGACGTCATCATTGGTGACGTCATCGTCATCGTCACTGATGACATCACTGGCATCGGCATCGTCACTGATGGATTCATCGGCATAGGCATCGGCACTGATGACGTTATCAGTGACGTCACCAGTGACGTCACGCGTCCCATGATGCACCGCGCGGTTACGCCGACGCCGACGGCGACGCCCCTCAAGCCCCAAGCGCCTAAGAGCTGCGTTCTAATAATTAGTGCTCCTACTCTTGGAGATGCTGTATTAGACTTAGTTTTTACAACACCCAGGACACGCTAGTGTACCAAATCGGCCAAATTAGCGATCATCATGCTATACATTTTGACTTCTTTCTGGCTGTTAATAAGCGGAACTCAATAAGAAAAGATATATTTGACTACAAGAGAGTTGATTCAGAAACGCGTAGCAGAGACAAGAGAGTCTATGCAACGCGGATTTTCCAGTACATTTCGTAGTAAATTTGATGAACTGTCTGTGAATGAAAATCGGGCACTTCTTCGGGAAAGACTATTGAAGGTTCAATCCCTATGTTTTCCGACTTTAAAAATCGCTCCAAGCTTGCACAAGCCCTGGTTTACGACTACTATTAAACGATCAATTAAAAAAAAAAAAGAAACGTTTGTACAGGAGTGCCCTTCACTCAGACTCAGAACATGCCTGGACCGTTGATAAAGCTTACTCAATTATATGTAAAAAAAAAAAGTCAGTCAAATATTTTATGACGAGGATGTCTCAAACATGCTTAGAACTGATGAAAAAAAATTGTAAAGGAAGTAATCCTAGATCTTCACCAGTATTGCCAAGCGTTTCTTGTGATGAGGGGTCTTTTATGGGCCCACGCCAATTGGCCGCTGGGTTTAACACCTTTTTAGCAGTGTCTTCACTTAGGAGGAGGACTTCCCTCAGCCAGTAGTTTTGCCCTCTCATGCGGAATGTATTATGCATGACATTGTTATCACCAGTCACGGGGCCGAGTATGTCATTGATCGTTTGAACGCTAACTCCAGCCCGGGCCCTGATGGAATATCAGCCAAACTCCGGAAATTAACCAAACACGCATCTGAAGATGATTGTAAACCTGAGACTGGGGCATAGAAGAGAACACAACAGAATGTAGAACAAGAGGAGGCAACGTTTGAGACGTTGCCTCCTTTTTTCTACCTTCTGTTGAGTTCTCTTCTATGCCCCAGTCTCAGGTTTACAATCATGTTCAACTTACACCAGCTCGCCTGCACTCTGACTATCTTTTCGTTAAACGCATCTGAGTTCTACTGGGTAGGCTGTTTCAACAATACCTCGCCTCTGGCGAAATTCCAGACGACTGGAAACTGGCCCAAGTGATCCCCATTTTCAAGTCTGGTGAAAAGAATTCTTTCAACAACTGCAGGTCTATTTCGCTAACCTGCGTGGCATGCAACCTCATGGAACATATACTTTAATCCCAGGTTATGACTCATCTATCTAGTAACAACCTCATCTTTCCGAACCAGCATGGCTTCCAACGCAAGCATTCTTGTAAACCCAGCTGTTTGATTTAATTTATGACCTTAATATTTCTGTTCATTCCTCACGTCCCGTTGATGCTGCGTTTATCGATTTCGCGAAAGCTTTTGACCGCCCCCCCCCCCCAACAGATTGATATATAAATTGGTACTATTAATATAAACGAATTAGTTGTTGGATAGATAGCGAGCTTTTTATCAAATTGGTCTCAATCTGTTGTGATTAATAAACATGTCTCCTCTCCCACACTGGTTAAGTTTGGCGTCCCACAAGGTTCGCGTCTTGGTCCGTTATTGCTTTTTCTATATATAAATGACCTTCCAGCTAACATTCAGTCCACCATACGGCTTTTCGCGGATGATTGCGTCATTTATCGCCCCATATCCACTCTTCTAGATGTGTGCGTACTCCAGCGCGACATTGAAATAATCAGCCAATGGTGTATCTTTTGGTTGATGCAAATCGACATTACGAAAACAAAGTCTCTGACTGTCACCATCAAATTAAATGTTGGTCGCCATGCTTACGCAATTGGAGAGAACCAGATTGAAAATGTCACATCAATCAAATATCTCGCGTCCACCTCTCAGCTAACCTATCATGGAACCTTCATATTGAGCTTATCATCAACAAAGAGTCTAACCGCCGAATTCAGAAACCTCACTCAAACTATAGTTAAACTGAAGGGCCCCTCCACTTCCTCGAGGAAGGCGCGAGGGCCGGCGCTGGCCAATCGCGAGGACGGATCCGCCGTCGCGATTGGCCAGCGCCGGCCCTTGAGCCTTCCTCGAGGAAGTGGAGGGGCCCTTCAGTTTGAGTGTAGTTTGAGTGAGGTTTCTGAATTTGGCGGTAAAACTTTGGGATTTCTTGAACGTTCATTGTTCCAGGCTAATAAAGCAACTAAAATTCTTGCGTAAACCTCTTTCATGAGATCGCAGTTGGAGTACGCGTCCATTATTTGGAACCCTCATCAGATGTATCTAACCTAAAATATTGAGGCATTTCAAAATAAAACTGCCGGGTTCGTAGCTAAGGATTACTCCCGATATTCAAGTGTGACTAACATAAAACATACCCTCAACCTTTCGCCCCTTCATTGTCGTAGATACATTTTCCGCATGTCCTTCTTCTACAAGCTATACCATGGTCCATCTGCTTTCAAAGATTCACACATCCAGCGTCCTCATCATGTCTCATCCCGCGTAGATCACCCCTTCAAAGTACGCCCCTTTTTTGCTCGCACAAACCTATTCAGAAACTCCCCCTCCCCTCCTCGCTGTCTCCGATTGGAACAGCCTAACCAGCGATATTGTGTCGATCACCTCAGCCCAGATGCTTACCAAAGTTATAACCAATGTATAACAATGTATGTTGACTTTCCTTACCCAGTTTTTTGTAAACATTTTTGTTTTTTTCTGTTATTATATGTTGCGCCAACGTCATCTATTTGTCACTAAGTGCATTGCTTTGTCTATGATTGCCCTCCCCCAATCTAATGCCCGAAAGGATTTTTAGGGTAAATAAATAAAATAATTAAATAAATTCACCAAAAGGAATGTCTTCTCGGGTAAATCTTCGAGGCAATGTCGACTTTGTTACAAGTCTAGGTGAACGAAATTCTAAAATGAAGTGGCTGTTTTTTCTTTTGTTTGGAAAAAAAACTAGTGTCCATTTACATTTTATTTGAGGGCACTGTTATGACAATACATATTAACAACTTCTACTCAAAGCCATGTGGTTCTAAAGCCTGCCCCATGCAGGCATTTCTTTATTTCTTTATTCATCACTGTTTTTTAACCCATAATATGATTTAGCGCACCACAGTACTGAGGAATTTGCATTGCCACAGACAGGTATTGTTATTAATAGACCATTTGTTATATCCCCCAAGCCCCCGGGCCCGCGCTAAATGAATCATGAGAACGGTGTTCTAAGAAAATTGTATTGACATCATTTCACTGGAGCGCCATAAGAACCAACGACATCAAAGAATACTACAGTACAGATTTACAGGACCTTCGCTTACGGTAAGAAATCGTGTCGACCATCGTCGCAGGAACTCCTGCTCTCCAAGCACCTGAAGCTCATTTTCTAAATGCTGGACTACCATAACATACGTTTTTTAATCAGAGGGTATTGCGTCCGTATCCTACGTCCCCGCCTTATTGCGCGGCAGGGTAACCTCCATAGGACAAAGCGTCATGTGGCAAACACTAGATTCGCATAACTGTTAGGCTGACGGTGTGAAAAATAGGATAGAGAAAACACTCTCGCAGTAAGTACCGAGAACGTGGAGCTACAACACATTCATTGATTACGTGATTGTTGCTTTCTGCGTGAGTGCAGTTGGGACAGTTGTTATCAGCTACTCTGCCCCATCGCTGAAGACAGTCAGCTGTAGGCAGCACGGACCAAATTATGCGCCACTGAAAGTCGCACACTTGCGGTGGTAGCGATAAATCAAGTTGCCCCCAGGGTGTAGAGACCGCTGCTTGGACGCGGTTTGCAGGTATGGTCTGGGCCGCCAATTGCTCAGACAATCAAGACACAGTCTCCTCTTTGACGTCTAAATCCGGGGATAGGTTGCTTGCTTCTTCCTGGATTCTCACCAGCGCTTTGTAGTACGGTGCTGGTGTTTCTGCTGTCGGCCCAGCATTCTCAAGCCCCCTTGGCAGCAAATGACTCTTTAAAGGACCCAAAAAAATACATGAGCAGTGGACGGCCCAGACAGTCTACATTATCTAACACACTCTGTACGGTGCGCAGTGCTAGGAGACGGCTTGTTTTCTCAACATCTGGGATCTGGGCCAACCGCCCAGATCTCGCGACAGGCGCATTACCTGCCTGCACACAAGCTCATTCTTCTCATCCCACAGAAAACGGAAGATCATGAAATCGAGACAGGCTGTCTGAAAAAGGGACGGGAAAGCAACGCGTGCCACGTACCACACCCGTGCTAAAATCATGCACTTTAACAGGTCCACCTTGTCACACATGGGGAGTACAGAAAGGACTCGCTCTGGTCAGCTTTTCTTGGACTTCTCGCAGTAATTGGTGCCATTGTTCCCTAGATATACCACGTCTAGTAAAAGACACCCTAAAAAGTGTGAACTCCACTTTTGCTCTTAGGTTTCCAGGAAGAGGTGCCCTCGGGGAGCCCACGTTCAGCGCCTTTGTCTTCTTCGTGTTCACTCGTGCACGTTCTCTGATAGACTAGTTGCGGGGTCGACAGTCACATCTCTTCTAAAGGCTTCTGTGAAGTGTGCCACAAAATTCCCTTTCCTGTCCTGGGTGTCTTCACTAATGCTGGCATCATGCAAGAGTACAGCGCCAACACGCCTACTGGGACTTTTTGTCACTCGATCCTCGTGCGAAAATCTAAGAAAAGCCACGCTTGCTTGCGGGAAAGACTGTGCCCTCGCTACTGTTGCTGTTGTCGACATCGCTCGGAGTTCCCGAGTGTGCCGCTCTTGCAGTACATACAGGTACCTTTGCAGAAGAAGGGAGCTCGGGCCGCCATGCCGGACCATGCGAATGCGATGACGGATGTCCGCAAGGATTTGTGCCTGACGCTTGAGTTTCTCTTTTCCTGCTGCTATGTACAGAAAACGCTACCTCACCTTCAGGTCGTCCCAGGTATTTGGTGACACCGGGCACTCCGTGAGAGACTGGGCCATACCTGCCGCAAGCGCCGGCACAGTTTACTTCTCTGCGAGCAGGCTCGCGTCGAAACGCCATGTTCCTCGACCGGTTCGCCCAGGGAGCCAAAGAGTGACCCAAAAGGAAAAGTGGTCACTGACAGACACTGGCAGGTCGAGCACTTTTGCAATCTTCACCGCCGATTCTAAAGACTGTGGCACGTAACAGCGGTCAAGCCGTGTTTGCGAACTTCCTCGAGCCCAGGTAGCCACAAAGGACGCGCCATGCAGAAGGGACCACGTGTCTCTCACACCAAAACTTTCAATGAGGCCTCTTAGCTCCTTGGCGTTTTAAGTAGACCGTCCACGCCCAGGCCCACACACGTCGGTATTAGAGTCCAGCACACAAATAAAATCTCCTGCCATAAAAACAGGCCACACACACAAGAAAAGCACCTCTTGGTCGTGAAAACAGCTATTCCGTCATGTTCCATTTGCTGGTGCATAAATGTTAACTAGTCGATATTTCTGCCGTTTTGCAAAAAAAAAAAATCGAAACACAAAAAACGTCCATCTGGATCATAAATTCGAGAGTTTCCACTCAAGAATCGTGAGTTTAAAACAATTCCCACTCGGTTCATGCGGGACGGCGCGTAAGAAAAGAAGCATTCTACATTAAAGTGGGTTTTGAACGCATGCACTTGAATATATGCAGTGAAGTTTGCTTCTTGTAACAGCAAAATTCGCAACGTGTAACTTGCGCGAAAGACATTACTTCCACTTGTTTCATCAAAGAACTAAACCCGCGCACATTTAAAGCGATAATTCGTAGAGCTACCTTAAAAAAAATGTCATACCATGTTACCTGTGGTTTGCGCCTAAGTTGCATCGTCACGTTTGTCCTTTGACCTGCTGGCGGGACCGGGTGCTGACCAGCGGGGTTTCTTCAATTTGGTCACGTTGTCTCGTTCATCAGCCGATGCTTACGATACATTTTCGGTGGTTGATGAATGGCCTCGTTTGTAGTCGTGTCCGGGCGCACCTATACGATCCGCCCCGTCAGCGTTGTCCGGAGAAGGGGGGATGTCCATGATGAGTTTGTCACTTTCGTTGTCGCTCGATGTTTCCTCTTCGCTTGAGAGCTCAAGATCATGCTGCAAAAGGGATTGTTCGTTCTGTTGTAAACTTCTGCCCTGAGAACTGCAATCCGTCGCGCTGGGAAGGAGAGGAGATACCGGATCCGATGAATCGAATAGCATGATAGTGTGCACGGTAGGGGTCTGTACTTGGTCTTGCGCCTTTTTGAGAAGGGGAAGCGACTTCGTCCGGTGCAGCCTCTGCGTTCTCGGACTCAGTTGTAGGTGTCTGCCGTAGTCCGTGGCCGATGTTTGTTTCGAGGACGGGATGGGCTGAAGAGCGGGGAAGTCGTTCAGGCTTACTTCGCGAGTGACGGCACTGGCATAGCTTCGTCTTGGCGTATAGTCTACGGTCGCATGAGACGCTCTGCAGCGGCCGCAGTCAGTCGTGCACCCCTCTGTAGCGTTGCCGAATGTCGCACACCGGTTGCAGTACTCGGCTTTGCAAGTTGCCTTAAAATGCCCCTCTTGGTGGCACCTGCGGCACAGTGGTCGGATGCCCTGTAGTCGAACGTAGCCCGGTGCCCAGCAATACGCAGGAAATTGGGAACTGGGTTTGAGTCCCGCATTTCCATATGGACGTAACGAGTCCCGGTCTTGATAGTGGGATCTTCCTGGTAGACGCCAAATCCGACTTCCAGCACCTTGCCATACGGGGAGAGTGCTGCGACCAGGGCGTCATTGCTGTTGTAAGCTGGGAGAACAAACAGGTCACGGTCGTAACCTGTGGTACTACAGGAACGATTGGGACTCTTGCACCACCAGTGGTGAGTTCTTCGGCGTTGACGATTTTCGCCATTGCTGGCTTGGACGATACAGTTATCTGGAAGTGGGTGGCTCCCAGGTGCTGAATGGAGAACAATTTGGCTTTGGCGACAATGCTTGCAGCCGCATCGATGATAGCATCCATCGCCTGTCAGAGCGGTGACATTAAAGGCCTAGGCCTTCGGCTGGGAAGTTGGATGCGTTGCAGACATCCTGGGACTACCCCCCGACCGCGCAAAAGTCGGGGGTAGCGCGCACGCACCGGCAGCAAAACTGACGATACTTCGGGGTTGATGCCCTTAGTGATCGGTAATTTCGACCTTATCCTTGGCTACACAGTTTTCGAGCATAATTCGGAGTCACACTGAACAAGCGCTTAATTTACCTCAATGACCTGTCATATCGCTTTTAAAGTTTCTTCTCAATGTCAACATTTTTTATACTGTACATGCTGTCCATCCTTCAACCCGGGTGGGCTGCAAAAATCTCTTAAATTATTATCATTCTCGTATAGCTTCAAGGACGCCGATATTAAGTTAGAAATGCTAAAAATGCAATAAACAGCCCGCGGTCTCCAAGCTAAATCCTGGTTTTTGTTGTTGTGAATTCTCGGCTTTTTAAGCAATTCCTGCTCAAACAACACTCACGACAATGACAATATTGTACTTGATTTCTGCAGCTAAACCAGATTGAAAGGTGGATTCCATGCACATTATCACAAATGCTGACATTGAAAAGCAATTTTAAAGGTGGTATGACAGGTCCTTGGGGCATGTCAGGTGCTTGCTCAGGGTGACTCCGAATTGCGCTCAAAAACTGTGAAACATTGGAAGTGGTCAAAATTAGCGATAACCAAAGACCGTTCCCATGATTTCTCGATTGCGTGCCGGGGCGCTTGGGAATATTGCAAATGGTCTATGGTACAATGACAGTGCAGCGAATTACAGTCAATTACAGCAAAGTAGTGGTTTGGGTTGAAGTAAGTTTAACTATAAAAATTGCAGAATAATAAAATATATTCCGCTTTCAATCCCCCAAGGTCGAGTGTCTGGCTTCTGCAGACATTACTCTACTCCGTAGCAGCCTTCTATGCATAAGTGGGCAGCTGCTAATTTATTTTTTTAAAGGTTGCAGTCTAAGTCACTGAATGAAGCTTTACATTTTTCATCTAAAATTATATTTATTTTTCTTTTGCCTAGAAAAGCTCTTGCTTGAAGTCAATATTAAGTTTCTTGTCTTCAAAACGATTGGAGGTGTACGTAATACTTTCTTTTTATACAAAGGACCAAACCTAAGTTGTGGCGTTTTTGTACTTCGAATGTTCTTGTTCGGGGGCTATTGTTTTAAACTTTTAAAGGCTTTTAGATGGCCACATAAGGTAGCTAAAAGAACACTACATTTTGCTGTAACTCGCCTCTCGCGAACATATTCCAGTGCTATCAACACATTGTACTTTTCCATGCAGCCATATCATTATCTCTTTAAACAAGACATTTATTTTTTTCCTGCTTTAATAGCTAAATGTAATGATATTAAGTTCGCTCCGGAATGGTAGCACGGTAAGATGAATCAATCGAAAACAAAACAGTTGTTTTGTTGGCCTTCATCTAAAGAGTAAATTGTACTCATAACATTTTGCAGGCATTGTGCTGTGGCGTACTCCATACGGAACTGGAGATAGCCAAGTAATCAAAGAAGAAAGGACTTCGGCTGATTCAGAAACCATGGCAACTACGGCGCAGGAGGAATTGGGCACCAGGATCACACTGAATAAACAGCTAAGCCTTTCAAAGATTGAAGTGTTGTCCTTGCCGGTTGTGCAGCAGTGGCATTCAAGAATTTATTTCATATCGAAATTATATATTGCGCGTTTGATTAGGCCAAGATTACACCGCGACACACTATACTAAGATCACACCAAGACACACCTAACCGGGTCACGCCACAGTGGGTCACGACTGGATACACCAGAAAATGAGACCTGCGTCTGTATTTACACTCTGGTGTTCATGTTAAAAACGGCTTACCCGTTCACGCCATGACCCACCGGCACACTCGACCAGCGCCTCAAATTCCGCTCAGGCGTACACACCAAATACATGAGACCCGGTCACATCCAGTACACAAGAGCACGCTAGAACCCCCGTCTGAATGTGTGCTTATAAGACGTCTCACTAAAACCATGCCTTACAGCCAGAGACGCGAAAGAGAGAGCGTGTCCCAACCTTTTAAAGAGAAGAAAAGGAGGAACAGAAAAGGTAGGTTGGGATTCCCAGCCTTTCTCTCCTTATTCTCCTTTCTCAAATTTTGAACAGGTAGGGGTACGCTTTCACACCTATCGTTTTGGCTGTGCTGCACGCTTTTAGTAAGACGTATAATAGGTGTAAACGTCTAAAAACACCAGACTCACCAGACCCGATCACGCCAGTACACAACGTTTCGACTGGGTTAAAGATAATGCCTACAAATTTCCCGGGTAAACGTGGAATGCAATTGAAGACAACTGAGTTAGCGATTCGTGTATCGCGTGCCGTCTTCCAATAAACGCAGCGAGATGACGCACCCCAATCGCCTGCTCCCTGTGTCTGTCATGAGATGGCGCCCTGCGTTGCACGCGTCGCTAACTCAGTTGTCTGCGACTGCGTACACAATTGACACTGGAAAGTTTGTGATCCTCTTTTTTAAAGAGAACTATACTATAGCCTCCTTCATTTTCACAAAGCCTTGCAGTTCGACGACGGAGCCATAGAGTGGCCGGTTGCAGATTTGAAGCGCGAGGATCTGGTAGCTCAGAGCACCAGAGAGACATTTGTCGGAAAACCCGGACGTCAGCGCACAGCTCTTGCAGCGGCGAGGACTCGAAACACACTTGTTCGCTCGGGAAAAGTGTGTTTCGGCCTCTCGCCAAAGTGAGGCGCCAGTCACACGGCTCTCCTTTCAACCATAGAGCTATCACAATAAACGCTAGAGGTTCAGGTGGCACCAGTGTGCTGTTCCATATTGAAGCAGACAGCAAGCAGTCTAAATTTGACTTCCAGTAATGCATTCCTATGGGAAAACACAAATGTGTTTTCTCTTCGCGCTCGATTAGAAGAGCAAATTCTGTTTAGTGTTGTGACAGAATAAGAACTTTGTGACATTTTACAATTGGATGTACAAAAATATGTGTCAGTTGTGGGGATCCGTCCCTCCTCCCCACCCTGGAGTCTCGTCTTTCCCGCATGTCCCTCGCCCCTTCGCCCGTTTTTCACGCGCCCTGCCAGGGCCGAGCAGCCCATTTCCTGCTCACCAGGATCCTTGGACGCGGGAGCGACATCATACGGCGCGTCATCCCTGCTCGGGGATCGTGCGGGCACCGTGGCAGGGGCGTGCGGGTACACGTGGACGGGTCGTGGTGGGCACGTGATCGGTGGGGGCGAGGATACAAGAAGGGAAGCGGGACAAGGGGAAGCGTTTCTGAACCTGCGGACCGGACAGTGTGTGTGACGACGACGACGAGGACGACAAGGCCAGGGCGCTGACCATTGACGCATGAGTTTAAGTAAACTATTCTGGAAACGCACACTGTTTGAGTGACTTCTTGAGGAGCGAGCGAGGCACGTCCCGATCGGGCGTCGATTAGGTAGCGATTCACACAGTTAAAGCGTTTTTTTTTAATTCGTGGCGTTGAAAACTGCGCTAAAATAGCTCAATGCACATGCATAATACGTGTTGACGTTACAGACTGCTATTACAGGCACGTATTACGCATATAGTCAATGCTACGAAGCACGCGGAGTGAATCAGCTTAACAAAACACCAAAAGATGCTAATATAGGCCAAATCAAACAGTCAAAACAGACAACAAGAACGAAGCATCGAGTTATGGAACGACGAACACTTACTGGATTAGTAACACACTGTTCATTAGTGACATCTGAATGGTATTATACGCATCGCAAGTGGGCTCATTTTCGTCTTTGCGCATGAGAAAGGAAGTAGCGGTGACGTTAGAACGCCGAGCCCTGATTGGCTGATCGCGACCCCCTATCTCAGCGTCGTCTGCTCCTTTGCAACGTCGTCTGCTCGCAAAGTCGTCTGCGTCTGTCTTACCTTTCCTGCGACTTTCGGAGCGAACTCGACTTGGCCTTTAAGAGAGGGCAGACGAAATAACTCGAGCGGTACGTTGTTTTTGTCTCACAACTAGCAGACGCGCATCAAGGATGGAAGTCAAAGGACTCACTGGCGAGGTGTCCCGGGGCGCCGAGGTTTGTTTGCTTAGAACCGAAAGTGAGCGTGTTAGTGTCCGCAAGTTCCCTCCCAAATACTTTTTCCCTCCATTCGTGTGCGGCGAGACCCCTCACTCTTTAACGGCGTCGGCGGGTTGGCGCAGTTAACGTCGTCTGCTTTACGTCTGCTTGTCAAAGCGACGGCTGCTTTACCTTTCCTGCGTCTGTCGGAGATTCACCGCTTTTTCACCGGCAAGAGTCAGCGTTGCCTCGGAAAACAAGGAGATAACAAGAGGAAGAAATTGACCTCTTAATCTAAAATTGAGGTCAGTGATCAAATTATAAAACGGGAAGGGTTCACAAGGGTCGCACGGGCGTATTCCATTCAGCACGCCAGCCGGTCGTGGGCAGACGGTCGCCGAGTCGCGGAGTGCCTGCTAGGCCTAACTGCCCAGCTCGTTTGGTCGCGTTCGGTGGAATCGTGGCCGTTGGAGCGTTTTTTGGGTGTTTGTGGATCCAGCGTTCTTGTTCGTCGTGGTCTGTTTCAAGTACTTCTTAATTTTTTTCGTGCTGCTTGAAGTCGGGACGCGACAGAAGCGCAGGTAGAAAAATAAACGTCCGTGAGTCGTCGCGGCCGCGACGCTGTCGGCCAGGCTGATTTGATCGCAAGAAATCCGTAAGATAGCTTCGGAGCTGCCGTAGGATTTCGTCGTAACCTGCGCAATACTTACGAAAATTTCGTTTCATGAATACGAATTTGTTCTTAAGTTTTAGTCTTACGCACATTTTTGGCGTAAGAACGTTTCGTGAATCTGGCCTCTGCGCTTCCCAAAGTCGCAGGAAAGGTAAGACAGACGCAGACGACGTTGCGAGCAGACGACGTTGCAAAGGAGCAGACGACGCTCAGATAGGGGGTCGCGATCAGCCAATCAGGGCTCGGCGTTCTGACGTCACCGCTACCCCCTGCTCAAGAAGCAGACGAACTTGCCCTCCGCATAGCTTGAATAAACCCTATGTACTTTTTAATTGTTCTTTTAGAGCGCAACTCTTAGGCGCCCATTTGCGGGTTGAGCGGTGTCGCCATCGGTGCCGGCGTCGGCGTAACCGAGCGTTGCATTTTGGGACGTGTTACGTCACACGTTACATTTCGTGGGTTACCCTTATGAGGAAACCACTCACGAGGGTTATCCGCACGGGGGCACCCTTACGAGGGAAACCCTCAAGAGGGTTATCTTCACAAGAGTAACCCTTACGGGGGTTACCCTCGTGAGGCTGACCCTCGTGAAGGTTATCCTCGGGAGGGTAACCCCCGTGAGCATTGACCGTCAGTAATGCTACAAATGGGCCGAATGCCACCCTACCACGTCATAGCCTAAGTGACAGTTGCGATGATTACGCTGCCCGGCTGTGCGAAGTGAGGTGATTTTTCTCACGTGTGTTTCACGTTCTTGTGAAAATCAGTATGTACACTGCCCAAACATGGCGTTCACTAATAAGGAGCTCAAAAAAATATTTTCAAAGCTTCCGTAACTGGCCCGTTAGCTCGTCAAGATCATTCATCTTGGCCTGTAGTACACAAGAGTTCGGTCTGAACATGCGCTGTGACCAGGGGAATTAGTTATGGTAAAGTTAGTTCTGCTCAGACGCTCAGGACACATTATGCGCTTTATTGACTTCAACAAATTTTGGTCTGACGAGCAATCAGACCTTTAATAATTTCATTAATCAATGTGAAATAACATATCTCTACTCTGAATTTAGTTTGAGAAATTATATTAGTGATTTCTTAGCTCACCGCACAAACTAGTCGGTCTCACGCAAGAAGGCTGGTCACTGGTCATCATTTGTATAATTTAGAGATGTGCGAACACGTTATAACCAAAAGTGATATGGTAACCGTTGCTCGTACATTAAATTACAGATGTCTTAACACACATGTTAGACTAAACCTAAAACACAATCTTAATATTAATTTTAAATGCCTTACCTGACCTGACAGAACAGTGATGTCAACCGCAAAAAGTTGTCTTCTTTGTCTTCCTTCGGTGTGCTAAAATATAAAAACTCTGTTTCACCTTCCAAAAATATGAAAGAAGCTTTTGATCCTCCATACATATCATTTATAATGATTATCCGCTATTCATATACGTAGCGGTTCAAGTGTAACATCTTTCGACTCTGCAATACGTTCACAGTTTCAAGGTTTGGCCTCCACGTGTGCTTTTAAGTATTTGGAGCCCCTGTTTATAAATACGGTTTTCTGTTTAAGGAGATCTGTTTTTCCAAAATAATATTTTCTTCTATTTACTTATTTTCACAAATTTGTGTTTTTCTGTGTCATTTCTCGCGTCCGTCAGAGAACTCTTTCTTCACCGGTGCTTATGTGGACAACAACAAAAACAAAAACGGCCATGTAATTCCCTAGAGCCACTAAATAAGCTACGCTTTAGGGTAGCGACACTAACTCATCTTGGGGCCTAAAATTATGGTTACCAGTTATTTTAAGCTTTATCAGAATTAAAAAGAAACTCTATTCCGCCATCTATAACTGTTTAAACAGTTTGCGACAGAGCAAAGCAATATTACATGAGTTTCTTGACACCGAATATAATACCGGGGAAGTTGCATTTCTGGATCATGACGATCGGCAGTTGCGTCTGCTCTGCATTAAGCGCCAAGATGGCGGCGCCCAAAACGATATCGGTGAATAGACTGCCCATACTCTAAGCCTAGCTCATTTAGTGACTAAATTTCGCTAACCTCTGACGTCGCTGTGGTCTGCCTTCCAGGATTGGCCGAATGCTTGCAATAACGTCAGCAAAGGTTTTCCCATCGACAGAAGAAAGTGGAATGTAGGAACTATAAATTTGACGGTGTTGGCGGTGTTGCTTTAAGAGCGCCATGATTTTCAGCTTCCCCCGTGTTAATACACACACCGTCGAACTTGTTATTCGCAAGGTAATGACGTCAGGTGAGGGAACCATAGGACGGCACCATCAAAACATCTCGCCGCTAATGCTGACAAAGCCTGGCAGATCGCCACGGGTGGCAGCCGCGGAAAGTGAAAAAAGGAGAGCGGCAGACACGAGTCATGTAACGCAACGTTACTGGAGCAAGCTCAGTTTCACAGCTCCGCTTGCGACGTGGGCTCAGTGGCGGTCACGAGAACTAGCAGCGCTGCAGTCGAGTCTTACTTCCGGATTGTCTAGCCCGCCAAGCTTCAATAGCGATATTTGAACTTGGGCGAGTTGGCAATTCGTTTTAACACTTCACAGCGCAAGGAAACAGACACATACAAAAATAAATTTCAGACAGTCAAAGAAAGAACCCTCACAATGCGCTGACTCTGATCTCTGTGGTGTATTACACTTCATCCTCACATATTTTTGCTATTATACACATGGAAGTAAAAAAAGTAAGAAAAGAAAAAGAAAAGGAAGCTCTCAACGCGGTGGTAGTAGACGACGCGCGAGAAAGGGAAGCAAGATCCAACTGCAGCGCCGCTAGTTTCCGTGACCGCCCCCTTGGCCACTAACCTCTGCAGGCGAGAATAGAGAGTTGCGAAATTGAGCTTGCTCCAGTAACGTTCATGTAACGGGCGCTCCGCTGCGGCGAGACGCCGGAAATCACTTGTACCGAGCGATGGAATGTCAGCTTGTGCTTCTCGCTTTTCTCAGGCTACCGCTTCATTTCACGACAGGTTTGAAAACCGTGTTTCGGGTCCTCGCCGGTGCAAAAGCTCTGTGCGGAATAACAGACTGCCCGAGAAATGGTCTGTGCTACCAGACCCTCGCGCTCCAAATCTGCGACCGGGCACTCGATGGCTCCGGCATCGAACTGCCAGGCTTTGTGAGTATAGAGGAGGCTATGCCTCCGGTGAGCATGCGCGTGACCGGAATGCTTAGGAAATGTTCCGGTACCAAAAAGAGAACAAAACAAAACAAGCGCTGTGGCTCTTCATCATCGTGGGCAGTTCAGTGGGACAACGTTACTAGTAACGTTGAGTCGGGGTTGTGCACGATGGAAGGAAATCGAAGTATCCGAACGGTGTCGCCTCGCTACGCAACAAGTGTGTCGAAGCGCGGCCAAGCTACAGAGCAGCATTCCTTACGGCCTTTGCTTTTGATTTAGATGCAATGGGAGTTTTGCCACCTCGTGGGGGCGCGACAAAGCCACCCCTCCTAGAGTTTCTGTATAGGCTCCTTCCGAGAGCCAGAGTTGCGCATCTGCTTTCCACGTGCCGTCGCGCCGCTATTCGCCGAGATCGATCACGTGAGGAGTAAAGAATCCAGCGCCATGCAGGAAATCCACCGATACGGTCGTTTTGCCGATGTTGCCCGTGCCCCGGCCTATGTATGCTCCCCTGCTTTTGCCTCCTTCTCCTCCGTTCCTGTCTTCTATGCGCGGTGGCGCGCTCGGCTCCGCTATTCACCGAAGGCAGTCACGCTACGAGCGAAAAATCGAGGGTCATGCAGAAACGCCAGCGTTGCGGCCACCCGCTGATGATGAATGCGCAACTCTGCTACCGTATTTAGCTATAAAAGAATTCTAACCTCTTTAAGAGCCCCATAATAAAGGCGTTGTTTACAAGTACCGGCAGCCATTGTTGTGGAAACGGGCACGACACGTGCCGCGAGCGGGTGCTCCGCCGCCATTCGGTTCCAAGGGCCGCTCATTTCAGCGCTGTTATGGTGATCAGGAACGGGAGGTGTGACAATCAAACGCTTTGTCCAGCGGGACTAAATGACAAGAAAGTTCAGCACGCAGGTTTAGCATCGATGGGCCCGTAGCAGGGCCACCACGGCAATCCGCCGCACTGTGAACACTGAACAAGAAAAAGAAAATGTTTTTGCCGTTGATTACAATCGTGAAGTTCCGCAAAATAAATATTTCCTTGTTAGCCCTATCGAAATTGGGCACAGCAGATTGAGCTTGCTGCAATGACGACAAGCTGCAGTGGAGCTATGGTGGGCTTGTGAATCCTCTCGGTGTAGTACTTCTTTCGCATTTTTTTTTGTCTGCGGTGCAGGATAACGCAGCTATCCTCTTCTCCATAGCTCTCCGCCCCGCTTCAAAAGGGCGATGCAACGCAACAACTTTCGTACTTTGCGCAAATACCGCTTAGAACGGGTCCCTGACGTTAATGACCTATTAGCGGCGAGATGTTTTGGTGGCGCCCTCTTATGGTTCCCCCTTGTGACGTCATTACCTTGCGAACAACAAGTTCGATGGTGTTTGTAAATAGCACGGTGGAAGCCTGGAATCATTGCACTCTCAAAGCAACACTGCCAACACCGTCGAAATTAAAGTTCTTTCATTCCTCTTATTTCCGTCGATGGTATACCCTTTCCGACGTCATAGTCAGCTTTTGGACCAATCGTGGAAGGCCGACCACAGCGACGCTTTCGGTCGCGCACGTCGCCAATAAAACACGCGTTTGTTTTTCACCCCACGCAATAGAAGTTCCAGAAAAAAAAAATAAACAAACGAGCAGTGTTCACCCCCTCAACTCGCAGTCAGAAGAAGCGGCCACGTGATCTGGAGTCGATTATACTCCGTTTCATCCTATGTTGTACCGCAGCGAAGGCTAGAAGCGCGAGAGCTCATAGCGTTGGCAGCTGCCCTTGGTGCACGAGAGCTTGTGCCGCCGAGATGTGCCATAGAGCAAGAAGCTCGCGCTCCTAGCATTTTCTGCGGTACTACACAAGGTGAAACTAGGTGAAACAGAGAAGATATGCCGCCATTGTTGATCATAGCAACGCGCTGGGGTTGGCAAAGCGCAGGACACGCGCTGAGTTCCAGGCATTGTTATGGCTCGGGTATTGTTGTCGTTGCAGCTAGTAATTATCACGAGCCCAAATTGAGTGCCCACGCAATGCTTGGGTCCAATCTATGAACCGCATTCTAATATCGTCATTGGGGTGTACTGCGATCCCCACGTTACGTCATCAAATTTTGCAAAGAAGAGATTGAATGAAAATTATCGCTTGTGTCCTTGAAATTACACCGCAACAAAGGAGTTTCTTGGCCAGTGGCGTTGCGTGAGAGTATCCTTGATTCCCACTTGTGCCAGTAAGCTCGTTTAAAGTGAAAAACATTCCAATTGAATATCGTTGCACCCCTACTTTAACCCACCACGGATCCTCACGTTGAATTCCTGTGTCACTCTCGGAAGCGGTATCGTCACACCTTCCCTTCTAGCCCACCACAGTGCTGCGCCGCCATTTGCTTCCACAGGCCGCTTGAGACACGGGTCTCGTGCAATGGCGCATTTGACGCTACTTGCAAGACAAACGCAAACACATCGAGGGGCTTCAATTCCTACCTGGCACCAGCGCCACTGCGCCTCCAAACAGTATCGAGCCCTCTTTTGTTACCTATCTCTGTCTGTCCTGACGAATGGAATGACCGGCAGAGAGATTTTTGTTCCAAACATTTCGGAGGCCATGGTCGAAGCTTCGCTTTTATTTTTAGTGAACGCCGTGACACGGGTCTCGCATAACGCAGCATTATGGGAGCTCGCTAGGAACCCTTCTTTTTCGCACACACGTTCACAATGCCACACGGCGGACGATCGTGCTGACGCGCTGAGCGTCTCAATCCCTTTGATGTGTTTGATTTACAGTAGTGCAGCTAATTTAGTGGCTCTTATTTGGAAGTAGCGTGAAATGCGCCATCTACCATGGCTCGTGATTTGTGCAGCCCTTGAAAGCAAATTGCTGCGCAACACTGAAATGATCGGACCTCGGAAGCAAATACCGACGCAGCACTCACTCGAAGTACGTGTTTCTTGCATTCACACTTCGTCAAGTGGCATTACGATCCCTTAGATTTTCTAGATAGGCCCCCGTAGAGGAATAAATTGGGTTGTGTATGTTTATACGGCCTAGAACCTGGTCTGCCTGAATGGCGACGAGTCTCCCAGCTGTAGATGGGAAATTTAGCTAGTGCGGTACAACAACTAGCTTGGGGTCTTTAAAGTGCACAACGCAGTAGTGATACACGACCGCACGCCAGTACGATGCTCATCCAGGGTCGCTAAACTCGTGAAACAGAAAGATTCTTTGCGTCATGACGTAGCGAGGGTGTGGCTAAAGGAACGCCACAAATATGTATTTTCTCAAAAACCCAGAGAACCGTTTATCTTCGTGATGTTTTTCATTTGAAGGGCGAAAAATCTCTGCAACTCCCTTGGCGCCGAACAAGAGCAGCACGAGAGAGCGCGCTGAGACGACCGTGGTTCATACCTGTGACGTCACCACAAACATTATCAGCTGCGACCAACATGTTTGATGGTCTCTAGAAGGCACGGCGCAAGCTTGGGGTAATTGCATTCTAAAATCTACGCCGTTAAAGTTGACAGTCTGATATCGTTCTTATTTCTGCCGATAAAGCAGTATTTACTGAAAAACGTCCCTGCGGTTCCTTTCCTTTCTCTTGGCCTTTTTGGGGTATGATCACAGTGTAGCCCGACGTGGCTAGATCTACAGCGCGAGCGAACGCTCGCGCTGCAGAACCTAGAGATCTTGGGTTCAATCCCCACCCCTGCCCGTTTCGATCTGGATGAGCATCGTACCGGTGTGCGGTCGTATATCCCTACTGCGTGGTGCACGTTAAAGACCCCAGGCTAGCGGTTGTACAGCACTGGATAAAATGCTATTTTACAGCTGAAACACCAGACGCGCACAGAGGCAGACTAAGTTCCGGCTGTATAAACATACACACATCAATTTACTTGCTTTCTCCGGAGAAGAACGCATGCAGAGGTTAGCCAAATTAACGTTGCTCTGGGACGCCGACTTATGTTGGCTAGGCACCAACAACAGCATCTAGATGAAACAATGCCGGATTGGGTATTTTTCCGATCTGCACTAGGGGGCTGTATGGTGCATAGTGCAAGCAGTTATGAAGCCACTGGAAGTAAACGCCTTGTTCCGAAAGTGAGCACTCGATATGCTTCTGAACTATTTCAAGTGCTGGTTCAAAAAGCCTTTAAGGCACTGTTTTTTTGGTTTTTTTTTTTTTTGTCGTGTCAGGAGAGCCGTTGTTTGTTGGGCCGAAATAGCGCATGTAAACCCAATAAGTCTCCTGGGAAGTTATTCGATGTGAATATTTTGAGAATCTAGTTGATGTGTTGGGATTTTATGTGATGTGATGTCATACTTATTTTGATTCAAAAAGCCGCGGCGTTACAGATATGCAAGTCGCATATACCGTGAAAGCCCAGAGCGCCGCTTGCAACGATGATGACATGGTATACAGATGAATGAAAACATTGTGGTGATGGCTTAAATAGAGCTTAAAGGGACACTGACAGGGTATTTATGCTCGCCGAGGTTTTTATTTGTACGTGACATATGAGAGCTCAACTAACCAGAACAGAATTTGCGGCTCGAAATTCGGTTTCTTTCCGCCCGAAAACCGCCGATCAAGAACTGGCCGGTTCGAGTCTCGCTCACTCTCTTTTCCGCGGTCACGGGCCGTTTTCTAAGGTGTCGATGCGACCACCAAATTTAATCAAAGTCGTAGGTCATCGAAGGCACACACTCAATATTAAAAAAAAAAAAATATGAAACCAATTTTTTGTGGCTTTTAAAAAGCTGCAAATACGTTGATTGAAAAAAAAGTTCAACAGACAACCGGAAGCATTCTGTGCGTTCGTCGTTTCGCGAACCGTGGGACTCGCGGGGACGGCGGTGGCAGCGGACGACGGGCGTGGGACCTCTATTTCAGAACTGTCGTTCGCGGTACCGGCGATTTCTGTCTTACCTTTAAAAGAGAAATTTGGGACTGATCAAAAGAATTGGTATTCATCCCGTACGACACGCCCGACCACCAAGCCGATTTGCACGAAGACGTCGCCGAGCCGTCGCTCCCTTCTCGTGGCTGAAGACATCGCTCGCGCAAACGTCAAGCACGACGTGTCTACTTCGAGTTGAATATGCACGCGTACGATTTTTTTACTAGGTGCGAATGTCGGCAATGCGTGGTGCTTCCCGATTTCAACCGGGGAGTGCTTTTGCTAGAGGAAAATCGGCAGCAAACTTTCCAACTTACAGTTTACCGGCTGAATTATTACTAAGGAAAGAAATCCCTCAGTAAAGAGGTGCCCCAGTAGCTCAGTCATTCTACTTCCGGCTTCCGAGCACTACGGTTGGAGAATCATGAGCTCCTCAGGAGCGTCGATAACGGCCCTCGCCGGCTGCGGTTCATCTGTTTCTTCGGCTAACTCGGATTATCGCATTGTTCTGCCTCCTCTGCCATCAGGAGCCATTGTGCGTAACTCTGTGCTGCTGCACGGTGACGTGAGTGCTCGTCCATACAAGATATGCGATTTCAGGGCCGAGATGGAACGTCTTGGTGTGATTGGGCACATCGAGGCGCTCGGCGCCTACCAAATGAATCATCTCTGGATGGTGACCTTCAAGACGGAGGAAGCCAAGCTGCGCCTGGTCACCGCCAAGGAACTGGAGGTAAAGGGCAAGCGTTGCATCGTCGTGGACCCGGAGGACGCAGACGTCCGCATGAAACTGCATTGGCTCCCCTTCCACGCGTCAGACGAAAACGTCAGGAGGGCCCTAGAGCCCTTTGGGAAGGTTCAGGACCTGACGCGTGAAAAATGGAAGGCGGAAGGATTCATCGGCGTCCAGTCGACGACCAGACTGGTGCGGCTAAGCCAAAAGAAGGGCGTCACTTTAGAACGCATTCCGCACCAGTCGAGGATTGCTGGTGGCAACGTTCTGGTCGTGATTCCGGAACGTGATCCATTATGTCTACGCTGCAAAGGTACGGGACACATTCGACGAGAGTGTCGTGTACCGCGATGCGACGAATGCCATCGCTTTGGACATGAACGAGACAACTGCGTCCGGTGACGCAGGAAGCGGTGGCGGATGGAGATGGTGTCCTCAACATGGACGAGGAAGAGGCAGAGGAGGCCGCAAGGGACGTCGAAACTGAGGTTTCCGCCACAGTCAGTGCGAAAGAGGCCCCGGTCGATGTACTGAAAGAAGTGCACTCTCCACAGTTGCAGCCCGAGGGGGACGCCAGGAAATTCGACCATGCGCAAGCGTCGAGCAGCAGCCCTGTCATATCGAGCGACGTCCAAATGTCTATATGAAAAGACGTAGAGGCCATCCAAGCTCTGGAATCAAAAGACACGAACCAGGTCAGTTTGAGCGACGACAACTCCGACCTTAGCGACGCCAGTGAAACGTGCACCATGCGGCCAGGGGAAGCATCAGCACGCTCTGAGTTCAAGTGGCACAAGAACACCACACGGAAGGAGCGCTTTCACCCGAATCCGCGCATCCCGACGGAAGAGCGACGTCGGCCGGCCCCTCCGTAGGTCACTTCTTTTTTGTTTTTCTCTCTGCTCACTACTCATCTCTCGAAAGTGTCCTCGTCGCATGACTTTACCAGCACCCCCTTTTCCACAATATGCGACCCCTCAAGTTTGCAACCCTCAATTGTGTAAGCCTTCTGGCGAGAAGAAGAAAGCAATGGGTGCTGGACACGATTCTGCACGAGCGGGTTGATGTCACTTTTTTGCAAGAGACCAAGATTGCTACAGACGGTCAAGTGGAGGAGTTGACGCGCTTTTTTGATCGTCACTTCGTCATCTTCCTGTCGAGGACATTTGGACAGAGCGGAGGAACGCCGATAATGATTCGCAAGAAGAAAATCATCGCAATCTGCCCCGATTGGAAGGGAGACAGAAACGGACGGGTGTGGGCTGTAGAAATGCTGCACTGCGGACAGCTTCACAGGCTTGTATCTGCGTATGCACCTAATGACGCGACTGAGCGACGGGACTTTTTCAAAAATCTTCGCCAGTATCTCGACACACCTTGTCGAACGATCCTCGCTGGTGATTTTAATTGTGTGCTGGCCGAGAGGGATTGCTTAAAGCGGCTGAAGGCGGACGTCAGCCGGCTGGAACTGCGAAAGCTGCTCCGCGACTTCGACCTGGTGGATGCTAAGGACAACGAGAAAACAGTCGACCCAACGTACACGCATTGGCAAGGAAATTGCCATGCTCGACTGGATGGTATTTACCTCTCGGGAGAATTTTCAGCAATGACGCCTGTGTTAGAAGTCCTACCCTTGGCGTTCTCGGACCACGCTCTGGTCACGGTAACGGTGGGCAGCCCCGTGCCGCAAACCCGGTAGTCCTCTTGGTGGAGTGGCTGGAAGCTAAACGAAAGCCTCATCGAAGACGAACAACTGCGCACGCAGATAAAGGAGCTTCTCGAGGGCAAAACGGGAGGTGCGCCCATGAACGCGGTAAGCAGGGAGGAGCTGAAAGAGGACGTCAAGCTCAAAGCGTTTCGGCACAGCCAGGAAAAAGCGGCGCGCGAAAGGGCGGAAAAGCGCCGCTTGATGAAGACCCTGGAAATCCTCATCGCAGAGGAAAATCGTTCCCCAGGACTCTTCAGTCAAGATATCCGCGATTGCAAAGGCAATATTCTGGAGCTTCTCGAGAACGAGTACCGCGGTGCCATGATCCGAAGCAGAACGCTGTTCCTCGAGAGAGATGAAGAGCCGAGCAAAATATTCAAGAAGAAGAAACGCCAGCACGCTTCACGCAACAAGATCGGGAAGCTCCAAGTAGGCGACGTCGAGGTTACCCGGCAAGAAGAAATTGAAGACGCGTTTTTGCAGGCCTACACCGACCTGTTCACGAGAGTGGAGGACGACGGCGTTCTCCAAACGACTAGAGTGGCGCTGCCCAAGATATCCCCAAAGGTCCGAAAACAAATGAACCGGAAAATAACGGCATCAGAGGTCGAGGAAGCGATCAAGGAATTAGCTCCGCGCAAATCGCCAGGAGTGGACGGGCTCGGTAGCCAGTTCTACAAGACGTTCTCAGCCCAGCTGTGTCCCATCCTACGAGACATGCACGCCGACGTACTGAAGCGAGGACTGCTGCCACCATCCATGCGACAGGCGGTAACGGTGCTCATCCAGAAGAAAAACTCAAAGGGTACCCTGAAGGTCGACCATTTCCGGCCCATCAGTCTGCTAACAAGCGACTATAAAATCCTAGCCAAGATTCTGGCAAAGCGGCTGGAGTGGGGTCTACGGGACGTCGTCGGAGAGCATCAGGCCTACGGCATCAAGAGACGGACCATCAGCACCAACCTGCACGCGATGCGAATCGTGTGCGAGGCAGCGCAGGTGTTGAAGCTTCCAGTGGCAGTGCTTCAGGTAGATCTGAGCAAAGCCTTCGATTGGGTTCGCCATTCGTTCCTCTTCCGGCTCATGGAGGAGTGTGGGATCGGGGTGCGACTGCTACGATATGTGCAGCTGTGCTACCGTGACATCACGACGCGGCTCCTGGTCAACGGCAACAGGACGGCTCCCATTGCAGTTACCCGATCCGTGCGACAAGGCTGCCTGATGTCGCCTATTCTGTTCGCATTGTACCTAAAACCGTTGTGCAGGGCCATTATCGGTGACGTGAGCATTCGTGGGCTGTCCCTAGCGTCGGGTACGCTTAAAGTGCTCGCCTACGCAGATGACGTCACGGTGTTGTGCTCGTCAAGGATGCAAGTGCGCGCTGTAACCCAACACATCGCAGACTTCTGCAGTGTCTCGGGTGCGGCGATGAACACAGACAAATCTGTCGGAGCCTGGCTTGGAGACTGGGACTTGAAACCGGAGCAGTTCCTCGGTGTCACCTGAACGACGAGCGTTTCGAATTACCTAGGGCTCAGTTTGACCGCAGAGAAACTGAGTGGCCAATGCGGTGGTTTGGACATTAATCGCCTCAGAAGTAAGGTGCTTGACTGGCATGCTAGGGAACTCTCGTTGTTCAATCGCGCATTTATCTGTAACTCTGTTTTTTTTTTCGACCGTTTGGTACGCGGCACAAGTGTTGCCGTGCTCCCAAAGTGACGTGGCGAAGGTGCATCGATTTTTCGCAACGTTTATCTGGGACTCGTGTTTTGAACGTATCAGGCGTGACAACCTATTTGTAAGCCAGAAGAAAGGAGGGTTGGGCCTTGTAAACGTAGAACTTAAGCTGAAAGTACAGCGTTTTCTATTTTTCCGCGATCAAGGCAATCCTCTCGTGATTTCTGCGTTTAACGAGCTGGGAGGAAGCGTTTTGGGGCCGCGGCTCGAGGGGGGCACTGGGGACTTCCGAGCACGTGCTCTGAAGTTTTACCAGGAAACAGCAGCGGCGAAGGAATTTTTCCGAGCCCGCTTTTCCGACGAGTACCTGCAGAAAGTTAAAAAGAAATCTCTATACTGGGACACAGTTGATTTGCTCATACCGCCCCCACTCTATCGCAGCTTTCCGGGAAGTGTGGATAAATCGGATGTATTTCGTCGCTTACGTAGATACCCTGTCAGAACGGCAGTCAATAATTTTTTCCTACGCTTCCATTTCGAAGTACTGCCGGTCAAGACGTGGCTGGTTAAAAAAGGTTTCTTTGAACGGTGGTCAACAAATTGTGCGTTGTGTCCGTTTCCCGAAACACTTGAACATGTGTTTTTGTACTGTACGAATGCGGAGCTTTTTTGGGCAGAGCTTCGAGCAGTGCTGCAGATAGATCTTTACGTGGAGTGGAAGAGCGCGAAATTTTTGCTTTTCGGCGACAGTGCACAGAGTAGGGCATGGGAGCTGCTGGCACTCCTCGGTCTATATGCGCTGTGGCGGTCGAGGACGAATCACTTGGAGGTCCGAGAGGGATCCAAGCCCGCCTGGCAACACTTCTGCGACGGCTTTCTGTACGTGAGCAGCCTTCTTGAGGCGACGGAACAACAAGGGCTTGAATGTTTGTCTCTATTTGGAACGCGTATGCATAACCGCGCTCTAAAGGCTCAGTGGTAAACAAGGATTCCCGGGCCACTGCGCGAGTGGCTGCATGGGGTGCATGTGACGCTACAGAGAAATGATTGAGCGAGCTACATTTTGAATTTGTGTGTGAATCGCGGTCCTCGCCTGTCAAACAGTGCTCACTGACATGATAAGTGTATGGCAACCAATGTGATCTTTTTAAAACTTTGTAAATAGACATACTTTTAATAAAAAAAATCTTTCGGAAAAAAAAAAAAAGCCTTAGTAGCTCAGTGGGAAAGACGTCCGCTTCACACGCGGTAGGACCGGGTTCAATCCCCCGAGAAACCTTTCTTTTTTTTTTCTTTCAAACATTTTCCGATGTTTACATATCTTTTTTTTTACAATTATCGCTGAAGAAACGAACAAAAAATAACAAACAAATGTTGTGGACGACACTTCGCTGAATTAAATGGTATGACATTTTCTTTTTGCCACCTGCGAACTCAATGTAATCACTTTCCACAAAATGCAAGGAGCATATAAATCAGGTAGCGTCCGCTTTCCGAGGTGTCCGTATATGTTCTACAGGAATTGCAGTCAGCCATTGGTCCCGATCCCGTTGATCTTTCGGAAAGTCTGTCGCACAATGCCCCTTTTTTTTCGGACGCAGGACATGTGAGCCAGCTCTTCACGCAACATCTTGGGTGTATTCTTTTCGGAGCCGATCATGGAAATTCACCACGGGCACTCACTATTCATCTCCAACTTCTCAATGTACAAAACAACTTATTTGGAGTACAGAACAACGAGCGGAACAAACATAACTCCAAAAGAATCGCACGGCGAACAGTTCCCGCACGCCGCATCGCACGCCGCATGTCGTGTCGTCTGCTACGGAGAGGAGAAAAAAAATAAAAAACGCGCACGGTCGGGTGTAGCCACGTGACTTCCGCCACTGCACTCTCTTCTCTCCACTTCTCCGACCTCCGTCGGGTTTCGGTTTCGGTTTCGAGCAGTTGCGTCTTTTGGCTTTATTAAACAAATACGCTACGCTGTTACAAAATATTCATTGGGTAGTCCTCCGACACCATAATAAAGCGCCTGGCAAAATATTAAAAAAAACTTTTGGCGGGTGTCAGTGTCCCTTTAAGGACGAGGGTGATGGGTTTATGTTGAGGTTGAAGAGGGTGAAGAACTTTACGCCTATCAGCAGTCTTCGCCACAATGGTCTTCGCTGGGCCGCCATGGGCAGCTGACTTCAAGCAGTCCGGTCTCGAGCGCCTGGCGAGATCTCCCTGCGTGCCCTACTTGCAGACCAGCCGGCTGAAAAAAAAAAAAATTAGGGTGTGTGTATGTTTATACAGCCTAAAACTTTGTCTGCGTCAACGGGCGACTTGTATCCCAGCTGTAGATGAGAAATTTAGCCAGTGCAGTGCAACCGCTAGCCTGGAGTCTTTAACGTGCACCACGCACTTGTGGTGCACGACCACACGCCGGTACAATGCTCATACAGATCGAAACGGGCATGGTGGGGCTTGAAATCAGGGTCCCTGGGTTCGGCTGCGCGAGCTTTCACTCGACGTGCTGGATGGCGCATAGCTGCTCTCTAACCGCTCATTCACACTGGAAGCGGATCCGCGTCCGCAAAGCGGTTGCGAACGCGGTTGTATAAAGATTCAGTACAATTGCACGCGCACTTGATGTCATCGAGTGCGCGTGCAATTGTACAGGATCTTTATACAACCGCGTTCGCAACCGCTTCGCGAACGCGGATCCGCTTCCAGTGTGAATGAGCGGTAAGCCTGGCACAAGTGAAGCAACCGGAAGTTCGATGCTTGTCCCGGAATTAGGGTGCGTGCTGGACTTCCTAGTGCATTCAGTCATAGCCTTCTCTATACTGACAAAGCCTGGCAGATCTCAACGAGACGCGGCCGCCGAAAGTTAAAAGTTAGATCGGCAGGCAACAGATGAGAGGAGAGGCTAAAGCCCCTTTATGATTTTAAAGCAGCGCAAGGTACGTCGATGCACGAGGAACGTTCAACGTGCAGCTCTTGGGAAGATCATGGCGGTACAGCGCAGCACCGAGCTAGATTTCAGACGTCATGTTCTTCTCAGAAGTGGCGCACGGCACGTGTCTCGAGACCCCGCATTTCCGCAACAATGAATGGCGCCACTTTTCGCAGGATAAAGGGGCCTTAGAAGAGACGCATAACGGGCGCCCCGTTGCGGCAAGACGCCGAAACACACTTGTCCCGAGCGATGGCATGTCCGCTCGTGCTCCTCCCGTTCTTCACGCTAGCGCTTCTTTTCTTGTCGGGTTGAAAAACCATGATTCGGGTCCTCGCCACTGCACAAGCTGTCCGCTGTCTACAGGCAACCCGAGAAATGCTCTGTGCAACCAGATCCTCGCGCACTAAACTTGCGACCGGGCGCTATATGGCTCCGTCGTCGAACTGCCAGGCTTTATGGGTACTATGATTCAGTCAATATTTTGGTTCATGCTTTTTGTGTCTTTGATTGGATTTTAATATTCCCGTTCTGAATTAAATCCTGAGAATAATTCATTTGAACCTGGGACATACTCACACTTGATCAACTAGAATCTTAAAATATTCACATCGAATATGGCTTCCCAGAAGACTTCCTGGGTTCGCATCCGCTGTTACTCATCAACAAGTAGGCTCTCCTGGGATGACAACAAAAAAATGCAGCGCCTTGAACGCTGTTCAATGCAGAATTTGCAAGAGTTGAAAAGCCTGGCAAGCGCTAACTTCCGGTACAAGCCGCTTACTTCCGGTGCCTTCATACCTGTCTGCGCAATACACCGTCCAGCCCCCCATAGTGGAGATCAGCGGATAACCCACTCGGTCACCGATCACCCCACCACCCGGCTGAATTTCCGGTAACGCAGGGTGTCCAGCAACCCCGTGGTGGGGCTCAAGGGGTTGGCAACAGAGTTTGCTGGGTGGCAGACATCGCGAAAGTTGGCCTTGACGTCTCCCAGCTTGAGGTCGAGCTTGTAACCGAGCAGCGTGACCACCCTGTCGGTCAATGACAAAAAAGAAAGACAAAAAAACGGAAGTCGTTTACAACTCCCCGTAACGCCGAATTAGAGCGCAGCTTTTGAGGAGGAGGAGGGGTAGGTACGAAGAGGAGGCTAGGCCCCTCCTCCTCTCCCGCTCGCCTCCCATTTAGGGAAAACTTCCCGCTAAATTTAGCGAGAAAATGTTTTCCGCTAAAATTGTCTGGGAAAATTTTCTTGCTAAATTTGGCGGGGAAAGTTTTCCGCTAAATTTGGCGGGGAAATATTTCACTATATTGAGCGGGAAATTCTTCCCGCTAAATTTAGCGAGGAGATTTTTCCGCTAATTAGCGGAGAATTTTCGCAGCTAAAATTAGCGGCGACATTTACCCATACTGCACCGCGCAGTTACGCCACCGCCGACGGCGACGACGACGGCGGCGCCGCTCAAGCAGTAACATTGTACACACAAAATACCAAATTTAAAAAAAATACAAAACCAAATTCAGATATTCTAATATAGTCCTGACACTTCAATTGAAAAGGAAGAAATGCCATTATAAAAAAAGAAAAAAAAACTTCTTATCGGGTGGCAGAAGAAAGCTGGAAGCAACCACCGAGATAAACCAGCTCCATTGAAATCAAAGAGCTAGAAGCCAACACAAACGCACTCGGTGGATAATAAACTCAAGCATGAAACTTTGCCGTTTAAACGTTTGTGCAAAAGTAACAAATCAAGAAGTTATATTGTTTCGAAATGTGTGTCCATACCCGTTTTGCTGACCTGCCAGTTTTAGTCCTGTTATTATTTTTCCCGGTGTATCTGTCATAAATAATTGGTGTGCTCCGACAGGATAAAGTCGTTTACGAGAGATGCTCGTATAAAATCCGTCGGCTGCATTAGAATTTAATATTTGTAACCAAGTTAGCCTGGCAGTAGTTTACCACTGACCTTCTCCCCGTGGAATGGCATACGTCGTCTCTTGGCATCGGCAGCGTCACCATCGAGTAAGCACGCTTTCAAGAAGAACTTGTCCTTCTTGACCTCAACGCGTCTGTTTCAGTCTGTGGGCTGTCGTAAGGTTTTATTAATGCATGCCGAACGCGATGAAACAGAAAGGAGTCAGTGTTTTAAATAACAAATACTACATTTATTTTAACACGGGCGGAAAGGCAGAAATGTATAAAGATGAAAGTGTAGCCGCAGCGAATACAGGAAATTTCCTGAAAAGCTCTTGTTTTTGCTAGCAACGGTCTTTGTGTAAAATATGTCGGTCATCAGAGAAATACACATTCGTATTTGCCACAGCTTTCATCCGTTACTTCCATACATCATTTCACATACCTAGAATTAAGTGTGATTGACTGGGTCACAATGGCCTGTGGCCACTTACGAGAATAGAACAGACTTACGCCATCTACCTGATAACCGTAAAACATTTCGAACCTGTGTATATTATGCCAAGTTATACGCATCGTTCTTTTCTCACAAATTTGAAATAGATCTTATTACGTGATAGCGGACCCTTTCTCACAAAAAGTGCTCAAATTTGGTCACACATACACTGCAAAAACATTAAGACTAGTTATACACAAATTGGAAGTGCTGCAGGGCTCTTTATATATGGTGCCGACATGCCTGTGTGTTTCTCTCGTCGTAACCTTAACGCGGGCTAGTAAGTGGTCACAAGCGGCTGCTAAGCAGTCGGTGACACTCATACGCAAATATGTGAGCCATCCTATGCTTTTTTTTATTCTTAACTCTAGGCGCAGCCGACGGTACGAGCGATTAGGGGCCAATCATAAAGAGCCAAAATCGCACCATCATGATGCTCGTCATGGATCATTAGGTATTTTATCATTGCTAAACCATTCTTAAACAGAAAAGTACCAATGGGTTGCACTTATGACGTTGCCTGATCGGTCTAACTACCTCGTAGTGTCGACCGCGTTATGACTTAAGCTGGAACGAAGACGGCCGGGCTTCCGCGATCGAGTACTATAGAGTCTTGTTTGCACATGCGCTAGCGCGCGCGTAACCATACAGAGGACCAGCATACCGTAGTCGTCATTTTCAAATAGAAACCAGGGTAGGCTTGCCGTTATCAACGTCCTAGCTTTAGACTCTGTTAAAAACAAAACAAAAAAAAATGAAAGCCGTTTACAACTCCCTGTAACGCCGAATTAGAGCGCAGCTCTTGAGGAGGAGGAGGGAAGGGTGCTGAGGTTCACGTGTTATTGGAGGGAGGGGTGGTCACGTGACCTTGGAGGGGTCACATGACCCCCTCGCCAAGGTCACGTGGGGGTCACGTAACCTGGGGGTGTCACGTGACCACGGGGGTCACGTGACCTCGGGGGTCACCTGACCTGAAGAGAAAATTTTCCGCTAGATTTAGCAGGGAAATTTTTCCGCTAGATTTAGCGGGGAAATTTTTTCGCTAGATTTAGCGGGGAATTGTTTCCGCTAGATTTAGCGGCGAAATTTTTCCGCTGGATTTAGCGGGGAAATTTTTCCGCTAGATTTAGCACGGAAATTATTCCGCTAGATTTAGCGGGGAAATTTTTCCGCTAGATATAGCGGGGAAATTATTCCGCTAGACTTAGCGGGGAAATTTTTCCCCTAGATTTAGCGGGGAAATTTTTCCGCTAAATCTAGCGGGGAAACTTTTCCGCTAGATTTAGCGGGGAAATTTTTCCGCTAGATTTAGCGGGGAAATTTCTCTGCTAGATTTAACGGGGAAAATATTCCGCTAGATTTAGCGGGGAAATGTTTCCGCTAGATTTAGCGGGGAAAGTTTTCCGCCAGATTTAGCGGGGAAATTTTTCCGCTAGATTTAGCGGGGAAAATCTAGCGGGATTTAGTGGGGAAAATATTCCGCTAGATTTAGCGGGGAAATTTTTTCGCTAGATTTAGCGGGGAAATTTTTTCGCTAAATTTAGCGGGGAAATTTTCCGCTGGGAGGGGAAATTTTTCCGCTAGATTTAGCGGGGAAAGTTACCCATAATGCACCGCACGGTTACGCCGACGGCGACGGCGACGGCGACGGCGACGCCGACGCCGCTCAAGCCGGAAACGGGCGCCTAAGAGCTGCGCTCTAAAAGGAAAGCCGTTTACAGCTCCCTGTAACGCCGAATTAGAGCGCAGCTCTTGAGGAAGAGTAGGGAAGAGTTCTGAGGGGGGGGGGGTCACGTGACCTCGGGGGGTCACGTGGCTTTGGGAGGGGTCACGTGACCTCTGGAAGGATCACGTGACCCCCCCTCCCCCGCCCCCTCCCGAAAGAACCCGAGGTTTTCCCGAGGTCCTCCCGAAGGAACCCAAAGTTCTCCCGAGGCCCTCGCGAGCTCCTCGGGGGGTCCCATGACCTCTGGGGGGGGTCCCGTGACCCCCCCTCTCCGCTCCACCCCCCTCCTCCCTCCCGAAGGAACCCGAGGTCCTCCCGAAAGAGTCCGAAGCCCTCCCAAAGAAACCCGAGGTCCTCCCAAAGAAACCCTAGGTCCTCCCGAGCTCCTCGGGGGGGGGGGGGGGGGGGGGGGGGGTCACGTGACTTCCCCCCCCCCCCTCCCCCGAGGTCACCGAAGATACCCGAGGTGCTCCCGAAGGAAACCGATCGAGGTCCTCCCGAAGGAACCCGAAGTCCACCTGAGGTCCTCCCGAAAGAACCCGAGGTCCTCCTCCCGAGCTCCTCAGGGGGGGGGGAGGAGGGTCACGTGACCCTTCCCCCCCCCCCCCCCCCGCCGAGGTCACCGAAGGAACCCGAGGTCCTCCCGAAGGAACCCGAAGTCCTCCCGAGGTCCTCCCGAAGGAACACGAACTCCTCCCGAAGAAACCCGAGGGCCTCCCGAGCTTCTCGGGGGGGGAGGGGGGGAGGGGGGATCGTCGCGGTTACGTCGACGACGACGGCGACGCCGCTCGAGCCGGAAACGGGCGCCTGAGAGCTGCGCTCTAAAATTTACAAAGGCTGGGGCATGCGAGTGTTTGAGACTGGACTCCACTCGTGCGCTAGCTTTTGTGGTCATTTCTTTCACGCTTTTACACAGTCTTAGCCTTAGCTAATGTGCTGATTCTAGCAAGTTGGCCATGTTTGTTTCTTCCCGCAAGCCTCGTCTCAAGCCCGATATTTCTCAATGTAAACGAAACGAGCGCGTGAACAATTCGGTGATTAATCTAAGGTGAAAGTGATAAGGTGTTCAGCCTATTTTTTTATACCGCGTACAAAGCACTCTTTATTGACCTAAAACGATGAGTGTAATTAAGTTCATCAGGATTATTAACAGTTATATAAGATCAAAAGAGAGAGGTGTCTTTTTTTTAACATTTCCCTTCGCCCAAAGTTTAGGCCTTACCATCATCAATATGTATTCCCTTCACTAAAAAATTAAGCTAGGTTTAATTTTACTCAATGAGGAACTAAATCCAAAGTGCAATTGAACAGCTCTTTTCCGTGACAAGTGCAACAAACTATATTGTAATAGCAATCCTACGTCACACCAGCACCAAAATCGATGCCGACAAGTGTTTCCTTCTTCTAGAAAAAATGTAAGAAGTATAACAAAGAGCGCTACGAATTGTGCTCCGCTCTCTATTCATCACCTGCTGACGTCGTTTAGCTGACCGAAGCATGTCTTTTCAGCAATATACGGGACATTTGAATATTTACTTGCGATTAGAGGTACAACGTTTATTGGCATGACTGGGAACCGCGGACTGGTGAGGGTGCGTTAGCTGTTGTTGACGATTGTATTGAGTAGTTTCACCTTAACAATGTATCTAGCATAGAAATGGTATTTGTGTTCTTGCCTCTGGATCACTGAAGCAATGCCTTTTGTCTTCAGCATAATTCTACTTTGAATTTTTCTTTACTTATTACACGACACTGTCAACAGAATTGTAGTGAGGTTTTCGAATTCCCAACTGCTTCCTGTCTGTAATTCTAACTACCTGAATATTATATACTCGGAAGAAATTTCATTTTGTTCCCCTAACTTATCTGAAAGCACCGATGTTCTAAGCTTATGTGCAGATTTTAATCTTAAGCAGCTGACCTTTGACCCCAAAAGAATCAGACCTTCACAACCAACGTTCTTGACCCCATCTTAACTACCCATCTTCATCTAGCCGATTGAATTTCCTATTTACCAAGCATCAACGACCGCTTAATTTTGATTTGTGTTTCAATACCTAAAAAAAAGGCAATTATGTAAGACTGACAAGCGCAATCCTGGCTACGCGAGAGTCAACTTTGACTCATAAGCAATGAATTTCGCTCTTTTATAGACTCGTACCTGTAGCATTTTTAGAGCGAAGTGTTGAAGCAAACAGGCGCTTGTTTTAAGGTAAAATATCATCGCTGATTGACACGTGCATCCCCACTCGTGTTATCAAATAAAACTTAAAATCATCTTGGTTCACTACTACCATGAAAACGCTGTCAAATAATAAACGCGTTTATTTAGGGCAGCTAAATCATTAACTTCCTCTGACCACAGGACGCCATGCCATGGAGCAGCAGAAATTAATAAAATGGAAGTCACTGAGGTTAAATACATCTTTTTTAACACAATGCAACATTTTATGGTAATTATCAACCCGAGGCAGTTTAGAAAAATTATAAATCAAGATTATAAACACCCAATACTGCATACAAATGCTGATTGTGAGGTGGTTTACGAAGATGGCTGTGAGGCTATTTTAAATTATTGTTTGTTAGTGTTTTTAGTGATCTTACATCCGTCAGCTACCCCTTTGTTAGTTTTAATAATTTCTCATTAATATTTGCACTTTTTTTACCCATCGTGTATTTTTTTTTAATTCTTGAGGGACTCAATGTATCGTCAGCTTTGCGAATTGACGACATAAGGGCAAAATATCTTAAAAGCACTAAAATGTACACGTCAATCATCCAGTCATTATTGTTTAAGCAATATTTAAATCAGGGTGTCTTTCCAAAGGACAGGAAGGTGGCGAAGGTTGTTCCAATTCAAAAAGCTTTTGACCGTTTCAGCCCATTTATCTATACAGGTCAATACCGCTCACCAGCGTACCCTGCAAAAATTATGGAGTGCGTCATTTCTTCACAGTTGTCACGTTTCTTACAATCAAACTATTTTTTTTAGTTCTTATTTAAAATCCATTTCATGCGACACCCAACTTTTTGTCGTTACCGACAATCAACACTAAACAATGTATATCGGCTGGTTGCATATTCCCAGATTTCTCAAAAGCGTTCGTTGAAGTATCCCCCATAAAATGTTACTGTACAAACTTCGCCTGCTTAGTATTGACCTGGATACGTTATCTTGCTTAGAGTGTTTCTCGACTAACACATTCCAATTTGTCGCTGAAAATGACAATATTTCAACGTCTGTCCCCGGAAAACTTGGTGCGCCACAAGGCTCTGTACTTCGTCCTTTGTAATTTCTAGTCTGCATTAACGACCTACCAACTCATGTCCCCTCTTCCATAAGCCTAATGGATGTCGAGGTAATGCTAATTTCCGGTTCAACAAAGTTCTCTCGTGATGTTTTTTCCGAGAATAACCCAATATCAACTCACTTTCCCGTCAAGCTCGAGTTTCGAAACATAATATTTATGCTTTTCAATGAGCTCTCGATTCTTTTATGCCTAACAAAAATCGTAAAGCCCTCGCTCCACAAACACTTTCGAATACGGTGACATTCATACGAAAAGACGTCTGAGGGGTTGCTTCATTATCGATCATAAAATCTCTCTTCCCATCCGCCAGGAAGGAACGGAGCCGCTCGCACCTCAAAACCCACAGAGCGAAGACGAGTCGTCGACTGAAGAAACAAACCCATACTCCGTTCGCCCCTAAGCTGACAGTGCGGTGGAAGCTACGTGGTCGGTGAACCAATCATACGTCCGTCTTTCACCACCACATAATCATGCTCCCTCCCACACCCATCCCAGAGAGCGGGGTCACGTGAAAAGGGACCGCCGAGCCCACAGCTCCCAACACGCTGTCAGCTTAAGGGCGAACGATGTGCAGACCACCATACACGCGATTCACGCAACGTTTCAAAAGCGTCGCAGCGCAAACCGACACGGTTCTTTCGACGTCTCACGATCTCGGCGAAGGGAAAATCGGATTCCGTCAGCGTGTCCGGAAGACGGGGGGAGAAGGCGCCCGAGTCTTCAAATCGGCGGCGAGCGTCGCGTGCTGGTCGTGCGCACGAAGCGAGTGGTTTGACCCCGACGAATTAGCCAAGCGGCATATAGCAGACCGCCCGCCCGATCCGTCTTACATTCGCAGTTCGCCTTCCCTCGCTGTGTCTGTCGGTTCCATCGCCTCCGACCGAAGCAGCTTCGCCGTCGTCTCCGTTCCCTGTGGATACGTGCAAGGTACGGAACTTGTCGGCAGTCCGAGTTTCTTCCCGTACTCTTTCTTGTGCTCCGGATTAGAGCCAGCGAATCAGCTACGCTCCAAAGTGGCGACACTGCAGCAATCTGGGTGCTTAACAGTATAGTTGCCGGTTATCTCAAGTTTTTCCTAATGTCCCTGGAAACGTGTTTCTGTTCTCCAGAAATGTTATGACAGTTCGCGGAACGAAGCACCAAATTCGCGTGGACCTTTTGACAGCGCCCCGGAAGCTCAGAAAATCGGATAATGAACTTGGTATCTATTGCCAATAGACCCTTTTCAAAAGTCTATCAAGCAACACTGATTGTCGCCACTTCTTGGGCACAAAGTGCGTGATTGGATTGGAGTTTTCATCGAACACTGGCGCGGCACTCGTGTCCATTAGGAGCTCAGCCGAGCTCACACCGAACGCTGACGAAGCCTTTATGTTCAATACATGCTCAGGGTACGTGATCAAGCAATGACGAACAGACGATGACGTACACCTCTTGAAAAGAACTTATTGCGCCCGCTCTCCACGAAGCACCCACATTACGGCACCCACAAACTGGTCAACGAATGGAGTGCTATTCGTTAAGCCTAGCGTATTGGTACATGGCCTTAGCTCAGATCACGCTGGACGAAAAGATAGCAAAAAGCGACAACGGCAAACAGCATGCACATGCAGCAGGCATGCGAAGGTATCTTCAGCAGGATTGCGAGCAGTGGTGGTAACCTCACAAGCTCAGAGAAATATCAAACCTAAGAGGAAAATATACTTTTGTTCGTATGCTTCCCGCGCCTTACGTTGGTCGTTGTCGGCTGTTGCTGTTCGTCGCTCGAGTGGGACGCCGAATGATTTCGTTGGCGCCCTTTTATGGCTTCCATTTGTGGCGCCATAACCAGCAATCGTATCGCCGTGACGTCACGAGTTGTAATGATGGCCACATATCATCAGTTAGGAACGTCAAGTTCAATTCAGCGCGTAAAAAACAAGGCAGAAGCTTGGAGTCGTCGCTTTTGCGCAGCTAACACCGTGGAAAGGTATGGGCTAATACTGTTCTTAATTCCGTTGGTAAGGGGATTAAAGGAGCTGTGCAACAATTTTTGTACTGTGCACAAATACCGCTTAAAACGGATCTCTAAAGTTAATGACCTATGAAACACGAGTTCGTTTTTCACCCCACGCAATAGAAGTCCCAGAAAAAAATTAAGAAAACCGAGCAGCGTTCACCCCCTCAACTCGCAGCCAGAACAAGTGGCCGCGTGATCTGGAGCCGATTATATGCCGCCAGTGTTGATCATAGCCACGCGCTGGGGTTGGCAAAGCGCAGGGCACGCGCTGAGTTCCAGACATTGTTATGGCTCGGCTGTTGTCGTCGTTGCAGCGATTGGACACGGGTCACAACCCGAATGCTTCTCGAGCTAGCAATTGTCACGAGCCCAAGTCGAGTGCCCACGCAATGCTCGGGTCCAATCTATGAACCTCATTCAAATATCGTCACTTGGGTGTACTGCGACCCCCGAGTTACGTCATCAAATTTTGCAAAGGAGAGATTGAATGAAAATGATCGCTTTTGTCCTTGAAATTACACCGCAACAAAGGAGTTTCTTGGCCAGTGGCGTTGCGTGTGAGTATCCTTGAGTCCCAGGTGTGCCAGTAAGCTCGTGTCAAGTGAAAAACATTCCAATTGAATATCGTTGCACAGCACCTTTAACTCCATAAAAAAAAAACCTAGTGAGCGTTTGGCGAACCGTGGAAAGCGGACCACGGCAACACGTTTGGTCACGCACGTCGCGAATACTGGACTGGACGCCATATTTGTGGGCGCTGTTTACAGCGCATGCTCAGAACGAGCTAATATTGACCTCTTGTTTCCCGTGTTGTAATTACCGGTACAAATACAAAACTTACTTTGTGGTTTTACATTAAAGGAACACAGGAAAAATATGGCAGGGCTGACGGACCTTTTCTTCTGGGTCCAACGTGACGTACACATATGGCTACGCCAGGAGTACCTTGACACTCCTTGTGAAATTGTTCAAAAAAGATGGGCGGTGTATCCTCCTCAATACAAAGGTACGCTCTGCCCTTCCTGCACTGTATCCTGCTTCGTGGGTTGCATGTTGGCCAGTTGTACCATGGCACACTTTTTCGCAGGACCTTGATCGGTACATGGTTGATATTATCGTATCTCGCCGAGTCTAAAATGTCCGAGGTTCAGTTCGAAAGGGTGCTGAACTGACAGTCTTCGAGGTCTGTTTCAGTTGCTTGTTTTGCCTTCATCTGGCCAATATTTAGTTGAAGCTTGAACTCTGCGAGATGCAGGTTGAAGCTTTTCGCAGCGCGGTAGAGAAGCAAGCTCTTTACAAGTGCAAGATCAAGCAGGTGAAAAATTTTCGTCTTGTACAATGTTTTGCTTCTGAGTTCATTCCGGTAAAATGAAAGAAGCTGATTCACTCGGTCTGCACCACCCATACTGTCATTCTAGATTTTCACCAAGCTCGGTCTAGGTACTGCGTTGAACGTTCTGTTTTTTCCTGTCGTACCGTCTGCATGAGCTTACGGGATTTACACTGTGTGTGTTTGATCCCTTAAAGACACCTCTGTTGTTATAACATTGGCAGATTACAATGCCGCTATCCTTCTCAGAACGGAAGTAAAAAAAACCTCGACCCTCGGACTTTAGGCACGTTTTATTCTTCACTGAAAAACGCCCCATCCTCCCATTACTCTGAGTGGCAGTGCATCACAGTCCGCAGCGCTTCATTTCAGTTATATGTTCAACTGAAGCAAAGACGTTGTCACAGAAGAATCCTTCTACTTCACAGCTATCTGAAAGTCGTACAACGACCTAGACCTCTTGTAGTTATGGTATTGACTGAAGTCGCAGTTGAAAGGCGTACGGAGACAAAGTGTTTGCAATTTTATTTATTTGTCTAAATGTGGTCCGTGTAGTGCCAAATGCCCAGAAACACTAGCTAAGAGTAGTGTTTCTGGGCTGAAGGCAGAAAGGTCAAGGAAAGTGATTTTAAAACGAATAAATAGATTTCAAAACTGCGTCTGGTGGCGGTCTGTGAAGCTTCGTTGGAATACCATCACGCCATGAGTTTCTAGCAGGCAGCACCAGTTCGCGGCAAGCGGCAGTATGGCTCTCTCGTGGAGTTACTTTGTCCTGAATGTGACTCCGCGGAGAACGCGCATAAGCTGACACTGCAGCCAAAGATACAAGCGCGCGCTAGCTCGCACTTCTGGTTTGGAGACATGCTAGTCTAGCGCGAGCGCTCGATCGTTCTGCGGAACAACGCATCAAAACAGCGACCTCGAGATCTTGTGGTTCTGGCATTGGCTGCATTCTCAGCTCCACGGTGCTTCTGCACCATCAAGATCGCCTTTATCTTCAGACGTTAGGTAGGTTTCTACTTACTGGTTCCCTCGAGCCACTAGTTCTGCGGTGTGAAACTAACACGGTGAAGGGAACGCTCGTGGCACATCAAATGCCGGAATGGCCGCAAATTCTATTACGGGCAAGCTATGTACAGGCCGTAGGGCGTACAGTCCTCGGATATTACTACTAGTAGAGATTGTCACGCGTTGACGCCACCAAGTTGCAAGGCTCGCCACCACAGTACCCTTGACCGTGCGAGAACTATTGGCGTCACGAGCGCGATACGCATAGAGCTTCTCCCTGCTCGACTTTGAAGCGAGTGGCGGAGAACTCGCGCTGACATCATTTCGTTTCCGTAACCCTTTAACTGTGAACGGAGTATAGATGCTCCGCATCGAGTGCGTGTTCACTGCCTTCAAAAGCACATCGTCGCACGCGCAGCCGAAGCCCATATCGCGTAGTTAGGCGCAACATTACTAAGTTGAAATTAGATGTGTGAGAAATAGTCTCCGGAAGTGAATTCCATTCAGAAACGAATCGAGGGAAAAAACGGTGGTGAAAAGCATTGGTTTTGGCGAATATTGGTTGCAAAGAGTGTTCCCTGGTGTTTCATGTCCTTCTGCTAAGCGAGCTAAGTGGATGTTTCTATGTTTACTGCCTGTGTTAATATGTTATAAAGAAATAATATACGAGTTATTTTCCTAAGTATTTCTAGGGATGGAATGTTATTTTCTTTAATAAGTTCGGTGGGAGAGTCTAGTCTCTTCCATTTACAAAATATGAATTTGACCTATTTTCTTTAAACATTCTAAATCTGTGTATTGACTTCTTTTTTTTAATTTATGGGTCCCAAATGACTGATGCGTACTCAAGTTTAGACCTATGCAAGAAGTTTGATGGTGTTAGGGACCTGCTTGTGTTTACACCTTAGAAAACACAGTATTGAGAATACCGCGGAGCAAATATTCGAGATATGTGTTTACCATGTCAAGGAGTTAGTAATGGTGACGCCTAAATATTTATAGCTATTAACGTCCGGAATAGCACAGCTGAGTAAGCCATACTCAACTGAAGAAATATTTGTTTTCCTTGTAACTCTTGAAAGCACTGTTTTCTCAATATTCAAGTTCATGCCACAGTTTTCACAACATTTCTCAATCTCGCGGATAGGTATTTTAATTGCAACCTAATCGTCAGCAGGGTTGATGTATTTAAATATAACGCAGTCGTCCGCGAACAATATTATCGAAACCGACTTTGGCACTATTTCCGCGAGATGAATAATGTATACCAGGAAAAGCAAAAACCCCAACGCACACCCTTACCGCTCATTCACACTAGAAGCGGATCCGCGTTCGCAAAGCGGGTGCGAACGCGGTTGTATAGAGATCCAGTACAATTGCACGCGCACTCGATGACATCAAGTGCGCGTGCAATTGTACTGGATCTTTATACAACCGCGTTCGCAACCGCTTTGCGAACGCGGATCTTCTTCCAGCGTGAATGAGCGGTTAAGGCTGGTTCAAACTTTCCCGTTTTCTTACATTACGTTACGAAAAGTCACCGGGACATGTGTGCTTCGTATTAAGCGTGGCTACAAATTCAAGGCGATAGCCCGACACGCGACATTCGAGGCACGAATGTTTCGGGGACTTAAACGTAACGTAAGAAAACGGTGATGTCTGAAAAGTTGAACCGATCCTTACGTTATGTTGAGACGAGCCTTGTGTCCTTGGTTGCCACGGTAACTCACTGTCCTAGCTCGTCGTCACCGAAACATTGGTGTCTCGAATGTCGCGTGCCAGGCTATCTCCTCGAATCGGTAGCCACGCCTAATACGAAGCACAGATTTCCTGGTGTCTTTTCGTAACGTAACTTAATAAAACGGGGCAGTGTGAACGAGCCTTTAAGGTGCACCAAATGTAACAACAAGAAGCTCGCAAACATGATAATTAACATCAACAAACTAAGTTATTTTTTTCTTAAACATGTTGCACTCCTAAACGAAGGAGGCAAACCTAAACGATCTAGCTTGTATAATGGTTTACAATATGGTATCTTGCCAAAGGCCTTACAAAAATCTAAGAAAATTATATTCACTTGCCCGAGTCATCGACTATCGCTGAAAACTCTTGAACTGTCATTACGAATTGCGTGACTGTAGACATTAGACAGTTTTAGTGGACCGTACGCTATAGCTTTGCGTACGCAAGGAGATTGCGGGTCGTGAGTGCGCATGCGCAGAACGCAATAGAAGGGCTAGCGCATTGCGTACGCACGCAACGCTGGGGATCTTACGTTGCTGGCTAGCGGGTCTTGCGGGACGCTCTCGAGAGTTCTCGGACCCAACGAGAGCGTCAGTTTAAAGATGGCAGTTGCCTCGACTGGCGTAGCAAGGACGAGGTGGTGTTTTTGAAGTTCTGTGTTACGTGAAATTGTGTGGTGTTAGGCTCGGCGATTCTTTCTGGGACCTACCGCGATCGAATCAGATCGCCCTGCAGCTGAAGCAGAGCACAGTGGAAATGTTCGCCGCTCGCAGTGCGCGTCGACGCTGCGATCTGCTCATCGCTAAGCCTATTCCCACAGTTCATCGCCGACGGACGAACGACTCTAAAAGAAATCGCCGAAGTTATCACTCTGCACTGGACATCAGGGTCATCAATTTCATTCCGCGATAGCATTGATAAAAGGGAAAATAAGCGCCAAAAAAACACGGACAAAGAGTAGATTGACAACGACACAGGGCGCACTCTCAACTGAATTTATTAGGAAAAAAACACAAACTTATATACCAATGGGAGCACACTATCAGACACCACACGTCACATTAGTCTCCGCCCAGACCACGTTTCAAATATTCAAACTCATTCGTAGACAGAGCCAATGATGTATCGCTAATGCATTTTTTACCCCTTCTCCTAATCTCAAATGCCTCGTGAAGCTCGCGTGACACTCTGTTTCTGTACCTCGCCAATATTTTTGTGCTGTCAAATGATGGGTCGCAAGTGCATCTTTTGCAATGTACAGCCAAATGCCCTGACGGTGTAGTTCTAGTTGAAGCGGCGTGCTCGCGGACCCGATCATTAATACACCTTCCAGTCTGCCCTACATAGCTTAAACCACACGTCATTGGTATTTCATAAACGACGGCGGTTGCGCAATCAGTGTACTTATTCCTGTGCTTGGTACGGCACGGGTCAGTGATAAAAGGGACCGTTTCCACGGGACGACTGACGGAGGCTCCGTGATCAAATTTGGCTACGCACTCGTACTCGTAGCCTCTGTACCCCGCAGAAAAGCGCGCTTGACGAGGCAGCTGTGGCTTGGTTTAATCTGAAATAAAATGATTGGACACTTTTTCTTTTTCAATATTTCTTTCCAGGAGCATGGTTGCACTATAAGCACGCGGAATTCTACGGCTCTAGCAAATTTAATCAAGATCATACTCGGTGTTCACTCGAAAACGTAACGCACAACTAAATTCGCTCCCAGCAGGTCATTTTTAGCGTACGCAATACTATTGCGTACTGCGTACGTAAGATCCAGCAACGCTATACTAAAACTGTCTATTACCTTTTTGAATCCATGCTGTTTAGGCGATAAGTACCCTTCTGAGTTAAAAAAAAAGCTTTTAATATAACCGTCCACCACGTGTTCTAGTAACTTGCAACTACAAGTCACTGACAGTTGCCCATAATTTTGCACTAAAAATGTATCGTCTTTTTTGTCAATCGGTACCATTCGAGCTATGTTCTAGCGGTCAAGGACTTCGCCGGTGAATAACAAACCATGACAGATCTTAGCTAAAAATTCAGCCATTTGCTGGTCGTAGTTCTTTGAAGGGACAATGAAGGCAATTTCGGTCATCTTTTTGGCTATTGAACTGGGTTCCAGGCACGACTCTGGCCACGTTGCTCAAATTTCAGCCGAAACTGGCATTTGTCTGCCGCGTAAAATCAATCAAACAGTCGGGGTAACAATCGTACCGGGATCGACTGGGGTGACGCCCCGAGAGTTGCGGAAGAAGCCAGGAGAAGCGGAACTCACGTGACCGATGCGGGGCCAAGAAGCGCGACGTCACAAGAGACGCGTCAGCGATTGGTCGAAACGAAAGACGTGCCCTCGGTCACGTTTTGGTTCGCGATTTTTAGAAATACTGTTCTAATTTCCGCCTGAATAACCATGAAAAGTATAAATGAGACCGGAAATGGTTACTACAACGTAAATAAAGCAGCAAATTTTTTTTTGTTTTGTTTTTCCTTTGCTACGCTAGACGCGAAACGGCCAACGAGCAACTATGGGCACTTCGGCATGCGGGCCGCTTACTGGCTGGGCGGTCTCCGTCGGGTGATGGCGGAGGCCGCCACACACGTACTCCCGTTCCGTTTTTGTTGGGTCGCTGAACGGAAGCTCGAACTCGCTCGCGAGAGCGGCATTGCCGTCCATGTTGACAGATTCGACGAAACGACCGCGCCACCGCGCCACTGCGCTGCTATAACCCGCCGCGGTAACCAGAGTCTCGATCTCCTAAATACTACCGATACCGACTATTCACACTTGACATCAATCCCTACGTCACCTCCGTTTGTGGAGGCCCGGAAACGAGAATGGAGAATGTTCAGTTCCGGTTTCTTTACTTCCTGTGTAGGCACAGAAATACGCGTCACAAATGTCTACAAAAATTGGGCAGCATGCTATGTTCCCAAGAAGCATAAAAACACCATTTAAAAAGAAATTAAATAAAATCGTCTTCATTGTTTCTTTAGCAAAACATTTGGGAGACCATCCGGACCAGAGCTCTTCCTAACTTTCAGCTTACGTATCATGGTCAAAATCCCTTCCACTGTAATGGACAAAACCTTGTTAAGCTCACTAACTGGTGTTGCACCTCGTGTTCATTTTTTTTTTTTTTTTTGCATTAAACAGACCTTTCCAGCGGCAGTCTCGAACGAAGCGATTTACAGCGCGCGTCCCTGGTTTTGAGAGGGTACGTCAGTGTTGCCCGACTGCGCTGGGCTATGGGTTTTCTAGTCAATGGGCTGTGGCAGCCTGCGTAGGCGTACTTCTGAACGCTGGTGGAGGCTAAATTGCCGCGTTTTACGTTTGATTTTCTGCTCTATGGCGGATAGAATTTCTCGGGGTTTTTAAGAATGCACTGTACTATTTTTGGGAGCAAGAACAAAGAAATGAAAGCTGTTTTGGTGAGTCCATGCGTGACAGAACAAATGCAACTGGAATCTTTCTTTCATATTATGTTGATCTTTTTACGGCACCATACACTCAGCCGTGTCCATTAACAAAGGGCTTAACCGTCGAAAATATTTGACCACACAGGATATCCGAACTGTATACATATTCCCTACCCACAACATGAAATTCAACGAGTCTCATCAATCGAACAAAATGTGTTGTGTACGTACCCTACGGTGCCGCGTTATCCTAACAGGATTTGAGGAAGGTCTCAGATAACACAGCATACCGTGAAGTGACTATCGACGGTGGTCACTTCACGACGATCGGACGGAATCCGGCTTGTTTTGGGGCACGTTTTGAAGGGAGCCGCTTTTTCGCACAGCTTCAAAGCAAATGAACGAACTTGTCTATTCCGTCCCGACACCCCGGAACCAACCCTATCAGCTGTTTTCGCGAAACCCGGAACCTAGCCGGGGAGGCTTTTTGGAGGTTATCTAAACGGGAATAATCATCGAAGAACGTTTAACTGCTTGCGTCACGTGCTGCTTGACGTTCGCTTTGTTCGTTCGTTTCCTGCGAAGGCCGTTCAGACAACGAGCCCTGGTACTCTCTGGTTCTCACAGTGGAAGATAACACACAAAGGGTAATAAGCAGCCTAAGCAGGCAAATAAAGTAAAAACTTCCAAGAAAAGCCGGAGGACTTCGAATGCACAATGCAGGTGGGGAGCCACGCTGACCTGGTTTCCACAGCTCAGGTGGGAGTTTAAAATTTCTGGCTGACAGGGGTCGCTCGATGCGCAAAATGGCGGCGACCAGAGAGCTCTTTTTGCAAAGGTCTATACACCTTCAAGGTACTGATTGAACGTTTGTGCTTTTTTTCTGTCTTCGGTTTCGAAATTTCTATTGAATTATTTGAAAATTTTTATTAGGAACAGAATGGCGCTTTGGCCTAGATGGGGTAGTAAGGTAATAAAACAACGTCCCATTCGAGAGTTGAAACCCGCCTGGCGTGCGAATTCCCAGAGGGAAAGCAGCTTGTCACGGGCTTGATTCTCCTTGGCAGGGGTGGTCCATTCCTGCAGTGACGTCATGTGAAGTTGGAGGTAACAATACCTCAGTTCGTGAAAGCCAGGACATGACCATAGCATGTGTTCGGCGGTCGGCCGAGCCCCTGTCGTGCACGTCCAGCACACGACTGCTGGAGGTGCTTCGTCTCCCTCTTGTTAATCGTCGTGTTCGCTGTCAACAAGGATTCGATGTGTGCGTCTCCGGTAGGTTTGCCATTTGACCAGGGCGTCCTCGGTGAGCGCGGCTCCCGCGCGTGCTTTATAGATCAGAAGTTGGGCACCACGTGATAGTCGCTGTGAAAATGGGTGGTTGTTGGTTGGTACTTGCTCCTCCAAAGTGCGTCTTCGGTCCTGCTTGGGCAACACTAATGCGGGTGGCCGGATTGGGGTCGTCTGGAGCGGCACATTCTGGGATGCCGGGATGGTGCTGTCGTCCACGCTGTCGCTCGCCAACGCGTGCGCGGCTACGTCGCCCATGTCGCCCGCGTGTCCCGGCACACAGCCGACACTCATCTCTACTTCGGTGGCGTTCAGGAAGCCTGAGACTCGCGCTCTTGGTGTTATGAGTGAGCGTCCCGATCTCAGGGGTATTGCTGAATTGGCTGATGGTTTCCCGGTCACCTATGTAAATCCCCAAACGTCCACCAGCCTGTCGTAGTCCCTGACGAGTCTATTCGCGCACCTGAAGTACTGCACGAAGAATCGCGGAGAGTTTGAGCTGGCTTGAGTTTGATTGGTAGTCGTATTGGTGCACACATTTGCAGTTCCCGAGTTGTGAGATTACTGCTAATTTGTTTCTTCGGGTGGCAGCGTCCGGGGCTGCATCTGTGAACCCCGCGTTTTTCGTCTAGTCTCAGGGAGATGCCAATACTTTGCGTTCTGCCTTGTGGTGCTTGGTATTGCATTTCCACCAGAGAGGCTCGGGTAATTTGAGGAGGACGTCTCGCCACGGTACCAGTAGTCGTGCGTGTTGGGGTGCGTGTGGAGTTGATGGGTATAGGGGGAGGGCGAGGTGTCTTCGCGCGCTTCTGTGTTCTGTCGACGTACTTTGTGGCCCTCGTTGCGCGCCTGGATGACGGCTTTGAGTGGCGGGAGACCGCAGTACCTACGAAGTCCTTCAATCCTGGTAGGTTTTGAAGGCCAGTTATGGCTCGCAGACATTCAACGTTTAGAACATCTAACTGCTTGTTTAGTTTTTTTTTTTGTTTTGCCATTACTTTATTCCTAGTTTTATCAGTACTTCCTTTTTTTTTACAAGGTAACACCAACATTTTGTGGATCAGTTTGAATAAATTCAGGAAGCGTTATCTTAATATAATTTGTTTTTGAAAGATTGACATTTACCTTCAATTCCTGTTTTAATTCCTCAAATTAGCCTGCTGAAGTGTTTTGTTTCCTTCTACGTCGCTTTATTTTGAGTTTAGTCCGAATAATTTCCCGGCTGACACATTCGAAACATTCACATATGCTTGTATCCGGAGATAATCATGTCATCATATCTGCAGCGGGCACCGCACCCTGTGATGATGTATTATCAGTGTGACTGCATATTTACAAACGCACCAGTAGCAAAGTATTTTAATTTATAGGATGGCAAACTGATTTCTTGAAACGCAGAACCTAATATCACTAAGTATGCTACGCTTCGAATATCGGCGCTCCATTCTTGGATTGTCTTGTGGCAGCCGGCATTTTGTTGTCCAGTACAGAGTGGGCGCAATGGGCAATGATTACAACTCGAAACTTTTTTTTTTTTTTTTACATTAAGTACGGTGTTGAGAAGCTCGTACGATATTGTTCGCCTTTGTCGTTGACTATGTTAATATTTCTGGAGGACGAAAAAGCGTTTCCGGCAATTTCAGATAAAACTTTAGATAGCTTTCAACAATAATTTCGAGCAACGAGATAGCTGAGATGTCGTTACTCTGAAATGCATCTTATTCGGTGACTTTCGCAGAGCCTTTTTCCATACCCAGAACAGAATGAGGACCTCCGTGCTGGTGTTGGCCCTTTGCGTGGCCTGCCTGGTGCCCCTCTGCTCGTCCCTGGTACAGTGGGAGCAGTTCATCGGCTGTCTGCAGCGTCGCTTCAGTCGCTCCTTCCTGCTCGAGCCCAACGTGGACTGCGCCACCCGAAAGCTCTTTGTCAACTACCGCCGCTCCATCTACTGCGAAAACTGCGACTCGTAAGTTGGTCATAAACGCCTCGGTAGACCATTCGCAAAACCTTCCGCGGCGCCAAAAAGTTTGCTGAGAACATCCTGTATAGGTCCGGCTGCAGGCGAACCGGGAAGGAGGGGACGGGGGTGGTTGCAAAGCAACTTCGCTGCTCTCTCTCTATCTCCTCTGTGTCCCGTGGCAGATACTGCATGGACAAGATGAGTTGGCAGGACGTGCCCATAATTTAGTGCGAACTGAGCAAGAATCCCTTTCTTACTTTTGGGGAAAAATCTATTCGGTGGGTTTTGGGCATATCGAGCAAGTAGTATCAATCAAATATTCATATTTCAGTAAATGCATGTGTCAGGTTACCCAACGAGTCGCAAATAGAGGTCGAGAAATCAGTCTGCAAGCAAGGCTCCTTGAGTTTACATGGCACGCACTGCCACGTTTAGGTTACTTCGTGCATACTACACTACGATCCACATGAAACACCAATATTTCTTTATAATATGTTTTTAATGCTTCATTTTATACATTACATTGTATTGTGGCTCGCCAAAGTCAACGGGACCTGTAAATGGAGCCCGGCAATCGGTGTAATGCTCTTTATTGTTGTTTTTTTGTTGTTGTTGTTGTTGGTTTGTTTTTTTTTGTAGAATATTGATACCACATCTTGGCAGCAAAGAAACACTTCACCGACTAAAAAAAATTTTAAAAACTAAAAAAATTATGTTAAGACTCAAGAGTCACTTAGCCATCTGTTAAATACGTTCAACACTCCCATTACAAAGAAACATATATTTCAATACAAATATTGCACACTGAACTGCACATTATTTATCGGTGTTTAAAATAAAATGATACCAAAATCAGCAAAAACAGCAGCATGACTCACTGCACGCCAGCACATTCCATTAAACACAGACAAAAACAAATCGCATAACAATTCACAAATTACCACATCTGTACATCATATATCTATAAAAGATTGTATTACAAGCCACAAACAGTGCCGCCTTTTTACAAACCGTGAAAAATTGCAGACATCTTTTTTTGCCAGACGACGCCCTTCACTGCAAACTTGGGATTCAAGATGCATCGTGGGGAAGCCGACTTGCAGGCGTTCCTGAAAGAACAGGACAGTTTGCTAACTCTCTAGAATACTTTGAACTAATGGTCACCTATGGCCTCTGTGAGTTAAGTAAACTCTGCCTGTGGTGTTATTCGTCTTATTGTCAGGATATTAATGAGCTGACACTGATAATAACTACTAATCAATCGTGAACACATAGTTTACATTGACGAATATATGCGGTTTACTGGCTTATTCTTATTCGTGAGTTGCTCTCCGTTTATTACGGGGAACCAGCTCTCAAGTTTTAGTGTAGTAAAAAAAAACGCTGAAATCATGCTACACCTTAGTTTGAAAGAATAAAAGTTTGGAAGACGGAAACACTACTGCACTCTCTCTCATTTAGAAACACAAAAACGCACTGAAAACGCAATAAAAAATCAACAAGTCAAAAATAAATGTGGTTGAAGTTTAAAGATTCTCCGGTTTGTGTCGTACCCTGTGTCTCGCCTTTTTGTTATTGTTCAAAAACCACCAACACGCTCAAAAAATAAAAAATAAAAAGGAAGTGCTTTCTCTTTGTTTTGGTAATTTATGTTCTACTTTTTCTTAAACTAAAATATCTCATTAACAACATGCACTCCTCTGTTCGAAACATATAAATCCTGCTGTAACTACGCGAAGCGCGACGTTGCCTGCATTACTAACACTAACGAAACGTAATCACTATATAACGTCGAATGAAAGGGTTAGCAAACACAGTCATTAATATTGGACCAGTCACTGATATGTGATAACGTTGCTCAAGCGGATAAACCATTTTATGATTTATCAAGTACCTCGGCCGTTTTTATTGTCAGGCTTTAGTCGTAGCACAAATAAACTTCTAGATAATTGTCGACTCCAAGAATTTTGTGGGTGACCTCTTCCCCACCATGTGCGCATAACATCAAAGCCGCTTATATTTTCAAAAAGAATCGCGCTAACGACGAGTCTTCAAATATAATTTGTCATCGCTAAATCTGTCAAAGACACAACTTCTAATGGGGTCAAGTAAAAAATCTGAATCAATATTATTAATAAATCATTTAATAGTCATTTTATAAACTGGACTTGTAAATCATTCAACCAGGCCAATTGGCACTCCAAATGTTCCTAGGAAAATATTCGTGCATGCATTTAAAGTGTAAAGGGTTCAGCGAAAACACTCTAACAATTATGCGCTTTTAGGTTTTGTGACATCGCAAAAGTATCCTACGCACTGTCAAACGATACGTTTTAGCATAAATATACCGCTAGCGAATAGAAACAAATGCCATAAGTTCAGAGCTTACAGATATATATATTTAAAAGCTTATAAATGGTCTTCAAACATGTTTAAGGAGAAAAACGGACACTCGATTCGTCTAGATAATCGATGTCATTCATCCTTATGCATTCGCAGGCTTTGTTCGCCGCCATTTTTTTTTTGTCGCTGGTGAGTTATAATTAATGAATCAATTAACGGCAAGCTTCAAAACTTCAGTATTTACTCGGGAGCGCCAGCACTTGATTTGGATGAAGACTGAGCCTGGAGTGATGAGTATTTAACTTTTTTTCTTGAGAAATGAACTTCGTAAACTCTTCTTGTTAACGAATTACCTGTAGATAAAGTTAATGCAAGGATGCCGAAGAGATGGTTAAGAAATTAACATTTTTTAACCTTTTAGAATGGGTGAAAAAGAAATGCACAAATACGAATTTACAAAAAGATAGGAGATTCATGTTATCCTTTCGTTCCGTTCTCCCCTTCTCCAGGGTTAAAAAATCCCAGTAGATGACTTGTTGACTCCTATTCCTGGGCATCCACAGAGCATAAGGTTCCTATGCCACACAAGAAAAAAAATCTATCCGGCAAGTAATACCATGCAATCCTGAAATTTTAATTTCAGCACTCAGTCGAACATATCCAGCAATTCGTGGTGAAGTTGACAGGCATCGCTAGCTCAAGCCGAAGCTGTACTGCTTTTTCTTTTTGCCGCAATTTGTGCCATAATTTGCATTAATAATCCCTGCGAACCGGTTACCGAGCGCTGGGAAGAATTCCTGCTACCGCGCCGAAACCTGAACCCAAGCGCAAAGAAACCACTAACGTTTAACGATGCATATATGTTTGTTTGTTTTCTGTTGTATGCATTCTTGTTTATGCGTTGCTTACTTTTTCTCTGACCTGTTTGACCTGCAAGACGCGGAAATACGTAAGATTGCAGGCGGAATGTTTCTTAGAGACTTGGTCGTGACAGAGCGCCGCGTAATACTTCCGGGAAAATAAAAAAAAACACGAGGAAGATTGTTGCGTAAGAACGTAAAGCGACAGCCGGGTCATTTACCGGAATGAAGAGAGCAAGGTGGTGACAATAGAGAGTTTTAGAGCAGGGGGCCCCCACGCTCTGCGGTCCTCGAGTAGAATGGGGAGTCTTACGGAGCATGCATAACAGAGTACTATTAAGGCTGAACCGCATGTAAGCGATTTAGCGATCGACGAGACCAGCGACGGCAACAGCGACCAGAGTCAGCGACGAGCGATGGAGACTTCTCACCAACGCTCGTTGCGTCGCTCGGTTTTTGGATTTCTAGAAAACGTCGCCCATAGCATTAGTCACTTGCTCCAGCCGCTTTCATGCGGCTTGCCTCCTCGCGCGATTGACCAAGCCACAACGAAGCGGGTTTTTGTCGTTTCTCTCGTTGCTTGTCAAATCGCGTTCACGTGGACTACATTTTCCGGCGACAGCGCCGAAGCACGTAGACCTATGTGCTACGTTAGCAGGCAGACGGGAACTCGCGTACAGATCTTCAGACATTTAACGTTACAAACCAGACGCATATGCCCGCGCCAAACATCGTGGACATATAAAAATACATAGCCCTCATGGTGTGTCTTCTTGTCGCTTAGGAATTGGCCAGGTACAGCTTCTTCATGGCAAGTTCTGAAGAAGATAAAACCTCAGAAGACGCACTCTAATTCTGAAGAGACTTCTGACCTTTTGATTTCAATTCTTTAGGGGAACACCGAAGTGAATCCCGAAGATGGCAGTTGACGAGGAATGTTTTCCAATGTTATATGCTCAAAAACTGCTGATTTAGTTATGCTTCCGATCACTTTTTATCATTCAAGAACAATGAAACTGCTCTAATATTTATCGTGCCGGTAGAAAAACCCAAAAATTTGAACAGAAAACAACCAAAGTCGAAACGGTCGAACTGTGAGAAGATGAAAGCATCAGGTATGCCGCCATGACGAACACAGCGGCATAAAATCTAAGTTTTTTTAAGTGTTCCCTCAACACGTATTATCGAAGTCTTCGACAAAACGCTTGGCTTTGGTCGGCCTTTTATGACTGCACAAGCTTCGTTTCAATGTTTGTTTGCTTTTTTATTTTGATTGTGGCGGTAATCCAACCGTCTCGCACTTAGAAATTAAGTTAATAACTAAACGCATGGAGGTCAAGATCATGAACTATACTTTTTGTGTTTCTAACACACCGGCGGACGCAGCCAAACACTACGCTAGCGTTAGGTTTGGACTTAAGTTGTCACTTATCTAACGGGAGTTTCAGTCGAATGCCAATCAAACAATTGGGTCCAACTTGCGCCTTGCGCTTACCCCTTATTGGTGGCGTAGAAAGTGCAGCGCTGCGGTCTTGGTTCGTTTCACTTAAAGGGATACTGAACCAAAGAATTTAGTGCCCGTAATAAGTGGCGCACGTTCTTTCCACCAGCCAGCAGCCGCCGGTGTGCGCGAGCACACGCAACAAAAATGACGTCACAGACCTCCATTCGTGGTTGAGAGGACAATGAAATGCATGGGCTTCGGACTAAAGGAGAATAAAGACAGGCTTTTCATCTCTACAAGTGAAAGCTACGTGCTTGTTAGACCAATTCATCGCTTACTTTTTACACCAGGCACCACTGTGTAGATGAAAAACTTGTCTTTATTCTCCTTTGGTCCGAAGCCCATACCTTTCGCTGTCATCTCAACCACGAATGGAGGTCTGTGACGTCATTTTTGTTGCGTGTGCTCGCGCACACCGGCGGCTGCTGGCTCGTGGAAAGAACGTGCGCCACTTATTATGGACACCAAATTCCTTGGTTCAGTATCCCTTTAATGCGTGAACGAAGCCAAAACTACAAGCACAAACATGTTGCCCTAAACGACGCGTGCACTATGAACGCGCGTGCTTGCCTGAGGTGCTAAAAGCCGAACACTCACTCTTGTAGCTTCTGCTACGCCTGGACGTTAGTTCTAAACTCTATGAGAGTCATATATTGCATATTACATCGTATGCATTTAGGACATACCAGTCAAAATCATAGATAAATAATACCGCATCGATCTTTACGCAAAAGGCACACCGATCCCGATATTGCCACATAGTATCGCTTCCAATTTCAGACAAAAATATACATATCTCCTCTGTGTTTACTGTGACAGCCACATCGTTTCGGTTTTAGAGTAGGAAATGCATTTTAACGCTACCTTTCTATTCCAAAATTTTGGCCGCCCGTCCGGCCGTCAGTCGACCTGTCTGTCCGTTCGTCCGTGCATTTCCCTCTAAGTTTAGCGGGTAAATGAATTTTACGTGGCCTATACAGAAACTTAGTTTTCCCGCTAAATTTAGGAAAAAGATTTGATATCACGTGATCTGACGTTGCGGGAGCTACAGGCTAATCCAGTTTCACACTCAGAATTTAGCTGAAAGATTGACGTCACATGACCTATATTCCAATTCAATTTGTGTGTCACGTGATTACGTGACGTAATGTCACGTGACCTATACACCAATTCAGTTTCCCCGCTAAAATTCGCGGAAAAATAGATGTCACGTGACCTTAGGAGCAAATCAGTTTCCCCGCTAAATTTAGCGGGAAAATACATGTCAAGTGACCTATACACCAATTCACTTTTCCCTTTAAGTTTGGCGGTGAATCTGGTGTCGCGTAACTTGACGTCCCGCAAACTCTGCACCAATATAGTTTCACCCCTAAATTTAGCAGGTAAATTGAAAGTACGGTCCATGCATTATAGGGCTTTAACTGTAAAGGTGTTTGGTTTTTGAGTTTGCCACTTACATAAGCTATTTCCGTCATACTTCTTAGCCCTTTAAATAATCTGCTAATGTAACTTACTAAAATAATTTTTAAGCTCTTCGTTTATATTTTTTTAGGGCATAGAAAGTTCAGTTTTATCGCATGTTTTGTTTAAATTATTTGAGCTTGTGTCTGTGCCATATGTCACACAACGCGCAGTCTGCCAGAGATATCGTAGACTGCTGTAATCGTGCTTAGAATCGGTCGTAGATTTCTATAGCTACCTCAAGAGAATGGGCGTTTTTGACTGTTCCTTGTGGCACGACGCAATCGAGAATGGGTTCAAGAAAAGATAGTTCATGTCTTAAAGTTGCTATTTGGCAACTCTTGTCTGCCTTTGAGGTGGCAGAAGCAAAAATGCATGGTGGGAATCGGCTTCAAGTTGTCAGTGACTAGAACTGCAGAGCTAGTAGCCCTGCTGGAAAAAATGAGGATGTCTGAAGAATCATGTACTGCATGTTCACTGAGAAGAAACAACGTGGTAAATAGCAGCTGCGGTATGTAAAACTGTAGCACCTAAACGAAAAGATCAGTCGCTCTCTGGATGGAGACTCAGTGACGATGACATTTGCTCAACGGCAAAGCGAAATTCTTCATTGCATGCTAAGACTGCGATGGCACTCTCTGTTCCAACCAAAACAAAACATTTATTTTTATCACACGTCATATCTTTGGTGGCATATTGTTTTGAATAAAAATACAAATTTAATGCGTTTACGTGACAAACAAACGTAGAAACAGTGTTTGTTATACGACATAAAATATATTTGAATTTACGACATTGGTTCATTGAAATAGAATTACCACAACTGCCCATTACATACAAACCAATTTTTAAAGAAAAATCTCACATCCCAAAACATTTTCAGAAAAATCTCGGTCGCACTGCTTCTCCGGCCACAACTTGTATAAGATATATTTTTGGTCAAGGTAAAAAACGTCGTAAGGTACAGGGTTAGTTGACAAAGTTTTTAGTATGTGTTATAGAAATAATTCTTTCAAAAGGAAGCGTAAGGGCAATGCCAGAACGTCATCTTTGCCACTTTTGGCTTGCGAATTCAATTACTCCAAGCATCCACCGCGCTCTTTAGACACACCATTAGAGATATCAATCGCATCTAGTTATAAGGGCGTAGCACAGAGCAGATTACTCATTTCGGTGCTTTCCGCAGGTACTTTACGTGCCAGGGTAACTACGAGGCGGTCTTCCTCTGCCAGCAAGACGCCAAGGCCTACGAACTCTCCGAGGCGTTCAGCGAGTGCCGGGAAGAAATCCAGGGCAAGGGGTACGAAGCGGACAACCTGGTCCTCAACGAGATCGACCGGTTCGGTAGACAGGGAGGAGACTGCATGGCGGCCTACCTGAACAAGACCCTCAACTGCCACTACGACCCGACCACCGTGGTCTGCAACCACACCCACATAGAGTAGCGCACCATCACCAGTTCTCTGCTGACACTATACCACCTAGAAGACGAGGCCTGTTCATGACGCCATCGTTAGTGGCCGCACCACGCGGCCAACACACTAAAGCTGGACGAGAGATACCAAAAGTGGTGGACAACTCCGCCTTGTCTTCTGGGTGGTATTGGGTTACATCGATGAAGGTGCCAAGTTTAGGGGGCAGCTTTCCTTTCTGTCATGGACACCTCGGCGAGAAATACTGTTTCGGATTTCTATCTTCAAGCGTCGTACGCCAACCACAATACTTTGTTGCACCTTTCTACATGTGGAATTGAAAATTTGAATTGAAAGTCAGTGCAGCGGAAGAATGGTCCATAACTGATAGCCAGTACACATAGGTGGAATATCAAATCGTCCTTGTTAACGATTAAAGTGAAGTGACACTAAACCAAATTCCAAAGAACGATAATGGTGGAACACGCAAGACATAATGTATCAGCAAGTGTTTTCACGCGAAAAATGACCAACTGGCGACGCATCAAAAACAAGTTTACTAACAAGTGGTACTGATGTTGCTTGCTAATTGCTATGGAAAGCTATTTTTGCTTATGCTGCTGAGGGGTGTGTGCCTCCATGTCTTGTAGAACCACGCTATGGTAGTTAAAGTTTTTGTTCGTGAGAGCGTTGGAAGGGTGTTCAAAGAACGGTGCACTAGAAAACCCGCGAGACTTTCGTGAGGTTTTCTCAATATTGAATCTAGTGCCTAGAAACAAGACGTTGGGGCATCAAAAGCAGTACAACACAGGAATATTATCGTAATAAAAGGGCACTGTATATGCCAAAAATATTAAAGCACTAAATTATCTACATATTCTTTTAGACAGTTGTGTTCTGACATTCTTAAGAAACAAATAAATTTCGAGGATATAACAAACATCTGTCATAATATTAGAAATAAAAAAGAAACACCAACAAAATGCACGTTTTTTATCCAAGTGTTGAAATATTTGCGCCATGGCATGCTGGAAAGTTTATTGTTCAAATAAAATTTTCAGGTGGTAACTGTAAAAAACAGAAGGTAGAAAAAAAACTGAAGAGGGCAACAGAGGTTCATTTTATTGATGGTCTCTACCTTTTCTCCTCTACATTGCGGGTGGATAACCAAAAAGCAACACTTTTGTTTTATTTGGGCCCGCCTCTATAAGGCATTTGAATAAAAATGGCATCCCTAATTCTTTCAAGGAGTGTCTTCCTGGGGTTTATTAAATGTGTCATTATCAAAATTATTAAACCGGAAATGCTTAAAGTCCGGATCTCGTTCTTCTACCTTCTGCTGCACACCCGTTCCAAAAAGACCATCACAAATGGGTAATGTTCCATCAGACATGTTTTATGCTCCATTTCGTTTCTTGAAAAATCATCAGACCTTTTTGATGAGTCATCATACCTTCTTGATGGTCCACCACACTTCCATGGTGTTCAAATGGTGTTCGACTCCACTTTGGGCCTCAACTTTAGAGTGAAGGCCAGGATCAGGCTTCACTGACCATTTGTTTTGTCATCACATGGCATCTTTGACCCATGTCTGTCACGTTTGCAATGATCTGGTGAACCAGAAAAAGGCAAACTTGGCACTTTTCAGTCTAGTTAGTGCCACTGATAAGTACTTTGGCCTTGGGGCAGAAACTTACTAAGCCGAAGTATGGCAACTATAATTACCAAACTTGGCCGAAGTTCGGCTTTTCTCCATTGAGCAGCCTGGGTGTGTGGGAGCAAACCTCAAGAAGCCCGAGGAAGATCAAGTATAAAAACGATCTGTCGCCCTTACAAATTTGTACTCCGACGGAGCCCGGAAAAAACTGTGGGGTCTCCGTATGACATCCAGAAACCTTGAGGGTGGCATATCCGTGCGATGCCGACAGCTCTGACCCGGTCACGACAGTGTCACGGTCTCTATTTTATTGAGGAAGGAAGACGTTGGGTTGCATAATGTTGAAAGAGGAAACAAATTTAAGAGACCATTACCCTTCCGGAAATATGGCGACAAAAACTTGTCGTTATTTACGTTTCTGCCCTCTGACATGTCTTGTTTCTTTCGTTTGACGTTTATTTTTTGTAACACTTCTTTTCAGTTATGCACATTTTTTTACTAGAGTTAAATATTGCACTTTCAAAGTATGTATGGCAATACACGACAAGCGACAAAGAATTGCAATGAAAAGAGTTTTTTTTTTTATCAACATCAATTGTGAAACAACACCAAAAGACAGTAGAGTGATGTGTACAGCGATGGTCAATTTCATCCAATCCACGTGTAACAAATATTAAAAATCAATGAAGTGGGTTAGTCACTATTTTTCAAGTCCAGAAAGCAAACTCGTCTTTACTAAAAGTTTTTCAAAAGCCATAATTTTCCTGTGGCTAAAGTTGGTATGTGTGTGTTTTTTGTATGTAGAAAAGACGGTATTGCGAGCGTTAGGGACCTTAAGTTCAAGAAACAAAAGAAAGGAGCTGAATGACATAAATTTCAGTTTCCTCCCATTATACGTATTTTTTTGTTTCAAGAAATTTTTCCAGTGGCCCATAAGCATCGTTATTTTCATTGAAAAATAACGATGCCTTCGTACCAAGTTAAGGCACATATTTTTTTTTAATTATAACCTCTTATAATGTGAATTTGCAAAACACGAACCCATATATATTCATACTTTCACTGAAATTCAGTGGCACGAAAAGGGGGAACATATATGGTGCCAACCGCACGCCGTAACACACCGCCCGTGTGAACACACTTGGTGACAAATGCACTTATATATATATGTATATATATATATATATATATATATATATATATATATATATATATATATATATATATATATATATATATATCCAGGGTGTTTTTTTTTAAGCTTAACTGATTTGTTTAACAAAAAAAGCCGTGAGAGTTACACTTGTGCCGCTTGTGGAGGTAAGTTATACGGCCAGGGGGACATATTATAGGGGGCTAACCGTAACGATCAGTCGTTTAGTTAATTAAAGTTCGTTAATTAACTTTTCAATTAATGAAAATAGACATATGGTTCCAATTAGAAACTTGCTCAGCATCATCAAAAACCACTAAATCAGTCATTTTCAGAAAGACTTTTGGCTGGTGAGAAGTGTAGTATTGTACTAAAGTTACCACTCGTGGAGCAGGTACAAGGCTGGGGCTAGATAAGAGACGGAAAAATCGCGCAGGGCGCCTTATCGCAACCGCTAACTTTGTACCTGCTCCCACGAGTGGCAAATTTAGTGCACTACTACGCTTCTCACACGCTCAATGTCTTTCTGAAAATTACTGATTTAGTGGTTTTCGATGATGCTGAGCAAGTTTCTAATTGGAACCATATGTCTATTTTCATTAATTAAAAAGTTAGTTAACGAGTTTTAATTAATTAGCCGACTGATCGTTACAATTACATCCACAAGAGGCATAAGCGTAGCTTTCACGGCTTTTTTTAAACAAATCTGTTAAGCTTAAAAAAACACCCTGTATATATATATATATATATATATATGCTTGCGTATTCGACATCATTATTACTCACCGTGCAATTAGGTCTCTCGTTTCATTGCTTCAGTTCTCTCGTGTCTGTTCTCGTCCATCCGAGAAAATAAGCTGCTCCCTTCGCTCAAGTAAAGAAAACCTGCACTAAAATAAGAAGCGGAATACTGAAAATCCAGACTTGCGTGCGAAGTGCTGCAAGACTCCACTATAAAAAGTATACACTGGCTACCATCGCTGTGTGCGCGACTGCTGAGCGCGTGCTGATGGCGAGCTTCCGAAGTTCTTTCGCCAAGTACATTCCGCTTCCTTAAGATTGCTGCTCTTATCTGCCTATTAATTTGAGCTCATTTTTGAGCATGCACTGTAAACATTGCACTCAAATATGGCGTCCAGTGAATACCCCCTATTGGCGACTCCAGCGAAATCGACGCCTCGTAGCGGCAACGCCGAGAAGCTCAGGAGGGGAGGTCGTTTCGACAACGTTGGTTTCGACTCTGTCGTATGCTATCGCTCTTTGGTTCTCGTAGGCAGCATAGAAACAAACATTTTTTTCCACTAATTTATTTTTAGCTTATGCCGTGTCGCTTCTACACACTGACTAGAAGGATTTTACCGTCGAAAAATTGATTTTGCTTTCATATACGACGATTCTATGCTGTAGTGCAAGAAATTTTGGTGGTCCGCCTGCTGAACGACGAAAAGGACTTCCTTTCGTCCGCCATATTACCTGACCAGCGCGCCATCTATAGTTCGCTGGTGTCGCGAGGCCGCGGTCAATGACACTAGCAGGAGAGCACCAGGGCCCGTTTGCTCGAAGCACTAACCGCGGCTAAAGTTAGCCGCAGTACCTAGGAGAGGGATTTTGAAAGCACGTGACTGGGGGGCTCAGTAGGGATGCGGGGAAACATGGCGGCGCCCCAGCGAGTGAGCGCCGCTCGCTTTGGAAATAATATGTCGTCCTAGCTGCAATATCGAGCGCGTTAGTCAGCAACGAATGGTGCAGGAGGCTTTCGCTTTGCCTTATACCTCAATTAAACCGCAAAGCATGGGCAATGACATCGGCGCATTGTTTAGATAGTGTTTCGATTCTGGGCAGTCGTACAAAATCACTTTTTTTAAATTGCTTTTGCTGAATAGAGCCAACTCCAAGTCATGGTCAAAAAGATTGAGCGCCATTGTTGTCGGAAAGCTCGTCTGCTTCTTTAGCAGACGAACATTTTAGAACTTCGCTGTGCTAGGGGCGACACGCCGTGGTGCGCCAGGTTTTGTATTACGGAAGCGCATTCATTCCAGTAAAAAAACGAGGCGAACTATAAGTAGGTATACAATATTTTAGGTTCTCTATATATTTAGGGTGCGATCTTTATTTACTTGAGTTTCTGCGATTTGTACAAACACACGCAAATTTGTCTTTTCTCGATGAGGCGGATGCAGGTTTCCGTTGCCAGGGGGCGCGACCTGTACCGATCGTCTGTTATCGTCTGCAAATACGGTTCCCCCAAAGCCGTTTCAGGGCACACGATCGGTCCACACGCCCGATCCATGGTATCGATCGTTTTTGTTTATCGATCGTATTTTGTTCCGGTTCCCTAAAACTCTATTACCGCGTCGCTGTTCGCGGTCTCCGGAGTCCGGAGGAGCGTCAACGAAGTAAAAAACAAAGTAGACGGATTACAAGAGTGCAAATAAAATCCGCGGTAAGGCTTGGTAGGTTCTCTACTCAGTTAAACAATTTGAGTGTAGACCTACACGTGATTTACCACTTTGTTCCAATGTACTACGCTGCAGTCCGGCGCAGCCAAAATGCGACATGTGGTGGCCCGGGAGAGCCGGAGCTAACGGACGCCGAGGAGCGAGTGATCGGCCTCCTCAGCGAAGCCTTTCTAGTAGGAATCGAAGGGGCCTTCGACATCGGAGCACGGCAGTTGGGTAAGTGCTAAATGTTCACCAATGCGCAAGGCGCCTCTTCCCCCCCCCCCCCCCCCCCCCTCCCAGCATATACTGGGAGGTTTCACTATGTAGATGATGTCGAACGTGTATTGCTAGCACTAGAAACATGAAAGGCTGACTGAAAAACTGAGCGATTCTTCCTTTTCAATTTTCTAGAGCGTCACGAACAGACCCAAGCAGCTGCCGATCACGGTTCGGAGATCTCCCCCAATTGTAAGTTCACGATATCTCAATGTTCTTATAAAATCGTGAAAATATTACATTGTATTTTCAGTTTTCGTCATAGATCCGGGCGCTGGATCCAGCACTGCACCACACCGAAGTTGGCCGGTGCACCCAAGGTCAGTTTTTATCTTTATCAACGAGTTAGAGTGCTACATATACAGCTGCAGTTAAATTACGAGTGCTTTCTTTTACTCTGTCCCAGTCCTAGTACCTCGGAGGGCATGCTGTGCAACCAGAGTGAGTATTATGAACAACGCTATGGGTATTTTTGTACAAGTGTTTACATTCGGCATCTACAATATTTAGTAGCATGTTTCACGTCTTGCCCATGTATAGAAAATGAAAACATTTGGTCAAAGTTTGTCACTCAACTGTCGGACCCTGTTCCAGTTATCCAAAAACCGAGTAATTAAATATCCGACAAGCATCACGACATGCCAGGAAAACTTAGATTGCTGGTGCACACAGTGCACACCGTTACTTGGCTCAGGGATTCCGTTAGGAGGATCGGTGGCCTGGTGTGTTAGTGTTCCCCAGCTGCAAGCACGCATTCAAAATCCAGGGATCCTGTTTTCATTCCATATTTGTGCCAGCTTCAATCTGGATTAAGATCGTATCGGCGTGCTGTCGGACATCACTACTGCACGATACATGTAGACTTTAGGCTAGCAGTCATACTGCACTGGCCAAATTCCTCATCTCCAGCACAACCAGCACTATTGTACACCAGACTGACCTCATATATTAACATCTGTTTTGGTTCTGATCCCACATAATTTCATTCACACACATTGTACGATGATTACGTCGTTTTGTTGGCCGTGTCGGGCACTTTAGCCATCACACACTAGTCTGTAAGCATGAAGCGCCACATATTTTATTCATTACGTGGAGGTGCAGTTGCAGAAGCCTTGACTTCACAACCCTCAGTAGCACGGCCTGCATTAGCGCGGCCTGCGTCGGCCCGGCCTGCAACACCGGGGCCTGCAACACCACGGCCTGCATCAGCACGGCCTGCATCAGCACGGCCTGCATCAGCACAGCCTGCATCTGCACGGCCTGCAGCAGTAAGGGCTGCAGCAGCAAGGGCTGCTGTTGGGATAGCTGCCAGCACACCCCCAGCAGTTCGACGGAGTGAGTATACGTAAAACACATATTTAACATGATTATACATTCTTGCATTGTTGTTGTTAAATTAACGTTTTTGCTGTGCGCTACTTTTTGAGGAGCTTCTGAACGTCCAACACTTCCACTTGAACCTGTGACATCACTGGAAGACCTCTAAACTGCACAGACGACATTCCAAAGCTCTCCGACATGGTTGCTAGCACCTGTATTATTCAATGTCTAAAGTTCGAATGACAATGGTTATGTCACACATCCATGCAACATGTAGCAGTACAAACTATGATTGCAGCAAAGAAAACTGGATGATTATTTGTGCTCCATGCTTTCAATCCTGAACAGGACCACACTTCAACGCTGACAAGTTTATTTTCAGAAATACTTCAAAACACAAAGCTAGAGAGGATATTTTTGTACAGGCACTTTTCATGTAACATGAAAAAAAAGACATTTAAATATAAATTAAAGTTCATCATTTTGAGCTACTATTTTGAGGATCTCTGGCACATGTGTGTATACATATCCCATAGCCGATTTAAAAAATAACAAATCATTACTCCACCAATTCAGGCGACAACAAAGATGTGGGACATGAGATCCTGCAGACGCAGGTGGCGGTCCTGGAGCTGCTCGATGCACTGGTTGCAGCGCAGCAGGGCATACTAGCGCCGCAGCAGGGTATGCTAGCGGCGCAGCAACAGTTACCGCCGAATTCAGAAACCTCACTCGAACTACACTCAAACTTAAGGGCCCTCCACTTCCTCGAGGAAGGCGCGAGGGCCCGCGCTGGCCAATCGCGAGGACGGATCCGCCGTCGCGATTGGCCAGCGCCGGCCCTCGCGCTTTCTTCGAGGAAGTGGAGGGGCCCTCCAGTTTGAGTGTAGTTTGAGTGAGGTTTCTGAATTCGGCGGTTAATGGCCCTAAAGGCAGAGAAATATGGAGTGCAATTTGTTAACGCTCCTGCTCTTCCTGAATAAACCTATGTATTTTGGCCCGTTTCAACATCTGTTGACCAACAAATAAAGGTACTGGCCAAGTGAGTTTCCAAGCAAAGCATGTGACAACACTTCATTGCAGTAAACTCTACTGGAGCACTCTCACATGCTTGTCTCCAGCACCTTTACTTGCTCCTTGTGGAAGAGTACAGTTTTAAGTAAAAGCCGCGAACAACCGCACTTCTTGCAGCCGCACCCGCCACCATGGGTCGTGCCCTCCTAGTTCTCGGTGCTGATGTGGGTGCCTCCCCCTCCTCCTCCTCCTCCTCCTCCTCCTCCTCCTCCTCCTCCTCCTCCTCTTCTTCTTCTTCTTCATCATCAGACAGGTCAACTGTATACACAAGAGAATATTCATTAGAGCACTGTCCCACTCATAAAAATTTAAGGCAGAAAATGCCAATTGTATATGGTGCCTGCTACCTGCTTACTTGTACAGAACTGGTAAGCTAAAGGTGGTTAGCAAGAAACATATGTCTTCCAATTATTCTCCTGAGCCAGCTCCGAAAGATAGCTTGCTTACTGCAAAAAACGTTTTCATTGCACAAAAAAAAAAAGATAGATCCGGTCATACAAACTATTTCATTGACTTACGCTAATTGTTCACATGTAAGGCAGATTTTCGGAGAGCTAAGAGTGTCAGGTGAACAGATGCGGTCCAATACATAAAGAGATTGTGCAAAAACGCCCACCGAAAAGCAGCCTTGTAATAGCCTACTTCTATAAACCCCTGCATGTGACACTGCGTTCTGGCAGCGAGTTGGTCATGGAATGAGGTGCCAGGACTTCGGTTTCGATCTACGAGCCCTCAAAGTTATTGCGACAGTATGTGTAAAATGTGGCAGTGTATTTGGTGGCGACGTGATGACGGAACTGAGGTTGAGCAACTGAAAACCAAAATGCGCTGCTTAATGTGTTTCCATTAGGGGCACTTCCACTCAGGAAAAGGTCTATTATGTTACCTAGTGGTTCATTGAGAGACATGTGGCGGCGCATACAGTAATTGTGAAGAACCACACAGGCCACAATAATCTTGCAGCAGATCTTGGGTCTGTATTGTAGGAAGCCTCCAGACTTGTCGAGGCACCTGAAGCGAGATTTCAAGAGCCCGAACGTCCGCTCGATGACTTGTCTGGTCTTCGTCAGGGCATCATTGTAGTCCAACTCTGGTTGGCCCTTGGGTGCTCGAATTGGGGTCATGAGCCACGGCTGGACAGAGTACCCAGCGTCCCCTGCATTATCCAAGAAGGGCTCAGATGGTCATTTCATGTTGCTTCACTTAAGAGAGACAAGCTACCGACAGTTCATCTTTTAAAAACCCGAGACTCAGGATACACTGAAACTACAAGGCAACTATTCCATCGCCGAGACTATGTATAAGGTCACTTCATACAGTCGTGCCGACTGTGAGCACAACCAAATGCGTACCACGTTGTAGAGAAAGCAGAGAAGTGCGAGACTTTTTTTTTTCTGTTGTTGGCGCAGAGGAAAGACGGCAACAATATTAACACATGTTCATCAAAGAGCCGCTTAACTCGTTGGACGTTCGCTCTGTTGTTTTGCAATCCTTTCACATTGCGGGAACAGCAGCCCACCATGGATAACAACGTTCCTGCAGTGCGTTAGTCTTCGGCATCCAGAAACAAGCAACAAACTTTGTTGCGTAATTCGAGCGCCCCACTTTTCGTGGAGCAATTTTTTGTGCCGGTGACACGACAGCACAGCTAGTTTCATCGGCAGAGTACTTGACCATAATCGTGTTTCATTTGAATCTACTAAATAAAAGCCTAATAGACTTCTTCCAAAACCGACGCGCCCCATCGCGGCGAAATACCACGCAGTGCACTCTGGGAACTAGTTGGCCACTCAGTTTCAGTTTCGACTGAGCAGCTTTCATCTCATACTATCACGCCGCGACCGAACACGCTGCTTGGATTTTCGACTATCTGACTTTTCACGAATGTACAATTCCCTCATTCTCGAGCGATACAAAAACGAAGACCGGGGCACTTTTCTTGGTTCCCGAAACACCGGATATTGTGCGTGTGTATGCAAACCTACACTCTTAGAAAAAAGGGTATGGATAGTCCTCCCTTAGGGGAGGAACGGTCTTGTAACCTATGTTCCTTTAGAAAGGGAGAAACGTTCGTCCCTGAAGCAGGGGAGCAACGTTCCTCTGTCGCTTGCATGTCAATATGGCGGCCCCGAATCGAGCAAATCGAGCCCAATAAGGCTTAACCAGGACGCTACGTCTCTTGTACGGGACGAGAGCAGCAGCAAATAAAAGCGTCACACGAGCTTTCCGCAAACTGTGTTTATTTCCGAAGCCAGATTCCCCCCACAGGCACAGAAACTTGCGTTTCGAAAGTAGTTACTCAGTCTTCTCGTCGACAGCACTGCATGTTAAACGGAGACAACCGATACCCAGTTACTTCGCGCACTTTGAATCTTACCTTTGGTGTTCCTCGAGTCACAATTCCTTCGTCAACCGCACATCACAGAGAAGGGCAAACTCAATCCGCGAAACCAAAAGCCGCTCTCGAAAGAACAAACTCGAAGCCGCTGTTTATCGCGTAGCGTGAAAGGTTAAATCGCTAGCCACCAGATGGTGGGGTCAAGCAGAGTAATTGCAAGCAGCTAGGCTAGGTGGCGCTTGGTACCGCCCAATTCATGTTCTACAAAAAATAATTTAATTTTTTCAGGCCACTACTGCGCTTCAGAGCCGCTCTCCTGCGCTTGGGGAACCTCTACTATACACACACATTACACTTATTACAAGCATTAGGTGAACATACATTGAGCACATACACGGCACACACACAAATATTGATACAACGGAACACCACACTAACCCGAACACTACATCCGTGCTCTGAGTTTCCGTCTTTTATACTGGTCGTTTTGAACGTACGGAACTTTTCGGTGACCCCCTAAGCAATAAAAAATATTCCCAGCATGTTGATTTTTTCGCAGCAATGTCATGCCTCTGAGAGTATTTTAAATGGCTCAGGGGACGAATCTCTTATTAAAAATTTAAAGCTCGATCATGCCGTAATTATTTTAAAGCCTATAAATCGAGCCGCCCTAATGCGGTTCGAAGCCATGAGTTTGTTTCCCCACACGGCACGTCGTAGCCTGTATTTCTATTGGTTTTTCTATTTGTGCCGTTCGCGCAAAGCTGCGATTGCCGTCTTGAATTAATCTCTGTAGAGCGGATATTCACTCAGCTGGAAGTGATGCTTCACATGCTGAGAAATCGCTTTTCGATCAACTTGAATGCAGTCAAAGCCGCGACTTGCGGCAGGTGTTCAGTGTACGGAGCTACGCCGTGGCGAGCCCAAAAACGTCTAGCGCTCATCCCAGCGCGCCACTTGGAAGGCAGTTTCTCCAGGAACCGTAGTATATTTAAACAGCAAAATAAAAGGCAGCTTTTTTTTCGATTTTACCTTCTATTGTTTTTTAATGCCAGAATTCCATACTGTAAATATACGTACTTTCCGTCACGATTTTGTATTGTTCAGTCCTTGCCCCAGAGCGCAATCGCTCTCGGGGACGAGACAATTCCGACAGTCATATTGGCCATTGTACGATAGCGATAGGAGCTTCTACTGTTCAGACCCGCGTTCCAACATGACTATCCGCACGTTGATCGATTGCACGTAATCCCTCAAGTGGTATTAAACTTTTTAATGTAAAGCGGAATGTCAACCTGCGACACCCCGCCCCCTCATCACGGCCCGACCAACGGCATCAATGCCCGACAGTTTACGAACTCATATTGTTGTTACACCACTGATACGCGAACACACGGTCACATCGGCGATAATTCCAGTCTTCTGTTCACAACCCACAACACTGCCATCACGATGTTGCAGCTATGTTGCTGACACGCACAAATACAGAACCATGCTGAACGCCGGTTGCACTCGGCATCGGAAAACAGAACCGAACTCAGCGCGGAAGGCACCCAGGCAGCCGGCAGCAAAACCTGCCTGTCTTGGAAGCAGTTCCTGCGGTTTCCATAACGTCGAAAACGTCGACACAGTTCCGCGTGGTTTCGCTACTGTAGCGACTGTAGCAACTGTAGTTCCATCGGTTCGCCGCGCGCGCGAGTCCCGCAATCCGGAGACGGCCATCCCCCAGTGTACGTGGCACTGCTGGCACTGCTCCGCAACTTCGCTGTTTCCAGCGGCTTCGTTTGCTCGTTTGATAAAATTAGTGATAAAAGCGTCAATGCAACCGAAATGTTCTGCACATTTAGACTAGAAGACGGAATTACAGGCGGCCTTCACTGCCGCTGAAGCCCAATCAACTCAACAGCTATTTATTAAACAACGTGCGCGACCTGCTCGAAAAACGAAACCGAAAGAAGATGAGTCGGGAGGGCGAAAGCTTTCTCCCGTCTGCCTGGAGAAGGAGAAAAACGTTTCGTTCCTCCCCTTTTCTCGCGTCCGGTTGGGGGCGCGTCAGTAGAAGGGAGGAAGATGCGCCGTTGCTACTTTTTTCCTCCATTTTTTCTTAGAGTGTAGTAAGACATAGCTTAGTCACCTCACCCCACGAGTGCATCTTTGAGCTCGTGTCAGTAATCCCGTCTAGTACCAGTGATCTACAACTGAAATTTGGTCACCTTGAGCCCTACCCATATTTTGTTTGCCAAACGTCCCCTTCTTGTTACTTTATTGGGTGAAAAGCAAGCCGCATCCTCACAGGAGTATCAAAGTTGAGCCAGCGTTGACGCATTAACTTTTAAGGAAACGCAATAAATTCGACCTCACTACTGCACAAAAGTTACTGTTATGTCTTCCTCGTGTCATCACATATCTCACACTCAAATTTTAGGCTGATAAAAGATTAAGTTTTCGCAAACGCTGAGATCGGCTAGCTACCCTTAACAAGCGTCCCCTACTCCTCGCTAAGCCTTTTTGAACGACCTTTTACTGACGCCCAAGATCTGTGCCTGAACGGTGTGTCTATAATTATCTTGGCATGAAAGCAAACACATAACAAATATTATGGCCATTAGCAACGTCAAATGCGCTTTGAATAATTTCGTTCGCTTGGTGCACCGGGTTTCATGCCCGTCCGGCGCACTTCCACCGAATCGTGCGACATTCTTCATACAAGTGCTCGACTTTTTCTTTCTTAAAACGGTTTGTATGCGCGAATGTGCCTATATGATTGCAGGATAACTTTATGCATATACGCGATGTTGAATATTAGTGAAATGCAAGCGGGTGGGGACTTCACAAATTAGTGCAGTGCTGCGGGGCAGTACAGATAAGCGATGAGAAGTGTGTTCAAATGGAGCTTTTCCACGGCGCCTACGAGTTTTACCTCGCGTACTCAGGCGTATTAAGAAAAACAGTAATTGCAAAAAGTTATATTTCGTCTATGGATGCACGAAACAAACAAACTTTCTGATCAACAGCAGTAATGTAAAGGCGCGGGCTCGATGTATGCATACTTACTGGTGTCTACAGCTTGTTGATTCGTACACAAGCAAGATCCCCGAGCTTCGCAGCGTCGAGATTCCCAGCACTGGCTAGTCCACATACCTCGAAACGCTAACAGAAAGGCTCAAGTACAAAAATACAACAAGCATGCGTTAAGACAAGCAATACGTCTCGGGCTTGTGCTAAAGCTTCGAGGTCTGGCCATTTAGGTTAGTTTAGATACCACAAATGACGCTCTCAGGACCAGAAAACATAAAATAACGGCCGCTTATAGTCCACACTCTGTGTATAATGTCTTGTTGACGTGTTGATCGAAACCGTAACCACGGCACTCCCCTTCCAGGCCAACTAGTTCCCAGAGTGCAACGCGCACCGTGTTGCATGTAGGGCTTTATGGAAGCAGTCTATTGATTTGTAATCAGCCAAGATTTGCAGCTTGGATTTTATTAAAGCTTTTCGATTGTTAAGCTGTAAAATCTGAAAAAGATGTTTTTTCATGGTTTCAGCAATGGACGGACCCTCATGTATTTTGTGGCAAAGCAATAGTCTTGCCAAGGGACAACACAACTCTAAAAAAATGCATTTTGATCAGTACTACTTTGGACTCTACCAACCATGGGAGACAAATGGAAATTACCTCTTGCAATCATATTGCTGACTGTTGTTTTATCACAGAGGTGCACAACTAAAAAATGATGCGTGCCAAGAAAATGTTCATTGGGAACTGCGTGGACGCACAGAAAGTGCCCTCGGGCCGCATGCGGCCCGCGGGTTACATGTTGTACACCCCTGTTTTAGCATTAGGCTCTCAATGTTTGTGTAACAATGCTTTACTACATATTTTCATCAGAAACTTACCAAGCAACCAACCATCAGGTGCGGTGCCTGTGACGAACTGCTCATACAAATCACAGTTTCGCCACATAAAGCTATCATATGTGCTCCCTGGCCACTTCACGGTCAGCTGTGTGACCACATTGCTTGCGTTGCACACTGCCTGCACGTTGACTGACGTGTAGCCCTTGCGGTTCAGGTAGTCTGGCTTGTCGGCTTTGGCTACCTTGAGGGACACGTGCGTTCCATCGATGCAGCCTAGCACCCTGGGGAAGCCGGCGATTGCAGCAAACCCTGAAGAATGAATGAAAAGCAAACAGGCATTCAACTACAATACAACAATGATCCTTGTACACTCTATTTCACCATAACTTGGCAAACGGCTCATTGTGCAACCCCAACAAGCCAAACAGAACGTCAAAGCAAGGCATGTGACACTGTATCGTCAAAGAGTGCTCTTCCCGTGGAGAGCTGCTGCATGCTTCACTTCGTCGCGTAGGCTGGCTCGAGGAAGCCGTAGGATTCGCTTTTTACAACCTTATGTGTACACGAAGTATACTAGTTGCATGATAAGCATGTAAATACCAATATCGCATAAAGAATATAGAGCATTTTCTATGCCCAGAAATTTTGAAAAATGCCGACACGCTTAAGGAAGCCATTCTCGTTTCTTCTACACGCAATAATCTGCTCACCGACCTATAAATTTGTTGCTTTGAAATTAGGCTCTCAACCACAATTGTGCAGCACTTGTTATACTGTTGGAAGCTCTATGAAGTGCTGCCTTTCATCCTCTGCCACGGCATAGTTTACCCAAACACCGTCGTTGTTCTTGTTTACCAGGGAGTGTCTAGAGCACGCTGACCACGATCTTAACATCCACAAGCCTGGAGCTAAAAATCGTTCACTACTGTACACTGACCTCCGTGTTATTCTGAAGGGGGTGAATTGCCCGAGATGTGGTATTTCGGCGATCGTTCACTACTGTACACTGACCTCCGTGTTATTCTGAAGGGGGTGAATTGCCCGAGATGTGGTATTTCGGCGATGTATGCGGCTGACAGCGAGACGCAGCGAGCTCTATTGCAAGCCCGCTTTGACCGTCGCGATCGATGATCGTGAGCCATTCTAGCAAGTTTTGCGTTTGTGCGTGCTCGCCAGATGAGCGGCGGCGGACTTCGCCCAATCGCGCTGGTATTGATATCTAGTTACGGTAAGCCGAGACACTGCCCTAACGCTGTGATTTAGCGCGTTTGTAGAAAAGCGATAAAACTTCTCGACTACATTTACGCTGGCGGATCGACATCCTTGAGTATTCTCAGGCTGTGGTACTCACCAATCGACGTAAGGGCCGCTGCTCGTTGCATGGTGGGGAAGCAGATCGCCTCGCCGGCTATCAGGACGAGGGCCTGGCTCACACCGTTCACAATACGCGATGTGCTCGCCTGGCTTAGGTGGCCCACTTCGCCCACAAGAGATTGGAAGCTTCCCCTGGCGTAGAAGCGCAACGCCACCAGCACTTGCGCGTCGACCGGCAGCGTGCAGTTTCGCGCCGTCGGCCGTACAAGGGTAGCGGCTACCGCGTCGCACAGCCGGAGTATAGCGCGAAACACATGTACGACGAAACCGTCCAATCCGACGTCCGACCGCGCAATACGACGGTCGGAGGCGAGGGTTTTCAACGCTCTCCGATGCTACGAAAACCTTCTCCTCCCAAGGTCATTCCGGCAGTCCGCACGTCGGATCGGACGGTTTCGTCGTACATGTGTTTCGCGCTTATTGCCTCTTTCGGAAACCGGTAGTAACGTTCTAAAATGTGTTCTGGCACGTCGTTCACTGTAATGCAACTGCGAAACACCCGCTCGCGCCTCATACTTCTGTCGGCGTCGCGAGTGAGCATCAAAGCGGGGTAAGCAGCCATCTTCGCATAAAAAAAAGTGCGTAAGACAGCTTCGGAGCTGTCGTAGGATTCTGTCGTGACCTGCGCAAAAGTTACGACAATTTCGTTTCGAGAATAGGGATTTTCTCTTAAATTTGTCGTACGCACTTTTTTCGTCGTAAGTTCGCTTTGACAATCTGGCCTCACTTTTTTAGGGACGCGTCGAAGTTGGTGGGGAAAGGGGAGGGGGGGGAGAGATGACTTTGCAAGGTTCAACATTGTGTGACGTCTTCGTGATTGCCCTCTTCTAACGTTCAACATGCAACAAAAGAGGTATTGGATGGGCCTTCGCGGGACATCTGTGTCCTCTCTGTGATCGGGCTTACCGCTGCTCACACTGGAAGTGAATCCGCGTTCGCAAAGCGGTTGCGAACGCGGTTGTATAAAGATCCAATACAATTGCACGCGCACTTGATGTCATCGAGTGCGCTTGCAATTGTACTGGATTTTAGAGCGCAGCTCTTAGAGGCCCGTTTCCAGCCTGAGCGGCGTCGGCGTCGGCGCCGGCGTAACCGGGGGGGGGGGGTCACGTGACCCCCCCCCCCCCCCCCGAGGTCACGTGACCCCCCCCCCCCGAGGTCGCGTGACCCCCCCGAGGCCACGTGACCCCCCCCCCCGAGGTCACGTGATCCCCCCGAGGTCGCGTGACCCCCCCCCCCTGAGGTCACGTGACCCCCCTCCCCCGAGATCACGTGACCCCCCGGGGTCACGTTACTACCCGCAGGTGACGTGACCCCCCTCAGTACCCTTCCCTACTCCTCCTCAAGAGCTGCGCTCCAATTCGGCGTTACAGGGATTTGTAAACGGCTTTCATTTTTTTTATAGAACCGCGTTCGCAATCACTTTGCGAACGCGGATCCGCTTCCGGTGTGAATGAGTGGTTAGTGTGTCAAGATACCGGTCCTAAAATAAAGAGTTCGGATGTGGGCTAGTATAAGGTTTTTCGCTTGATGCACTTCAGAGGAGATCGAGGAAAGCCGTTAATACCTTTCTTAACACCTTCTCTAAAACTTCCCTGAAAAAAAAAACATAAATACAACGATTTTTTTTTTTTTTTTTTTTTGCTATTCCGCTTGTTTTTGTGCGGTCATCACCCTAGACGGTCACGTCGTCAGAATGGGAAGGAAAAAGAAGCGCGCTGAAGATTATGCCCGCGAATTCCGCAATTTTAAAGTGTGTTCTGACGGAAATTGTAGCGAACACCACGTATGTATATGGGCGGTTATTCTTTCAGTGATCACAAAAATCACAGCTACAATGATTATCTGATCCGGTGACCGATAGTGTTTCTTTGATATTCACCGAAACAAACCAGTAAACGTTTTTGGGAATAAATATACACCCAAATAAACCGAAATTGCATTTTAAAATAAACACCGAAAAAAGTACGCCGAATTTTGAAGAAATGAAAACCGAAAACTACGAACCCTACATATAACCTTCTCCACTTCTTTCCAGTCACGCATCTCGCCCCTACAGTTTACTTTAGATCTAATTTTCACCCAAAAGTTTGCCTTCATACAGGAGGACTCGTACACGTCTCCGCGGTGAGAGCGTTAACTTTTTTTTTACTTTTTTGTTCGTAAACATTTAATGAATTCACTGGTTAAAAATTTAATCGCGATTAAATTATGAATTGATTCGTCGGTAGGCTATTAGATTAAGTGTCCAGACCTAGTTATAACGCAGCGTAGGAAAACACAAGCAAACACCCCTGAGTGAGTGGACATTGCCTCGTTCCGCAGTTTGAAGAACAATGGCCGGGCTAGAGTGAACAGGCGCGATCTCTTGCGGCCTTTGCACAGAGAGTAGTTGCTCCCTGCGGCGGCAGCTTGGAGGAGAGTTGCGCGTCTCTTCTCCACGTGCCGCCGCGTCGCTATTCTCCGAGGTCCGATCACGTGAGGAGCCGGACCAAGTGTCGTGCAGGAAAGACGACGTCGCGCGCGCCCCGGCGTACGTTCCCCAGGCTTGTACAAAATACTCACTGAAAGTATTTAAGTTAAGTTAGTGAGTACCACAAAAAAAGAGTAACTGAGTAGAGTACTAAATACTCACATTTGCAAAGTAATTGAGTAATACTCCAAAAACGTAACTCATTACTTTCAAGATACTCTCAAGTTACAATTTTCTCTGCGATTCTTTGTCAAGCACAACCGAAGTCAGAAAATGTTCCGGGTATTTTTTTACGCTTTAAGGACGTAGGGACAAATTTTGACTTTCGAGGTGTCTGTAGGGACTTTCAGAATGGAAAACCCGAAAGGCTGCTACGCTCGCAACATTCGCGCTAACAACATCGCTCATTGCTGGATTTTCTTTTTTTTCTTTTTTTTTTTTTTTTTGGGGGGGGGGGGGTTGGGGGGGAGGAGGGGGGGGTGCTGAGTACAGGTGCACTTGAGCCCGAACAGGGGCCCTGGCCCCGGAGCTTCGAGTTGCGCTTGCTACGCTAGCTCGAGTTACGGTAATCCATATGTTTGCCTCAATGGAAGCGTTCATTGGAGGCGCGGCGCTCGGCACGCGTAGTCACCTATCGTCATGATTATCGACTTCGTTCGAGCTTCTCGTCTCGATTATATTTGCCTCGTGTGATGTGCTATTGAGCTCGACTTGGGGAATAACTGTGCCATCAGATGGCGCCAACCAACCAATTGTGGAGCGAACCGTCCCTGAAAAAAAGTGTGTCTATAGACCTTTCCATCGCTTATCACCAGGGTGAAAAATGCAGAGTCAGTGAGCTGTGGACGCGTGCGCAGCGTCTTATATACCGCACAGCAGAGCGATAGCGCATGCTCAGAAAGCGCTCCACAGCACAGCAGACAAAGATGGCAGTCCGCAGGCGATTGTTGCAAATGTTTGTTAACCTAAGGTCTTAAGGTGAAAAATAAACTGATTTCATTTTATTTAATGACCAGGGTGTTCTTAAAAATGCTGTTTAAGTTTTAGTGACTGTTGTATGTTCTGCAAGAAACACAAAGTTCTTAATTTGTTATTCTGACTACCTGGATTAACTTGTATTCTTCCTTTACATATTCAATATCGTGTTTGTAAAACAAGAAATAGCTAATTAATCAGTTGTAACGCGCTCACGGAGAGGCACAGAAGGCAGGCTCACTCAAATAAGCAAGATAAAGAAAATACAACTATGTTTCCCCTGTGGGGACAACCGTGGGTATATTTGCACACCCGGGTAGGGTCAAACAAGGACTTTTTGGCGCGGACGTGGGGACTTTCCGGTTCGACCATCTGACAACACCGCCGTGGTGGGCGCCGGCGGTCATTCGTGCTACCGAAGACAATGCTGCGTACGCCACGAGCGATGGGCCGCCCGATTGGAGCAGTGTAGTGGCGTCTTACGAGTCTTGTGTGTGAAGAGAGCCTAGTGAAACGAACGAGCGGTGTGTGCGACGGCGTGCGTATGCAAAGGCATTTCTGAAGCTTGAAGGATTTCTTTTATATGCTTTCACTCCATAACATAGAAAAATAAACTCCGGTTTACTGTCGACTCTTACCAGGCATTTGTAGAACCCACCTTCTCTCCGACACAAGTGCCCTCCCTCTGGCTTGTAGCCTTGTACACATCTTTTGCTTTCACCCGCACGCCCTTCAGCTTCGGAATCTTTGTTGCTCTGGGGCTTGGCTACGAGCAAATTGTAAGAAAATGTACTTCGAAGTTTTCCCATTTAGAAGACACGACACGCGTCCGCTGGGCTTGAGGCTGCGACACCTCCTTCTCCGTGTCACCTCTTTCAGCAGAAGCACGGAAGTGCAGTTTATAACCGGGCACGAAATGTATCTGCAATGGCAGGGCGCCTAGCCAAAGTAACTGGAGTTCACTCTTTTCCAAGCTTCTCGCCTCTAAAGAAAATAAAAAATAGAAAGTAACTTAAAAGTAACTTTAAAATGAGTACAATTTACTTGAAAAAAGTATTTAAGTTAGAGTACTAAATACTGACGTTCGAAAGTATTTGCAAGATACCAAGTTACTCACAAATGTATTTAAGATACAGTAACTTCAGTGGAGTATTTGAATTACGTACAAGTCTGTCGCTCCCCTGCTTTTCAGCGCGCCGCGCGTCTCGAGCGCGCGGCGCCGCTATTCGCCGAATTCAAACACGTGAGGAGAAGACTCCGCATGTCGTACAGGAAAGCCGGCGCTCTGGGGGTAAACGCGCAACTCTGGCTCCCTTTGGGAGCCTATACAGGAACTCTAACCACCCCTACACCGCTTTGATTCCTTTCGAGAGGCACATCCTCCTCACCGCGTTGTCCTTTTTGCTCCGGGGATGAGTTGGATACGTTTATAGAATAATTAGACCTATAGGTCGTGAGGCCGGCTGCCTTCAGGGACTTATGTGGAACACGTCTTTTTCTTCGTGTCCTTAAGAAACAAGCTTGAATAGACACGCATTTAATTATTGTAAGCCAAAACTTATTTCAATCGGCTCACTACAGTTATTTCAAGCAAGTATAATTGCACACATTTTTAATCGCAATTGTCGGGGAACAGTTGTTCAGGATGGCTCAGGCTGCGTTGGGCACGGTTGTGTGGTCGCGCCCGTACGCGGCTAAAGAAGGTCCATCGCTCCTCGGTGGAGTGAACGCCACGAGGAAACCGCTCTCTAGCCCGGTCATGGAAGAACATATCAGGACCCCACTGAGCATTTCGCTTGATTTTATTTCGCAACACTCACTGCGGGGTTCCCAAAAACGAAAGGGAAGCACAAGGAAACTTTACGAGTTGTGATCCTGGGCCGGCTTGCTGGAACAGCGTCTCAAGACAGTCGCGCGCCCCACCCTTTGCACTGCTTTCTTTCGCTCAGCGTCAGCTGAGACTGAGCAGAAGAAAGCAGTGCAAAGGGTGGAGAGCGCGATTGTCTTGAGACGCGGGTTGAGTTCCGTTCAGCTCGAGCGCTGGCTTTGCCATTGCTTTCTTTCCCGCAGTCTCAGCTGAGACGCTCTTTCTAGCAAGACGGATCTGGCTGCTTATAATTTTTCTAGCAAAGGAAAAGAGCCATGGTTAGTGTAAAGCGCAGAGTGGAAGCTTGGAATCGTTGCATTATTAAACCAACACCATAAAAGTTGATCGTCTGACATTGTTCTTATTCGAATACATGAAATAAAATTAATCCAAGGAAAGACGTCCCAGTGAGGGTTTCGCACATGTGCAACGTTTTTGATAGGGCACTTCACGCAAAGGGGGTTTATTAGGCCACTTTCCTGAGCCACAGATTTGAGCCACGATGACTGGCTGTTTGTTGCCTTACCATGAGGACCAGTCACTGCGGTTTGCACATAACACACTCCGTAAGTTGCATACGTGTAGAGTAAAGTTAAATCTGAAAATCTCAAAGTCCTGCACGATGGCGAGCAAAACAGAACCAGCGCTGTTGGAAAGCTGGAACCTTAAAAAAATGTCTGTTAAAAATCTTGGAGTGAAGGGAATGAAATCCCCCTTCGTCGTCTCCATCATATTGTCGCGAAGTTTTGCTCGCGCGAGTATTTAGTCTAGCTTCACTTTATGTTTTTTGCTTCTCCGAGAGTTCTTTCCGTCTTTACGGCACTGCTCATGGCCTTTGCCGGGGTCGGGGGACCCCAAATGGGGGAGAACGGGAACGCTGTAACGCTACACTTATAGTTTTCAGAACCCCGCGTTGGAAACGTTTTGTCTTGTGTTTGTTTGCATTTGGGATATCTACTTCGGAGGTGGTTTTGCGATGTGTATGTGTAACTTCTCTGTCTACGAACGAATGTACTTTCTGTTGTTTATGGCTGCTCTTGTCAGCTTCGTTTGGAATGTGTTCTGTCTCGTGTATGCGCATGTTTTTTGGAATGTTCGTATTTGCTTTGGGCTCCGAGCCTTTTCATTGGTGCTAAGAAAACCCCTCTTGATTGGTCCTTCCAAAACTTTCTGATTGGTGGACTGGAGGACCCCAGAATGCTGCTGAACTCAATATGAGCGGCCACCGAAGGGCCCTAAGGCACTTGGCTCCTGGATACCAAGCCTTGGACATCTCCCTGCCTCTGGAAAACCAACCTGCACGTCCGACCCCCCTTCGGCTGTGGAGCCGTCCGCCCGCTAGCTCGCAAACTTGGTCCCCCTTACGGCTGTGGAGGAGTTCGGCTCGCCCGCCTTTGTGTGGAACTGTGTTTGTCGAGTTTGGCTGTGGTCGGGGCCCCCGCTGAGGGTGTGTGTGGTCAGGGAGGACGGCAGGGAAGGTTTCCTTAGCTTAGAATTATTTTCCCCCAAAGTCTAATTTCTTATGTGTGTATTTTAATGTTTAACTTTATACCAGTTGTTTAATATATCTTTATTGGGAATAACCGAACGAAGTCTACAAAGGCCCCATTTTTATGCGACAATATGGAGTTTAATATTTGCACCTTTCGCGATGTCGGAACATCGCGGGCAGCATTGAGTAGGCTATTTATAGGCACTAGGTGTTTTCGGGAACTTGCTCGTGACCCTTGTAACGCGCTTCTCGTGTTTTTTTTTTTTTGTTTGTTTTTTCAAGATAACCTGTGATTCACTGCAAGAACGAGGAAGTAGGGCGAGGAAATATTTGATAAAATAATCACCTGCATCATGGGGAGAATCAGCGCCACTTTGCCTGAACTATGCAACCTCGAATTTCAGCCACCTTTCAAAGATGGCGCAAGTGCGCATTGTCTGCTACAACACGGGCTCTTTTTATTATTTAGGACAATTAGTGTGTTTTTGAAAAGTTACAGTCATAGAAAGTGATTTTAATTAGAACAATAAAAGCTGCAATTAAAGAATCGTTGTTTAAACTGCTGTCCTCTTCTTTGAAGCCGGCTTCCTGCGTACAGAGTCGAGCTTCAAAATAGTCCCATGATATCAAATTATTTTATACAAATCTGAATATAAATAGGAAACAAATCATGCTTATAGTGAAGCAGCTCAGTTCCTCTAGCATACAACTAAAAAAATAGATCAGATGCCAGAACGCTGTCTGAGAAAACCAAGAACGCATGAAGGGAATTCTTCGAAATTTTATCACAATCATGTTGTGCTTACAAGAAAACGGGTGGCGTTTCATTTCTAATATTCCATATGCTGAGTTCCTATGTTTATCAGGAGCATTCCCTTAAATTTCGTTGCTGCATTATGATATGAAATTGAGTTCCGAGACTTCAAAATCGCATAAAAAGGGCTCTTTTTGAATAAATATTTTAAAAAAATGTGAGTGTTCTGATTACAAAGAACACGTATACACGCACCTAGACGAGTTCTTCATCTATTTAATAAAGAAAGAAGAACTCGTCTTGTATGCATTACAAGTCTAGAAACGTGAAATGCACAGAGGTATGTCTTTGAAAATATCAAAGCTTGCACTTTTTGTTTTCTTATTGTGCGTTAAGTTTTGAAACATGCGCGTATCATATTTTGAACTAAAAGAGTGATATAAAAAGGAGAACGAATTACGCAACACGCGCACAGACGCAACACTTGGACCGAAAACAGCAGCGTTAGCACAGCTGCCACCGGTATTATGGTTGGGGCCGTGGCATACTTAGAAGGTTAAAACAGCTCAAAAGACAACGGACAGGGTAAAGAAGGACACAGACAGAGCGCACAAAGCAAAAAACAACGGACTATCGGGTATCGTTATCGGACGTATTCGACTCGAGAACTGCGTCTCTGAGACATATGTGCCCTCGTCAACAATCAATCTGTCTACGAATATAGACGATTGCAAGCTGGGCGACTGGCCGCCGCCATGTCTCTGCTCGAGCAGGCACGCCCGTGCGATTACGAGCTTGCCAAAGCTACGTTCACCCGCGCGTTGCACGCGCTTGCACGCATGGGGCACCACTTCTGGCGCCATGCTTGCAATTGTCTATATGTATTTGCGTTTACGACCAATGAGTGCCGTGACGGCACTTATCACTCACTCGCGAATGACATGATTTATGGTGCGCCTAAAAAGCTATGGGGAAGCTTACACTCATCGCGTTTGGTGAAATACGACCACGTGCTTTCTTATTTCGTTTTTGAGTTGAGGTGGAGAGCTAAGGAGGCTGAAGTCAACAATAATTTCAAGGGCCCTGTAAGGGTCCTGAGAAAGGCGGCTGGTTTCTCGATCGGCCGGGCGACGGTTGTCTTGTCCGGCGGCATGTATGATGCTCCCTCCCCGGTCGTTTTGTGTAGTTTTGTTTTTCTAGCGGTGGGGACCGCCTGGGCTTTTCCACCGACGCGGCACCCCCTGGAGAGCGTCTGGTTGTGTCTCCCCCATCGGGATGACCCCTCGGGAAGGGATGTTGTTTTTCGTTTGAATCTGGAGGCGTGCGCATTCTACGGGGGCTTCTTGGGTTTCAACCTGGGGGTTCCGGAGAGGCGCCGCTGTGTCTGCAACGGGATGCACGGACGAAGTTACGGAGCTCTCGGCTGTAGTACGTTGGCACGTTAACGAATGCGTATCGACGCCCTCGCCAACTATTGGACGGTGGATATCACGTCGCTCCAGCAAAGCTTTGAAATGATTGGTTGATCCTCGCCCGAGAGTGAGGGGGTCAGCGTCTCCAAAAGCCTGTGACTAGGAAGAGAGAGGTCTCTTTTGTGGCTTGGATTTGGACTAATATGGAGGACGGGGATTTCCCCTTGCTTTGTATATACCGTGTACTATAGCTTGTAACGTCTAAAAAACGGTTTAGACGAAGTCCTCCCGCATCTGTCGCACTCTTCTGATCACCCACCGAAAAAGGCTCATCAAACGATTAGCCCCGCAAGACACCGCTGGGCAGTCATCATCTATTCAACCATCATTCATTTAACCTTTACTGTCACTTTATAATAGGAGTTTATTTTCCAACAAAGTACAGGTTGGAGGGCGGCTTGGTAAAAGCTGTTAGCACAGCTTGACTGGTCCCAAGCCCCCACGACATCAGCAGCAGCAGAACAGCAAAAAAAGAAAAAAAAAGGTGAGAAAAAGAAAATTAACATTATTTTTTACACGGAAGAATCATTTGCTCGTATATCAGAAACAAAGTCGAACTCTATAACAGGACACTGCCGCAGTGTTTTCGAACGCAAACACATGAAACACACCCACAAGAAAAACATACATTACACAAAACCACTCTCGTATAAGAAATACAACAAAACATTCAAAAACAACAAAACATTCAAAAGCATCTTTCAGTCATGGTCGTTCCCGCTAGAGAGCATCATTTTCCGCAGACCGCCCACTGATAGGTTATCAAGTTCTATGTGATTTGTCGAAAGCTGATTCAGAATTGTTGGAAGTGTGTGAGCTGTGGTTTGACGACCGTAATCTGTTCTAGAGAAAGGCACTTGCCAGGGTAACATTATACGTGTTTGATAACTGTATATTTGATAACTCTTTAAAATGTCGTTTGTGCATCTTTTTTTTTCATTTTTATATTTTAAGCATAGGCGATATCTATACAAATCAAAAATTTTCATTACACCAAGTTCATTGAAATCAAATCTGCCGGGTATTCCAGTGAAACATTGCAAATACTTCTTAATATCTTTTTTTGCAGTACGAACACCTTTTGAAAATTGGTAAGTGTGGTTGTACCCCATATTGACCACCGAATTCAGGAACCTCACTCAAACTACACTCAAACTGAAGGGCCCCTCCACTTCCTCGAGGAAGGCGCGAGGGCCGGCGCTGGCCAATCGCGAGGAAGGATCCGCCGTCGCGATTGGCCAGCGCCGGCCCTCGCGCCTTCCTCGAGGAAGTGGAGGGGCCCTTCAGTTTGAGTGTAGCTTGAGTGAGGTTTCTGAATTCGGCGGTAAATGACCATAGTTTATGTGCGAATAAAATAAAGAATTATAGAGTAACAGTTTTATTCTACGTGGCAAGATATGCTTATTGCGGTCTGTTAAGCCAGCAACGCTGGATAATTTGGATATATTGAAATTAATATGATCATCCCATGACATAGTCTCCAAGAAAGATATACCAAGGGTTTTAAATGCTGAAACTAATTCTATTTTAGTAAAGTTAAAAAAAAATTGCTTTGGTTATATCTACTTGTTTCTTCCTTGGGCGGAATAAAATTGCCCTAGTTTTATTTACGTTCACTTTTAAAGCGTTACTTTTGCACCATCCCTCTAGTTGCCTGAGTGCATCATTCGTATTATCTATGAGTTCGGTGGCGGTATCACCAGTAAACAAAAAAGTGGTGCCGTCAGCATAAATTATGACCTTCGCTGTTTGGCACATATTTATGACGTCGTTTACATAAAGGTTGAATAAAAACGGTCCAAGGACGCTTCCTTGAGGAACGCCTGATCTAATTGGTTTTACTACTGATGAATGACCGTTGATATGTACATATTGTTTACGATAATACAAATATGAATTAATAAGCGCTGCTGATTGACCACGAAATCCATACATTTCTAACTTCTTAATAAGCAAGTCATGATCGAGATAGTCAAAAGCCTTTGTAAAGTCAATGAACAAGCCAAGCGTTAGTTCTTTTATTTTCGAAATTTTAAGAATATATCATTTTTGTTGAAGAAGAGCAAGTTCAGTTGACCTTCTGTTTGCGGAAGCAAAATTGAATTGTGCTGATCAAGCTATGATTATCTGCAAACGCTGTCATTTGAGTTAACAAGAGTTTCTCGAGGCCCTTTGAGAATACTGACAAAATTGAAACGGGTCGGGAGTTTCCCAATTCATTTTTATTACCTTTCTTACATAAAACTGCCACTTTCGCCAATTGCATCCGCTTGGAAAACACGCCGTTTAAAAGGCAAAGGTTAAATATATGCGTCAAGCAAGGGCATATAATGTCAATTACGTATTTAACAGGCTTTATTTGCAAACCATCACAGTCACAACTTTTACTATTTTTTAATGCATTAAATACGTCTACTACATCTGTGTCTGTAACAGGGCTAAGAAACATGGACGCGCAGTTTCGAGAACTTATAAGCTTGGAAACATCTAACTCAGGACTTTCTTTGCTTAAACTAACGAAGTACTTATTGAATAGATTTGCTAACGCTTGGCCTGTCACATCGTTACCATTGTAGCTTATCTTTTCCATATGGTTTGGAGTAGATGTACGATTTAGAACTGAGTTTAGTTTTTTCCATAGGACATCACTTCTGTTATGATATGCTAAAAAAAATATCAGCAAAATATCGTTCCCGGGCGTATCGAATTTCTTTGTTTAATTGGTTTCGATAACGTAAGTTTTTCGGTCTCTCTTGTTTTTACAAATTTTTGATATAGCATATTTTTTGTACGTATTTTATCGACTATCTCTTTTGTTACCCATGGCTTACGAATCTTTCTAGAAGTTCTTCTTGATTTATATGGAAAACATCTTGTATAGAGCTCTTGTAATTTAGTCAAGAACATGTTATGTGCATTATCTGGATCAGTCTCTTGAAGCACATAATTCCAGTCTACTAAAGAAACTTCTCGTCTAAATTTATCCAGGCCCCCCCCCCCCCCCCCCCCCAATCTGGCGTTATATCCTGAAACTGCACCGACTGATTGACTTTTTTTAGTTATATTTGTCTTTACACAGAGAAATATACCCAAGTGGTCGCTTATATCAGTTATTACAATGACAGATTTATTCTGTGACTCAGGAAAGCTCACAACGAACAGGTCAATTAATGTGAAAGATTCAACAGTAATCCTAGTAGCCAAAAATATTGTATATATATAACCGCTTTAATCAACGCGTCCATCTGTCTTTTATCTGGCGTTTCAAGTAGCATATTTATATTGAAATCGCCCCCCATGATTATGTTGTATTTATTATCATTTGCAAACTCGAAGAAAGATTCTAGATACGTAAAAAAAGAAGAAAGATTACCACCCGGCGGACGGTAACAAACCGTGATAACTTTTTTATCGATCAGTTAGGACAACATTCGAATTCTTTGTGAACGCAACTGTAATCAGTAAGCAGCTCACCGCAAATGGTCTCCCTTAACAACAACACCACTCCCCCTCCGCGACATACGGTGCGATTTAAAAAGTAGGTATTATACATTGGTAATTTAATAACGTCAGCAGCATCAGCGAACCACGTTTCGGAAAGCATAATTACATCGTAGTTGAACCTATATTGCTGAAAAAAGAATTCAATCTCTTCTGACTTATTCCGTGCTGATCGAGTGTTTAAGTGAAAACATTTCAGGGAGTTGGAATATTCGCTTCCCAGGAAAGAAATGACATCCGATAGAAGAAAATAGTGATCGTCTGATATCGAATTCATTGTGCAAACTGTATTGTTCGATAACAGATGAGCCGTTTCATCCATTGCAAAAAAAAAACAGGCCCTATGGTGTACAACTCAAAAAAAAAAATGGTATCACAAAAGTTTCTGCAGGTCATTCAAAGACTTAATCACATGCTTAATCACATGCAGGTCATTCAAAGACTTAATCCCGGTCCTGTTTGCGTACAAGAACGTTTCCATTTTTGTACCAGGCATACTTGTAGTTTGACTCCTTAGCCCACTCTTTTGTCTCCCAAAGAAGTTCCCTGTCGTGACTCGTTAGATTTTCTAGGGTGTAAGCGTCATCCTTTGCTCTTTTTAGCACCGACCGTTTGTTCAACCACTCATCTTTGGTTGTCTGTTGAACGAAGCGTACGATGATGCCTGGGGCTTTATCTGGTTTGCATGGTAGCCTATGAGTTGCCGCAATGTCTTTCGTTGTTAGGTCAGGTACATCAAGTTCCTTTGCTATTTCATTTACCTTTAGCAACAGATCTTCGTTGTCAGACTTTGGTATGCCATGAAATTCAAGGTTCAGCTTCCGGCTTCTATATTCTAGGTCACTGACTTGTACCTTTAGTCTTTTTATTTCAAACTCGGCGTCAGTTCTTTCCAGCCTTTCTACCCGTTTTTTTTCACAGCTGTTTCACCTCCGTGATATGTTCACCCATTGGCTTTAACACCTCGTCATACTTGTCTGACATTTCTTGCATAGATTTTTTTATACTGCCCACGGTTTCTCTTAGGCTCATCAGAGTGTCCAACTTAGCGTTCATCGCCATTAACATGACAGTAATGTCAGACCTTTCCTCGGGCTCTTTTACATTCTTAACGCACTGACTTCCCCGAGATTTTGCAGTCTTGGATGTTTGACACTGCCACGAATTTTTCCAGGCATTACCTTTAGAATTAAAAGTCGCTTCCGAGACACCACAGCAAGGTAGATAATAGGCATATTTTCATTCCGTGCATTCTAACTTCAATTCCGTTCTTCTTACTTGTTCTGTACATGACGGGCAAACATTTTCCATGCCTTAGCAAAATCGAAGGCGTGCAACAGCAGCAGCGTCACGCAACAAGAGAAGCGAAAAAAAGCAGTTCAAAACTCAACTAACCTCCAACGATAGCTAGGTCTTGAATAAATAACGTGCTGCGCGTGCCGCCGCTGCTGCTGTGTGCCACTGCCGCGCCGTACGGATCCTTTTAAATTCTGTGCCGATGACGTATTCTTGCCGATGCAAACTTGCACCAATCCCGGCATGTTGGCGCTTGCACGTACAGTGCTGACGTCCGTCGATCCAGTGGCGTTGAAAGCGACGACTGCTGCTTGAATGATGAACTTTTCGCCTGCAACGATAGCGAAGTCTTGAATAAATAACGTGCTGTGCGTGCCGCCGCTGCGGAAACAAAATAACGTGAGCGCGAGCTCTCTACCACTCGCTTCAAATTCGGCTGCGAGAACCGCAGAGCGTATCGCGCTTGTGACGTCAATAGCTGTCGCACGGTCAAGGGTAGATTCACTAAATTATACTCTGTTTCATACTTAGCGTGCAACGCTGCCAAAGCTACTGGCGCGAGCATGGGGCTTGATCTCGTTGTTCATTTGCACGCGTTCTCGCGCAAACAACACCATAGATGAGGCCACGCGCTCGCGCCAGTAGCTTTGACAGCGTTGCACGCTAAGTATGAAACAGAGTATAGCTCCGCTTAGAGTATCGGCACTCTGTTCCCCGGCATTGTTGTGGGCGCCGCCATTTTGGTGCTTGTGCAGAGCAGGCGCAACTGCCGATCGACCCAGTTCAGAGGTGTGACTTCCTCAGCTTTGACTCCGTAAGTGTGACGTCATGGGTCCAAACAAACCGTTGCTAGGGGCGTTGTTACGAACAAATACATGTTCCTAGGTTTCGCTACGAAAACCCGACAGCTGAGAAATCAGGAGTAGGATTTCAAGTTCTAAAAATCACAGATATACAAAGCTTGAATGGCATATATGTTTGACAGAAGTGTGCCGGTAATCGCTTGTTTCTGAAATATTTACGACTGCAGCTTCCGGTCCTCATGATGCCTGCAGCAGGCGACGAATGTATGAAGCATGCCGTCTGCCACAGGCCGGCCGGCCAAGCCGGCGTCGTCGTTTGAATCGTGTGAATAAAGACAATATTCTGATATTGCATCTGTTTGAAATGTAATGAGTTTCAGACACTCATAAGAATTCATAGTGGGGTACGATGCGAAATGTGGTTTATCGAAGGACCGGGCGTCTGCTAAAATATCGGATTGCACGTGAGGAAAGCACTTCAGGCGATCGGTCGAGATCCCAAATTTTGTTTGTGGACTCGCGCTATGAGAGGGTGCTTTTTACCTAGTTGTAGCAATCGTGTGGAGAAGGGTTCTTGCAGTTTCTTCCGATTTTCGCAAGACCCCAAAGCGCAAAAGAATTGGATAAAAACATAAGGTGAATACATGTAGCACTGGCGGACAGTTGCCGTGGGTTCGATGGAGTTCTTGACCAAAAAGAGCACATCCACGGAATTTAATGTGTACCAATGAAACAAAAAATGAAAGCCGTTTACAACTCCCCGTAACGCCGAATTAGAGCGCAGCTCTTGAGGAAGAGGAGGGAAGAATGCTGAGGGTCACGTGTTCTCGGGGGGGGATGCCACGTGACCTCGGGGGGGGGGGGGGGGGTCAGGTGACCTGGGGGAGGTGTCACGTGACCTCACGGTTACGCCGACACCACTGAAGCCGGAAACGGGCGTCTAAGAGCTGCGCTCTAAAAGGAAGATACTGAGAAATCGCGATAGGCATGGCATTAGTTAATAAGCTGACAACCTCAATAATATTAGTAATACATGACTTACCTCGGCGTACTATTTGTTTCTCATGCTGGCCTGCACTACGCCGGTAATGCACCTCAGGTCGTCGTCGTAACTGATCTGCATGACGTGGTTTGATTTTACGCCATTTTTATTTCTTTAAACTAAGCTGCGTTCTTCACAGAAACAAAAAAAAAACGCACATTGCGGAGGGCTCTACGGTTACGGCGGTGCACTTGTTTTTGTAGCTCGTTTACCAACGCAATTCAATGAAGACGCCCGCTGCAAGAGAGGCCAGCGTGTTGTCTGCTACCAAAGCAAAGCGAAGTGTAATACTTCGGAAATGGCTTTCATCGTTGCAATATGACACTGAAACGACAAGAACACCTTTATAATTAGATATCAAGAAGTTAGGTTGCTTACAAAAAAAAATTGTATTTACTTGATAATGTAGTGATTGCGCAGGCGAGCTGGTGGATGTTAACCATTTTGTTCTTAGCCCGAGACTGAGGCAGGAAAAAAGGAAAGTTTCGAAGTAGAAGAAAAATGAACAGTCGAAGACACGTCTCTAACACAGCTAAAGACAAGTTTATTTGGTCACCTTCTTATATACACTCCACAAACTTCACCACAGCACCTTCCCGATCTCGAAAGCCAAAGGATAACCAAGGTCTCACATCTTTCCACCACAATTGTCAAACGACCTTGACGTTTTCCACAAAGCAATGAACAATAGCTCCCCTCATCCGGAAGACACTTGTCTGAATCCTTCGCGTACACAGTACACTCTCTCCCTCTACTCTCCGACCCATAATCACAAAGCATGCTTTGTGATTATGGGTCGGAGAGTATGGGTCGGAGAGAGATGCTTTGCTTACAAGTATTTACTTGTAAGCAAAAATCTAGCCTCGTGTGGAGTCTCCATGCATTAGTTCATAGCAACGCCCCTAGCAACGGTTTGTTGGGGCCCAGAAGCCATGTTGTAAAGTAGTCACTTACGGGGTCAATTAGATTTGGTGTTTGGAAGCTCGTGTAATATTTCTTTGCTCTGTCGTGAACTGTTTAAACATTTATGGAGGGCAGAAAAGCATTTCCTGTGGTTTCAGATAAAGCTTCAGATAACTGGCAACCATGATTTTAAGTCACAATCTGGGCAAGTGTCGCGGCACATTGATACTTTAGACCCATGTTGTTGTAAAAAAAACTATCTCCAAACTCCGGTCTAAAAACATGCTTTTCGTGCAAGGCTCGTCAAATTATGAGGCGCTGGAGAAATGCAGCCTTCTGCGTTAAGTCCTTATTTCGAACTCTTTTTGTTCGCCTTCCGCCCATTGAAAAGCATGCGGCAAGGGCCTTAGAACGCACCTGGTATCGCTACGCCGCAGCGTTCTTCCGCATCAAAAAGTTCGTCTGCTTTCCTCGCCGTCACCATGGCAACGAACGCCGAATGAATAGAAGCACGCACGGTACCGCCGCGTGAAGCAAGCAACAGCTGACGCCATTTTTACGAATGCCGTCTGCTAGCCAAAGCCGAACGCGGTGTGTCAGATCAACCGCCTCCGCCGGTGCGCCGCTAGCGAAGACGACGAAGCTGAGACACGCCGACGGCGATCGAGCAAGCAACAACACCGCGGGACGGCTGCAGTGGCGGCATTTATTCGGATCAAAGGCCGCCTTCGCCGGTGCGCCGCTAGCAAAGACAACGAAGCTGAGGCACGCCGACGGCGAATGGGCGAGCAACAGCACCGCGGGACGACTGCAACGGCGGCATTTATTGGGATCAAAGGCGCGAAATAAGCAAGAACAATTTTTATTTAAATCATAACACCCGATATCCAAGTTGGGGACCACATACCTTTGCTGGGTCTTTCCTGTGAACTTTTTACAGAGACAGGGGGTGCCGCATTCAAAACACAGCTCCGTTTGCAAAATATGGGGGCCCTGAAAAGGACCGTTTAGACCATTGCCAGAACCTATAACTGACGTAACGAGCACTTGACGAGCGGTTGGCGCATAAGTCGTCTTTATGCATTTTTTTTATTTTTTTATACGTGGTGCA